>NC_142774.1:40330000-41025000 GCF_988280905.1 Pimephales promelas | reverse complement strand
TGTCATATAAACACACAGAAACTCAAAGATCTCCACGGCAACCCGTCAGAATAAAAGTTCGTTTTTTCACGAAGCCCTAAACATTGCATTTTTGTTAAACTGTAAATAAATTGAATAAGTTTGATGATTTTTGATTACTAAAATTTTATTTAAATATTAAAACAGAGTTTTTAAGTTTTACTTAAAATTTTTTAAATGTTTACAGAATTTTGCTGGGTGCTCCTTGCACTTTTTTACAAGTTACTATTATTAATAACAGTTCTCAGATTCAAAGATATGTTTAAAATCATTTAAAGAAAGTATTTGTCAAATTCTTTGTTATTCTTGATTTTGACAATAATTTACAGTTTTACACCAGACATAGGCTATAGCTATGTAAATTAATGTCAAAATTAAGAATAATATATATATATATATTATATATATTATATATATAGACCATATGTGTGCTGTGTGTAATTATTTTGTATATATAAATACACACACATGCATGTATATATTTAAAAATATTGCATGTATATACTTTATATATATTTATACATAATTAATATTAGAAAAAATATAAATATTTGGTATATTAATAACACATTTTTTCTTAAATATATACATACATGTGTGAGTACTTATATATACAAATTAATTATACACACATATATTATGTAAACACAAACTTTTATTTTGGATGCAATTAATCACGATTAATCATTGCCCAGCCCTAATATATATATCAGTTAAAAATATCAGTTATCAGTCTATTTAGGGCAGAAAATCCAAGGAATTGATCTGCCATCACTTGACCATCACAATGACAATAAAGTACTACTACTATTTGATCTGTAAAAATCGGTATTGGCATCGGCCCTGAAAATCACATATCAGTCGACCCCTACCCCCAGAGACAACTTTCTGCATTTTTACATTTTCAAAAAGCATCACTTAGTATGATTTATCAGCTCACGGTGACCTATTGAGGGAGTTTCACCGCACTCACGATAGACAGACAAGACTAGAAAACTCAAAAAATAAATAAGCTGTCCGCACACTTGAAGCTTGACCTAAAAATGTCCCCACAAGGACAATGATTTTGGGTGTTGTCCTCTTCGTGGGGATGTTTTGTCCTTGTGACGTAGGGTTTACCAGGACACACGCGTGCGCTCTTAAGAAAGCGGACCTCCATATCTAGGCTACACTCTAAAAAATGCTGGGTTGTTTTAACCCAATTTTGGGTAAAATATGGACAAACCCAGCCATTGGGTTAAATTTTTAAATTACATTTTTTACCCAATTGTTGGGTTTGTCCATATTTTACCCAAAATTGGGTTAAAACAACCCAGCATTTTTTAGAGTGTAGAGTCTGATGTGGTCAGTCCAGCTTTTCTCCCCCCAGGAGCGTGACGAAACTGCTCAATAAAAAAGTCATTAGTCACCCACAAAATCAATTAATAACTCATAAAGTCCTGGGACAAAAGTCATTTCCAGAAGGCCTGTTCATCACTCTCACCTTCACTCAAACTATTATGCGGATGAGGGCCTACCAAATTAGCCAGAAGAACATTCAAGCAATAAAACTCCACAGATAAATAAATTAGCAACAGACACATGGAAAGCCGGGAAACGATGGCGCACGACACACTTTGCATCTCCGAGTCGTTAACCACACGGAGAAGCGTTCGGGGACGGATCCCATCGGGCCTGGTGGTGCTACGGATGGTCCATTATCAAAGTCTAGGAGGGTTTCTGTGGTTTGGCAGAGCGGCTCTGACCGTGTGCCAGTATTGACCGTTATATTGGCATTCCCTGTTGCGGTCTCACAGTTTTGAGGAACGGAGTGGCATGAAGGCGGCCGCATGCATCTCGACCAACTGAAACGTCGTTCACCATCACCGTCAGCGCCTTATTGTAGCAAAAGTAATCAAACTGAGTAGGCCAAATGTGACAGACACACTTTTACTAGTGTACACACTTAAATCAGACGGGACAGAGAAGCTGACTCAGAAACAACATGTCGGAGCGTGTGCTCTACTCGCTAGGCTACATCAGGACTTTAAAGGAGTAGTAAAACTTTTCCTGATAATTTTGGCATCCAAGATATCCACGTCTTTCTTTCTTCAAGGTTTTTTGATGAAAACATTCCAGTATTTTTCTCCACATAATGGACTTCAATGGGGTCCAAACGGTTCCAAATGAAAGTTTCAGTGCAAACTGTTCAAAGGGCTTTAAACGACACTAGACGATGAATAAGGGACTTATCTCGCAAAACGAACACTCGTTTAATAAATAAATACACATTTTTAAGTTTTATAAGCACAAATGCTCGCCTTGCTCTGTTCTGTGATGAGCGTTCGTGACTCTCCTGTTCGAACCCGTTTATCAAAATGAACAAATCTTTTTTCAAGTGCTAGATAAGACGCTTATTCATCGTCTGGAATCGTTTAAAACCCTTTGAAGCTGCACTGAAACTGTCTTTTGGACCTTGAACCGTTTGGACCCCATTGAAGTCCATTATATGGAGAAAAATCCTGGAATGTTTTCATCAAAAACCTTAATTTCTTTTCGACTGAAGAAAGAAAGACATGGACATCTTGGATGACATGGGGGCGAGTAAATTATCAGCAAAAGTTTTTTTTAAAAGTGAACTACTCCGAGCACATGTGCTTTAAGACTGATCAAAGGACCCTGGGTTTGTGGGTAATCGAGCGTGTTTGCATGTGTCCTCTCCAAGCGGCAACATTCTAACATGAAAGATGAAGCCTACCCGGAAGAGCGATAAACTTCAATACATCTCAAATCCACTAGAGGCCGGTCCCAAAAATCCATAGACGTCATGTTATAATATCCGTTTTCACGGCATAAATTCATATGTTTACAGTTTGGTCCCATGGATTTTTATTGTAATCTTCAATATGTTCTGACAACTGAGGGGGGTGAATTTTTTTCTAACTCGTTAGTTAACTTTAGATCATATTTAGATATAAAACGTATGACAAATAAGGGCGGTTAACTTTGATTGACAGCTGATATGTTGACAGCTGCGCCGAGTGAATTTGATGATGTGACACAACACATCATATCACCTCTGTATCCTTTCTGAAACTTTTGTATTTTGTATTTTCCAAGATTTTCCAGTATGGCGCCGCCCATACCCCCCATAAACAGCTTCAAACCCGTTCTTCAGAGAGTCGTCACAGGTGCTTTGTCCATATTTTTTACAGTCTATGGTCCTGGGTGTCCACAAGCACGTCAGACACTCGCCGTGACAGGGAAAAGCTCAGGCAAAGACGCAGGTGGAGAGAGAAAGAAAGAAAGTGGAGAAAGTGCTACTTCCTCTTAAATCATTTGTCCTCAGGCCGAAACAGTCAACCATTGTCCTCTCACATCCAGCACAATCGCCCCCAAACATCTCAGCAGTCAGACAGTTCATTTGTGTCTATAGAGCAAGTTCGTCAAGGAGCGATTAGCGCTCTCAGTTACAGTCTTCAAAGGAACAAAGAGGATCCTGTCAAAGAGCCATGTTGCAATCAATGGAAACACCCTGATATTCACTCCCTTCCTCTTCTTCACCCCGTCTACCCGTGCTTTATGGGATACTGATCAATATTTCTAGACTGCTTCTGCCAGTTGCATTGAGGAGTGTATCAGTGCAGCCGCCGCATGGATCTACACCCCGACAGATTCATTATTGACCGATCTGGTGAAGGTGAGGCCTTACATTCACACAAACACACAACACAGCTTAAGGCAAATAAATAATAAAATAATAATAAATAATAAAAAAGAAAAAATTGTTTAGGACGGGACTTGATTTAGTACTTTAGCATTTCAGAATGGATGGAAAATGGGTAAAAAAAGGGGAAAATCAAGATGAAAATGTATGAAATAATACAAAGAAACATCTTTCGTTAGGAATAAAGATGATTGTATAAAGTAAAACATTATTTATCAGTGCATATTAGATTAATCGCATCCAAAATAAAAGTTTGTGTTTACGTAAGATATGTGTGTGTGGTGCGTATAATTATTTTGTATATATAAATACACACACATGCATGTATATATTTAACAAATATTTGCATGTATATACTTTATATATATTTATACATAATTAATATTATGTATAAATATAAATATTTGATGTATTAAGAACACATTTTTCTTAAATATATACATTTATTATTTATGTATTATTATTATTTTATGTATTCTTTTTTTTGTATATCATTTATATATACAAAATAGTTTTACACACCACACAAACATATATCATGTAAACACAAACTTTTATTTTGGATGCGATTAATCGGTGCCCATCCCTAGTACATATCTTTTTATCTGATTTATAATAACAATAATAATAATAGTAATAATATAAAAATAATAAAATTAACTTTTTAAATAGCTATATTTCTTGTTTACTAAATTAATAAAACATGACACTATTTTGAAAATTGTATTGTATTGTATTATTGTTTTAATATATTTACACTTGTTCGAGTCTAAATTATGTTTTTTCACTTTTGAAATAAACTTTTGTTGATAATTTACTCACACCCATGTCATCCAAGATGTCCATGTCTTTGTCAATCAAAATGAACAAATCTTTTTCTGAGTCATTTGGTTCATTCAACGAACGCAACGAACGAATTGACTCGGAAAAAGATTCGCTCATTTTGATGAATGAATTCGAACAGGAGAGTCACGAACGTGCATCACAAAACAGAGCAAGGCGACCATTTGTGCTTATAAAACTTAAACTTTGTTATTTATTTATTTATTAAATGAGCGATCATTTCGCTTGATAAGACCCTTATTCATCGTCTGGAATCGTTTAAAGCCCTTTGAACAGTTTGCACTGAAACTGTCTTACCGTTTGGTTCCCATTGAAGTCCATTATATGGAGAAAAATCCTGGAATGTTTTCATCAAAAACCTTAATTTCTTTTCGACTGAAGACAGAAAGACATGGACATCTTGGATGACATGGGGGTGAGTAAATTATCAGCGAAAGTTTTTTCAAAAGTGAACTACTCTAATAAACGAGAGGAGATATTATTGAGAAGTCTAAACCGGATGGGAAAGGATCACACTCTTTACACCCATTGGCTCGAGTAGGTTCGAGTTTAGCCTGCAACATCTTTACCAAGTCTCTTTTCCTAGTTTACCATGAAATAATACCACTTCAACTGGCATTGCTGGTGCATAGCCATGTTAAAACCAGTTTGAATGTGTCTCAGCTTCCACTGGTCACCAGCTGATCCAGTTTAGCTGGTATAGGCTGTTTTTTTTCTCGAGAGGAAGGAGATTGGGAAGAAATGAAAATAAAAGGAAATGAAGAGGCTTTATTAGAGATCCTCTTCCTGTGCTGCGGATGTTGTGTGGAGCGGATCAAACGGGCCGAAGGACTCTCAGATCCCGGGCCAGTTTTGCCACATGGTCCCGGGCTCCCCGAGGCGTGGGCGGGGCCAAGGAGGAGGGGGGAGGGGCCTGTGGTCTGTAATTCACTCACATAGGTTACAGAGGACAGCTTGGGACCACACAGACTATCTGGATTACCGTCTGAAAGCTACTGGAAAGAAAAATCACAAAGGTCATTTATTTAGTCAACATTGAGAACTTTTTCTCCTTTCTGAAGAGATCTCAATAGCGTCTACAACTGTGCTCATTTTGCCAAGATACCGACATCTGCAATCAAACGATGTCTCCAATTTCTAAATTAACTAAATTAAATAAACATTTCTCATAATCAGAAAATGATCTGACCTGTCTGAAATAAATTAGCTGCACCCTAATGTTCAATAATGTTTAAAGAAATAGCGGGGAAAAAAGTTACAAAAAAAAATATATATATATATATATATATATATATAATAAAAGGACTATCGGCTGTAGTATAATGTTCAATACATCAAATTATTTTCCCATAAATTATTCTGGAAAAGTGTGTTTGCAAATCATTTGAGGTTATAGAATATTAAATTCATGGCATTCATAGGTTTTATTGTATTTATCAAAAATAAAATGTGTTAAATTCTGAACAAATTTTTGTAAGTTTCAATTAAATTTCAATGTCGTACCAATATCTGTGTATCCAAATGTAAAAAAACAAAAAGTTAATATTAATAAAAAAAAATAATACTTATAAAATAAATAAATACAAATACTTGAGGGCAAATAAAATAAATTAGTCAAATAAATACCCCAAAAACAAGAAGTTTTTAAGGTCCAAAAACCATATCGTATCATGTTAGATGTCCAAAAAACATCCAAACCCGAAGCTCCGCCATGGTACGCCACACTTGTTTTCAGACAGCATTTCTTAAAGTTTTAATGAGTTTAGTTTTAAACATTATTTCCTTTTGTCTTTTCCTGTGCATTCATCAGTTTTTGCAGTAATTAATGTCTTTTGGCACTCCCTTGGTTTACACTGTCACAGCTCAAGTCTTTAAACACAGCAAAACACACTCACACACACAGAGTTCATGCAAGTCCATTTCTGTGCATCCATGTAAGCATTAGCGCTAAACGGAGCGAGACGCGGTGGCTAGACATGACTATGGCTTTCTTCTGCGGCTAGACGGCGACCAGAGGAGTCTCTGTATCACTGATGCTGTGACTAAACATAGACAACTGTTCACTGCCATCTCCTCTGACTAAGCATAGCTCACACACACACACACACGGGCGCCTGGACGACTGTGCTGAAACAGGTGATGCTAGCTGTGCCCAGGACGCTAGCCAAGAGCGCTGAGTCACACGGCATAATTACCTCAGCAGACGTGGATCGTGTAGTTTGTGGATCGCATTCTTGCACCACACACACACACACACACACACGTGCTTTAAAAGGACACAGCTATTTGTGCATGTCATTTGTCTGACGAACTGATTTCATTGGAGCAAGAGAAAGACAGGCGTCAGATGTAGATGAGAGAGAACATGTAAATCAAAGATGGAGATGATAACAGTCAAATAGTGTCGAGGAATCTACTGTACGGGCCAAAACAGAAGATGAGGCAGAAACACGAGTATATACTGTATGTAAATAAGATCTGCGTACAATATGTAAATGAACTCTGACTCCAGAGCTAATCTTCTACTCTTCATCTTCGTATACATTACAACACACACATATATATTGTGAATGCAGTCAGATCCCACACAGTGCAGTGTTTGTATCCAGACAGAGCACACAGACAGCATAATGGAGATATCAGAGAGATATCTATATACGTAATGAACTACCCTGGGAGTAGGGCTGTAGTCAACCAAAAAATCCTTAGGTGACCAAAGTCTTGTCCTGCGCAACGATTAGTCGACTAAAAAAAAAAAAAACGTGATGTTTTGATTAAACATTTTTTAAACAATTGTATAAATTGTATAAAACAACAACGAAAAAAAACTATAATAATAATGCAATTCTTTGAAAATTAAGTGATTTTTTAACTGCAAAAAGTGAAGAGCTCTGTCCTAGGTCTATAGTAACAGTCACAATCGCGCACCTGACCACACCGCACGCTGTAAAAAATATAGCTCTGCCACATAATCCCAACAAAAGCTCTCGTTTATACAGGCTTTATATTCTTCTTTACTTTCAAAGCTATGGGTTAACTTTAGTCCTGACGATCAAGGCGTTTTAAAACAACAGACAAAAAACCCAAATAGCCTAAAAACAATCCTAATAATAGGCTGTAGGAGCGCGTATAGGTTTATTTTCGTTTTGTTAGGCCATTTTCAAATGCGTCAAGTGTACAAATAAAAACGAAAACATTAAGAGAACACAATCTTTTGAGTCAGCATGATATAGCCGTTAAAAGACTGCTCACGTCTTTTGCGCGCTCAAGTTCGATTTCAAATGTAGGCGTGCGACTTGCGCGCTCATAATGGAGCAACGCGATCGCCTCCCTCCACAGTCTTGTCTTTGTTTTAAAATGCAGCGAGACAAATGATTTAGATTTCCTGGACATTTTGTCGATTTGTACGTTGCATCATGGTAAATGTCCAGAAACCATAATAACACAATAATAAATTGCCAAAATTACAGTAGCACCATGGACAAAAGCACAATAGCATCATGGTAAATGTCCAAAACCATAGAAGCACCATTGTAAATGTCCAGAAATCATAGTTGTACCATTGTAAATGCCCAAAAACTACGTTGCACCATGGTAAACGTCCAGAAACCATAGTAACAGCATGATAAATGTCCAAAATTCATTGTAGTACCATGGTAAATGTCCAAAAACCATAGTTGTACCATTGTAAATGCCCAGAAACCATAGTTGTACCATTGTAAATGCCCAGAAATCATAGTTGTACCATTGTAAATGCCCAAAAACTACGTTGCACCATGGTAAACGTCCAGAAACCATAGTAACAGCATGATAAATGTCCAAAATTCATTGTAGTACCATGGTAAATGTCCAAAAAACTACGTTGTACCATTGTAAATGTCCAGAAACCATAGTAACAGCATGATAAATGTCCAAAATTCATTGTAGTACCATGGTAAATGTCCAAAAACCATAGTTGTACCATTGTAAATGCCCAGAAACCATAGTTGTACCATTGTAAATGCCCAGAAACCATAGAAGCACCATTGTAAATGCCCAAAAACTACGTTGCACCATGGTAAACGTCCAGAAACCATAGTAACAGCATGATAAATGTCCAAAATTCATTGTAGTACCATGGTAAATGTCCAAAAAACTACGTTGTACCATGGTAAATGTCCAGAAACCATAGTAACACCATGATAAATGTCCAAAATTACAGTAGCACCATGGACAAAACCACAGTAGCACCATGGTAAATGTCCAAAAACCACAGTAGTACCATGGTAAATGTCCAAAAACCACAGTAGTACCATGGTAAATGTCCAAAAACCACAGTAGTACCATGGTAAATGTCCAAAAACCACAGTAGTACCATGGTAAATGCCCCAAAACTACGTTGCACCATGGTAAACGTCCAGAAACCATAGTAACAGCATGATAAATGTCCAAAATTATAGTAGCACCATGGACAAAACCATAGTAGTACAATGTCACGTGTCCAAAAACCACAGTAGGACCATGGTAAATGTCTAAAAAACAAAGTATTACCATGGTACATCTCCAATAATCATAGTAAAACCATGGTAAATGTCCAAAAAACTACGTTGCATCATGGTAAACGTCCAGAAACCATAATAACACAATAATACATTACCAAAATTACAGCAGCACCATGGACAAAAGCACAATAGCATCATGGTAAATGTCCAAAACCATAGAAGCACCATTGTAAATGCCCAGAAACCATAGTTGTACCATTGTAAATGCCCAGAAATCATAGTAACAGCATGATAAATGTCCAAAATTCATTGTAGTACCATGGTAAATGTCCAAAAAACTACGTTGCACCATGGTAAATGTCCAGAAACCATAGTAACAGCATGATAAATGTCCAAAATTCATTGTAGTACCATGGTAAATGTCCAAAAAACTACGTTGTACCATGGTAAATGTCCAGAAACCATAGTAACACCATGATAAATGTCCAAAATTACAGTAGCACCATGGACAAAACCACAGTAGCACCATGGTAAATGTCCAAAAACCACAGTAGTACCATGGTAAATGCCCCAAAACTACGTTGCACCATGGTAAACGTCCAGAAACCATAGTAACAGCATGATAAATGTCCAAAATTATAGTAGCACCATGGACAAAACCATAGTAGTACAATGTCACGTGTCCAAAAACCACAGTAGGACCATGGTAAATGTCTAAAAAACAAAGTATTACCATGGTACATCTCCAATAATCATAGTAAAACCATGGTAAATGTCCAAAAAACTACGTTGCATCATGGTAAACGTCCAGAAACCATAATAACACAATAATACATTACCAAAATTACAGCAGCACCATGCACAAAAGCACAATAGCATCATGGTAAATGCCCAAAAACCATAGTTGTACCATGGTAAATGTACAGAAACCATTGTTGTACCATTGTAAATGCCCAAAAACTACGTTGCACCATGGTAAACGTCCAGAAACCATAGTAACAGCATGATAAATGTCCAAAATTATAGTAGCACCATGGACAAAACCATAGTAGTACAATGTCACGTGTCCAAAAACCACAGTAGCACCATGGTAAATGTCCAAAAAACTACATTGCATCATGGTAAACGTCCAGAAACCATAATAACACAATAATAAATTGCCAAAATTAGAGTAGCATCATGGACAAAAGCACAGTAGCACCATTGTAAATGCCCAAAAACCATAGTTGTACCATGGTACATGTAAAAGTGCCACAGTACAGCCAACTGACAGTGACACCATAGTTGTACCATGGTACCACCAAACATTTTGTAAGGGTTGGTTCTGCAGATCTTTTAATATTGCGTGCGTAAAAGCACTGAATAACAGCTTCCTGTGAAGCTGATACTGCAGAGGAAGGAAACTACAGCTGTAAGGCCACCGTTAGAAACTCTCAGTCTAACTGAAAGACACACACACACACTGTAACACACAATAACTGATGCTGCAAAGGATGTTCCATCAGGAAGTGCACCCCCATCCAATGACTGCCCTGTCAATCATTCAACAGAAAAAGAGAAGTGTGCACGTGGACCCTCCATCGTTTCAGAATCAGTGTGAATGCATGAGCTTTAACCACTGAGAGGAGTTCTGTGGTCGTTCTTATTTGACTTGTGACTAGTATTGAGAACAAATAGTCTTACAGTCAGACTTGCGAAAGCTTATCAGATGTTGATTAATGTTTTAAAAACAGACATGCAATTATGCTTTTTTTTGGCATGCATTGTATATATAATTTCGCACAATACCCATCAATTAAAAATCAAACTCACTAAAAATAGACTATTTTACACAGTGCATGTGTTTGAATACTATCAGTTTTGAATATTGACTTTGGCAAAAACTGATGTGAAAGTTTTTTAAAAGCAGCATGTAGATTGTTCCACTAGTGAGTCAGTGAGTCCGTGACTAACGCGGTTCTGTTTTTACTTCTACATGCATGTTTCTACATGACTGTGTTAGCCTGAATGAGATCTTTGGTTAGGCTACTTTGCATGTGGGTAAGGAACTGTGGCTAGCCAGGTCGCCACACTCACCGCTGCGCTACCACAGACAGACCTCTGCCATCGATACAAGCGCTCAGCAAAGAAACTTTAAAAACATGCACACGCACACAAAGCCTGGGACCTTTGAACAGTTGCTTGATGTGAAAAGTGTTGTGAGTAACTATCTAAAAGTAGAGATGCTAGTGACTTAACCGCAGTTTTTCAGTAGCGTGACAGTTAGCTGTTTACAAACTGTTTTTCACATCGCACATTTGCATTCAGGTGAACAGCGATGAGTGATAATCAAAAAACATGCTCGCCGAAAATATTCTTTATCTTACATGAATGTATTCAATCAGACAGTATAAACTTAATAAATAATAAATAGTGAATCGTTTAATTAATTTGAACTGTCTCTGTGAAAATATTCAATTTAATTAAATTAACAGGTTAAAAGAAATAAACCAATAAATAAATGAAACTTTCTGTGTGAAAATATTCAGTTTACTGAAATTAACAGGTTAAAATAAATAAATAAGTAAGCAAATAAATAAATAAATGAAACTTTCTGGGTGAAAATATTTCATTTACTGAAATTAACAGGTTAAAATAAATAAATAAACAAACAAATAAATAAATTAAACTTTTTGGGTGAAAATATTCAGTTTACTGAAATTAACAGGTTAAAATAAATAAATAAATAAATAAATGAACCTTTCAGGGTGAAAATATTCAGTTTACCGAAATTAACAGGTAAAAATAAATAAAATTTAAATAAATTAAACTTTCTGGGTGAAAATATTCCGTTTACTGAAATTAACAGGTTAAAATAAATAAATAAATAAATAAATTAAACTTTCTGGGTGAAAATATTCAGTTTACCGAAATTGACAGGTTTAAATAAATAAATTAATTAATTAATTAAACTTTCTCGGTGAAAATATTCAGTTTACCGAAATTAACAGGTTTAAATAAATACACAAATAAATAAACAAACAAACAAATAAATGAAACTTTCTGGGTGAAAATATTCAGATTACTGAAATTAACAGGTTAAAATAAATAAATAAACAAACAAATCAATAATAAATGAAACTTTCTGGGTGAAAATATTCAGTTAACCGAAATTAACAGGTTAAAATAAAAAAATAAACAAACACTTTCTGGGTGAAAATATTCAGATTACTGAAATTAACAGGTTAAATAAATAGGATACTTTTTTATGGATAGCTTGTGTGGTTAAGTACAAGTGTAGTTCAACATTACAGTTATGAGCAGCCTGTAGCTTGACAGGATTGAGCGTATAGCTTCACTAACGCTGGATATTAAACCCACATGATGAGGATATCTGCAGTTCAGAGTTGCACTCGGGTTTTGCACATATCCGGTGCACACAAAACAGCCGGAGAGAGAGAGGGACTCGCTCCTCGAACACCTTGCAAAAGATACTTCTTCCTGTCAACTGAGCCTTCTTCCGCTTTCTCAAACGACACGCAGGCCTTTAGGTGTTAAAGCGGAGACTCCGGTTTGTAACAACACGTCTCTCCCTATACCGAGAAGCTGTCGGCTGACAGGAAAAGAGGGTGAGGGGAAGAACTGAAGACCTCGGAGCTCCTGAACTCTTGTCAGTGCTAAAACAACCTCTCTGTGGTTTCTGAACATACACAGAAGCTTCCCTCCACATGCGTGTTATGAAACCTTTGGGCCCTCTCATATTACCAGGCACGTGTTTGGCCTCCAAAAGCGGCTTTCATCATGAAATCTTCATCATGACAAACTGGACGCCGGCCATTCAATACGAACCTCGAGCAGATCGATGGTTGACCAATCAAGCGGTTGATTTAATACAATGTGGTCAGGGAATCAATGTCTGCCCTCAAAATAATTATTGAGATGAAACTGGTGTGTGTTCACGCCAAAACAAACCTCCCTGGAGAAATACACTTCAAACTGCTACAGTCGGACTTTTTTTTTAATTAACGTTAAAAAATTGCATGATATTAGGACAGGCATCACCATGTTTCCATCATGTGCAGCAGTTGAAGAAACATCACTCTCGCTGTACAGAGACACGGACCAATCAGTTCTCAACTTATAATCTGATTTTCATCTTTATTGAGAAAAAAAAATGCTCAATTTGTCATTTTCGGACAGATTCTCTTCTAATAAACATGCATGAACCAACTTTGCACGAACTAACTGTTACTAGTGTTAATTTGTCTTTAATCTACTACTTATTTACCTCATAATTTGTGTAAAAATAAGAAAAGAGTGCATTCACAAATGATGCATAGTATTAACATTTTTTTTTTAAATTTTTTATTAACATTAATTTTTTTAAGCACTTCACATACATTTTTCTTGTATGTGTTTTCTAGTGTCTAGAAAAGCGCTATATAAAAGTAATGAATTATTATTTTATTATTTATTTTTTTACTGTACTGTCTGTTAGTAAAATTAAAAACAGTGGATGGATAGATAGTTTAATAAATAATATTTCATAACAAAATTACTTTTTGGAAATATTTATATAAAAATGCGAAAAAATCAATATTTTGTTTACTATATTCACAATTTTTCAACAACATGCGAATGCAAAATTAGCACAATTAATGATTAAATATCTAATTTGCATAGGTCTCGTGGGTAATATTATCATGGCTTAATATTAAGGTAGTTAAAAATATTATTAAAAACTAAATTAAATAATTAGATATTTACACATATTTTGATATTTTTTTAAACATATGTGGATTACTACATTTACAATTTTTCAACAACATTGACGCAAATGCAAATTAACACATTATTAATGATGAAATATATAATTAGCATATTATCAAGGCCAAATATTAAGGAAATATGTGTAGTAAACAAAAATAGTAATTTTATAAAAAAAAAATTTAATAAAAAATAAAAAAATTAAATGTTTTCAAAATTTTTCCCAGAGACAGAATTTCAGAAAATGACTAAAATCAGTGATTCGTTTCTCGTCTGGCGGACGACCGCCATCTTCAAGCCTGTTCTGTGCACCAGCTCAGTCTTGATCTCCTTCCCTGGAGCTGCGCATTAGTGACGCCACTCAATACATCCCCACCGTGGTTCTGTCGGACGCTGGGCTCACTGGCGACCGGCCCGCCTGTCTACCAGACACTGGGCTCGATATCACCAGGCCCAAACTCTCCCAGCAGCCGCTCCATGTAAAGAGAGCAGGGTCAGAAAATCCATTTCAGCAGAGCGAGAACAGAAACTCAATATAGATATCGAGACATCAGCGTTTCATATCGGATCATACGTATCAGGTATAAGTCCGAATCTCCGCAAAGGCCTCTGGGAAGGTGCTGGGAAAGGGCCGTGCCGATGCACTCATCATCATCATCGGGTAAAATATGAGGTGTGTTAAAGCATCTAATTTATTGTCGGGGACCACATTCCCACTACTCGTTCCCATCCACACCTAGTTCCGCTAAAAGCACCCAAACGGGAGCGAGGAACAGGAATTTATGACCCCATGCAAGTCCCTTTCGGCATCAGCATTGGCCAGACGAAGCGGCTTCCTTCTCAGGTGCCTGTAGATGTAGATAAACAGAATCAGCGTTGGCCAGGCGTGAAGTCACTGGGACGAAACGCTCCGTCTGCAGGTCCACAGGCCCGAGACGAGCCGCAATAACCACCGTAAATCCATCTCTGTCGACACCCCGACCCACACGAGGACAAAAGCAACCTTGTAAAACTTTCAGCTACAGTTAAACACTCCAGAGATATGTGGAAAGCGACGAGATGGAGAAGGAAACTGAAGGAAAGTGATAAAACATACAGTATTCTCGGAAAACTGCTATAGTTCACCATACACACCTCATGCAGAGATATGGCATCACACACCAATCCACATTAACATTAAAATTAGAATATCCTGCAAAACTTCATTTATTGCAGTAATTAAACTAATGTATTATATAGACTCATTACATGCAAAGTGAGATATTTCAAGCCTTTATGTGTTATAAGTTTGATGGCTTACAGATATGAAAATTAGAATATTGTGCAAAGGTTTTCATATCTGTAAACCATAATCATCAACAGGCTTGAAATATCTCACTTTGCATGTAATGAGTCTATATAATATATTAGTTACACCTTTTAAGTTGAATTACTGAAATAAATTAACTTTTGTACAATATTCAATTTTTTTATTTTATCATATAATTCATTCGTCTTCATTAAATGCAGTGTTTACCAAAGCAAGACACAAAATGTCTTTGAAATCTCCACCAAAATGCAATAAATAGCTAGAAAAGCATCTTTCTGCTGACGTCAATTAGACCAAGCACTGAAAAGTTGCAAATAAAGCAGATTATTAGAGTAAGTTTAACAAGAAAACATTTAATTCACCGTCTTACTTGCTGTTTCTTTGTAATTATTTGTGAAATTTACTAGGAATTTCAAAAGTGGAAATTGTTTAAAAGTAAATCCTATATTTATTGTGTTCCGTGTGCAGATTTAGTGGTATGAAATAAAACTAAATGTGATGATACTACTTACTTCAAGTCATGGTAATTTAAAAAAAAAAATGATTTATTGTAACAATTTACTTTATTCCAATGAACTAGTTAAATAAATAATTTGAAGCAAAATATTTAGTTGATCAAAAACTGGTCTGATTGCAAAAAAATAATTATAGAAAACATACTTGCCACGTTAAACAACTACTTTTTGCCGTTTGCACCAAGACCGATAACGATATAATGATAGCAATATCTATACTAGCGTCCACGTGGCAGACGATATCATTGTGTATCATTGCTCGAGGTCTCTGATTGGTTGTCAATATTTTAAAAATCGTTCTGAAAGTGATTCCAACGTTATCGTTTCCCGTTATGGCTGTGGACTCTGCTATTAATGTTGAGAATTTTTTTTAGATCTATATCTTTATCTTAGATCGGTGTGAACGGGCCTTAAAGCGGCTTTCACACTAATCTCACACTAATAAACATGTCAAGCCAGAATGTCAAATCAAACTTATATTTACAAAAAATAAGTAACTTTAAGAGCGGATTTAATTTGAGAATTTGAGATGGATAGTGATACAGATAGAGAGGGTTACATACACACACACACACACACGATCTGATAAAGCGATACCACAGAGAGATATATGGGTAAATCCTCGCACGTGTCTGTCGGTTGGTGCACTGATATAGATGAAAAAGGCCACAAACACACAAACCCAGTGCGCATATACGTACGCTACTCCACTCTTGCATATGTTGAAATGTCCTTCAACTTTGCATATGGATAGTTTTTCCTTGATAAAAGCAGATGCAAATGGGCTGTATGCAACATATAATTAAATATAAATGCAAATGTACATGGGAAAACATACACATGTGCAAAGCCTCTGCCCAGTTGAGGTAATCAGGGAAACGGGTGTATTTCATTCTTATATAGTGATTGGAGCAGCTATTATTGGACACAACTGCTTTACTTTGACGTGAAGTCGACTGCTAATGTTATTGTGAGGAAAATAGAGTGCAAGATGTGTCCAAACTAAGTAAAGTCAGGGAATAACTAAAGCGGAGATTCGATATATTATAGTGTTGTCAAGCACTGTCGCAACTTGCCGTATAATATTGCGTCAACACTCTAAACAATGCTGGGTTGTTTTAACCCAAATTTGGGCCAAATATGGACAAACCCAAATTTTGGGTTAAAAATGTAATGTTTAACTTTCAACAACCCAACATTTGGGTTTGTCCATATTTGACTCATATTTGGGTTGTAACAACCCAACATTTCTTAGAGTGAATCAAGCTCTACATAAACTCTAAAATTGCTAGGTTGTTTTAACCCAAATTGGGGCCAAATATGGACAAACCCAAATTTTGGGTTAAAACTGTAATTTCTAACTTTCAACTTTTTTTATTGCATTTTTAACCCAACATTTGGGTTTGTCCATATTTGACCCAACTTTGGGTTCTAATTTTAACCCAACTTCAACTTTTAACTTTTTTAATTGCAATTTTAACCCAACATTGGGGTTTGTCCATATTTGACCCAAATTTGGGTTCTAATTTTAACCCAACTTCAACTTTTAACTTTTTGTAATTGCATTTTTAACCCAAAATTGGGGTTTGTCCATATTTGACCCAAATTTGGGTTCTAATTTTAACCCAACTTCAACTTTTAACTTTTTTAATTGCATTTTTAACCCAACATTTGAGTTTGTCCATATTTGACCCAAATTTGGGTTTTAATTTTAACCCAACTTCAACTTTTAACTTTTTTTAATTGCATTTTTAACCCAACATTTGGGTTTGTCCATATTTGACCCAAATTTGGGTTGAAACAACCCAACTTTTTTTTTTAGAGTGAATCAAGTTCTACAGACACTAAACAATGCTGGGTTGTTTTAACCCAAATTTGGATGAAACATGGACAAACCCACATTTTGGGTTACAAATGAAATTTCTAACTTTCAACTTTTTTTATTGCATTTTTAACCCAACATTTCTGTTTGTCCATATTTGACCCAAATTTGGGTTGAAACAAGCCAACATTTCTTAGAGTGAATCAAGTTCTACATGGATCAAATATGGACAAACCCAAATGTTGGGTTAAAAATGTAATTCAAAATTTTAACCCAACTTTCACTTTCAACTGTACATTTTTTAATTAACCCAACATTTGGGTTTGTCCATATTTGACCCAAATTTGGGTTGAAACAACCCAGTGTACATAAAATGAGAAAGAAATTAAATGCAATAAGATGCATTACACTAATGTTTTTATATGGGATATAAATCACATTTTAAACATGACAGCAAATGAAGTGCATGTTCACTCATGCACGTAAAGACATCTCAAGTATATTAGTAGAAAAAAGATTTTTTTATTTATAGTCATGTGGCCTTTGCCTCGTTTTTGAGATGTTACATCGAGGCTGTTCGCATGTGTTTAAGAAGAAACACGCATCGGGTGCGACTGATAAACTTCCTGTGTTAACTGAAAGCGCTCACACACATCAAGATGCATGTGTGTATGAGAAACAGACAGTCAGGAAACTGAAATGAGCAACTGAGTAAAAACATAACCTCATTAACATCACCTTTAGAAATGATCCCACGACAGGATCTAGAACAAACACGAGTGCTTCATACGTGGATTTAAAACACTAAAACAGTTAGAAATAATTGAACTGAGAACTGAGACTCTACATTTGTTCACAAAAAAATGAATAATTGAATTTTAACAGGACTAGCTCCTGCACAAATTTCAGTTAAGAATGAACTTGATAAATACATTTTAATTAGCTGACAAACCAATAAGCAAACAAGCTGAAATGAGACTTTCAAGTAAAGCAACCAGACCTCATAACCTCATTAACATCATCTTTAGAAATGATCTCACGCCAGGATCTAGAATGAGCATTTCTAAAAAAAACACTAAAACATTTAGAAGTGAGTGAGTTAGAAGAGCCAATTAACAGCATCTGTGAGATGATCCACTCAGAGAGGAGGACATCAGACCCGCTAAATGAGTCAGTTTAACCAAACCAGGGTAATTTCCATTCACCCTTAACCCACAGTCCTTTCAGTCTGAGCAAGAAACTAAAGCATCATCTTTGGGCCTCAGCTGTGAACTCACACACCCACAGGCATCAAAAACAGCGCTTCAGAAACTCCACAGCCTCCAATGAGAGGGAAAGTCCAGAGCTGCATACACATGAAGCTGTTTTCATCAGAATAATATAAAAAAAAAAACAGAACTGAGATTTAGACCAAGAGTGGACTTCTTTCTCATGGCATGAAGAAGCTCTAAATGTGTTAACGCTAATTATTGTGCCATACTATGTATTGTATTTGAATTGTCTTTAATGGGAGCACGAAATGAACGAATCTTTTTTCGTGTCATTTGGTTCATCCAACGAACGAAATGAATGAGTTGACTCGGGAAAAGATTCGTTCATTTTGATGAACGAGTTTGAACAGGAGAGTCACGAACGCGCATCACAGAGCAGAGCAAAGCGAGCGTTTGAGCTTATAAAACTTAAACTTTGTTATTTTTTTTTTTTAAATGAGTGATCGTTTCGCTTGATAAGACCCTTATTCATCGTCTGGAATCGTTTAAAGGAGTTGTTCACTTTTGAAAAAACTTTTGCTGATTAATTTACTCGCCCCCATGTCATCCAAGATGTCCATGTCTTTCTTTCTTCAGTCGAGAAGAAATTAAGGTTTTTGATGAAAACATTCCAGGATTTTTCTCCATATAATGGACTTCGATGGGAACCAACCGGTTCAAGGTCCAAAAGACAGTTTCAGTGCAAACTGTTCAAAGCGTTTTAAACGATTCCAGACGATGAATAAGGGTCTTATCATGCGAAACGATCGGTTATTTCAAAACTTATTCCAAAAATGTAACTTTTCTAAGGACAAATGCTAGCCTTGCTCTATTCTGTGAGGCCCGTTTGTAATGTCACGTAATACGTAATTACGTTCAAAAGGTCACGGGCGACGTAGCCGGAAGTACAGAGTCAATGTTTACAAGTTGAACGCATAGGTTGAACGTGAAACTAACTCAAACGCCGTTTACAAAAAAAGGAATTAAAAGGTAAAACTTGTAAACACTGATTCTGTACTTCCGGCTACGTCGCCTGTGACCTTTTGAACGTAATTACGTATTACGTGACGTTACAAACGCGCCTCACAGAATAGAGCAAGGCTAGCATTTGTCCTTAGAAAAGTTACATTTTTGGAACAAGTTTTGAAATAACCGATCGTTTCGCTCGATAAGACCCGTCTGGAGTTGTTTAAAGCGCTTTGAACAGTTTGCACTGAAACCGTCTTTTGGACCTTGAACCGTTTGGTCCCCATTGAAGTCCATTATATGGAGAAAAATCCTGGAATGTTTTCATCAAAAACCTTAATTTCTTTTCAACCGAAGACAGAAAGACATGGACATCTCGGATGACATGCATATCAGCAAAAGTTTTTTTTAAAAGTGAACTAAAATTTGTGCATTAAAGGCGAAACATATTTAATAAACAGCCTCATGGAACAAGAATTTCTCAAGAAAAGTGCCAATGCAGTTTCTACTTCAATTCAGTCTTGTTGTTCTTTTCCTGGATCTCACTGAAGCTTTCAGACTCGCTGCCAGAGAAGATCAACCTCATTAATCTATTGAGGGTTCAGCGTTCAATACAACCTCTCACACTATTAAAGCATAAGCAACATGAGCTTAAAAAACATTAAAGCAATAGTAAGTTTGGCACGATGCAAAAACCGACACAGCTCCGTTTTTCTCCAGCTGGGAAACCCGTCGGAGTCCAGCATGCATTGAATGAGGTTAACCAGTACTCAGTAACCCACAGACCTGTGGTTTTCAGATTCAGCCACAAGATTTCAGTACTCCACCGACACTGCAAACCAGCTTCGTCATTTTGCGCAAACATCGGCGTGGAGAGAGTAAAACACCGGCTCGGACACTCACCCCTGGAGAAGCACGACTGGTACGACGAGAAGCTTTCGAAGATGCTGTTGGAGGCCATCTCCTCGTCTTCGTCCGAATCCAACGCTTCCAACTTGATCTGCTCCCGAATTTTGAAGGGCTCCCCGTTTTGCCCTGCAAAGAGCAAGAACACACACGCATGACGACATGCAAGAGGCTTGGCCCGAACGCTGATCCCCGAACCCCGACATGCAGTACACACCCACACCCGGGAACCCGTGGTCGCCCTGAGCCGGTCCAGAGAGGCGGTTCGGTCCTGGGACTCTGTGCATGGTTCACAGACACGGGCGATTGCGATCGGTGGTCAGCCTGTGGTTAACTGATGCTTACCCTTGAGCAAAAGAGCAGGAGCGCAAACGTGTCGCTGTGGTTTTTCCGGCGAATTGTCTGTTTCACACGATGACATCAACACGCATCTCCCTCCCCCCTCGTGCTCTTCAGTCCCTCTCGTCTATCTTTATCTCGCAGATCTCTAGTGCCTAGAGAGCCGTGACCGGTCGCAGACTTGGTTTGTGGTTGTGGCGGCCCACAGAAAAAGCTTCTCCCTTAGCCAGACGACAAGTTTAACCGTTCCCCACAACTAAAAAAAAAAAAAAGCATCCGAGTGTCATTGGGCCGTTCAGGTCACATGCTCCAGCAAATTTCATTCGGACTTTTTTCTGCTCTGTGCGATCTGGCGTCTGGGCCGGTCTATCAAACCTCCACCTGTTGGCATTTTCTTGAAAAGGAGGAAATACACGAGGTCTGTTTCAATTGTAAGAGCGTGCGAGCTCAACAGAAGGGGGTTGAAAGTGAGTGTGTGTGTGTCAGAGTTAGTGTACGAGAGCAAGGCGAGTCACGCTGCATAAGTTAAAGCATGCAAATCCATCTTCACCAGAGGACACAATTAGTCCTGTGTCTCAGACGCCATAAAAGCGCTGCAGATCGCCAACATTTACATGATGCCTTTCGTATCAGCTTCATCTGCTGGTTCTGCAAGACAAACAGAAAATAAAAGACAGGGTGTTTACTGACAATCTCGTGTCATTTTCAGTATCCAATCAGAATTATGTATAAAAAAAGACATTTAAGCCACTATACTGTAAAAAAATATAAAAAAAAATAAGTAACCTGGTTGCCTTAAAATTTTAAGTTGATTGAACTGGAAAAAGTGAGTTAATACAATGAAGGAGATTGATTCGAAATGATAAGTTATCTGAACTAAAAAAAATTAAGTTGATTTGACAAAAGAAAAAATGTTGTGATAACAAATCTTGAAAATATTTTTTTTTACAGTGAACTGCATTTGAAAACAAAATATTCTAAGAAAATAGTGTCGCCACGTCGTTTGATGATGGATCATGTGTAACTCAAGTGTCCAAAAAGTGCATCTGACATTCAATTCCATTGAAAATTAAGTGGCATATTTGATGATCAAGAGGAAACAAGTCATTTGAGAGTGAATTGCAAAAACCTTTTCCATGCATCATCAGGCTGTGAATGAGGCATTACTTTCTGCTTCAAGTTACGTATCATTTCAAAGTGTTGATCCTGCAAGACAAACAGAAAATGTAATTCAGTGCATTTACTAGCAATAAACCATTGTTATGACTAGTTTGGTCTAAATAACTTCAGTATCTGCAGAAATATTTAAAAAGAGAACATATATAGACTGAGATACGAATTAAAGCACACTTAAAATACCTAAATATAATTGCATTAAATATCAATTAAAAAAAACTTCTGAAAAAATAATGCAATATTTTTGATGTCTATTGCAATAACCTTCATATATTTTCAAGCGCAACTGACATTCAATTAAAGTGAAAATGAAATTAGATGACCGAGACCCAAAAAGTTATTTTAAAAGAACATTGTACAAACATTTTCCCTGTGAATCGTAGACTTCATTATGTGTTTTGCATGTTGCATGGCGCCTTTCATATCATTTTAATCTGTTGATTCTGCATGAGACACAATATAAAGAGTGTTTACCATCAATAAACTCACATAACATCCAAATGTCACTTTTATAGTATCATCTGACATGCAAATACATTGAACGTTCGTATGAGTAAAATATTCTCCTTTCCCAAAACCATGGCGTTACCTGGATCAAATCAAACTGCGTTATGCGTTTTTGAACATAATTGCAGGACTCATTACCGCCTCACCTGCCCTTAATAAAGGCATTGCATTACACGTGCACGAGGGTCATGATATCACGCGAGACTCTTGCCTATCATGCAACTGATTAGGACGTTTTATTTTGTCCAAAGAACAGAAACCCCTCAAGCGCCCATTATCTCGTAGCCACACACCTGCGTCCACCTCCAGATTAGACGGCCCCAAATTGGCACATGTACACCTGCATCACGCCTCCAGCACATGCCAAACACACACCCACCTGTGTCCAAACACACACACACCTGTGTCCTGGTGGTCCTGGAACCGTTTGGACGGGAGGTTTGGGAGTGGTGGGCGGAGTGCTTTAGGTGCTCTCCAGATGCTCTCCCTCCCAAACCTGGAGTCAGATTTCACCCCAGCATCCAGACACGCTTACACACGACAGTGTTGTAGAATGTCAGGTTGATTGTGCTGAAACAGTTTAGAATTCCGAAAAAATGAATTGTTATAGAATACAATTAGGATATTTTTACAGATTGATTCCATTATATGATTCCAGACCTAGAACCAATGTTATGGTCTGAAGAACATATGACATCAAGAACTGGAATCGGTTCTTAAAGGGACAGTTCACTTTGAAATTAATTTTTGGTATGTTTTAGCTTCCCTCAAGGGCATCCAAGATGTAGGTGTCTTTGTTTCCACAGTATTTTCAATTTTGATATTTTTAGGTCAAACCGTTCATATAATGGAGGTCTATGGTCACCACCTCAAAGAGCATGCGCAGAGAAGTCCAAATTAAACATGATTTAATGACTCGTAAATGTAAGTACACATTGATGTCCTAAGACACAAAATGAGCGGTTTGTGTGAGAAAACGAACGTATTTATATCGTTTTTACCTCTTGAGCCACAGCCACGTCCAAGTGATCTGAGGGCACGGGCGCTTTGTGACTGTGGTTACATGAGGTAAAAACGATATAAATACTGTTGGTTTTCTCACACAAACAGCTCGTTTCGTGTTTTAGGACATCAAAAAAAATACATTTACGAGTCATGTTTAATCATGTTTAATTTGGACTTGAGGTGGTGACCATTGACCTGCATTATATGACTGATGACACGAACGGTTTGACCGAAAAATATTAAAATTGAAGATACTGTGGAAAAACAAAGACACCTACATTTTGGATGCCCTTGAGGTAAGATAAAACATATCAAAAATTAATTTCAAAGTGAACTATCCTTTAAATCAGTGGCCGAATTTACAAAAAAAAAAAGAAAAAAGAAAAGAAAAAAAGTCACACTTTACGATTAGGTACTAATTCTCACTATTATCAATGAATTTTGCTTCAATAAACTCCTAATTACTGCTTATTAATAGTTTAGTTTAGATATTGGGTGGGTATGATTAAAAGATGTCGAATATGGTCATGCAGAATAAGGCATTAATATGTGCTTTGTAAGTAATAAACAGCTAACATAATATCTTAGTAATATGCATGATAATAAGCAACTAGTTAATAGTGAGAATTAGAGCCTAAACTAAAAAAAGTTGACATTTCTCAAAAGAATTTTCCTAAAAGCAATTCTTCAATTTTTTTTTTCAAATTTAGCAAAAAGTCACCTAACTATAATAACTGACCATAGTTCATATTATTAATAATAGGTGAGATCAGAGCACTCATGTACATCCCTTGTACTAATAATATACAGTATGTAATGTGTTATATTGTAAATGTTAAATCTATAATAATTACCTTTGCAGATTTCAGTTTATCCAAACTTTAAGAGGTTATTTACAATATAAAACTACACATTTAGAAGTTTAGAAATGCCAAATCAAGCGACACGTGACCTGGATTTGCTTGTGTACATGTTGAAAGAGAATCAAACTGCTTTCAGACTTTCATTTGGCAACACAGAAAAGAAGAGAAACAGCATTTTTATGAGCATCAACCTAAAAAACGTTTAGGATTTTAACAATTTATGGATTGTTACAAGCCAGAAAACCTGTGTAGAGCTGAGAACGGTGAGTAGGGCTGTCTACTGAATCTGTAATTTATTTATTTTATTTTATGTCTTGGATACACAGCTGTCCTACCACACACACACACACACACAGGTCTCCTGCTGTGTTCCCATCGCATCATGAAACTGCATATTTTCATCCCTGAGAAAAACACTCCTCGTTTCATAGGCCGCAGACAGTCCTGTATCCATGTATCTTTAGAACCAGAAAGAGAAAGAGTAAATTAGCTTTAAATGGTCAATAACATAGTAGTAACACACATTGTTTTGACACTTTTGCACAATTAATGAATAGATGGATGAATAAATAAATATTGCTTATTGGTGCCTCCTAATATTATGCCTTTTTTTTACATTTAATCATTTAGGATTTGAGTTTATGACACTTAAATCAAGACATGAAGACTGTTTTAATTCATGCTGATTTAAATAATAAAAACATAATTGTGTATCTAGACAGGATGATTCATTACAATGAAAATCATTATGGAGAATAATAAGAAATCCAGACTTATTACAGTAATGGGCGTGGAAATTAACATGGAAAATTTTTTGACATAATTCATTAAATATTTCCTCATAATTTCTCCACACTGAACATTCAAAGGGAACAGATGATTCGTCTGCCTCTGGTTCAAGTTAAGAGATAAAAACAGGGACTTTCCTAAAGACTAGTCATGATGAATATAATTATTAAACCCTGAGTCACGTCAGGCCAGGAGATCAGCAACAGGAGGAAAGGAAAGGAGTAAATGTGAGTGTGTCCGAGCATTATATAGTTTGTTTATAAATAAAGTACACATTTCAGCATTATAATAATCTTTGTAGCCTATTGGTATCATCTGCAACGTTTTAAATAATTTGTCAATGGGACACATTGGTGTCTCTCACACCAAAGGCATGTGTCTTATCCACTGCGCCATCACCACCCATATTTAAAATAATATATTGAATTTTATAGATGTATCTCACATGTGTCCATGATAGTGTAGATTACAATGTTTTATTATAATAATGTATTATATAGTGTCCATTTCATTAATTTAAAATATTTAATATTGGGTGCATCCAAGTTATTTGACATAGGCCTATTTTAACATTTTTTTTAAGTAACCCAATAGTTACTTTCCCTGGTAATTAGTTACTTTTATAATGATTTAACAGTTACTATTTGTGAGAAGTAACTAGTGATTATAACTAATTACTTTTTTAAGTAACATGCCCAACAGTAGAAGCTAAAGTAGAGACAGAAGCAGCGTTTTCACAGATTCGCGTTTTTGAAGTTTACACAGAGATGATACATTTATTACAACATTTTTCATCTTGGAAGCTGTTTCAAGGTTTGCATTCAGCACCGAACACTGTTGTCGTGTAAATGCGCATTAAAAGATTTCCGTCATGTAAGCGGCCACTAAGGCCTTGTCCACTTTCTCCTGCGTTTAAAAAAAAAAATGCTCGGTTAAAAAAAAAAAAACATTGAATTTAATAAAAATCTCTGTCTAGATGAAAAAGCAAAAACACGCTACCAGCAGGAGGCGATATAACCCTAACCTTAAAGCCACATTGGCCAATCAGAAGCCTAACAAAAAGTTATAGAGTGCCGAAGTTATGACGTGACTTTGTAGGCCAAAACGTGGAAGTGAGTTAGCATTTTAGCACTCCCGGCTCTATGGGTTTTTGCTAAATCGCCTGAAATAAGGTCTGTGGTGAACAACGCCTCATGTTTTGATCTATGACATGAAACACACCAGTTATAACCTGCTTGTGTTTTTTTTTTTTAACTTTATATAGGCTTCAAAATATATACATTTTTATAAACAAGATAAAAATTATCTTGATAGACAAAACGCGTAAGGGTCGCAACTTATTTTTTGCGATTTTCTAAATGTATATGGGGAAAATGCATTGCTTTTCAATTGAGGGAACCCATGCGCTTTGAGTTATCCTACAAAGTGACGTCATCACTTCGGCAAAAACAAACTGTCTACATGACAACACTGTCACCGGCGTTTCTGAAAATCAACATTTTCAAAAATGTTCAGTGTCCTGATACTGCGACGAACGGCCGAACCGCGTTAAAAAAAGTCACGGTAATTAAAATACCCGTGTCCGTGTGGATAAGGCCTGAGTTAATAACTAATGATCTTTGCAACGGAATCAATCAAAACTAACTTTGTCTGGACAAAAACTTTATTCTAGAGCTGCTGTAATTACTGTAGCTGTAGTTACTGTAATCTCCTGTTATCACTGTAAAGCTGCTTTGAAACAGTCTATACTTATATCTTAAAGATGTTTGTTTAACTTTTTGATTCAGTTTTACATGTTCTGTTGGTTGTATTTTATCCCAGCTTTTGTGTAGTGTTAAAAAACTGAAACAGAAAGTGCTTCTGGACCAGTGTTGTTTACATCTTGTGAAATGGTCTATATCATGACCAATTCGTACAAATTCGTACAAGTGATTAAAAAGTGGCTAATTCGTACTAATTCATATGACCTCACTCGTACGATTTATCTAAACCGTTTAGGGGCGGGGTCAGGGGCAGGTCATTCGTATGCATTAATAAGAATTGGCCAACTCGTAAAATATGTACGATTTAGCAAAAATCATAATCGAGTGAGGTCATACGAATTGTTACGAATTAGCCACCTCGTAAAATTCGCACGAATTGCCGTGAGATCGGGTTGGTCTATATTGTTAAAAGCGCTACGTAAATCAGTCCCTCCAGAAAAATTATGCGATCGCTGAATTCAATGCCAAATCAGCCAAAGTCCGCATATTTATGCGGGGGCCGCATTTTTTCAAATACGCCGCACTTTCGCCGCATAAATTGCCGATTTTTACGTGCAAAATATGCGGGTTTGCATAATTTCATAATCCTCGCATTTTCGTTGCAAAAAAAAGTCACATGTATCTTAGCAGAAAGTTGAAAAATGTTGCGTTTGCTTCACACAAGAGCAGCCATTTCCCCCTGTTTCCATGGGAACGTTATGAAGTGACGCAATTACACGACACCAGACAGACTCACGGAGGTGATTGACATCTCACAAATTGAACTCGTATAACTGTCTGTCACACGTTCTACCGTCACATCGTTACTTAATAAACAACAATATAAAAGAAGTAGCATCAAACAGAAATGACCCGCACACATGGGGTGTTCGAGGCTCACATATAACACTGCAGAGAGCTCTTAAAGGGGCCACACCTTATTTACACTCGTTACGGTCTGAAATAAAACAAGATGAGAAATTAAATATTCCCAGCACTTTCTATGATGTAGTATGCTTGCTTATCAAAGGAAGTAATAAGAAATGACTAGTGAGAACAGGATTGGGGGAATCACTTTTTTTCTCTTTTTCATCAAACCGCAATTTTTGCAAGTTTCCTCAATTTTTGCAAATTCCTGCAATTTCATCGCATAAAATCCCGCATATTCCATCGCATTTTTAAAGATAACGGACCGCGTAATCAATCAATTTTTGCCCGACACAATCACAAAAAAACTCCGCGTTTTTCTGGAAGGACTGGATACTATTATGGTAATTAATTTTGGAAATTACCACCACAAAATCAGTCATTTTGATCGCAAAAATCACACAAAAAAATCGTGAAATCCTGGAGGGACTGGTAAATGAAGGTGACTTGACTTGAGTTTTGCGAGAGTCAATGAGGGAAGTGCAGAGATATGCAGGAATGAACAGAGGGAAAAACACCTGCTGATATTCCCACTGCCGGAGGAGGATGATTCAGGACACAAACATGATCGCAGATAGACTGTGAGAAATCCCCTCCCGATCGACCTCTGTTCCTGTCAGTCCAACACCAGTCCTCCTCTGCACTTTCACACAACTATCCCTGCTGTGTCACCAACTGAGCCGGGTCATCTATGATACGGTCACCCGTGTTACTGAGCAACAGATTCACTACAAATCGTACATTTCAGAAATATGATCATACTTTCAAGCCCAACATTGTCTCAACTAGATGACACTGAAGTTTAATACTTAATATTCGATATATTTTTAAAGATGTTGAGATGTTTTTACTAGAAAACTATTGAAAAATACTAATGTTTTAGTTCACCGAGGGTGTAACACGTTTAACAGCATCAGAAAATGATCAACCGAGCAACAGTTACGCTATAAACATGTTAAAATCGAACACAAAATTTGATTTTTACATTTCAGAAATACTTATAAGTCCAACCTCGTCTCAATTAGATGACACTGAAGTTTAGTACTAGGATGTTGAGATGTTTTTACTGAAAAACGATTGAAAAATACTAATGTTTCAGTTCACCGAGGGTGTAACAGCATCAGAAAACTGATCAACCGAGCAACAGTTACGCTATAAACATGTTAAAATCGAACACAAAATTGGATTTTTACATTTCAGAAATAATTTTAAGTCCAACCTCGTCTCAACTAGATGACACTGAAGTTTAGTACGTATATATTTTTAAAGGATGTTGAATTGAAAAATACTATTTAAGAAAATGCTTCAGCTCATCAAGGCTGTATTTAGCTAATTTAAAATACAGTAAAAAAAACAATAATATTGTGAAATATCATTGCTATTTAAAATAACTGTTTTCTATGTGAATATATAATTTATATACAGTGATCAAAGCTGAATTTTCAGCACCATTACTCCAGTCTTCAGTGTCGCATGACCCTTCAGAATCACTCTAATATGAGGATCTGATGCTAAAGAAAGTTCTCTGATTATTATCGGTTGAAAACAGTTCATATTTCCGTGAAAACTGATACTTTTCTTTTTCTTTCTTAAGATGAATAGAAAGTTGAAAAGAACAGCATACTTGAAATATAAACTTTTGTAACATTATAAATGTCTTTACTGCATTATAGCATTCATTTCCTCCATCTGACTGAAGGTACACTCTAAAAAATGCTGGGTTGTTTTAACCCAATTTTGGGTCAAATATGGACAAACCCAAAATGTTGGGTTAAAAATGTAATGTAAAAATTTAACCCAACGGCTGGGTTAGTCCACATTTGACCCAAAGTTGGGTTAAAACAACCCAGCATTTTTTTAGAGTGTATAGTGCTCAAAGTATGTGTTTAATTGAAACAGGAAATCTCATGCAGTCAGTAAACACACGAAGAGATATTCTCGACATGCAGCTGGTTGTGGAAAAAAACTATGGCATTTAACCATGACCTTTATATAGAGTGAGAAAAAAAATCTGTATATTTTTTCTTCACTGCTGCTAAAAATTTGAAAAAAAAAAAAAAAGCATATTGAGGCATTGAGTTTAGTGACAGCAATTTTACACACACACACACACACACACACGATAGTTAAACGTGACCGGGAAAACATTCCAGCGCTGCTTTGGCAGACAGTGTCAGACTATGTTTCTTTTTGCCAGAGAATGACAGGAATCCTCAGTTAGTAAAACATGCATTTGAACACTAAAGTCACACTTAAACTTTAAGGAGTAGAACTTTTTGCTGATAATTTACTCGCCCCCATGTCATCCAAGATGTCCATGTCTTTCTTTCTTCAGTGGAAAAAAATTAAGGTTTTCGAGGATTCGAGGATTTTCTCCATATAATGGACTTCAATGGGGTCCAAACGGTTCAAGGTCCAAAAGACAATTTCAGTGCAAACTGTTCAAAGGGCTTTAAACGATTCCAGACGATGAATCAAGCGAAACAAAATGAACAAATCTTTTTTTTTGATTTGTTCAAAAAGATTAAAAAGATTCGTTCAGTTTGATGAACGAGTTCGAACAGGAGAGTCACGAACGCGCATCACAGAACAGAGCAAGGCGAGCATTTGAGCTTATAAAACTTAAACTTTGTTATTTATTTATTAAACGAGCGATCGTTTCGCTTGATAAGACCCTTATTCATCGTCTGGAATCGTTTAAAGCCCTTTGAACAGTTTGCACTGAAACTCTCATTTAGACCTTGAACTGTTTGGACCCCATTGAAGTCCATTATATGGAGAAAATCCTGGAATGTTTTCATCAAAAACCTTAATTTCTTTTCGACTGAAGAAAGAAAGACATGGACATCTTGGATGACATGGGGGTGAGTAAATTATCAGCAAAAGTTTTTTTTAAAGTGAACTACTCCTTTAAGCGTGTCTAAATGTCATTACATTCTTGCTCAGTATCTTTGAGTCATCTAGTGTTTTACTGTATGTAAGTATTCAGATTTCCTCAAGTTCACACACGTGTAGAGATTCACATTAACTATCAGTATAATCCACAAACAAACACAATACTGACTGTCTTCCTCTATTGTTTTAGCGTTTCAAACAAACAAAGCTCTTTTTGTCACATGTTTTGATAGTAAAGAGTCTCTTTCTGTACAATAAATGACAGAGTTTGTCTGTAATGCAATGACATTCAGACTTTAATGACTATGACTTAAGTGTTCAGATACTGTTTTGGCCGCTGAATCCTTTGACAGATTACCAAGAATAGCTTAGCAATATCAGGAACAAGTGTGTGTGTTTGAGCAAACATTACAGTGAAAGAAAGATTAAAGACAGTGAGAGAGACAGCACATATCTTTTCCTATGTAAGCACCACGCTACGGTAATGTTCGTAACTGTCATTGTTTGGCACTCGGCCCAGCAGTGTGTGTGTGTGTGTGTGTGTGTGTGTGTGTTTTCACTCGGCCCAGCAGCCAGTGAAATGTGAAACCAGGTGAAGCAACAGGAGGAGAGAGCAGAACGCCTGCGCTTTGTGTTCGTAACAAAGACAACGGCAGCGCTTTGATCCCCAAACACTCGAGGTCCGAATCCATGAGTCACTGAGACCCCCGGGACAGAACAGCATTTCTGACCACTGATCCATCAACATATAATCATCAAATACACACACACACACACACTGGGTAATTCCTGAGAGGAAGGATGATATCACTAGTTATGAGGCGTTTAACCCAGACAGGCTCATAAAAGCAGGAACTCTTCGCTTCAAAAACACAATATGTCTGACATCCAAACACTCCTAATGAATGAAGCGTTCTTTTGTGCAGAAGTGTATTACGCACAGTATCTCGGCTAAACCTGTCAATAACATAACCAGGCCATATTTCAACCATATATATATATATATATATGTATAAATCATTGTCAAATATTATTTGTTTGACCCTTTACAGTGATTTTGCTAACCATAATTGTATGCAAAAAAAATTATGCAAAAATAATATATATATATAGCTAACCATAATTGTATGCAAAAAAATTATTAATTAATTTATTTATTAATTTTGCATACAATTATGGTTAGCTATATATATATATATATATATATATATATATATATATATATATATATATATGTATATATATATAATATTTGACAATGATTTGATGTTCATTTAAATAAAATAAAATATTAAAAAACATATACGTTTTGTCAATTACATTTAACGATAAAACTTCAATTATTAAAAAAATAAAAATGAAATGAAAATGATTAAATACTAAAAAGATATATACAAAAATTCTCAAAATATTAATAAATTCTACAATGGTACATTAATGATCCGTAGTCTTCAGAGCTCCCAAGACTACGGATGTTTTTTAAAAAAAGAACTGAAAACTTATCTTTTTAGGAAAGCGTATTTTTTAAGTATTTTTAAGTATTTCTGCGTATTTATTTGTTTTACGTAAGTGTCTGTGTATTTATTTGTTTTACAATGATTATTTTTATTTTTGTAAGCACTTTGAGATTTGATGTCAAATGTAAAGTGCATTATAAATAAAATTCATCATCAAATTCATCATTAATGATGCTAAAATGTAACACTGTGATTCATTGAAACAAATCATCTGGAGGAATCAATTTCTAAACAAATTCGTCTTTATTTTTATTATGCATGTTCCTGTTTATATTCTGAAAGATTAGTAGTGTGTGTTATTCTACACTTCTTCCACTTCTGAAATGACTTTCAGTGACATCAGCTTTCACACTTACTTCACATTTCAACATTAGAGTCCTCAAAAACACAAGGTCACACACACACACACACACAAATACCTCCTCTATGCTCCACACTTGCCATGACAAACACGCACAGTCACTGGAGTGTGTGATATGCATTTTATCCGTGCAACTCTCGCTGGCTGATGATGTGGACGATGAGCCATGTCTGGGCAGATGTGTGTGTGTGTGTGTGTGTGTGTGAGTCGAGACATTGGCTAACAGGACTGGCATTCGGCTGAAAGAGAGACGAGCGATTGTCTCTCAAACCTCTGAAATCGTCACACATGCTGGTGTGTCAAGACCTTGAAAACCCTGATGACAGTGTGTGTGTGTGTGTTTGTCGCAGTGGATGTTTTGAATGTGAATATCGGAGTAAGAATGTTGTTAATCTCTGTTTGACGTGTGTGTGTGTGTGTGTGTCTTGCTCTCGAGTTTCCCTGAGTGTAAGGTAAGGGGCGATGCTAAATCGAGACGTTCACAGACAGACGTGAATGTTTTCACACACATTTCTCATCATTCCAGTAAATGTACTTAGCTGACGACTCACCCCACATTCCCCAACACACACACACACACACGCACACAGGAAACATTTGCTCAACCTTCAATATGGTAGAGACTTGAACACCTGGTCCTGCAAAGTCAATGCACCGGGTTACAATGTTTTGGGGTCTTTTCTGCTCACCAAGCCTGCATTTATTTGATCAAAAATACAGTAAAATAGTGAAATATTATTACAATTTAAATCTGCAGTTTTCTATGTGAATATTTAGTAACGTGTAATTTATATCCTGTGATCAAAGCTGAATTTCCAGCATCATTACTCCAGCCTTCAGTGTCACATGATCCTTCAGAAATCACTCTAATATGAGGATCTGATGCTCAAGAAATATTTAATATTATTATTTCATATGTTCGTGGAAACTGATATTTTAAGTGTTATTTAAAGTGGCTTCTATTTCCAATAAATATATATAATATATTTACAATATTTAATATTTAAATATTTAATATATAAATTATATTATATATTACATATACATATATTTTATTTTTCAAGATTATTTGCTGAATAGAAAGTTCAAAAGAACAGCATATTTTTGGAACAGATTAATATTGTCAATTTAACGCTGGATAAACTACTGACCCCAAACTTTTCAATGGTAAATCACACGTTCCAACGTTTTTCTGATTCATTTATACTGATTTATGGGAATACACACAGATAAACTCGAAGTCTATGCATATTTATACCCTTCTAGGTCATTGCTTGCCTAAAACTATAAAAGTCTATAGAAAGACTTAAAGACATGAGACATCCCCAAAATTACTCTCAACTCACGGCTAATACACCAAACACGCTACTTTGATTTGTTTTACAAAGGCCTGAGATAGCTTTGAGAAATGCATTGTGTTTCCATCTCAATTAAAGTTAATTTATCTTCATGATCAATTCACACACACCCACCCCATCCTACACTCATCGCTGCTTACAGCTCCACAACAGCCGGCAGTAATTAATGGACAGAGCGTTATCGATGGCGTTTAATCAGCTAATTAGTGGAGTATCCGAGGCGAGCGGCGTGACGGCGGGTTCTGACCTCTCGTCTGTGTGTCAGACCATCAGAGCCATGCATGAACTCCTGCTGACACACGCCGTCCCATTCCTTCATTAAAAAACACGGGACAAATAAATTAATAAGAAAAACAACAAATACCAAAAAGTTTACCGGTGAAACTCAAAAAATTTAAATATCGTGCAAAAGTTCATTTATTTCAGTAATTCAACTTAAAAGGTGAAACTAATATATTATATAGACTTATTACATGCAAAGTGAGATATTTCAAGCCTTTATTTGTTATATTTTTTCAAAATACATTTTCAAAATATTGTAATTTTGAAATTGGGGTTTTCATAACAAATAATAGCTTGAAATATCTCCCTTTGCATGTGATGCGTTTATATAATATTATATTAGTTTTCGAGTTTCACCTGTACATACGGAAGGAAAATGTATTAGTGAGATCTCATTTGATTTTTGCAATGCTCTGTCAGCTGTTTCTCGACACAATTAATGTGTTTTAAAAGGAAATAAAACTAAGTTTTCTCCTCCATTTTTAATGGACTTCCTAACACACCCACTTCCCCTAATAAATCGGACATTAATGATTTACAAATCCTGCGGTTTGGAGTCATCTTCGGTCGTAAAGGACTGTACAGTAACGGGTAACGCTGTGTATTTTACAGTGCTGGGTGAGTGTGTTGTTACGCAGATGACTGGTTTAAAGCCTACCGCTGATGAAGATGATGATGGATTCGTGACCCTCGGGCAGAAGCGGGCTGTAAGATCGTTTGTTCCTCGTTAGGAGGAAACGTTAGCGACCCCTAAGAGTCCCGGTGCGGGATGGGTAAAAGAGAGAGGATCTTAACAGCTCCCCTGTGCAGGTAATAAAACACACATTATTCCTGGCACTTTCCACTAAAGGATACAAAAATATGGGCTGAAACCTTTTTTTTTCAGCCAATATTTAGGCAAAAGAGACGCTTACTTATTGTAACAGTTATAGTTTAGGGTCTAATTCTCACTATTATTAGCATGGATATTACTAGGGTTTATTAAAGCACATTTTAATGGCTTATTCTGCATGACTATAATCTACATCCCTAAACTACCTTACTAACTAAGCAGTTAGGAGACTATTTTAAGCAAAAGCCGTAGTTGGTTAATTAATAGTGAGAATTGGACCCTTATTTAAAGTGGCTTATGTTTCCAATAAAAAATATAAATAAATATATATAATATATATATATTATATAAATTATATTATATATTATATATCAAATATATCAAAAACATATATTATATATTTATAAATTATATAATATATAATATAAATTATTTGATCTTCGATCTGGGTTTTGTGACTAAAATTAAGTTCTGGTAGTTAAAAAAAAAACTATGAATTAATGATTGCAAATGAATTCAACAGATATAGTTATTGAATATGATTGTATAATTAACAGATTATGGCCACATTGCAGTATGATTTATTTTTTGAGATACAGTTGAGAAGACCTTTGGCAAAAAAAAAACATCTAATTTTTTTGTATTTTCTATGTTAATGTCAAATAAACAGGTCAATAAATAAATAGATAAACAAATAAAATAAAACAAAATTATAAATATATAAATAACTTTCAAAAGTTCTCACAACAACAACACTGTAAAAAAATTTTTTTCCTTATTTGTAATCACAACATTTTTTCTATTGTCAAATCAACTTAAACACTTTATGTAGTTCAGATAACATAATATTTTGAGTTTATGATGATTAAATCAATCTCCTTCATTGTGTTAACTCAATTTAATTTCAAGGAACTTAAATTTTTAAAGCAACCAGGTTACTTAATTTTTTAAGTTAAACCAACAATATTTTTTTACAGTGAACAATCTCAAACTGGTGAATGAATTAATAAAAAATAAAATAAATAAATAAATAAATAAAGATTACATTTAAGAGTTGTATAAAAAAAGAAAATCTAATAATATAAGTTTAAATATATATATTTAAAAGTTCTCACAACAACAAAAAACATGACCATTAAATCTCAAATAAATAGAATATATAAAAATAAAGCAAAAATAAGTAAAGTAAAATATTGAAAAAAATTGTAAAAAATATTTAAAAATAAAAGTTTTTAAAGAAACATGAATTATTTCCTTTTCTTTTTTCTTTAAAGAATGTTGAATGACACTAAAGTGCGCTCCTCTATTTGTGGGAAGTGCCATCTCTTTTCATAAGGCATAAAACAAACACACATGAAAAAAGAACAAGCGATGCGTTTAAGAAAATTCTCCGAAAATTCTCACACATCAAATTCTCCGTCCTAATGGTTTTATTCTTCCTCTTCGGCTGATCCACAAGGGGCCAATTACCCTCGTCAAACCCCTGACCCGAGAGAAACAAACAAATACTCTCCACATGCTGTCATCACCTTATTAAACGCTTATGCTTATTTATATTCCATATGAAGTAAGTTTGTTCATTTACATTTCAGGACTGTATGTTTTAAATACGCAAGTGTTATAATGTAGTCAGAGTTTCAGAAACTTAGAGCCACAACAATCACGTGACCTCGAGCATTAGAGCCTCGGTTCAGTGGTTTCGATGGGGTCAAAGGTCACCGCCCTTGACATTGGAGCCGCTGGCCTGGTTGTAGCTGTTTAAGACCCCACACACACACACGCGACACACATTCGACTATTAAAGTAAAACCACCAGAGTGTTAACAAGCATGTTTTTTTCCTGTTAGATCTCAGCAGAGGTCATGTCTGTGTCAAGATAATTGTCGAGTTGTGAAACGAGAAGTTAACACAACTGAATGACCACATGTTTCAGAGGTCATAATGAGGTCCTGAGCCTCTCCCTGACAAATGGATGAAGTTTAAGAGTGTGTTTGTCGACATATCACTGAAGAATAGACATGAGAAATACAACGGAGAGTGAGAGATTATAAAAAATTTACAAAATATGAATAATAAGCATATACATGTAAGATTTTCTTAATGTTTCTGAAGTCTCTTACACTCACCAAGTGAGCATTTATTTGATCGAAAAAATTACAGTAAAAATCATAAAATATTATTAGTTTGAAACAGCTGTTTTCTATGTGAATATACACTCACCCAAAGGATTATTAGGGACACCTGTTGAATTTCTCATTAATGCAATTATCTAATCAACCAATCACATGGCAGTCGCTTCAATGCATTTAGGGGTGTGGTCCTGGTCAAGACAATCTCCTGAACTCCAAACTGAATGTCAGAATGGGGAAGAAAGGGGATTTTGAGCGTGGCATGGTTGTTGGTGTCTGAGTATTTCACAATCTGCTCAGTTACTGGGATTTTCACACACAACCATTTCTAGGGTTTACAAAGAATGGAGTGAGAAGGGAAAAACATCCAGTATGCGGCCGTCCTGTGGGCCAAAATGCCTTGTTGATGCGAGAGGTCAGAGGAGAATGGGCCGACTGATTCAAGCTGATAGAAGAGCAACTTTGACTGAAATAACCACTCGTTACAACCGAGGTATGCAGCAACACACACAACCTTGAGGCGGATGGGCTACAACAGCAGAAGACCCCACCGGGTACCACTCATCTCCACTACAAATAGGAAAAAGAGGCGACAATTTGCAAGAGCTCACCAAAACTGGACAGTTGAAGACTGGAAAAATGAGTCTCGATTTCTGTTGAGACATTCAGATGATTTGGTGTAAACAGAATGAGAACATGGATCATCATGCCTTGTTCCCACTGTGAAGGCTGGTGGTGGTGGTGTAATGGTGTGGGGGATGTTTTCTTGGCACACTTTAGTGCCAATTGGGCATCGTTTAAATGCCACGGCCTACCTGAGCATTGTTTCTGACCATGTCCATCCCTTTATGGCCACCATGTCCCCATCCTCTGATGGCTACTTCAAGTTCCAGCAGGATAATGCACCATGTCACAAAGCTGGAATCATTTCAAATTGGTTTCTTGAACATGACAATGAGTTGACTGTACTAAAATGGCCGCCACAGTCACCGGATCTCAACCCAATAGAGCATCTTTGGGATGTGGTGGAACGGGAGCTTCATCCCACAAATCTCCATCAACTGCAAGATGCTTTCCTATCAATATGGGCCAACATTTCTAAAGAATGCTTTCAGCACCTTGTTGAATCAATGCCACGTAGAATTAAGGCAGTTCTGAAGGCGAAAGGGGGTCAAACACAGTATTGGTATGGTGTCCCTAATAATCCTTTAGGTGAGTGTCTCTCCAATAACCATATAGTATCGTGGTAAATAACCAAAAAAATAAATAAAGTAGTACCATGGTAAATGTCCAAAATCATACTAGTGCCATGGTACATCTCCAATAACCATAGTAGAACCATGGTAAATGTCCAGAAACCATGGTAACACCATGATAAATTACCAAAATTAAAGTAGTACCATGATACATGTAAAAGTGCCACAGTACAGCCATCGTACCACCACATATTTTGTAAGGGTTGGTTCTGCAGATCTTTTAATATTTAAGCTAAAGTGTTCAATGTTTGTTTTTGTTTTTTTAAACAGTTCTTTCATATTTTTTTTTTCGGAAACCGTGATGTATTTTTTCACGATTATTTGATGAATAGAAGGTTTCAAAGACCATAATCTATTTTAAATATATTTCGTTACAACTTATACATACCTTTACTGTCAACTTAATGAATTCCTGATGATTAAAAATATAAAGAAAATTTTAAAAATTACTAACCTCCAAACTTTTGAAGAGTTCGCACTGATTGTTAACTTGAAAAGAAAAAAAAAAGTAATGCATTTAAGGTCAGTGTTCAGTTAAATCTGTGGTAATTTTAATTCAAACTAACCCAGTTAGCTTTCTAATAGTAAGGGGGTCAGTCAGTGTGTATTTGTGGAGTGGTAAAAAGGTACCGTTTGCGCTTCTTGAGCCACCTGTTTTATCCTTACTTTCTCTTTTACACTAGTACACTCTCTCTCTCTAGATCAAAGATGTTAATTACTGACTGCTTCTTTCTAACACACACACACACACACACATACACACAGTGAACAGGCCATGACACTTGATCATGCACATGGTAATTACAGCACGCCTCAAACTACCGACACATGATCACCACGCTGTCAAAGGCGGCCTAATTACAGCACACACACACACACACACACGCTCGCAGACAATTGCACAAACGCCAGCAATAGGTTAATTACAGACAGACGTGCCTCCAAGCACACTGTAACGCGAGCTAATGAAGCACTTCGCAGGTGTGCGGTGTCATGTTGGAGGAGACGGAAGCTTTCCATCAGTCAGAAGACCTGGTGAACTGTACATAAACCAGGAGATAAATACTACTGTACTTAATGGTGATTACACCATATTATTCGGCCAGCATATCGGTATCGGCCGATATATGTTCATTTTTAATGTTATCGTTATCGGCCTGGTAAGAAAATGTGTCCGATATATTAAAGCCGATAAATAATGTATTATTCCCTTCAGCTGAGACACTTGTTGAGCACTGTTTATGTTTTTGAATTTCTTGAAATATGATTGATATCTCTTGAAAAAATGAAAATACGGTTCGGTACAACATGTGCAGCGCAAATCTGTCATATCGGCTATACAACACTATAATGAGAACATCATTATAATTGTGTGCTTGGGACATGGATTTAATTGTGAGACTTTTGTATTTGTAATCAGGCTATATATATATATATATATATATATATATGTGTGTGTGTGTGTGTGTGTGTGTATATACAGTATATATACAGTATATATATATATATATATATATATATATATATATATATATATATATATGAGTGTATATGTAACTGTAATAAATCATTCTTTACATAAAACAGGTGTAAAATTAGAAAAATACATAAATAAAATAAACGTATTAAGTAATAAAAGTATGCATCATCTATGCAATAAAAAATAATAAATAAATACAATTAAAATAAAGTATGCATCGTGCCTACACTAAACACTTTAAACTTCTATATAGAATAGTATTACTCAAATAAGTAATTTCCAATATGTATATCTACATAAAACAAATATGCATTAGCAAATGAAATAAAATGAACTAAAATCAAATCAAATCAAAAGAATGCATTATGTATGCACTAAAATAAAAATCAAATAAGTATGCATTTGCAACACTAAACACTTCAAACATGCTACACTGTCACTTTGCATCGCATGTTTATGGCCGTTTTCACACATCAAGCATCAGCAATGTGTATGCAACACATTTTTCCACTCATTTTGACAGGTGACAGCATTCACACTACATGCGTAAGCAGAACAACCCTATTTCTGCGGCTTGCCTCATGCTGAACTCGTGAAAACAAGCTAATAAAAAGATCCTTGCATTTTTAATACCGTTGTATGTTATGAACACAGCCTTAGAGAATCTATTTCAAAGAATCCAGTCTAACATCACCCTCAATAAGAACATTGTCTAAAAAAAACATAAGGCTGTTGGAAGGAAGAGAGATAAAAAAAGGAATAAAAAGAGAAGTGAAAGAGGGCGTACTCTGGGCATCTTCATTTGAATGCTAACTTGGACAGAAAGACACATTGTTCCGCTCAACAGACGAAGCGCCGATTTCCATAACAGAGAGAGCGGTGTGAAGATTGATGCGCTTACTGAAAGCATGAATTACCCAGGTGTCAGCAGGTGAGAATCATCTGCCTTTTCACATGTATAATGTACAATCCCTTGACTACCAGTTTCAGACCATTCAGTAACATGAGGCACTTAGAAGCAAGTAAAGTCTGGGAAATAATCAGTATTTTACGACTTCAAGATGGACATAAATTCTAAAAGTCACCACATATTTTCAGCCAATTTGTTGATTTTGTCATCAGTAACTCATTAAAATGTTTCTAATATTTTAGTATTGCTTAATTTATTGTTTGAAACGTATTATTTACGTGTAACTCAAAAATAGTTAAAAAGTAAAAACCACTGGTCTATTATAGAAGATTTCATCTAAACAGCTTTAAAAGCAATAGAAACTGTTAACGCCTGGCTACACGGGACTAATAGTGTGAGAGCCAGATGATGAGAATTAGAGAAGACAAAGTGTCGAGTGGAGAGAGTCATGCGTGTTTTTCCTCTCCGCGTTGCTTCATAATTGATAAGTATAGTTGTTGCCTTATCTAGGGTAAGCCATGACTTTACATATGAGCTCACCGTGAGGTTGACGTGAGGACCGCTGGTCTCAGATCAGATGTTAGTGAACTGCAGGAGTAGGTGGCTGAGATGTTCGATCTGATCTGAGATCAGCAGGAGCTGGCAGTGTGTTGGAAAGCAGCAGATTGTGGTAGAAGTGGTTGGTTTGGTAGAAGTGGTTGGTTTGATAAAAGTGGTTGGTTGGTAGAAGTGGTTGGTTGGTAGAAGTGGTTGGTTTGGTAGAAGTGGTTGGTTAGTTTGGTAGAAGTGGCTGGTTTGGTAAAAGTGGTTGGTTTGGTAGAAGTGGTTGGTTGGTAGAAGTGGTTGGTTTGGTAGAAGTGGTTGGTTGGTAGAAGTGGTTGGTTTGGTAAAAGTGGTTGGATTGGTAGAAGTGGCTGGTTTGGTAGAAGTGGTTGGTTGGTAGAAGTGGTTGGTTAGTTTGGTAGAAGTGGCTGGTTTGGTAGAAGTGGTTGGATTGGTAGAAGTGGTTGGTTTGGTAGAAGTGGTTGGTTTGGTAGAAGTGGCTGGGTTGGTAGAAGTGGTTGGTTAGGTAGAAGTGGTTGGTTGGTAGAAGTGGTTGGTTTGGTAGAAGTTGTAGGTTTTTTGATAGAAGTGGTTGGATTGGTAGAAGTGGTTGGTTTGGTAGAAGTGGTTGGATTGGTAGAAGTGGTTGGTTTGGTAGAAGTGGTTGGATTGGTAGAAGTGGTTGGTTTGGTAGAAGTTGTAGGTTTTTTGATAGAAGTGGTTGGTTTGGTAGAAGTGGTTGGTTTGGTAAAAGTGGTTGGTTTGGTAGAAGTGGTTGGTTGGTAGAAGTGGTTGGTTTGGTAGAAGTTGTAGGTTTTTTGATAGAAGTGGTTGGTTTGGTAGAAGTGGTTGGTTTGGTAAAAGTGGTTGGTTTGGTAGAAGTGGTTGGTTGGTAGAAGTGGTTGGTTTGGTAGAAGTGGTTGGTTTGGTAAAAGTGGTTGGTTGGTAGAAGTGGCTGGTTTGGTAGAAGTGGTTGGACTGGTAGAAGTGGTTGGTTTGGTAGAAGTGGTTGGATTGGTAGAAGTGGTTGGTTTGGTAGAAGTGGTTGGTTTGGTAGAATTGGTTGGTTTGTTAGAAGTGGTTCGATTGGTAGAAGTGGTTGGTTTGGTAGAAGTTGTAGGTTTTTTGATAGAAGTGGTTGGTTTGGTAGAAGTGGTTGGTTTGGTAAAAGTGGTTGGTTTGGTAGAAGTGGTTGGTTGGTAGAAGTGGTTGGTTTGGTAGAAGTGGTTGGTTTGGTAAAAGTGGTTGGTTGGTAGAAGTGGCTGGTTTGGTAGAAGTGGTTGGATTGGTAGAAGTGGTTGGTTTGGTAGAAGTGGTTGGTTGGTAGGAGTGGTTGGTTGGTAGAAGTGGCTGGTTGGTAGAAGTGGTTGGTTTGGTAGAAGTGGTTGGTTTGGTAGAAGTGGTTGGTTGGTAGAAGTGGTTGCCCATGATGGCAAAGAGGACTAAGGCAAACAATGTCTGTGGCTGCTTTACTATGATGAAACACAAAATTTCACAACACACACAAACACACATACACAGCGGCCCTGACCACAAGTTCCCATGAAGCTCGCCCACAGAGAGATATTATATCTTTCAAATATCAATCAATGTGAAATAAATCATAACAAATGCCCTATTAAATATATCTGCCTTAGTCTTGCTGTTACTGTCCACATTGGCAGCTGACTTCCTAGAAATCATACTAACAAAAATATAACATCGTAAGTGACAGATTTGAAATGCATCTATGCTCACATAAAAATAAATACCAATACTTTACAATTATGCATTAAATCTCCAGTCTAAAACCATCAAAACAGACAAGCATAACCAACCCGTCCAGACCAGAAGAACAACTAACCAATTTAGGATCATTTAGGCAGTTTTTTGTCCAACAAGGATACTGAATACAGTTAATTTTTTTCTCTCGTTAATTTTTTTCTTACTTCTTATCACCAAATGGAATTGCAAAAATATTAATTCAGAAAAAAAAATGATTATTTAATTATTTATTTTTATTTTTTTGGAGAACAGATATCTGGCCTGTTTCATTTATGTATGATTGTAAATATGCATCACATTAAGTGTGATAGTTTGTGTTAATTGTTAAAACTGTAATCCAAATGGATGGTAATTTTATTTGCAATTCTAATTAAACTTACATTTTGGCCTAAATATTTCCCAGGTCAGGACGCTTCAACAAACAGTTCTCTCTGGATATTAAACTGTAATGCTACAGGAAGTATTTTAACATTCTTCACCTTTAACATATATTGTCATCATGCTCTTTTTTTAATCCATTTCTCCGCCAACTTCTCTTTTCAGTTAGGGTGAAATAGCTGAGTTCCTCTTTTCATCAGTCTCATATCAGAAACCACTCCTATGCAAAACACCCGGAGACGAGCCCAGGTCAGTGTGCTGAGGACGATTCACAGGAAATCAGCCCTAAAACTGATCACAGATCAGCTTGGTGTACTCATGTAAACCATGGTTAGGATTCAAGAAGAGAAATCCTTTCAAGTGGCTTGAATTGTTGGGATAGCAGACCACAGCAATGAGTAATAATGGTTAGTGGTTACGTTTATGGCCATGGCCATCGCTACGATTTTATTTCTGCTAAATCAGCATAACATGACCACAATGAATTTATGACCTTCCCACAGTCGATATTTAAACCCTAGCATTGTTCATTCAAAATCTGACGGGCAATCCTAGAATGCACTTCAAGGATGCCGTCTTACAAGAGCTAATATTTTAGGAAACTTATCTAATTAGTGATTAGTTATCAGAGAAACAGTGGCATAATCTTACAGAACAAGAACCAAAAGTTGTTTTATAAACATTTGCAGAGAAGGAAAATCCTACATTTGAAAAGTCTGACATTAATGAGTTTCGCCTGCATTACTGGAAACGTCTGATTCACTGTGGAAAATAAAACATCTCCGTAAGTTGTTCCTCATGTAGGGGGTATAATCTAAATCTAACAGCATCATGAACACTCGGGAAAGCAGTGCCTCACACCTACAAATCCAGTTGGAAAGTCATTTCTCATAAACATCTTACTCACTTACTTAAGCAATCCCCCATTTTAATGCCTAAGGGACAAATTACGGGTTTATGTGACATAAGCTCTGGAAAATATCAGACAGGACCCTGAGATCTGGATCACATCAATCTGAAGTTTCGCTTCGACTCAAGATTATAGATGTCATCTGCCTTGACTACAGAGCCACAGATGAGGAGGAACAAGAGCCTTCTGGGTTTGGAGCGCCATCTATGGGCATTACAGTGAACAACAGTCTGAATTCATGCTAAAATGTTAAAACTGCATTCAGTTATCAATTCATTTGAGTTTTTATATGTACCCTGGTAATGTTCAAAAAGCATATTCATTCACCATTTTTTTACATGATACTTGAAATTAATAGTATGGTAGTACCATTATGGTCCAAAAATGTGGTATTACTGTAGTACTACACCCAAAAACACATGATAATACCATGAAAATTTTACAAATATATCTACATTTTTTTAATTCCTTTTCATTTACTTTTGAAATTATTTTGATTCAGAAAATGCTATAGTACACAACACAAATAACTCAGAAATGGCAAGTAACACACCTAAACTTGAAATTTAGTAGAAAGTAGAAAGACTGAAGCTGTATTTTCTGAAGCGTATCTCATTCAATTTGTTTTATCTATAACTTCAAAAGTAAATAAATAAAAAAAATTACACACACACACACACACATATATATACAGTATATATATATATATATATATATATATATATAAAATCTTTACTTAAATGTTTTTTAAACTTAATTTGGAGGTATAAAGACTGGAATAATAATTTCTTGTAAAACATTTTAATATTTTTTTTGTTTTTTCCTAACGTGAAAAATATTTGTACAGTATATATGTATACAAGTAATTGAGTATGTACTTATTTATATCCTTACACTTACTATAATTCATTTTTATATTTATTTACATTTTTAATTATCAAATACATATAGGCATGAAATGTTTTTATATAAAGGTTTACATTTAAAGAGGATCTGAATGAATATAATATATATATATATATATATATATATAAAGAAAGTTCTATGTTCTTTAAAGTTCTATATTTTTAGTTCTATGTTGCGGGAATCACTGTGCTGTATTTTCTGATAAAATCTAAAGCTAAATGAGTGCGAGTGTGTAGACCGTGAGTCACTTTACGCTCAGTAAGCTGAATGGATGTAATTTGTTCCCTTTTAGTGAAAACAACAGGTTGTAAAATCCATGAGGAAAAAACAAATGCAATAATTACTGCTGCGGTTTGACGTCAAATTAAGAGCAGAACCTCCAAAAACACTCCTGCCCGTTTGAGTAACACAATGGAGTCTGTTCTCAGCACAACTATACACTCATCAGTCTATAAGCCTGTTGTTCATTAGTCCTTTAAGCTGCTAGTAACTGTCCTGTGAGTCACACGATGCTATTAGTGTCTCGGGTTTGGAGAAATCACATGGTGTACACCTTATCTGCTGTATGTACAAACGAACAATCACAAATGACGTCTCTTTTCATCCAGACATCAACAGGACTGAAAGGAAAACAAATGCAGACTCTAGTAATCTCTCAATGTGTGTCTTATCTAGAGATCTGGATCTTAACAGCGTCTCAAACTGGGTTCAGAGAGTCTGCAGCAAGCAGAAGTCAGAGATCTGAATATGAAATATTTCTCATTTGAGCTGCTCCACATTCATTCATTTTATATCTCTAATATCTCTAACTGCATGACAACTAGTCCGGTGAGTTTATATGCAAAAAGTCAAAATTGTATTACTAATTGTATTGCATAATTACTGTATGTCTCTTAGGATCACATAATTTAAACTTTTTTTAACTATGTTTTTTTTTTAATCAAATAATTTGACTTTGTATGTCATAATTATGTTTTGTCATAATTTCATAATATCATAACAAATTCAACTTTTTTGCCATAATTATGCTTTTTAACTCAAAATTTTCTATATAATTATGTTTTTTTTTATGTGTCATAATATTTATGTCTAGAAATAAAGCATAAAGGCTAGAAAGCAAGAATACTGTAAAAACATTTTTTTTGAGCTCCGTGAACTCAACTTAATTTGCTTCATCAAATTGATTTGTCCAATGTATTTGAATTTTCAAGATGGGAGTGAAAAAATTTAAAAAAGCCCATTCAAAAAAATATATAATGAGTTGGGACTTTTTCTACAGTAAAAGAAATAAAGAAGCTCTGTTGGCTCCACTCACAGGGGACTTCATTAACGACTCTCTTGGCATTCAATCGTCTCTTTGTTTATTACTTACCATTTACCGTTACCATTAAACAACAGGAAGTATCTCTGTGTGTGTGTGTGTGTGTGTGTGTGTGTGTGTGAGAGAGAGAGAGAGAGAGAGAGAGAGAGAGAGAGAGAGTGGCGCACCCCCTATGGCACTTTAAAAACGTTCCTTTTGCGCAGGTCTCCACCTCTGAGTGTGTGTGTGTGTGTGTGTGTGTGTGTTGAGGAATGACTGTTTGTTTAATTGGTTGGGGAATTTTCATCACAAAGCTTTTGTTTGCGGAACTGAACTAAACTCATAAACAATAAACCGACACAACCTTCACCATACACACAACAAACACAAACCCATACTGTATCATCTCCATAGTAACACACAGTTCTTCTTATTTGCTGTGATGTTTTTTGTTTTGTTTTTTTGTTTTCAGGAAAAATGACGGTGTGGCAAAAGGCAACCAAGGAGGAAAATAGTAAAGTTACTTTTTCATAGGAGATCAAATTTGCCTCTGATTTTTCTAATAATAATATAAATATAATATAAAAACAGATAAATGTTTGAGCTCATTTTATCAGTCCCTCAAGAAAAACGATCGCATTGTTTAGTGCATAATCACCCAAAGTCTGCATACTTACGCTTTTTTTTTTTAATACGCCACACTTTCGCCGAAAAATTGCCAATTTCAGTGCAAAATATGCTGGGCATTTCATAATCCTTGCATTTTAGTTGCAAAAAAATCACATATATCGTAACAGAAAGTTGAGAAATGTTACGTTTGCTTCACACGAGGGCGTTTCCCCCGTTAGCATGGGATCGTTATGAAGTGACGTTACCTGTTGCCATGGGAACGTTATGAAGTGACGTAACCTGCTGCCATAGGAATGCTATGAAGTGACATAACCTGTTAACATGGGAACGTTATGAAGTGACGTAACCTGTTGCCATGGGAACGCTATGAAGTGACATAACCTGTTGCCATAGGAACGCTATGAAGTGACATAACCTGTTGCCATGGGAACGTTATGAAGTGACGTAACCTGTTGCCATGGAAGCGTTATGATGTGACGTAACCTGTTGCCATGGGAACGTTATGAAGTGACGTAACCTGTTGCCATGGTAACGTTATGAAGTGACGTAACCTGTTGCCATGGAAGCGTTATGATGTGACGTAACCTGTTGCCATGGGAACGTTATCAAGTGACGTAACCTGTTGCCATGGTAACGTTATGAAGTGACGTAACCTGTTCTCATCGGAACGTAATGATGTAACACGACCTGTTGCCATAGGAACGTTATGAAGTGACGTAACCTGTTGCCATGGGAACGTTATAAAGTGACGTAACCTGTTGCCATGGGAACGATATGAAGTGACGTAACCTGCTGCCATGGGAACGCTATGAAGTGACGTAACTATGCGACGTGAACGTCATCGAAAAGCGTCATCATTTTTTTATATTTTATTTCTTCGTTTTTACAGAAGTTGTAGCATATTCCTTTTGTAAAGCTACAGAACTTGTTTGACTCATCAAAGTTTTGTAAGTTTGATGTGTTTATTAAGGTCTGAAATAAAACAAGATGAGAACTTAAATACTCCAGCACTTTCAGTGTTGTACTGTATATGCTAATAAGAAATGACTCTTTACATTAAGGTAGGAGCCTAGTGAGAACAGGGTGTTGGGGAATCACTTTTTTTCTCTTTTTCATAAAACCACAGTTTTTGCAAATTCCCTCACATAAAATTGCATAAATACCCCGCATATTCCATCGCATTTTTAAAGAAAACGGGCCGCATAATCAAAGATTTTTGCCTGCAACGATTGCAAAAAATCTTCTGGAAGGACTGTATTATGATTGCAGAATTTGCTCTCCGGACACATGAAGAGAGTCTCGGAGTGCTCTGCATTGGATGAGAAGCCTTTGAGATATTAGTAAGATCTGATTCATGAGTTTTCAGAAAGGTTGAGATCTCTCGCTCCCACAGTGGCCACCAGCATAGATGCAAGCTGTGGTTTGATCAGACACTCGAACTCAAACAACAGAAATGTTAAAACCTCAAACTGTTCCACACTTCTCATTTCACTTCCACATTTCTGAGCCTTTGTTCAAGCCTGACACACACAATCACAAAACCACAAGGGTTGGGCAAGAGACTCTCTTCATCCCCTTTCTGTCCAGTCAGGGCTAGAGGTCACGATTAAAGAGGAACCGTGACGCCAGACACCGAAGACATCATGCAAATACACACACACTTAGCGAGCAGAACCGGTGGAGTGGATTTTACAGACGATCATAAGAGCACATTAATCTGTCAATATCACTGCAAAATATCCAAACAAGTGTTTGCTTCACATTTACACATCCTGATTCACTGATTCACCCAAATCACTGATTTGTCACTGAAATCAAAGGTAGTGTTATGGCTTTTGAAACAGGCTTTTTGTCATAATTTCGACTTATGTCTCATAATTGTGACTTTTTATCTCATAATCATTCTAATTTTCACTTTGTCATAATCATGTTTTGTGTCATAGTTATTACTTTGTATCTTGTTATTTAGACTTTTGTCATAATTATGAATGTCATGATTATGCTTATCTGTTAATTTTGACTTTATAAGTCATAATTATGACAGCTCACAATTTACACTTGTCATAATAATAATTTTTTATCTAAAAATTTAAACTTTTTCGTCATAATTACTTATATCATAATTTTCAACTTTTGTCAGAATTAGACTTTGCCATAATTTCGACTTATTAAATTATGGCTTCTCATTATTGTGACTTTTATCTCATAATCATATTTTGTGTCATAATTATTACTTTGTATCTTGTAATATACTTTTGAATGTCATATTTATGCTTCTCATGATTTTGACTGTCATAATTATGTTTTGTGTCATAATTATTACTTTGCATCTTGTAATTTAGACTTTTGTCATAATTATGAATGTCATGATTATGCTTATCTGTTAATTTTGACTTTATAAGTCATAATTATGACATCTCATAATTTACACTTGTCATCATTTTGACTGTCATAAATATTTTTTTAATCTAAAAATTTAAACTTTTTTAATCTAAAAATGTAAACTTTTTTTGTCATAATTACTTATAATTTTCGACTTTTGTCATAATTAGACTTTGCCATAATTTCGACTTATTAATTATTACTTTGTATCTTGTAATATACTTTTAAAATGTCATATTTATGCTTCTCATGATTTTGACTGTCATAATTATGTTTTGTGTCATAATTAAAACTTTCTATCTCAAATATTTAGACCTATTGTCAATTTTGAATTTGTGACAATTGTTTTTCTCATAATGTCAACTTATGACTTTGTATCTAAGAAATTAAATTTTTTTCATTCTTATGCTTTTTATCACATAATTTTCACTCATCATTTGACTTTGCCATAATTTCTATTTATGTAATTGTATCTCATAAATTAAACTTTTTGACATAATTGTGCTCTTAATCTACTTTTACCCTCATAACCATGTTTTGTGTCATAATTATAACTTTGTATCTCATAATTTAGACTTTTGTCATAATTTTAAATGTCATAATTATGACTTTACATGTCATAACTATGACATTTCATCTTATAATTTACACTTTTGTCATCATTTTGACTGTAATAATTTACTTGTTATCTCATAATACACACCTGTCATAATTTTGACTGTCTTAATTATTATTTTTACCCCAAAATTGTAACTTTTTTGGATCACACGCATGCGTAAATGTTTTTTGCCTGAGCTGCATGTGTTTCGCCTCTGAAGGCATTAGCAGAGGTTTATTGGAGGATCAGAAGAGATGCAAGGGTCACATGATCTACAGAAAGAGATGCTGGGCCTCAGTGTTTACACTGTCGGCATATGCCACGTCTCTGATGCCAGGGGTGAAAGGGCTCAAATGGAAAGCATGTGTTCCTCGTTCTCGCTGCTCAACTCGACTGAGAGCTTGTGGGAAACATGAGGATTTACAGATAGTATTTGCTTGCCTTCTTGCTCCTTAGTGGTTTGCAGACGCAACGAGGCATCAGGCATTCATAGTTTTATCAAAACGCCCGCAATCTATAGACATTATCGACTCACAAACCCGAACGTTTCAAATCAAAATACAGAAATTATTCCTGGAAATCATTTCAAATCAGGCCTAACCGCATCAAATGAGCATGTTCTGTGAATCTTGGCTAGATTCTTGAGACATTTATGCAATTGTGGTCTGTCGCTTCACGGGCCAAAGATTTGTAACAACACAGCCGGTAAATCAAAGAGTAACATTATATGTACTTGCACCACACAAACGTGTGTATTTGAGCACACGAGTGACGGATTGACAAGAAGAGCGTTGAATATCTGCCACAATATCTCTGAAATACTTGGAAAGGTAATATGACGAAACGCTCAGAGCGGTTCTGTGTATCTGTAATTACAGACTCGGGCATTTAAACGTCCAATTGAACCGCTCAAAACCACATAAATATATCATGTAGGTGATTTTAATGACAAAAACAGGACTCTGAAATGTATATCTTTTCTAAATACTCCACAGTCTGGAAGATTTTGTCTTTAATGATTTAAAAGTCTCTGTAAATGTAACACAATCCTCTCTAAAACACAGCCCTAAAATATACAATCGTTCACAAGTTTTCGGATCTGTAAAAAATGTTTATGTTTTTTAAAGAAGTCTATTCTGCTTTTGTTTGATCAAAATTCAAGTAAAACCAGTAAAATATTTTTTTCTATGTGAATATATAATAAAGTGTAATTTATATCCTGTGATCAAAGCTGAATTTTCAGCATTTTCAGTGTCACATGGTCCTTCAAAAATCACTCTAATATGATGATTTGATGAGTATTAAGCAATTTCTTTTTTTACATGATACTTTGATAAATAGAAAGTTAAAAAGAACAGCATTTATTTGGAATAGAAATATCTTGTAAATTATAAAGGTCATTTTTGATCAATTTAATGCATCCTTGCTGAATAAAAGCAAAAAAAAAATGATTGACAGCCAACATGTCACTAGAAAATTCATTTCAAATATGAAATTAAAATAGTCAAAGTGCTGTCAGATATATTAGTTCTACTGTTATTATAACATCCTACTGTTATAATAAAGTACATAATTATCTTGCTAAGTCAACACTATTCACTATTCATCAAGAATTGGGATGGATTAATATCGAAATATCGAAACTTGCAGACGATATGATATGCGGGACAGTCTGATAATCAGGGGCCCGGATGAGGAAATGTGTAAAACGAGGGGCCGCCGGAGGAACTAATCTTCCCTATTCGTGTTTCTGAAGTGGATTGTAGCAAGACTGAAATTCACAGCAGAAATATTACAATAATAAAATTATTTAAATGTAGAAAAAATTTGTCTAATCTATGTATTTGGGTTTGTATGGGTTCATATTTCACTCCAAAATAAAATAAAAAATTTGCTTTAAGAAAAAGTCTATTAGCGATGTCCGCCCAACTTCACCCTTAATTCGAATATTATTTAAAATGTAAAATCATTAAAAATGTTGTAATCACATTGCGTAGTTGTGCTTGGAGTTCATTGTTTTATATGTGATAATAACGCAATGAAACATGACAAATTATGCCGACATCAGGCTGTCATACAAAAATAATTACGAATATGAACTGATTATGTTCCAGTCAGTGATCTATCTAACTAAACATATGTAGATATACGGGAAATCGCAATGGAAGACGATTTCAATTTATCTAAATATGTTTAGTGAAAGGTAAAACGTCCGAAATCTCTGTGTAAACAATGCGTGATGTAGACTCGCTAGAGATCACTTCCGGCGTAACGTACACTGTTCAGTTCGATTCAGTGGGACATCTGATTCAGATCAGTTCGACATCGCTGTTCACAAGAGGTAAAAACGATAAAATACTGTTCGTTTTCTCACACAAACCGCTCGTTTCATGTCTTAGGCCATCAATGTGTACTTACATTCATGAGTCATTAAATCATGTTTAATCTGGACTTCTCTGAGCATGCTCTTTGAGGTGGTGACCATAGACCTCCATTTTATGACTGACAGACAAGAACGGTTTGACCTAAAAACATCAAAATTGAAACTCCTGCGGAAACAAAGACACCTACATCTTGGATGCCCTTGAGGCAAGATAAAACATACCAGAAATTAATTTCAAAGTGAACTATCCCTTTAACGCTAGATGTTTGTATTTAAAATAAAATATTTCTGTTATTTCGCTTTATTTCCAGATTCAATCATAGACTCGTTCTTACACACTAGCGTAGTCTTCAAAAATGGTGACGTAAAACACATTTTTATGTATTATAAATAAAAGACAAAGGTTGCACTGAATGTCAATTTGCTTATTTTGATCAGGATTTAATGAGTCCACATATCATGCACACTAGAAACTATTCTTCTAACCACTCGAGTTGCTCAAACACACACCTCTGCGATGCTGTTCGTTGGAACGATGCTTTCGGGAAACATTGACTCGTTGAACTGCTAACGACAGAACTTGTTCCATAGTTGGCTAACGATGCTTTCGGGAAACGCGCCCCTGAGCGGGTGTTTCATTACAGAGAGGCAAATCTCCACCAAACGCCCTCATCGTCTCTTAGCGTCAGTGTCACCAGAGACAGTCCAGAGTGCTATAGCTCACAGACGCTTGAGCGAGACGCCCCTGCTGGAGACCCTAATTAAAGCCAAACTCCTCAAAGAGATATGACCGGTAACCCAAGGCTGAAATATGTATCTGAAGCATATTTAATAAATTATGCATCCCTTATTTACTAATGGGCTATCGACTGCCGAGCCGCTGAGCCTGATAGGATGTCAGCGAGTCGAGAGAAGGATGAAGGGCTGGAAGACAGGAGAAAAAGAGAGACAGCACTTAAAAGGGTCTCACTTCTCCCTCGAGGACGAGCGAAGAGAGACATTGTTTCACTCTCTATCTCTCGCTCTCAGATGTTCTTTGGGTTTCAGCTTGTTTCAAATGGAAAATGAGATCCGATAATTTTGGTTCCGCTCTAAACAACTTTTCAAATGTGGCAAAGATCGGGGTTTTTAAATTGACAGGTTGTGTTTCAAAATTTCTAGCATTCAATATTATAAATCTACAGTCAAACCAAAATGTATTCAGACACCTTCAACATTTCTCACATCATCTCAGATTAAAACGTTAATAAAACATGGCAGAACTCAGGTCTCAGATCAGTGGATATTTGACTGGTTTTGTCCGTCCTTCTGTTCGACTCTCACAAATTTAACTCCACAATTAGATAATACCAGTTTAGCTCAACCAGTGACTAATCAATGCTTCATGTTGTTCAGTGTGTGTGTAAAAAGAGCAGTAAACACTCTTCAGCAAAACATGATCAGCTCAAAGTGTCCGAATTATTTCTGGTAGTCGCTGTATGAAGAATTATTGGGTGTAATATGTCTCAGTTTACTTTATTTTGCTCTCCTCACTTACAGAAATGAACTATAGTGTCCCGATCACACCAGAGAAACAATATCACAAATCTGGTGTCTGAATACTTTTTGGTTTGACTGTATATGTTGCTCAGAGGTTGGAGCTGTAATCTTTGTTTTAAATGTTTCTAGTCAAAAATTAGAGAAATAAAAGAAGCATTTAATGTCACTGCATGTCTAAGACAAAACGAATGAGTAGAGCTGGGTTTCGATTCAAACTTCAAGAATCGATTCGATTCCAATTCTCAAGATCTTGAATCGATTATCATTATTCGATTCGATCTGATGCGATCTTCGAGATTTAGATAAATGTTTGATTATCTAAATATAGCATCAGAAAGCGTCTGATTTGTGGTTTCTTTCCTATTGTTTGCCACAAATGAGATGCAATTACTTAAATTAATTATTTACAACAAAAAAAAAAAAACAGGGATAGAAAATAACCAGCTTTATCTAATATAATTATTTACATGCACTACCACTCAAATGTTTTTTCTGCTCACCAAGGCTGTTTATATATATATATAAATATATATATATATATATATATATATATATATATACTGTAAACAGTAATAATTGTGAAATATTATTACAATTCAAAATAACTGTTTTCTAAGTGAATATATTGTTAAATGTAATTTATATCCTGTGATCAAAGCTGAATTTTCATCATCACTCCTCCAGTCTTCAGTGTCATATGATCCTTCAAAAATCACTCTAATATGATGATCTGATGTATTAAAGGAAAAAGAGAATCTTACTGACCCTGAAGTTCTGAACATTTAGCAATACATAAAAATCATCGAAATATGTCAAATTGATAATAATGTAAATGTGTTTCCTGAAATGCTTTGGATATTTGAATGCATAAATGTGAATGCCTATTACGGCATGGGTTGAGGTTATCTCTGATGCTAAAACAATGATGGTTCCCATCTGGGATTGTTGCTCAGCTGATCCCAGAACAGTGGGATTATAAGACACTGATGCCGGTGTGCCAGCGCAGTGTATCATGTGACACTGCAACACCCTCTGCAGGTTCTTATGGGTAACTTCATACGGATGAAAATATACTGACAGATAAACCTTCTTGTGTTTCCAAAGGATATCATGCAATATCAAATTGTCAAGGATATGAGGAATACAAACTCTGAAATGACATCAACTCTAGATCTTTACAAAAATAAATAATAGCATTTCTAAACAGAATCATGTGTAATTCAGACTGAGATACAGCAGCTGTCAGAGCGGGACAGACTCTGGGCCGACAGCGAGACGGCGTTATCTGGCGCGGGAAATCAATGGTACCCTGTGCTGGAGCCTGGACCGGGTCGCAGGAACGGGATAGCATTACAGTCATGGACCGAACGGGCCATCCATATCACGGATGAGAGAAAAATTAGGGCTTTGACTTAGAGTGTATACTAATCTTACATTTATCCATTCAGCAGACGCTTTTATCCAGAGCGACTTACAATAGATCAACAAAAGCAATTTATTAAAGAGCCAACAATATTCCTAATATACAATGTCAGGTTTATTAGACAGTAAGCTAGAAAAGAGGAGAAGAAAAAAATATTCTTAAACAATTACTCAGACTGGATGCAACATCAACAGGAGCAGCAATAAAAATGATGCATTTACTTTTAAATTGATGCTCTTGGAAGATGTCAACTAAAATATGACTCATGTTGAGGATGGATGCTTATAAAAAATAACTAACCATGAATCAAATTCAATTCAAACTAGATGCTATAACATTCGAAAAAAATACATAACTTTTTGCGAAGTTTTAAATAAAACAAAAGCCCATTTTATAAGGAAAAATGCTGTTAAAAATTAATGTCCAATTCAGTGATTTACTCAATGCGCAATGATTCTGTGCAATTATTAGCTTTCCATCTCATCAATCCCATTGCTTAAAGGAGTAGTACACTTTTAAAAAAAACTTTTGCTGATAATTTACTCGCCCCCATGTCATCCAAGATGTCCATGTCTTTATTTCTTCAGTCGGAAAAAAAATTAAGGTTTTTGATGAAAACCTTCCAGGATTTTTCTCCATATAATGGACTTCAATGGGAACCAAACGGTTCAAGGTCCAATAGACAGATATTAATTATTCATTAATTAACAAATCTTTTTTCATGTCATTTGGTTCATTCAACGAACAAAATGAAAAGACAAAAGATATTAATTATTTATTAATTAACAAATCTTTTTTTATGTCATTTGGTTCATTCAACGAACAAAATGAACGAACAGAATGACTCGGAAAAAGATTCACATCACACAACAGAGCAAGGTGACCAATTTCATCGTCTGGTGTCGTTTAAAGCCCTTTGAACAATTTGCACTGAAACGGTCTATTGGACCTTGAACCGTTTGGTTCCCATTGAAGTCCATTATATGGAGAAAACCTTAATCAAAAATCAAAAACCTTAATTTCTTTTCCACTGAAGAAAGAAAGATATATATCTTGGATGACATGGGGGTGAGTAAATTATCAGCAAAATATTTTTTTTTAATGTTTTTTTTAAATGAACTACTTTCATTTTAATCTAAGTACTCTACATAAGTATAGAATAAATCTCATCAATTAGTCACAATTTTACTGCATTTCATGACAATGCATTTTTGTGAGTTAGAAGAGCACTGAAAAGGTGAAGCATAAATCTGGAAAAGAAGCCGTTTTGATGTCTGCAAGATGCCGCAATCTAATCCAGTGTCTTCAACAACGCTCTCCTCACTCGGTGCGTGAGATTTTAATAATATGTAATGACACCCTTGAAAAATCAATCTGCAATCTGCCATTGGCGCGAGAACGCTTGCATATTCACTTCAGCTGACATCATTAAAAAGCCATCCATCCACATCAGATGCACTGACTTTGTTTAATTAGTTTCTACAAAGATATCGAGCAAACCTCTGACCAGAATAATGCTGATTATTGTAAAAAACCGAAGTGCGTAGAAAAGTTTTTCCATGCATGGAGCCTCCTGGGAAAGAGGAAAGGTTATCGAGAGAGAGAGAGAGTGTGTGCCGTAATGGTTATTTTGGAAAAATGGCACGAAAACGTTACACTAATGGAGCAGCACGGTTCCATCACCTGCAATTCCGTCTTTATCCAACTTCCTAATTCTGTTAACGGCTAATGGATGAACCACAAAGGTGTTTACTGATGTACAGTAGACTGTACATTCTCTGCAATGGCTGAGGATATGAATTGTGGAAGATGTCAATGATGGCCATATCCTTCGCTGGGCTGCATCTCATGTGTCTCATTGAGCCTACCCCCCCCGCCACCGCCACAGTGCATCCTGGGAACCATTAAGGAAACCCGAGAACACCGCAAGCACACAAGAAACACACAAACACAATCAAGAGGAGGACGGCTGACCAACACCCACGGGCCGAACCCTGAAGAGGCGATGGTGCAGATTTATCGACCGCTCCAATTTCAGACAAAAAGCATTACTTTCTGTTCACAAAGTTGTGAAGAGCTGGGAAACTTTCAAGTATAAATTGATCCTGGCATTGATTCCAGTATAAACAGGGGACCAAAAGCATTATTCTCTAAGGTAAACCCTTGACTAGGGCTCGATTTCAATTTTGGCTCCCACCGATTATGAAAACACTATAATCAAGGTAAAACGATAATTGTGGCGTGTTGACTGTTGTAAAATGCAGTCTTTCTGTTTGAAATCAAACAGCGTAATTAAAAGCTCATTAAGCCGCAAAAAAGACACAAAAATATTAAAATGCCTTTTTGGAGAGTATTCACGTAAAAACAGTGGGTTATGTCTTACGTCCAGTTTGTTGGATTCGTCTTAAAGTGACAGTATGTAACATTATCACATTATTGTAAAGGTTTCTTTGAGATATTAACCCTCTGGGGTTGTTCGTTTCAGAGTCACACTCGGGGTGTTCGGGTCCAAATGGACCCAAAGGGCGGGATTCATTTTTTTAAAAAAATCATGATTTTTTTTTTTTATTCATTTTTTATAATATTTTTTCTTTTCTTTTTTGGTGTTTTGAGAAAATTTCAAAAATAAAAAAATTTTATAATAAGTATTAATGCAATAATTATGACAAAATTTCCCCCCATTGAACATAATAGAAAAAAATATTTAAAAAAAATATATATATTTTTTTTTTAAAGCTGTATTTCATTTTAGAGTCAAGCCTAGGCCTCATAAAAGTAATTTTTGAAATGAGATGGATGCCATCTGGTGGACAAACTGAGCATTTTAAAAATGCAAAACACATGTATAATCTGAATTTTTTGGTGTTTGTGTATAAAAGTGTGTTTGTTTGTGTGTGTGTCTGTTTTGCACTCTTGATGTTTTATAGCTTCACCCCTTCACTGTTGTGTGCTTTTTTTCAAGATTGTGGCTGATTTGTAGATTGTACACACACACAAACTCAGTATTTTCACATTTTTTGCCAATTTCCCATTCATTTTCCATGTGGGTCACCCCAACACCCCAAGTGTGACTATTTTTTTTACTAACACTTAGACTATTCACATCTTGTCCCCAATTTTTTGGGGTGTTCAAATACCAAATACCAACATAGTCACCAAATTTCGGACCATTCCGACAAAGCTGTGATTTTTTAAAAAAATTATTTAAATTCTTCGGGTCCATTTGGGCCGAACAACCCCAGAGGGTTAACTATTAAAGTGTCATAGAACGTATTACATGGGTTATGGATAATGTTCATGTATGATGAATGAAGAATGTCATGTATATGGTTCATGTGTATTCCTGTTTAATATACTTAGTGTCTACTGTGTATTTTGGTAATATTGGTGGATATCCCTTTAAGGTGTCTGGTGCCCTTGATTACGGGGCAAGGCGCACCTAAGCTTTTTTTAATGGTGGTGAGGTGTGTTTTGAAATATGAAGAGTAAAGCTTGGTTTCCTTATGGTATTCCTCGTTGAAACAATGCAGGATGGTGTACAGATCACAGAGGGCGGGGTCTATGCCACAACCACACTGTCAATCAAACCCCTTGCTCAATTCTACGTCACATTGCGCCGAATCTTAGAACAGCTCGTTCGTTTATTGAGATTGTAAAAAAACCACTGGGTGGATTTTTATCATTCTAGGGTGGTTTTGCTCACACACTGCCAACACACATTTATGTTCAAGTGAATTTTGCATAATAGGTGCCCTTTAAGCATAAATTCTAGCACTAATTAAAGCATTAACTATCTAATTTAAGGTAAATCCATGACCTTGACATGACTAGAGTTGAGCTACAGAAACATATACAACCATTAACATTTGAAGCAGTGTATTTTAGGCGCTTCACATACCAGTTTTACTTGCCCACCTTGGCCAGGCGCCTTGGCATAGCAGACCAAATTAGTGGTCAGGGCATGCCGGTTAGGTGGTCAGCGGTTTGGGGATCCTGTGGTCAGCGTGCAACGGGAGCCGGAGCGACTACAGATCGCTGACCACAGCTTGTCATTGATCCCACACTCAATCGGATTATTGCGGGCCCGAAACAGCCGTGCCTGCAAAATCCACCGGGCCTGCCAGAAGAAGGAGGGGTGGTGTCAGTCTCCGACGAATGGATGGAGGGAGGAGGGTGGAGATGGATGTGAAAACGAGCGAGCGGAGTGACAGCCCAGGGACCGATTGATCTTCTCATCATTTCCCATCCCTCTCTCCTCCTCTCCGGCTCCTCTCGCTCCCTCCACCCCAACCTCGCCTGGAGACGGATTCTGTCGAGCTCCACTGTATTGGATTTATGAGTTAATGGAGATGTCAAGACATAACAGATCGTGAAATAAGGAAGAGGATAGGAGGTGGCGGAGAGTTCTGTTTACACTCCCTCTCTCTTTAACGTGACGGGCGTTTGGAAGGAGTCAGTCTTAGTTACAGAGCATTACAGAGAACTTTAGGAGCAATGCAGAAATGACCACGTCTGTGCCTCTTTATGAAGGGTTTGGCCTTCATAACACATGCTTTGATGCTTCTACTAGGTGTAGGAATTGTAAAATAACAGTAGTCCTTTCCATGCCAAAGATGCCATTGTTGACAAAGAAACTTTAGGAACTTGTGTACTTCATCATGTACTTCATTATGCTCAAAAGGTTCTGATACATCACAAAAGATCTTCACAGTGTTCACAGTTGGGACTTTCGTATACTTTCTTGAATCCAATCTATGGACACTTTGCCCTAGTAGTGATGATAGATGGATACAGACATATACGCTGAATAATATAGAGGTGAATATTGTCTAATACCATGAAATCCCCTTAAAATACAAAATATGAAAGAATAAATATTACTGAAAGTAGGGATGCATGATATATAGGCCAGCATATCGGTGTCAGCCAATATATGTTCATTTTTAATGTTATCGTTATCGGCCTGGTAAGAAAATGTGGCCGATATATTAAAGCCGATAAATAATGTATTATTCCCTTCAGCTGAGACACTTGTTGAGCACTGATTATGTTTTTGAATTTCTTGAAATCTCTTCAAAAAATGAAAATACGGTTCGGTACAACATGTGCAGCGCAAATCTGTCATATCGGCTATACAACACTGTAATGAGAACATCATTATAATTGTGTGCTTGGGACGTGGATTTAATTTTGAGACTTTTGTTTTTGTAATCAGGCTCTCAAAATTAGATAAAAGATTTGGATTTAAGTTTTTCGGCCGATATATCTGCTAAAAGAATTATCGGTTATCGGCATCGGCCAAAATTTTTTATATCGGTGCAGTCCTAACTGAAACAAAATATAGTACACAGCACAACTGTGACCCAACTTACATACTAGATGCACTTAACCATCAAGTGTGTGAGGTTTAAAAGGCTATTTTGTCATTCAGCCCAGTTCCCTTTAGCTGTGTAATAAAAGCTGCGACTTAAGTTGAGAGTATGAAGATTTATATTTATATTTTTTGGTTAATTAAGTGCAAAATCCGGGTATTTGAAGTGCAACTTTTCTTCTTGGAATTTTCAGTGTGAACACACTACTCACTCCATTTATACAACAAAATGGCATAGAATAAAGGCCTTTGCACATTGAGTCCGAAATTTTCGTAAGCGTTTTTTCGTATTTGTGATTCGGTGGCTCTGAATTGTCAAAACACCATTCAATCCGCTGGTTACGGATGCGAAAAACGCAGAAAATCTAACCCGATCCGATTTTTTTAACGACGGACCAAAGTTGCGGAAGCAGTGTGCAAATGTGATTGACATAACATGAGGTCGCATTAATTTTTTAACATGCGAAAATTTCGGACTCGGTGTGTAATGATATGCGAATAATTTTTGAATACTAAAAGCTCAAATTCATCCTATTATTAATATTAACGATATAACACAGGCTTATGGATCGCCAATGCTACTATAGCATGCGGTTGTTGTTACACGTTCTGTCCACATCTAATAAACATTTTATTCGTGCTGAATATGGTTGAAGCGTTTCTGATGGTTTTCAGCTAATATCTCCGCAAAAACGCCACCAAAAATTCTGAAACTTATATCATTCTTTTTAGTTCGACTAGACGGTTCAAGCTCGGTGCTCGACGAATCCGTTGAGATATTTGCGTTTTTCGCTTCATGGGTGCTTTGGGAGGCACTTTTTACATCCTTAAACATTTACCATTAACGTGCACACTTGTGTTACGATTCAAAAACTTTCATTGTTCATTTCATTTTCAAATGTGTGTAAGCCAAGGCGGCGAGAAAGACAAGATTGCATATAACATTTTTTTTTTTAAATATACATAAAAAAATCAATATTTGAATAGTAACTTCAGCATTCGAATATTATTGATTTTTTTAATATTCGAATTATATTCGAATTTCGGAATTCGTTCCAACAGCCCTAATCAGATTACATTTATAATCGGCCTAGTGTGTCCCCGGCATGATGGGACGCACCTAAAATTATTTTTTTTCTTTAAATGTTATGCTTATTGTCTATTGTGACCACCCTAAAGAATTGCCAAAAGCTAAACTTCCACTACCCAGTTCAAAGCTCTTTGGAAGCCAAGGTTTATCCACATAGTTCTTGGGCTTAAGAAGACCGATCTTGACTTTGACATACGGAAACATTTAAATAGCCCCAAACTCCCAGGATATAAACTTTCTGGACCTTTCAGTGCTCCATGAAGAAGGGGCATGTGTGATGCAGAAAACTGAGCTATGATAAAACTTACTGACCTCCAGTAAGACTATCAAGATGATGATAAAGTGTGTGCTCCTCTCTGATTGTCTTGCAGGTTTTCTGGGATTAATGTCGGGTTTTGCGTTGTATCGATTCCCTATTGGCTTGGCACTGGTCACTTCCGCCCATCTTGTCATTGGCAGAAGGAGGCAGATCTGCTTTCTTCTCCACATTGATTGGCTCACAGAAAGTGCTTGTGGTTGTGGTCGAGCTGCCCACAGTACTACACAATTCATCCATTCCTAAGACAATAACAGCAATGAAATGGATAACTTATAGTGGTAATGGGGTTAAAAAAATGCATTGAACAGATGCTCAACAAACCTGAGCCGTGGCGCATTGGGTCATGCAGGTGCTAATCCCATTTCTTCTATTTCCACAACTTTCCTGCCTTTGCAATGGACTGTGAAATTACAGGCAAACAGGCCATACATATCAAGTACATCACCTCTATTAATCTATGATGAACATAAAATTCTGATTATGATCAAGCCTAAGGCCAAGATAAGCAGTATCAACGCTGAAAAGGTTTTATCTTTTCAAACAAAGGGAGAAAAGGTCCCCCACTAGACCCAGTTTAATGACATTTATTGATATTAATGAGGGGTAATTAGGGGGTCATAAGGTTACTTTCAATTTGCAACTTGTTCCACTCAACCATCAGTCATTTCACTAGATTATTAAAACTTAAAACTCTTAAAAGTAATACAATCAGTAATCAGTGAAGGAACCGTGCACCCAAAAGTGAAAAATCAAATGTAATTTACTCACGTCATTCAAAACCTGTATGCATTTTTGTGTGAACCATAAAATAAAATATCAGAATGAATAAATGAAAACTATCCCTTTAAATGTGAAGCATGTACCTTCGTCACGTCTAACAGTACTAAACTCAATTGCTAAATAATGGCTGTTTTTAGGGTAATTTTTATTCAGCAAGGATGCATTCAATTGGATTTAAAAAGCCATTTATAATGTTACAAAAGATTATATTTCTATTAAATGCTGCTATTTTGAAATAAATGCTGAACTACGTTTCAGTTGATAATCAGAAATGTTTGAGCAGCAAATCAGCATATTAGATTAAAACTTTTTATGTACACTTGAATGATCAAGAAACAAGATCAGAGATGGTATTTTGCTTGTTGAATCCATAAAGGTAAGATAACAATTTATGGCATATTTTTATGGCCGGGTAAACATGATCATGATCTTGAGCACCAGCCTCACCTTGAATCCGTGCTTGAGGTTTACGGCCTCTTAATGCATGTCACTTAAATCCAGCATTGACCTCTATGGCCTCTGTCTAACATTTATACGTCTCAAAAATTCCCCTCTCATCTCCCGGTCAATGGTGTTTTTTTGGTAGGAAAATTAAAAATGCAAATCTAATCTGGTCGGCCTGTAATGTGATCAGTATGACGGCCGATCAATGTGTACCGTCATGCAAACGGGAGGCAGTGATGTATGTGAGAGAGGAGGAGTGAGGGGGGGCTGACCGCTCTCGCTTTATCACTACACTCTCTGTGTGTGTGTGTGTGTGTGTGTGTGTGTGTGTGTGTGTGTGTGTGTGTGCGCGTGCATGTACATGTTTTTCTATCTGGGTGGGGACTTCAACCTGGATGCATGCCGACTCATGGGGACTCGTGTCACAGTGGAGAGTTAAATTGATAAACAAGCTTATAAATCATACAGAATGAGTTTGTTTTTTTAAAAATGTAAAAATGCAGAAAGTTTTCTGTGATGGGTAGGTTTAGGGGTCGCGTTAGTGTGTGTGTGATGGGTAGGTTTAGGGGTTGGGTTCGTGTAAGGGGACAGAATATACAGTTTTTACAGTATAAAAAAACAATACATCTATGTAGAGTTAGAACTAAGATAGTAAAGCCTTGAAAAGTGATCTCTGATCATTGGTGGGTCAAACCAGCAAACCAGAGATTTTCTTTCTCTTGTTAGTTTGAGGCCTTCAATAATTACTTAAAGAGGTTAGTGACAATAGCCAAGTGTCTCCTGCTCACCAAGACTGCATTTATTTAATTAAAAATACAGTAAAAACACTAATATTGTGAATATTACAATACAGCAGTGTCACGTGATGCTCCAGAAATCTACTGATTTGCTGCTCAAGAAACATTTCTGATTGTTATCAATGTTGAAAACAGTTGTGCTGATTCATATTTTTGTAGTGATACATTTGAGATACATTTTATATTTCAGGATACTTAGTTAAAATGAACAGCATTTATTTGAAATAGAATTTTTTTATTATTATAAATTAATTATAAATGTCTTTACTGTCACTTTTGCTCAATTTAATGCATCCCTGCTGAATAATATTAATTTTGTTTAAAAAAAAAATCGTACCGACTCCAAGGCTTTTTTTAGTGTTTGTACAGGAGTATAAAATAAAAAAAAAATGTATTAAACCAAAAGTTAATCAAAGCTACATTTTAACAAACGTGAAATCCCCTAAACGTTGTAAAATCCATGTAAAATCCATGTCTTTTGTTTAAACCATGTTCAATACTGTAAATAGTCAAGTGGTAATAATGTATATACAGTATATATATATATATATATATATATATATATATATATATATATATATATAAACTTTTGCTGATAATTTACTCACCCCCATGTCATCCAAGATGTCCATGTCTTTCTTTCTTCAGTCGAAAAGAAATTAAAGTTTTTGATGAAAACATTCCAGCATTTTTCTCCATATAATGGACTTCAATGGGAACCAAACGGTTCAAGGTCCAAAAGACAGTTTCAGTGCAAACTGTTCAAAGGGCTTTAAACGATTCCAGACGATGAATAAAGATCTTATCAAGCGAAACGATCGCTCATTTAATAAATAAATAACAAAGTTTATGTTTTATAAGCTCAAATGGTCGCCTTGCTCTGTTCTGTGTGACTCTCCTGTTCGAACCTGTTCATCAAAATGAACGAATCTTTTTCCGAGTCAATTTGTTTATTTCATTCGTTGAATTAACCAAATGATTCGGAAAAAGATTTGTTCATTTTGATGAACGAGTTCGAACAGGAGAGTCACACAGAACAGAGCAAGGCGACCATTTGAGCTTATAAAACGTAAACTTTGTTAATTATTTATTAAATGAGCGATCGTTTCGCTTGATAAAACCCTTATTCAACGTCTGGAATCGTTTAAAGCCCTTTGAACAGTTTGCAATGAAACTGTCTTTTGGACCTTGAACCGTTTGGTTCCCATTGAAGTCCATTATATGGAGAAAAATGCAGGAATGTTTTCATTTCTTTTCGACTGCAGAAAGAAAGACATGGACATCTTAGATGACATGGCGGTGAGTAAATTATCAGCAAAAGTTTTTTTTTTAAAGTGAACTACTCCTTTAATATAAATGTGTGTGCATAACAACTATTCCACAACAGCTTTAAATGTGGTTTATCCAGTTCAATTTCACTGTTCTAGTAATAAAATGTTCATATTTCATAGAAAACTTTCTGATTAACACCTCGATATTTGCCACTCAACATGACTCACTGAACTAGTAATGAAGCTTAAAGTAATCCCGTTTCATATTAGCCCGTCAGCAGTTTCCGCCGCCATCGGCATCTGCTGAAGATCACAAATGTGATTTAGTACTAGTTTAACAGTCACGTTTTGTATACTCCGTCGCACACACATTCACACGCGAGACGACACTGACAGCGGGGAGGTTAGAGGGGTTGTGTTGACCGCCTGTCTGACCGCAGTGGTGGGTGGGAGATTTATTTAGGATAAACCAGCGAGCTCTGAAAGCCACACAGGCCACAGAAACGGCAGCCCGGTACATCTTCATTAACAAGAAACATTTCTATTGATTTCATTTTTCCAGCGTTTCAGGTTACACATAAGAAATATGTATGGTGGGGTTAAATGAGTTATCCTGACCCGATTTGTATCGAGCACACTCTTTATGATATTATCTATGGGATCGGTTAGTCAGTGGGTGTCAAAACTATTTGGCTGTAATGGGATAATGCACAGCTGCAGTCCTGATGGGCCGCAGAAGCAGGAGAGACGGCAATTCAATTGTATCCTGCGGGACAATGGGCAAACTGAAAGGAGGTGTAGGGATGAAAGCGGAGAGTCCGATAAAATGTAGTGGGAAAATCTGAAGAACTTTAGCAGTTTTATGATAGCCGGCTCTCTATTTGTATGTCTTGTTTAGTTTTGTGAGATTCTTTTTATCATGACATTTCATTACTTTTTACACAATTCTCATTACACCTGGATGCGTGTGTGTGTGTCAATCACATTTTTCATAATGGTAACAATTTTCTCTGTATCAAATCTGCATAAATGTCATGTAAAAATATACATTAGCATTAAAAAAAATGTGGGGCCTCATTTATAACCGTTGCGTTTGCACAAAACAGGCCCTAAAGGAGGCGTACGCCACTTCCGACACATTAGTTGTGCACCTGCACGCAAACTCTGACTCATGCGCACACTTTGGAGACGGAGCAGTTTGGCGACACTGATGGTGAGCTGAGGGACTTCATTAAGTAAATCTTAATTATAAATTTCCCCCCTGGGATTAATAAAGTAAATCAAATCTTCATTATGAGTCCTAATCATAAATACAGTGCATGCTCACAATAACAGTTGAAATAAATAAAAGAATGATTTAAACTCTGTTCTACATCTGATATACACATTTAGATTAAATATTTCATTAATGGAGCACTTAAAACACATGAAATCGTTGCCGAGAAGTTACTACATTTTTTATATTCTAATAAATAGAAATATTAGTAGTGGATGCGCTGCTTTTGAACACTTTTGCTGCACTTTCTTTTAATACAGCGAGGATTAACAGCAGATTTTTACACAAATTATGATCAATAATGCAATAAAGCAATTAAAAATACTATTTGGCCAGTGGAAAAGATTGAGAAAAACATTCTCTGAAATGTGTTTTATACTATTTTATTTATTTATTCAAAAACAAGGAAAGGATCGGCTACTAAATGACTTTTAGCAATGTAATGTGGCGCACATCCGTATCTCATATTTACCTAATGTCTTGTATCACGTGGATGAATATGCATATGCAAATGAGGATATGCATAGTAAAACTAGGCTCCATATATATGGTTATTTTGGGGTGAAAACGCATGTGCGCACAATCTGACTGGGTTTATAAAGGGAATATTGCGCAAGTTCAGGCGGATGCATGGGTTTATAAGTCTGAATGTTTTTGCCGTACGGCACTTTTGGCTTTCAGATGCACATACACTTTTAGTAATGATCCTGTGTAGTTTTATAAAAGAGACCTCTGGTGTAATGTCAGAAAAGCGCATTAAAGTCTCAGGAAACTCGACTCAGGTCTGGTCTGACTGGTTTTCCTCACTCGTCCTTCTGCAGGCCTTCAGAGGGCATATTGATCAGCCTTTATATCCAGAAGCTACTCAGCGATTACCGCAGTAAGAGTGCTGTAATTCATGTCATTATTTCTAGAGTGCCGCTGCTTTTCATTTATCAGTGGAATGTTTGTGGGAAGATGTTTGCAATCTTTCAGAGGTCTGCAAATGGAAAATTAATCTCGCTCTTGTAATTTAAACGACAGGGACAGACTCTGAAGGTCTCTTTGCATTACCATACCTCTTCTTCTCCGTCGTTCTCCTCATCTAGGTCATGCTACACCACCTGAAACGAAAAGCAACACAAGACTTCAGCGTTCCTTTACTGTCGCCAAACATGACATTAATTTTAACAAAGTTTTAGAGAAAGATACTCTAAAACCTCTACAAAAGCTTGGAGCGATTTGTTGTTCTCCTCGAACAAATTAGTCTTTGTGATTTATGTTTGTTTATATATCCAATGCCGTATGGATGATGATATATATGCACTGAAATCGACAGCACTTTTTCAATTACACAATCGTTCAAAAGTTTGGGGTCTGTAAGATCACAGCATCATTACTTCAGTCTTCAGTGTCACATGAAAAACATTTCTGATTATTATAAATGATGAAAGAGTTGTGCGGCTTCATATTTCTTTTCAGAATTTTTTGCTGAATAGAAAGTTGAAAAGAATATACAAATATTTTGTACACGACTTTTTCAACTACATTGTTCTGTCCTTTATGATTGAGGCTTATCAGATTGATTGATATGAGTCCGGTGAGATCTTGCACACAAGCCAAGGTTTTATGTCAGATTGCGTAAACATAATAGCTAAGACTTTGATCATGATTGACAGCATTAAAGTTTATTTCACATTAGTCTTATCAATTGTCGTATCCTCTATGACACACAAAACTGAAATAATGCTAGATGAAAGAGTAAACGCTAACTTTCATATTACAATCATAACTTAAAGGAAAGCTAATTAACATGATATTTATGTTGCATATCATATAAACCATTGATATTTTAGTATCACATTAGTATATTTGGATTTTATCTGTTGTCATGTTTTTAAGTAATTTTAGGGATGCACTATATATCAGCCACTATATTGGTATCGGCCGATATATGTACATTTTTTGTTATCGTTATCGGCTTGATAGGAAAATTTGGCCGATATATTTAAGTTGATAAATAATGGATTATTTCCTTCAGCTGAGACACTTCAGATGAGCAATGTTCAACCAAAATTTAATTTGAAAATTCAAAAATCACCAATTTAGAATAGCTTGAAATATGATTGAAATCAAAGGAAAATACAGTTCAGTGCAACATGTGCACCGCAAGTCTGTCATACAGGCCACATAAAATTATTATGAGAACATTATTATTGTGTGCTTGAGACATGGATTTAAAGGTGAGTTTTATTTTTATAATCAGGCTCTCAAAAAAGTTATAAAAATTTGGATTTAGATTTATTGGCATTGAAATATTGAAATATAAGGAATTATCGGTATTGGACAAAATTTTGATATCGGCGCATCCCTAGTATCAGTTATCAGGCTCAAAAAAATGTTATACAAATTTGGATTTAGATTTATTGGCCAAAAAATAGGTTACTGGCATTCACATACAAGGAATTATCGGTTATCGGTATCGGACAAAATTTTGATATCGGCACATCCCTAGTATCAGTAATCAGGCTCAAAAAAATGTTATACAAATTAGGATTTAGATTTATTGGCCAATATATAGGTTACTGGCATTTACATAAAAGAAATAATCGGTTATCGGTATCGGACAAAATTTTAATATCAGCACATCCCTAGTATCAGTAATCAGGCTCAAAAAATGTTATACAAATTAGGATTTAGATTTATTGGCCAAAAAATAGGTTACTGGCATTCACATAAAAGGAATAATCGGTTATCGGTATCGGACAAAATTTTAATATCGGCGCATCCCTAGTATCAGTAATTAGGCTCTAAAAAAATGTTATACAATTGTTGATATAGATTTATTGGCCAATATATAGGTTACTGGCATTCACATACAAGGAATTATCGGTTATCGGTATCGGACAAAAATTTAAATATCGGCGCATCCCTAGAATTTTTGTTGTGTTTGTCTTTTTTTAATGTCTGTATAGTTTTTATTAAGTTTTGGGTCTTTTGTGCTTTATAGTACACATTATCATCAAATCATACTGTTCTCCTATGGGTTGTGTATTATACGTACATCACAGACACACTAACATGCATTTAATCAGGTATCGATCCGTTCCCTATGCATCTTTAAATGATTACCAAAATTTGTGTCAGATGCTAGCTAAAACTCCAGCTTTAAAAATGCTGAGACATTTGAGACACTCCAAGGCACAAGATCAAGTGCAGACCCCAAAAGCAGTAGATGAAGCTGTACAGCAGTCCTGTGAAAGATGAGATGACGGATTCTAACTCTGATGGATGGATACAGCAGTCATTGTACGCATCCATCTCTTCTGGCAGCGTGTCAAAGCCCACACACCGCTCTCTGTCCGTCCAAAACAATAAACCTTCACATCCAGCTTCATTGGGCCCGAGCTAAAATCAAAGCGGCCCTGACATGTCTTCTAAATCCAATCATAGGTCAATAGCTGGAATGATTGATTGGCTTCAAATCCAATTGCATCTTCCCAGGCCTGTGCATTGGGCCCTATTAGAGATTGGCATTGGCAGGGCCCGTCTTGGGAGTCCCGGCATCGTGGGAAGTGTCTGTCTGCCAGCTCTCTTTAATTGCCTTATTATAACAGCCAAGAGTTCTGGATTGGCCGGTGCTTATTAGCCTGATTGAGGTTGGTAACAGAGCGAGATCGAGCTGAAGTCTCGTGCTGCTGTGCGATATAAAGCTAGTAATATGAAACAAACTAAATGCTAAATGGTACAGTCCATGATTAATCACAAGAGAGTTGCAGTGACGTAAGGTATAAAACAAGCAAGCTTGCAAAACCAGGGCAGTTTGTTCTGGTCCATTTTTTTATCTTTACAAATATAACAGATTATCAATCGGACTTTTGAACTTTTCTGCAAGAGGAGATTACAGCGAAAACCAAGGCAGAGGTTGTGCACAAACACTTGGTCTAATGACATCATGTACACTAAGGAACACATCTGCTAATAATTGCCAATGCGTGTTGGATGTTGTAAAGATGTGGCATGCAAATTGATAAGACCTGCATATCACACCATAAATTTGCATATTGTTTTTAAAAGACAACAGTGAGACTTTTGATGCATAGCAAGACGTGCGAAGCTGCTTTGTTTACATTGCACGGGAATAAGAAATTAATTTTATTGATAGCAACATGTGCTAATTCAGTCTAAATGCATTGTGGCATTCAAAATTACTTAGGATCTCACCAGGATGAAGTTGGGGTGTTAATGGTTAACATGGGCTGGTCCCATCTATGGATTCCTCTGCTAGTATTAGTGGCTGTAAAGATAAGCAGCGTTCAGAGTTTGGAGTCCAGAGGCTGTGGCTAACATTGAAGATGAGGATCATACCAGCAGGTGCTCAGTTACTTGCGTCGAAGCCCTAAAGAAGAGCAGAAGTTGAGAACGGTCTCTGCCGTATGTCTGAGGGTGAGTATGGGCCTCAAAAAAGGCTTTAATATGAGGGAATCTAAGAAAATAGCATTGTATACATAGATACTTAAACTATAACGCATGCATTTATTATCATTTAAGTGGTAAATCATCTTACATTCAACTTTTTTTAAAATTTAAACTTAAAAAAAAAACTAAAACGGAAAATATATATATATATATAGCAGTATCTTAGCACTTAACTAAATATGGGTTATTCGTGAGGAAATCTAAGAAAATAGCATTGTGTGCATAAATACTTAAACTATAACATGCATTTATTATAATTTAAGTGGTAAATCATCTTAAAGTAAACTTTTTTAGAATTTTAACTTTTAAATAAAAATGAAAACAGAAAAAGTATATATATCAGTATCTTAGCACTTAACTAAATATGGGTTATTCATGAGGAAATCTAAGAAAATAGCATTGTGTGCATAAATACTTAAACTATAACATGCATTTATTATAATTTAAGTGGTAAATCATCTTAAAGTAAACTTTTTTTAGAATTTAAACTTTTAAATAAAAATGAAAATAAAATTATCACTTTACTCTGCCTGAGAATGCTGTGAATGTGTTGATTTTAATGGGATTTGTGTTGCAAGGACGTCGAAGGAAACACAATCAGTTATTGTAAACACTAAGAGCCTATATTTGATGTTAGATCAGATCAGTTCTCACCTCGTCTGGGTCCTGGTCAAATTTGGCAGACGCAACAGTTGTCCAGACGGGAGAGCGCATCACACCAGAGGGAGTGTGTGTGGAACGGCTGACAGCACATTAGTGCAGCTCTCAAAGCGTTAGACGGGGCACATGAGCCAAATCCAATAGAGTCTGAGCTGCGAGCAGACAGCCTAAAAGGTTTGTAGCAGCGCTGTGAAATGAACAGATCAACAGAAGCACTGTTATTACCGAGCAATTAACGAGCCAGGTCTCAGCAACATGATACAGTACACAAACAGTGAAAGGCGTATCAGAGTAGATACAGGTGTAAAGAAGACAGAAGAGGACAACATTTCAAGAGTGTGTCAATGCTATAGCGAAAGAAAATGCAGAGTAAATAAAACTCTTCAACATCTCAATGCTTTGTTTTTGAGATTAAATGAAGAGCAAAAGCTGCCAGTTAAGTTTTAACTTTGTCTGGGAGAGTAAAAATAGCTGTCATATACAGTAAGAGTATTGAGCTATAAAATAAATGTGGATATCAGCTCTCACCAAATGCTCTTGGAAAGAAAATATACAAGTTCCTATTGAAATCTGAGCATCACAATGGTATTGAAACTCTACAGGCAAACAATATTTCATGCAACAACAACAAAAAATAGATACTGCAAAAGCACATTACTATTGAAATAATTAGATGAAAAGAGAAGTGAAAAAAAGAACTACAATTATTCAAACTAAAATAATGCAATATTTAAAATGACAAATTACTATAACTTAAATTAAAACGAAAACATGAAAATAAAAATAAACATGATAGTATATAATAATAACTCAGATGATCTCATTTGTGAATACACTCTCCTTTGGGCAAAATAAATAGATAAACGAACGAGTTCTCAAACTAAAAGTTGAAAGTGCCAACAAAAGTAAGTAATGGGCTTCTCTGGGCTCTAGAGGTGCTATCGCTATCTTAAGCGGGAACAATCACTCCTCCGACACATTAATTATTAATCCCAGGGAGTAGTTAATTATTTATGTTAATTGCTGATTTAAGTTTCCTTCCCCAAACACAGAAACACAGGGGGGTGGGAGAACAACGGGAGTTAAGGTCAAACAATCAGTCGACGAGAGGCCGACACTTTACTCAATCTGTTTAACCCCGCTTTGTTAGATGCAATCGACTGTGTCACAAGGGACCGTCGCATACCGACACACACGCTTTAATGATGCACAACCCCCGTTTATACCAATGGAATTAGTAAATTCTGCTTTTCTTGTGCTGTTTTCAGGATAGCGGCGAGCGAGGAGAACATCTGACCTCTTGCTCTCAGTAACAAGGATTCATCCTGTTGTGGAACACAAATCCAACAGGGAATCTCTGTTACTGGGGGTTAAGGTTCAGCGTTTCACTTGGTGGAGGTCAGAAGACGCCGGAGACACCTTGAAATCAAGGCAAATGACATTGAAAAATGCTCGACTTCCTATGAATTGACCTGTGCAATGAGAGGCCAATGTTAAAATTGCCCTTTTGCATAAAATTAACACATTTATCTCATTAGAGAATATGAGAACATACAAAGCTCTTGTCTACATGGTATATATTAAGTCAATTTTGAAATTTTGCTCACATAATTGGTCTTCTTTTAGACTGGTGGAGAGAAAACACCCAAAATAAACATTTAAGTGTGTATATGATGACACTTTATCTTATTTGCATCTGTAGACTTCAATTACAATCTTCACTTCAGCAGCTTTACACACACCTATTTATATTCTGAAGGTTTTTACAGAGGAGTTTGTTGATATATCATTCACCTGATATTAAACATTTTATTCCTAAAAGCGTGTGGATTTTTTGTTTCTGGCCGTTATTTATTTTGAAAATCTCTGCTGTATGTCAACAAAATACAATTAATTTTGAACTTTATGCAATGTTGAGATTTCTGCTCAGAAGTTTTATTCAAATTGTATTTAATTAGATAATGCCTAGTTTTCATATTAAACAAAAAAAAAAAATCAAAATAGTTATCTATGATTTATCACCTGGGGAAAGTACGGTGATCTATTAGCTATATTTGTACCCTATCCACCTGTGATGTCTTGCCATAAAAGAAAATAAAAACAGTTTAAGTGTTTAAAAAGGGAAAAACACTGAGAAAAAAATGGATTTGGAAGACATTCACAGTCTGTTTACCAGGTTCCACTGCATTGCCCTTTCAAACATCCCATTTGCCCCTTCCTTAGTTTCACCCCAATAGTTCCTGGACAGGATCGGCCCAAGAGAGTCTGAGAGAGGGGGGACCGTTGTTGTTTACCTGTCATGGCCTGCCTGGCCTCCGCTCTTCAATGCGTCTCCCCTGGGCTTTTCCCATCTCCTCTGCTGTTCCCAAGACAACAATCCCATTTCGTTTGGTTCTTCTCAAACTAGCAGGGGTCTCGGGAGGCTCTCAATTAACAACGCTTCACACGAGATTCTGCGGGAAGCAACAGAAGTGGGATATCAAACAGACTGCAAGCATTAAAATACTTCTCTCCCCAAAGTGTGATACTGGGAAAGAAATGTTCAGTTTAATTTGATAAATTATATAAGGCCCTAAATGTTCTTTTTAAAGGTGCAGTGTTTTAATTGACTCTTTCCAAACAGGTCCCCCTTCTGCTAATTGGTCAGACAAACATGTAGCCCCGCCCCCAACTCAAGGGGTAAATGATTAGCATGAGTCATTTAGTCCTTGCTGGTAGATGTAACATCATTAACATCAAAAACCCAAATGTTTCATAGTATCATTAATTGTTTTGGTTTTGTGCATACTAATTAAATAAAGCTAATCTCATCAAAAATTACATTTACCTCATGATGAAATATTTATTTTTTTTATATTCTATTCAAATCTACAGTTTATGGTTTATTCCAGTGACATCATATCTCAATCAGGTTCTAGAGTGCATAATGTTTCTGGAAATGGACTTATGGGTAGTCTCTGATGTCTTCAAATCAAGCCATAAATCACAGTGGCAACATTGTTTTCTTTATTAAACCGATTTCAAAGTGCATTCTAGTAAGAAAATGAAAGCATGACCTAGAAGCAAACAACAGTCTTGTTGCAAGAGAAAATGATTGAGTGAAACTCTACAAGTAAAACTTTTTTTACTACATGAAAGAATCTCTGAAGCTTGCAGACAGTTTTATTTTGATTAACGGATTAAAATAATTGAGCATTTAATTGCTCTCAAATAATTATGTAGCCTACTTTCCAAGTGGTTGAGCCTATACATTTATTTAATATACATTTCAGGGTAAAAAATATCTGAAAGTAAGATCATACGTTCTTCTGGCTATGTATTATTGTGGCCACAGGTATACCTAACTCTTGATCAGTCCTTTTACTTCTGTGATTTAACTAAATGTGTTTTTGTTGATTTGTACAAATTATACAATACCGTAGTTAGAGTGTTGTTTAGACCTGTTGTTAAAAATCCAAATAGGCTTTATGCCGAACGTCAAATGAACAGACAGGCCTCACTGTATCGGCTTGTCTGAGAAGAAAATAAAAAGAAAAAAAATAAGGATGTAATTTTTGAAGAAAAAGAAAAATGTGTAACTTTGCATAATTTAAAATGCATAGTGAATAAATATATTGAATTTATATTAGTTATTTTGAATAATTGAACTTAAGTCTTAAGTGAAATTAACTTAAGTCAATAGCTATGTTTCCATTTTAATGTATCGCATCAGAAACAACGAATTTCGCAAATTCGCAAAAACGTTTTTAAACTCGCTTATGTGGTTATTGACTTAGAAAACGAAACGAAAAAGAGTTAATGCGAAAAATTGGAAATGGAAACGCATTTAATGTAGTACAGCCAACATGCACAACAACATTATGTTGTCACATAGCAAGAAAACCATAAAGAAGGAAATTATATCGACAACAGACCCACTGTAGACCTTCATGGCTTGAAAACAATTAAATGTTTTCTTGACGTCAAATGGGAAATAGTAGAACTCCAAGAAAAATGCATAATATTCATGATCCAAAATATGTTTTACCAACTTTATTTAAATACTACTGATTATTGAATACGCAATTGCAAGAGATTGCGATGGAAATAAAGAGCTAAAGAAAGTGATGAGAGTCTGAACTTCATTTTGATATTTGCTAAAACCAGCTTTTGAAATGTTGATATTATCGAAATAAATGTTGATCATTTGATTGCACGGTGACACACCACAAAACATCACAGAATCCACCAAACCCATTGCTACTTACTAATATTTGTGCCTTCTGTTTTCCCTCTAAAATGATGATGTCACTTCCTGGAGGATAATGTTTTCTTCCTAGTTACAGGTTTGGCTGCACAGTTAGCCCCTGCTGGTAGATATTGTAACTACACCATCTGTCTACAAAAAGATGAGTATTTATTGAAACGAAAATTATTTCCGTCTTTACACTTTCTGAGTGCAATATTTTATTTAATACTTTGAAGATAGATATGACGATGATGATGACAAGAAATATATATAAATAATATCATTGCATTCTTTCACTCTTGTGCAGCAATGCTCCTGCCATTACTTCAGCATCTCCTCACCCACAACACACACGTCAGAATCTGTCTTCATCTACTTCACTTCTGTCCCAGTCGCCACATCTGTCAAAGACGGATCTCATCCGCTCGGCCAAACCAGAGAAATGGAGGAGGAACTAAAGCTGAAAGACAGAGAGAGAAAGTAAGAAAGAGATGGCAGTAATTTCATTCTGCATCTTTCTGCTTCTCCATGTTGACTTTTATTAGAGGATCAATATTGTGGGAGTTGCAGCAGTTCCGTGAGATGGAAAAGACCTGTAATCACAGATGAAGTGTATCGGCTGTCACTGTCAAAACCCACCCCAGAGTTTGACTCGTGACCAGCCCACTGACCCCTGAACCAAAGACAGAAAAGATGTTTTAGCTGTTCTTGCATAAAACATATGCCAAAATCTGACACTCAATGACATGTTAACACACACACAAAAAAACACTCTGGATTTTTCCATCTTTTTCTTTAAAAAATGTAAGAATTGAGTTTCTAGTAAAGAATTTCAGGTGACACGCCGGAGACGAATTTGATATAACATACATTATGCATTTGGCAGACACTTTTATCCAAAACATCTAACATTGCATTCAAGGCACACATTTTATTATTTATTAAGTGCTTCCTCTAAGGAGGCAAGGGATGCTAACATTTTTTTTAGCAAAAAATCTATAATACACAAATAAAGCAATGCAAATATTTACAAAATGTGACATTAAAAAGTGTATAAATCACTGTTTTGTTTTTTTTTTTTAATTAACAGCCAGAAGGTAAAGCTACGTCTCTCTCATTTGTTTTTGTTGTTGTTGATGTTTTTTTGATGTAAATCCAACGTTTATGTAACTGACAACATTATTAAGTGTAACTGGGCCATGAATTTACATTTGATCCATAACAACAAATAAAACCTGTGAGGACTTTGCCTCCTCATTCAAAACACCATGTTAACACTATGTTAAGTTTTCCAGTCAGTGTGGGAATAATATCGTGTCTCTTTATTGAAAATAATTCATATTTTTGAGGCGCAGTCTGTTGAGGTTCGTCGCGCCGAACGGCAGTTTGACTTAACGTAGCAGCTAACGATAATCCAGCCATGTCAACGTTAGCCGAACCTCTCGAACGTTTTTAAACACAACTATTTTAAATTATATTATTTTTAAAAAGCCTACAATAACGTGATAAATTATTAGTAAATACCTATGTTTTGTCGGCAGTCGGCTGTCTATCTTCGCCTGAGTGGTAAACACTGGAGCTCTGTTGGTTGCTATGACGTGGGCTAATCTGTGGTTGGCGCCCAAAAAAAAAAAATGGAGGGTTTTCACCAACGTCACATTCTGGGCGGTAACCCGGATGAGCGGCCATTATGGGGGCACTCGGATGGATTGCACTGTTTATGTACTACTGAACACATTGTTACACTAAAATAAAACACAGACAAATCCGTGGTAGGTGCGAAATCATATAGAGAAGGACTTACCAAGCAGGAGAGAGCGCAATATTTTTGACAAACTAAAGGTAATATGTGTTAAAGGTCCGAACGAGCTAGCTTCTCTAGCCCGTAGCCATAGTCAAAGCTTCAATTACACATGTGCTGGCTGATGAGCTGATGCTGTGCCTCTCTCAACCACAAACGGCTGCTTTCATCAGTTTTTTTTTTTTTTTTTTTGCACTTTTCTCTTTAACTTTTGGCAGTTTGTAGAACTCTAAATGTATTCTCCCGATGGGACCGATTAGTATAGACCAAAACTCGACCATTTTTCAGGAGAAATAATCAGCCAGATTTGCGAGTCTGTTTATGTCATAGTAAAATAAATGGACAGAGCGATCTCATTGGAACTCCATTGAAGCCCGTTTTTGGCGATTTTTTTAGCACTTCCGTCCATGACGCGCAGACTCAAACAGAGCTTGACAAAATTGTTATTTCCAGACCTAAAACAGCCATTAAAAGTCATGGAAAATATTAAAAAATCTATTATATATTTTTTTTAAGAAAATGTGACGCTGACTGAGTAATGATGCTGAAAATTTAGCTTTGCATAAATTACATTGTAAAATATATTCACACTCAGAAAACAAAAATATTTTGACTTTTTTATTTCTATTTATTATCACCCCTTAAATATTTAATCAAGAAGACTCTTATTCTTTGTGCAATCTTTAAAAAAAAATGTTGTTTAAAATCATCATGAATGACTGGAACACAAATGCATCGGTCAAAAGATGTGGAAATAGTAAAACACTGCCCAGTTTTGATAGGAGAGTTTAAATGATGCTCAGAGATAAAACACATCATTATGACATCATGCACTTTGAGTCAAGGTTAATGTCCCCTCCTCTCTCTCTCTCTCTCTCTCTCTCTCTCTCTCTCTCTCTGCAGTGTTTCATTCAAACAACCTTCCTTGATTCAATGTCCACCTGTCTCTCACTGATCATTCACTCTCTTTTATCACTTGTTTCTCTCTTGTCGTCCTTCTCGCTTTCCCTCCCTCTCTCTGTGCTATAAGTACCATGGTACTGAATGTATAATTCATACCTGCTAATGGGGAGCCGGTGCTGTAGAACCAGAGCCTCAGGTATCGGGTCTCTGCTCTGGTCACCGGACACCGTGCTGTATGCAGTAACTTATACTTTAATTATGGCTCTGGTGGAAGCAGCACGGGCTCAGGTGTCCGGTGACTTTGGGAATGTGTCAATGGCCCGGGACGGAGGGCCGATGACAGCTGTGAGCGCTGAACATGTGTGGATAGGATTAAATATTATGCACTAAACTATACTGCATCCGTTTCGGAGGAAGTCATTCAAACATCTGTGGGAGAAATGTGGGATTAAGTGACAAAAAAATCACCAAAGTAGCAAAGTGTTATTGTAATATTCTTTGACATCCAAGCTATAGGGTACCATTCCCAAATAAATGTAAAGATGCACTAGATAAAAGCACCTGTCAAATGCAGAACATGCAACAACAACATGGTAAAGAGCAATGAGTAAGTTCATAGGGTACATAATTAGGGTGTAATATGAACCTTTTAGGGTACAAAGTTATCTGGCCCAATCAGGGTTATTATAGTTAACTAAAGCTGACACCATTTAAAATAAAAAATAATTATAAAAGGAAAAAAAATCTAATTTTCATTTAAAGTAAGTTAAATAAAATCATAAAAATTGTTTAGACATATTTAAAACCAAAATTAATGACAAAAACACACAACAAATAATTTTTTAACTCAAATTAAAATGAAAACAGAAAAATAAAAACTTATTCAAAATAATGTTAAAAACTATAATAGTTCAATGAAATAGTTATTTTGTTTTACTCAATTATACTAAATACATTATTTATACCAACAAAACCAACTTTTGGTATAAAAAATAATAATTAGATAAAATATGAAAAGAAATATAACATAAAATATAAAATATATTTTATATAATATATAAAATATATTTTATATAATACATAAAATATATTTTATTGTATACAAGTTGCTATTTGTCATTTTCATTAAGTGTTAAGTTGATCTAGATTTTTTTTATAAAAAAAGAAAAAGAAAGAAAAAACAATGGCGAATGGCGAAACACACAACAAAATACTTAAACTTTAACTGAAATAAAATTAAAACAGAAAAATAAGAATAATTCAAAATATTAAGCTTGCAGTATCGCAATTACACTGAAAACAATTTGTACATCTAAATTAACTGCTTTTAATCAAATCCAGATCTATTATGGCATTCAATACATTCATTTATAGCAACAAAACACATTTTGCATAGTTAAATCAAGGCAAGTTGAGAACAAAGTGCTTTACAGAAATGAATTTAAATAATCACAAAATAAAACCAAGGAAAATTAAAACAGGTATAAAAAGAAATTAAATGAATGAATTAAAAGAGTAAAATAATTCAGGTTTTTTAAAAAGCTCTTTCAGATGACAATTGTAGGCTAAGTAACCAAATTAACAGCTATTAATACTATTAATATTCATATTATTACAAACTTGAGCCCTTAAAGATATAATTTTGGCACTTTGTTTGTTTGTCATAAGACACTGAAAAGAGCAGAAGACTTCAAGGGAGGAAAAGGACTGATCATTTTCTCTGCTTTTTGGCCCGTAATCTTTTTTAAAGCTGATTAAATATTTAGCGAGCCGAGGGAGTTTGCTCGGCGTGCAATAGTGATTGATGGCTGGACGGGAGTGCAGAAGTTAGCACTAAAAACATGCGATCGGGTTACAGTCCTTATCAATGTCACACCCATTAGTGTCTCCTAATAGTAACCAATCAGTGGCGGCGTCGGCCTCGATTTCCTTCAGGACACTTCCACATGCTCTCTTTCCTTTCATTTCTCATCCTATCTGTTACCATTCCCCGCACATCTCTTCTCTGAGCTGTCATGCTTCAGTCCACAGACTCGTGTCTGTCACATTGTGGTCTCTGGGATATTTATACAGTGCTGTTATATTGTAGATCAAGCTGTCATTCTGAGTTATAAAGGAGTGACCAGTTCTGGATGTCTCAATCTCAGTAAGGTTTAGGCTAGTCCATTACAGATACTCTCTTCTACACTCTTAAATAAAAAGGTTCTTGACTGGCATTGGTGGTTCCATGAAGCTTCAGATTATTAAAATGTTCTTTACACTAAGAAAAAAAAATAGTCTTCTAAGAGTTGATCAAAGGTTCTTTAGGGATCCGTACACATACACTCTTAGAAGAAAAGGTTCTATTTAGAACCTTAAAAGGTTCTATCAGCGCTACGTATTTGGAACCCCTAAAAGGTTCTATACACTCTTAAAAAAGGGTTCCTCTGGGTTCTATATAACCCTGGGGTTCCATACTTGGCCAATAGAACCTTTTACCAAAAAAAAAAAAATGGAAGCGGGGGATGGAACCATTTCTGGTTCTAAATAGAACCATTTCTTCTGAGAGTGTAGTCTACATACCCAGCAAACAATTCTTTGAACGTTCGTTTTTGGTTCCCAGAACGTTCCTAACTTTCCCTTAAGGTTAAGGGAACGTTCCTGGAACATTTCTCCTTATACGTTATAAAAATAACCCACATGGAGCGTTCCTATAACGTTCCCAAAAAAATAACTTCATGGGACCATTCGGGAACCTTAAAATTATCAAAAATGACAATAAAGACACACTTCTATAAAATATTATAAATGCTATAAATGCTGTTCTTTCAAACTTTCTTTTCTTCAAAGAATAGAAATTCCCAAACGAAAACATGTTTTCAACATTGATAATGACAATAAATGTTTCTTCATTAGCAAATCAGACACTGAAGACTGAAGTAAATTCAGCTTTGCATCTGAGTTATGTTTAGTTTTTAGTTTTTAGTTTGGATTTGTTTCGTTCATGTTTGGTTTTGTTTTGTTCCTGAGTTCCGGGTCATTATTACTCGCCATGGTTTCTGATTTGAGTTACGCACCTGTTCCATGTAATTTTTTAATAAATACATGCAGCCTTCACTGAAAAAAAATTGGAGTAGGATTTACTTGAAAAAAGCTAACTTTTTTCACTCAGAAAATGCTAGTATAAATTTACAAAGATTTGCCAAGTAAAAACCTAAACATGTTTATCAGTAGCTTTAATTAGAAATCTTTAAGTTAAATTTACTTGGAAAATGGACTTAAGTAAACTTTACAGAAAATAAATAATTTTAACTTGGCTAGTAAAAGGTAGATTAATTTAGATTTAGTTGAAATTTTCTTTGCCTTTGCATTACATTTCACTAAAACAATAATATTGAATTTTATTTGTCATTTATAGTATGTGCTTTACTTATCATCTAAATAATTTATATTACATCATGTCAGATGTTAAGCATCATGCATGCATGCAAAGACCTCAATACTTGGTAGACAATACACAATGGCGGTAACTTGATGGGTCGTTTTTGTGTTTGAATGTGCAAAAAATTTACTCGAAATGTCACAAAATGGCAAGTTCCTAATACTGACAACAAAAATACAGCTGGAAACTAGTGAAAAATGAACCTCATTAATTAGTCAAGGTCCAGAGCGTGATGGGAAGCCCAGTATCAAAAAAGTTGAGTAATTTTTACTTTAATTTTATTGAGTTGATATTTACACTTTCATTTCTACTTGCTTGAATTAAGTGCTGATATGGAATTTACTTAGTTGTGTTGGTGAGCTTAAAGACATATAAAAAATTGACCAGCAGTAAATTGTTTTAAACAACAAATCAATACATAAACAGATTTGTTACACACAATATTGGCAAAACATCCATGCAAAAACATCAATACACCCAAAAAACGCACAGAAAATATTCTTCTTTAACTGTGGCATGTGTGTTCTTGCACCTCCAGCGGTCTGTCGGCTGTAACTCAATGATGTTTTGCGGTGAGTGTCTTCGGGCCCGTCTGTGGCACAGCAGCGGGTGGCACCATCGCAGCAGATATTGGCTCTCGCCCACAGTCTGTCGGCTTGGGTGGCCGGCCTGCTCCTGTGGTTAGAGGTTTCAGACGTTTCCAAACCTTCCCTGAACCACACTGGCCTCTGGTGAGCCACAGCGTCCGTGAGGTGTAGAGTGACAGCTGACGGCGGCCCTCTACCATACACACACACACACACACCAACCCGGTATCACACACACTACACTTGATTCAACACACCAGAAACAACCAGAGAAATGTGCGTACGTCTGTAAAAGAAGGCCAATACAAATTAAGTAGATACTGTAAAAAATAATCCTGTAAAAAAAAAAAAAAACGGTAAACTGCTGGCAGCTGTGTTACCGTTTTCAAAATTAACAGCTAAATACCGATACAGAATAAAACTTTAATTTAACAGCTAAATGCTGTAACACAAAAATAGTAACACACAACGTATTGTTGGTAAACCACAGCTTCCAGTAGTTTACTGTTTTTTTTTTTTTACAGGATAATTTTTTTACAGTGATGTAAACCCTAACTGTGCTAAAATCACAAGAAAATTTTATAAATTATGGCTGTTTAATAAATTATCCTTAATGCTAATTATCAATAAACAATTATTTCTGCAAATAATAATGCCAGTTTTCGGGCAATGTGTCACATTAAAATTTGAATGTGCAGAATGTGAATCGTATTAGATGGGAATATTGGGTAAAGTTCTGACAAAGTTATAAACAAACATTCTTCCTATAGCTTTAAAATAATTTTCATTCAAAGTTGTCTGGTTTTAAAGTAAGACCATCAATTTGTCCTTTCTCACTTTATTTTATGAATATTTTAAACAAAAATCCCCAGTATTACAAAACTAGAGATATTTCGTATTTTGTGGAAGGAAAGTGTCACTGCATACAGTTCCCCTGTTATCTTTGTAAAGCTGCTTTGAAACAAAAGAGCGCTATAGAAATGAAGGTGACTTGACTATGTTCTCAAAACGTTAACATTTATACATCGTTTATGGAATGATTTATCTGAAAAGTCTTGAATGTTCAGAGAACATTTTCTAAACAGTTTCTAATTAATTTAGAATGTTCAGAGAATGTTTAAAAGTAACATTCACACAATGTTTGCAAATGATGAAATGGAATGTTACTTTAACGTTCCATTAAAGAAAAAAAAAACGTTTTTTTTTAAACATTCCAACAATTGATGTTTTAAACATTCAGATAACATTCAGAAATAATGTTTTCAGAACTTAATGTTAGCAAAATATTTTTGTTATCAGTCATGAATGTCAGGGTTTTATAATGTTGTTAAATTAATGTTTATTACATTATTTTAATGTTGGTGTTTTGTATTTGTGTGTATGACAATGTACCTTCTATGGTATTTCCATACTTACTTTGATTCATCATGTGGCTTTTCTCTTTCCCAGCAGTGTTTTATGGTGGATGTCAAAAACACGAGCATACCTTGTTAATTCATCAGAAAAGGCTGTTGGATTTACTGCTTTAGAATGTAATTTCCCCCCAATAAAATACAATTTTTTTACAATTTTTACAGAATCATTCACAGTTTTATTTTGTAAAAACGATGGATTTCTTTTACCAGTGTACTGAATGATTAACATTTTCATGTTAATTACTAAGGTAAAAACCTTTTTATTTACATAACACAGACTTATAAAAAGAGAAAAATAAGCCACAATATTGATTGAATATTAAAAATAAAATACATATATATTGATATTTTGGGCCTGGACCTTGCTCTGTACAAACAAACAAATAAAAGTCACCAACAAAATCACAATCACACACGCACAGCAGCTCACACAGAAATTCTTAGGTCGTGCCCTTATTGTGTTGCATGGCTTTGGTTTCATCCTGACAAGTGGTAATTGATTCCACTAGCCTGCGCCGGCGGTAAGTGGGGGTGTGCGCTCGAGTTTCACTGAAAACAAATCGCTCTTTTCTGCGGCCTGACCTTCCCTTCCCTCCTCTCAGCCTCACACTCGTCTTTATCTCCTCTCTGCTCACACTCTCATCCTCTTCATCAGGTGCTAAAATCAGAGTGTGTGCTTCTTCCTAAAGTCTATATGGAAAAATATTGTCCATTTTTCTTTCTTAATCAATGTGATATTTTCATATACACTAGCGTTCAAAGGTTTGGGGTCGGTAAGATTTGTTAATGTTCTTAAAGGAAGTCTCTGCTGCTCACCAAGGCTGCATTTATGTGATCAGAAAATACTGTAAAACAGTAATATTGTGAAATATTATTACAATTTTAGATAGCTGTTTTCTATGTGAATAAATATAGCAAAGTGTAATTTATATCCTGTGATCAAAACTGAATTTTCAGCATCATTACTCCAGTCTTCAGTGTCACATGATCCTTCAGAAATCACTCTAATATGATGATCTGATGATGAAGAAACATTATTATCAATGTTTAATTGAACTTTATGTGTCTGTTGAAACTGTGATATTTTTTTATGGTTCTTTGATATATAGAAAGTTCAAAAGAACAGCATTTATTTAAAAAATAAATGTAACTTTTGGTCAATTTATCCATAAACCAAGACAAATGTGGGCAAAATAGTTTTGATTTATTTAAAAAAAAAAAATACTTCCCTTGATTTGAGCAGTACAAGACTTGGCTACTTTTCCTAAGTTTCACTCCTGAACACACACAATTGTTTTTTACTCAATTCTATAATGTTAAGTGGGTGAAAAAAACCTCCTTAATCTTGTATTTGGGTCAAAAATGGGCACCCATAGAAATGAATGGGAAAAACTGTAATTTAGAGCATTTTAAAATAAGCCAAAATAAGACACCAGGTGACAGTAAAGTCACTTCATCTTTAGGTTTTAGCTCTAAGAACTTATTGGAATTATTTTAATGTAGTCAAAAAAAAAAACATAAAAATAAGCATAATTTACATAGAAAATATGTTACTTTTTGAAGTATATAAATTCAAAATTATCCCCAAAATAAAAACAAACACCATAAATGGATAGACAAAACTTTATCGAAGACAGTGATATAACATTTATAATAAATAAAAATTAGGATCACACCTGAGTCCTCTGTGCCCACATTTGTCCACAATTACAGGATTAAGCGCAATAAAGAGAATACAATCCTTGCTGAATCATAAAGAATTATTTGTTTAAAAAAAACAACTTTTGATTAGAAATGAAAAAGATTAAAGGTCAAATTTACAATATTTTAAAATTACGACTTAAAGACATAAATGTAAGCCATAGAAAGTACATTTTAAAATGGACTAAAATGAATAAGTCAACTAATGACATGCACAGAATTACAATAATGCAGCACTGTATGAATGGACAAGTGTTTTCAGTTTAGATTAGAATATGTTTAAATAGCCTACTTCAAGAAAAACATCAATGTATGATTACGATTAAACAGATCATCTTGTTTCTAGCACTGAAATTGTCATCAGATACAGAACATGCTAAAGGAAATCCAACACTGACCTCTAGTGAAAAACTTCAGCAAGAGAGGAGGTTAAAACCAAACCTAGTGAGCTGACGGGGAAAATGTCAATTTAAAGGCCATCTGAAAAACAAATGTAAAAAAAATTGCTATAATACAATAAAACATTGTAAAACGTGAATTCTGTTGCTCTCGGCAAGGAACATGAATGCTGCAAAAACAGCGCAGTCTCACCCCAAAAAGTCATATAACTGACGTTTTGGGACGTCTTTTGACCATACGTCAATATTCGCCTTTTTAGGGCCCCCTTAAACGTCGGTAGATGAGGTTATGGGATCCTAACTCTACCCCAGCCCTAAACCCAGGCGCGGAGTTTGCGGGGGGGCAGGGGGAGCGTTGCCCCCCCGGTGGCTGAAACGGGTAATCGCATTTTCTTAAAAAAGCTGTAAAAAAACTGCCAACCCCAATCTCTTTAAACAGTTATCGCTCACTCGGTCGATTGTGTCATTTAACTCTGAGAGAAGCTTTTCTGCGATAAGGAGCATGGGCGTCAGTTTGAAATGTGCTGAGGACAGAGACGTACTCGGAAGGGCATTTTCACAAGTGCTGGGTACGCATTCATTCTTTTTCTCTCTTTCGAGTAGGTCATGTTTTGAAAGACGATGTTCTGTAGCTCCTGATGTACATAAATAAAAATGAGCACAATGTCCGAGTATAGTGAGTATATAAAGTATATACGCCCTTTATTGCATAAATAAAAATGAGCACAATGTCAGAGTATAGCACTTTTTTCATGTGTATAGTGAGTATATAAAGTATACTCCCTTTTTCGTGTATACAGTGATGGTCCAGATCCAGGACTCGGGAGGTTCGAGGTTCTAATCCGCACTCGTGAAGTTTTTTTTTTTTTTTTTTCCCCCTCATCAAAACCAATAGGTAGCCTAATCCCGTGTCTTTTTCAATGATTCATGAAGTATAAATGCGAAATTTAACTAGTTTTTTAATCATTATCATTGCCAGAATCTGTTTTGAAAAAAGGAAAGAAAACTTTAAGGTTGAAGATATTATTTTAACAGTGCAAAAGTGGTCCACATTTCATGATCCTATAACGAAGATGCGACGCGAAGTGGCTGTTAATGCGAAGTTCTAGCTGTTTACAATGAAATAAAGGCAATAAAATATCAGTGTATTGTTTTACTGTTTTTTCTTGGGATAAAAATAAATATGTGTTTATTTAGCATGTGTTTTTTTTTTTTTTTTTTGCCCCCCCTGGCTCGAATGTCAAACTCCGCCTATGCCTAAACCTAACCCGTCACCTAACTGACGTTAAAGGTAAAGCGTCAGTTGTATGACGGCCCGGGATCGCCATCTAGCGACGTTTAAGGGGGCCCTAAAAAGGTGAATATTGACGTATGGTCAAAAGACGTCCGAAAACGTCAGTTATATGACTTTTTGGGATGAGAATGTGTTGGCAAAAATGCTGGTTCTTGATCTGACAGGCTCTTGGGTTTTGTTCTGGTTTTGACTACAAACAAATAAGAAAAGGCGACTTTCTTGTCAAGTTTTGAAGCGGGCTCTCATCACAGAAGTGCTGACTGTATTTAGGCCCTGAAGGGTAATGAATTACTGGATGCTCTCAGGTTAGCTTCTCTCTTCCCAGCAACTGAGTCCCGTTGATCTGTTCTGAGCGCATTCCCGTCCCGCTCTCCTGACATCATCACGGCTCAAAGCAAACAGAAACAGACACTTCCTGTGTCATTAACTTTCTACAGCAGGAACACGTTCATTTTCTCACACAAAACTTGCCAGAAGTTCAGGAGCGAGCAAACGTTACAGATTTGATTTGCATCCTAATTTGCTTTATTACACTGTAAAAAAATATTCTTAAATAAGTAACCTGGTTGCCTTAAAATTTTAAGTTTATTGAACTGGAAAACGTGAGTTAACACAATGGAGATAAATTTAATAATCAGAAACTCAATATTATATGTTATCTGAACTAAATAAATTATTTAAGTTGATTTGACAAAAGAAAAAATGTTGTGATTACTACACTGTAAAAAAATATCGTTGGTTTAACTTAAAAAAGTAAGTAACCTGGGTTGCCTTAAAATTTTAAGTTGATTGAACTGGAAAAAGTGAGTTAATACAATGAAGGAGATTAATTTAATCATCGGAAACTCAAAATGATAAGTTATCTCAACTAAATAAATTATTATAAAGTTGATTTGACAAAAGAAAATATGTTGTGATAACAAATCTTGAAAATATTTCTTTACAGTGAGATGGCACTATTGCTCATATTCTAGATATGAATGATTTCTCAAATCATAATGCGGACTATAAAATAGGCATAAATGTAAAAAAAAAATTGTGGACTATAGAGGCCATCATTTAATTTATTTGAAGGTTCACTCTTTTCACTTGGGCCAGTATAAGAAACCACCCAGAACACCTAGCAACTGCCTAGCAACAACCTAGCAACTATTCAGAACAACCTATAAACATTTTAAATGTAATTTAAAATTACATTTCACTTATACTGCAGTATTTTTATTGTTAAATAAAACTAATTGAAGTTAATTGAAATAAACCGAAAATATTACATGAATCCTAGATGAATACTACTTAAATGAACATTAGAAATGTGGCAACTGATGTTCAAGCTACAGTAATAAAATAACTAAAACTGAAATAAAATTAATTAAAGCTGTATATTCATTTTTAAACTAATTTAGCACCCAACAAAGTCACTAAAACGTTAAATAAAATTTAAAATTAATTTGAAAATATGAATAAATACAATAATAATATACACAAATAGGTGCAACGATTTCAAAAATCACGGACAAGGTAAATTATACTGTAATTAAAATTATTTGTATAAATGTAACAGATCTAAACTAATACAGATATCATCCTAAATAAGCTATTTATAAATTCATGATTGATATAATGAGTCAAAACGCTCCTTAGTTATAAAACGCTTCAATATTTAATAAAAAAAAAACACACCATGTAATTTTTTTAATGTCTAGTTTATAATTAGTTTAAATGCACCAATGCATCACAGTCATCAAACGCACTTCAGCTCATGCTAATTTCTTCTCATATGCATGAAGGCTATTTGCATTGGCACACACATCAAACGTCGTCCTGATTGGGGATGGCCCTTTTGACCCTGATGAGGAGTGGATAAAGTCATCGGGTGCGCTGCTGTGTAAGCAGTGATAAGGCACTTCTTAATGTGTTTGCACAGGGGCCGGAGTAACGAGGGCCTCTGACGCAGAAGGGCCCACTGCCTGCCGCCACCTGCACAATGGAGACCCCGACACCAAACACAACCCCAAATGTCACACCGCGCCTGGAGGGAGGAGCGGCCTGATTGGTCGGTGTCGGTGTGGGTGTCTGGATTTAAAAGCTGGTGGACGTGAGGTGACGGTAGAGAAAACACTTGACAAGCCTTCTCATCTTAGAGGCGCATCCGTGTAAAAGAGTGTGGCAGGTGTATGAATCCACCCAAAGACAAAGACTGCATCGGTTTAGATTCGTTTGGTAGCTGGACGTCTCACCTTCAGGTCATTGAGATGTTTAAGACGGACATGTTGAACGTATTGACCACAGTCGCTCTGCTGACTGTCGCTTCGGTCCTGGATGCTGCTCCGATGACGCCTGGAGAACCCACTGATGGAGGTAAGACGGGTCAAAACCAGCTCCCCCAATGCACACATTTGATTAGTTCATGACAGCACGTCACTCTAAAGCAGCTTTCGGAAAGTCACGAGGGTAATGTTTATAATATCTTGATCCATTCATGCTTATATTGGTGCATTCAGCAGGGAAATGAACTCTTGACCTTGGCATTACGCTGTCTATTTGAGCTTCAGGAACGCTGATTTATCTCCTTGTGGTCCCAACTTTGCAAACACTCACAAATGCAAAAGTCTTAACGAGTTATAAACGTTTCGAGCATCAACTTTGTTTGTCTCAGATGCATTTCTCTTCGGAGGAATAAAAACAGAAGCAATGGAATTAATAGTTGTCATATCAGTCAATGTGGATCTACAGAAGCGTATTGCATTCACTTGAGGAAACAAAATACACTCTGTTTTTCTGAATTAACGAGTTAATTATCTCAGAATTACGAGATCATTTTTCATGGAAAAAAACGTTTTTTGCTCTGTTTTTCTGAATTAACGAGTTAATTATCTCAGGATTACGAGATCATTTTTCATGGTAAAAAACGTTTTTTGCTCTGTTTTTCTGAATTAACGAGTTAATTATCTCAGAATTACGAGATCATTTTTCATGGAAAAAAAACGTTTTTTGCTCTGTTTTTCTGAATTAATGGGTTAATTATCTCAGAATTATGAAATCATATTTTAGGGGAAAAAATTTTTCTCTGTTTTTCTGAATTAACGAGTTAATTATCTCAGAATTACGAGATCATATTTTATGGAAAAACGTTTTTGCTCTGTTTTTCTGAATTAATGAGTTAATTATCTCAGAACTACGAGATCATTTTTCATGGAATTTTTTTTTGCTCTGTTTTTCTGAATTAACAAGTTAATTATCTCAGAATTATTAGACATTTTTCATGGAAAAAAACCCAGTTTTTGCTCTGTTTTTCTGAATTAACAAGTTAATTATCTCAGAATTACGAAATCATTTTTCATGGAAAAAAAACGTTTTTGCTCTGTTTTCCTGAATTAACGAGTTAATTATCTCAGAATTATGAGATAATTTTTCATGGATTTTTTTTTGCTCTGTTTTTTTAATTAACAAGTTAATTATCTCAGAATTATGAGATATTTTTCATGAAAAAAAAAAGTTTTTTCTCTGTTTTTCTGAATTAACGAGTTAATTATCTCAGAAGTATGAGATATATTTTTCTTGATTTTTTTTCTCTCTGTTTTTATGGACTATACTCATATTGTTTTAGATAATCAAGTCATTAATTCAGAAAAACAGAGCAAAAACTTTTTTCCATGAAAAATTATTTCGTAATTCTGAGATAATTAACTCGTTAATTCAGAAAAACAGAGTTGATTTTGTTTCTTCAAGTGAAAGCAATATACGCTTCTGTAGATATTGGCTCAAATTTTGATAATATTTGATCATTTTGGTCACCAAAATGAAAATTAAATCCAATGTTCAGGTTTCTGTTCTGGGCATTTATGCAAATTAGTGCACATTTAATTGGATAATTCTTTATTGCATATTTAATATTTAAGAAAGCGTGTGAAACGTATGCTGATATAACCCTGTTCACCTGTGTGTGATGTCTGTGGTGGTTGTCAAGTGTACAGACTCAGAGAATGGGTCCAGTGGCGCCGGCTCTTGTGCTCTCTATTGGTCTTGTGCTGTCCGCACGTCCAGTGTGTGCAAACCTTAAATCTGTCGTCCCACATTCAGGTTCTGGACTCGTACTCCTGCTAAAATTGGCTCAGGAGTTTCGAGTAGGGTTATGTAAAGCTTGAATTAGGTCATTAGGTCCCGGCGGATCACATTTAGGTTAATGTTCTTACAGAATCCGTTGACCTGGATCGTCACCGTGCAACAATAAATCTCAAAGTTATTAAATGTGCATGCATACTGTAAATCACTAAGTGAATGTATGCACTGATGAGTCATGCAAATTTATTACCACATGCACAACAGTGGTCACAATCACCTTGGATTAAGGGGATAATACCACTCTTATTTTATCTAGAGCTCCTCGAAGTGTTTTTAATGGAGTGATGGCAAGTTCAGAGTTTACAAATGTCCAAAATACGCACCTACGACGTCACCGAACCGGTCGTCCAAGCAACTCTCCGACTTCCCCAAGACTTCGGTCAACATGGATGCAGGCAGCGAGCGGCTCCACATGTGTTTACATGAGTGTGAACGAGCCATTTGTCAGCGTCCACCTATAAGATCAGAATGATGATGAAGGACGGGTTCGAACGTTCCTCGGACAAGACGCATTTATCATCCGTTATGTCGTTTGTCCAAGCCAAGAAAAGGCCCTTTAAGGGATGTTTGATGTTGGGAATGTCTCTCTTTTCAAGGTTCTCAGGGTGTTTCAGTGCATTGGCATTTCCCATTGACTTGTTTCTATGGGTGTGGGAACACTTCTGTGTCAACAGGACTTATGAGGCAAACCCTTTCAGAGAACAGAAGGATGCATCATTCTGGTACCAACCATAAACTGGGATTTTAGAGGCGTGCAAACACATTTGTGTAGCTGAAACTAATTAAGTTGCATTGAGCAATAATTTCCCAATTCTTATTTTTTTTATGGAATATTGCAGTATTTATTATTAATCCGTGCACAATATTATTATTTTTAACTCATCTGCACTCATAATATTTAAAGGGATAGTTCACTTTGAAATTAATTTTTGGTATGTTTTAGCTTCCCTCAAGGCCATCCAAGATAAGTGTCTTTGTTTCCACAGTATTTTCAGTTTTGATATTTTTAGGTCAAACCGTTCTTGTCTGTCAGTCATATAATGGAGGTCTATGGTCACCACCTCAAAGAGCATGCACAGAGAAGTCCAAATTAAACATGATTTAATGACTCGTAAATGTAAGTAAACATTGATGGCCTAAGACACGAAACGAGCACGAATCACTTGGACGTGGCTGTGGTTACAAGAGATTAAAATGATATAAATACTGTTTGTTTTTCTCATACAAACCACTCGTTTCGTGTCTTAGGCCATCAATGTGTACTTACATTTACGAGTCATTAAAACATGTTTAATCTGGACTTCTCTGTGCATGCTCTTTGAGGTGGTGACCATAGACCTCCATTATATGACTGATAGACATGAACGGTTTGACCTAAAAATATAAAAATTGAAACTACTGTGGAAACAAAGACACCTACATCTTGAATGCCCTTGCACTCTAAAAAATGCTGGGTTGTTTCAACCCAAATTTGGGTCAAATATGGACAAACCCAAATGTTGGGTTAAAAATGCAATTAAAAAAATTTACAGTTGAAAGTGAAAGTTGAAGTTGGGTTAAAATTTGAAATTACATTTTCAACCCAACATTTGGGTTTGTCCAAATTTGACCCAAATTTGGGTTAAAACAACCCAGCATTGTTTAGAGTGTGAGGTAAACTAAAACTCTTTTCTTTTCTGATGACAAGGGCGGAGCAACCTGTCACTCACATGAGATCCACCAATAGCAAACCACCAATCAATTCCCCATGGACCAAATCAAGCCCCGCCCACATTTGTTCTTGTTTGTGAAGCCGTTTCACTCGGATAGGCCGATACATCACAATACACTCTTAAAAATAACGGCTTTCCATGAAGAAACTTTAACAGAACCTTCCATTATAATGGAAAACGCTTTTTTTTATAATAGAAATGTTCTTGGTATGCATGAAGAAAAGTGTAGGGAAGTAAAGACTGTTTTTATTTCCCTCCAGATCCAAGGAGAACCGGCGTGGATGAAATAAATCCGGCTCGAGCGAAGCTACTGAGGACCCGACCAATGACGACATTTCCCGACGGAGATGGAAAGACTGTAGCAATGAGAGCATTAGACGAAATAATCACAGCGACGAGTGGCCCAAACGCCAGAGACAAAACCTTAGACACAGGTCTCAATGATCTGTTTAAGACCCTAACACTCCTCTCTGATGGACACGAGGAGATTCAGCCGAGTGATGCATCTCCGAGGACAGACCGCACAACCAGTCCTCCCGATCCCCAGAGGAGAACGGAGAAGATCAGACTGTCCCGGCTGTCAGCGGTGACTGGTTCACACAAACAATCCCAGTCTGATCCGGATGCTCGAGAGGAGCTGGTGAAGATGCTGAGTGCACTCGAGGAGCTGCACAAGTTAGTGAACAGCACACTGAGCCATCGAATCACCATCATAACCAGAGGTGTGCTGCTGGATTTCTATTCCTTTATTCAACAAGTATGCATTAAATTGATTGACAAAATATTCTATTCGAAATTAATGCTGCTCTTTTGAACTTTCTGTTGATCAAAGAATCCTACCAATATGTTTTATGGTTTCCACAAAAATATTAAGCTGTTTTCAACATGTTTCTTGAGCATCAAATCATCATCACATGATTTCTGAAGGATCATGTGACACTGAAGACTGTAGTAATGATGCTGAAAATCCAGCTTTTATCACAGGAATAAAGTAAAATTATTCTTTATAAAAAATACGGTAAACTACTGACAGCTGTGGTTGTCAGAATCATACCGTAAAAATATGGTGTGTTACTGTTTTTAATATTAATAAAAAAATAATAATATTATGCTAAATACTGTTTTGTCAGCTATGCAGTTAAATCAGTTATATAATGTAGCTGACAAAACAGTATTTAGCTGTTCATTTTGCTGTGGTCTGATTCGTAAAAATATGGCTTTAATTGTTTTTAAAATTAACAGCTCAATACCGTTTTGTCTGCTATAGTATATGCAGTTAAATTAGTTATACACGGCAGCTGACAAAATGGTATTTAGCTGTTAATTTTAAAAACGTCAAAAAACGGTAAACTATTGGCAGCTCTAGTTGCCAGCATCATACCGTAAAAATATGGTGTGTTACTGTTTTTAAAATTAACAGCTAAATACCGTTTTTTCAGCTACTGTATAAGCTGTTAAATTACTGTAGTCATACTGTAGATGACAAAACGGTATTTAGCTGTTAATTCTAAAAACAGTAACACACCATATTTTACGGTATGATTCTGACAACCACAGCTGTCAGTAGTTTAATGTTTTTAAAATTAACAGCTTAATACCGTTTTGTCAGCTACATTATATAACTAATTTAACTGCATTGCTGACAAAACGGTATTTAGCAGTTAATTTTAAAAACAGTAACACACCATATTTTACGGTATGATGCTGGTAACCATAGATGGCAGTAGTTTACCGTGTTTTTTACAGGATTATTTTATTTTACATATTTACATAAGAAACATTTTTTATATATATTTCACAATATTCACAATTTTACTGTATTTTAAATCAAATAAATTTAGCCTTGGTTAGCAGAAGAGACTTTTCACAAAAACCTTTTAAAAAATCGTAACCTTTGTAAAAACAAACAAACAAACAATTTATATATATATATAAAATCTTGGCTTTTCCCCCCTTCTTTTTGTGAAGGAAATAGCAATGGGCGAGGAACCGGGAAAAAGAACAAAATGGTACGTTCAGTTCCTAAAACAATCTCGCGCATATACACTAAAGTTCAAATTGAGCTTTATGATGCAAATAATATTTTCTAACCAGCAGGTAGTGACAGATGGGAACCTGAAAGCCACCACAGCGACCACTATAGACAGCGGTGGGAGCTTTTCACCCAAGGCTAGCACTGACCACACGGATCCCAAACTCAACGGAAAAGCCTTTAAAAAGTCTCTTCCATCGGCTAAGAAAACCAACAAAAGAGGTATGATGCTGACCAGCTGGTTTGGATCACAAAATGTCATGTTATACCCATACGTTAACTACTATTTATCTTTCTCCGAACACAGTGTGCTTCTGGAAGTACTGCTCTCAGAACTGAGCTTCAGCAACCTTTGAAATGCCAAGCAACAAATCCTGTTCTCAAACATAGATGCTTAAACTCTTCTCAATGGACCACCAATAACATGACTGACCCCTCTGACCCCTGTGACGTGTGTACCCTTGATTTTGTGCACGAAACCCTGTTAACCTTCGGTCTGCAACATCTTCTTTGTTTGTTGCAAGCTCCAATAAAAAAGACAAAGCATGCAAAAATACTGTGATAATAAAGAGAACTTTATTTTTCTACAGATATCTCTCTCGGTGATCATTGCAAAATGACAAATCAGACAGTGGACGTGTGATGGGTGCTTTGTTGAGACTGGCCTCACTGTGTTAGAGTGTGCACAACTATGTTGCTGGCAATTGAAGTCCATTCATTGTGTGGAGCAAAATCCTGAAATGTTTTCCTCAAAAAACTTAATTTCTTTTCCACTGAATAAAGAAAGGCATGAATATTTTGGATGGCATTGGGGAGAGTAAATTATCAGGAAATTTTCATTTTGAGGTGAACTAATCCTTTAATTGATCTGATTGCTATCGCTGTTGCTTGGGTCCCTACAAAAGACACGAAAACAAGTCAAAGTTCACGATGAAACTTGGAGACCACCAGCTTCATTGAGTCCTTTCTGTTTTGTCTGATCAGTGCGAAATTAAAACCCATGAAGACTTGATGAATTCTGATTCGTTTAATATGAGGCGTCATAAGGCGTTCATGCAAGGTTACAAAGTTGCATAAATAGAATGTTTTAACAAATTCTATGCATTGATAAAAACAATCAAATATAAATGAAGCAGTTTCGGCATAAGCGTGGAAAGACAAAACAATTACCTAGAAATGTAATTCATTTAAAAAACAAACGAACATCAACCTGTGTAATAAAGCCTAGTGTGATGATATAAAAGGGGAGTTTCATGAGATTGTAAATAATGAACACGATTTTCCATAATTATTATTATTTTAGATATAAAATGTAAATATAAAATGTATGTGTACACATACTGGCCTGACCAGAAGAATCACAAGCAAAAATTAAGAAATAAACAACAAAAATATTGAGATCCATAGCTTAAAAATGATTATGAGATCAATTTTGGCCAAGGCCATGGTGAACATTATGAATATACCATATCTAGTCTATCTATATCATCTGGGAGGGGGAAATGCTCTTACAAATGTTGGGTTGTTTCAACCCAAATTTGGGTCAAAAAATTTATAAATTATGTTTTTTAACCCAACGTTTGGGTTAGTCCATATTTGACCCAAAATTGGGTTAAAACAACCCAGCATTTTTTTGAGACAGATAAGATAGATATGAAGTTATGTTAAGTGCTAATAGACAGAATATTTTATCTCTGTGTCTGGTATTATACTATTTTTCTGGTCCTGCCAATGATTTAAGGAGAACTGATGCCTTTCTACCAATTTAGGACCAATACACCGCAGTGTTAATGCAGCTCCACCAGTGAGTGCATTCACACACACACACACACACACACACACACACGCACAAGCATATGACATTGCTCACAACAGAACTACGAGTTAGCACTAGTTGTCTGGTCATCCTGAACTATTTGATCTTTTTGGCGACGTCCAGGTAAGCGAACTGGATCTCGCGGTCCGCAGGGCAGGTGTTCATGAACTCTTCTCTCTGATAGGCGTTATTCAAATATCGCAAAACTCCGGTCATCTCAGCAGGAATCTCAAAACCTCTGTATTTCCTAGCAACAATCTACAAACAAGAGTGTGCAGGTGATTAAACTGATCGGTCATATAAAATGCAGCATATGCATTTTAAATTACTGAGTAAAAAGAAGAATTGGGCGAATTCACTTGGGCCAGTATAAGAAACCACCCAGAACACCTAGCAACTGCCTAGCAACAACCTAGTAACTATTCAGAACAACATATAAACACCCATCCAAAACATAGTGAGTCAATAAATGTATGTATATATATATATATATATATATATATATATATATATTGTTGGTTTAACTTAAAAAAGTAAGTAACCTGGTTGCCTTAAAATTTTAAGTTCATTGAACTGGAAAAAGTGAGTTAATACAATTAAGGAGAATGATTTAATTATCAGAAACTCAAAATTACATGTTATCTGAACTAAATAAATTATTTAAATTGATTTGACAAAAGAAAAAAAGTTGTGATTACTACACTGTAAAAAAATATTGTTGGTTTAACTTAAAAAAGTAAGTAACCTGGGTTGCCTAAAATTTTAAGTTGATTGAACTGGAAAAAGTGAATTAATTCAATGAAGGAGATTAATTTAACCATCAGAAACTCAAAATAATAAGTTATCTCAACTAATAAAGTTGATTTGATCTAGTCATGATTTGTGCAACCAAACACTAAAGTCATTTCAAGCGTTTGAGATTTTTGGTTATCTTTAGTATACTTTTAGAGAAAATTTCTTTAGTACACTTTAGAATACAGTTCCTTCGTTAATGAATAACTAAGAACCAATAAGTAACACAATATTAACAATCTAACTATTATTAACTAACAAAGAACGAACTAATAGCACACAGATGAAAATTAACTAATCAATATTATTTTTTAATACTTCCCACAAAAACTGTAATAAAGCACTCTAAATATTTCAAATGTATGCATTTATGCAGCCTACATTTTTCAATTCAACTTTTCAGTGCGATTAAAATTAAGATTTAACAGAGATTGATTAGATGTTTTGAGTGTGAAGGAAAGGAAAGACGCACCTTCATGATGTGTAGTTTGGGGAGCAGGTTGCAGTCGGCCAGCGTGAGGTCTGGCCCGTCCAGGAATCCCCGTGTGGACACTTCATGATCATCTACACTGTTGGCATCAATCTCCTCGGGTAGCGGCGTCTGCAAATACTCATCCAACCTCTTCAGGGACTTCAGAAGAGCTTTCTCCAGACCTGAACACATAAAACCCCAAATAAAACACAATTACAGAGGAAAAGGAGGACTATCTGTTTACTAAAAGCCATTAAACTCACCCTCATTAGCTTCTTTACGAGGGTTCTTGATGTAGGCAGAAAACTTGGCAAATACATCTATTCCCGCTGTGTTGGATTCTGGATGCTTTGCTGCCAACTTTGGGTATCTACAAAAAAAAACAAAAAAAAGAAAAAAAAGATTCGTTTTAAAGGGTTAGTTCACCCGAAAATGAAAATTACGTCATTAATGACTCGCCCTCATTTCGTCCCAAGCCCATCAGACCTTACGTCACTGAACGTGGATCCACAGCAGAACCGGAAGACAATACAACGCTGAATAAAGTCGTAGTTTTTTTTTTTTTTTAACCAAAATGTATTTTCGATGCTTCAAACCATTGTAACTAACCCACTGATATCACATTGATGATGTCTTTATACCGTAACGTTACACACATGTTCAATGGAGGGACAGAAAGCTCTCGGACTAAATCTAAAATATCTTAAATGTGTTCTGAAGATGTACGGAGGTCTGAGGGCGACATGAGGGAGAGTCATCATTAATGACATCATAATATCATTTTTGGGTGAACTAACCCTTGAAGTAGCCTATCTGAGGCAAGTAAGAAAGAAATGGGAAGTGAACCGATATAGAAAGTACCGTGGCGGGACCAATCGTTCCTCGAGAAACTCCTCGATCTTGTTGACGTCCACCAGAACCTCTCCGTTGAAGGTCATGAACGGAGGGTTGGTTCCCGGAGCGAGATCCTGTAAATCTGCAGGCTTCCTGTGAGACGCGGATCGACAAACCCACCCTTCGTCAGCAAGGTTATTCTTAAGGAAATCTAAAACTATTAAACATTGTTAATTGAATAAAAATAAATTAAGTGCCTAACCCTAACTTGTAATCAGAACCTGCACTCTAAAAATTGCTGGGTTGTTTTAACCCAACTTTGGGTCAAATATTGACAAACCCAGCCATTGGGTTAAATTTTTAAATTACATTTTGAACCCAGCATTTGGGTTTGTCCATATTTGACCCAAAGTTGGGTTAAAACAACCCAGCCTTTTTAGAGTGCATGTGAAATAAAAAAATTGAGATACTAAAATCACTAAAAACCAAATGAAAATAAATTAAAGCTAAATGGAAATGTAAAATAATAATAATCAAAATGACAAAAGCACATTACAAAATTACTCAAACTTAACCCTTAAATAATTAATAAAACTTAAATAAAACTCTATAGACCTGTTGCAATTTTGGGTTTGTTTGATCTCGGTGCTTGTGTGAATGTGCAAAAGTTTAAAAGTTTTAAATGTTGCCATGTTTTTACCATGCTTCTACTTCTTTAAAAAAAAAGAAATGTTAAATGAACAATGCAAGATTTTTTTTAACAATATTTATGATAATTTTTATTATAATATGGACATTTAATATATAAGAATAAAATTGTTTTTTCTCAAGTTACTTCTATAAAATAATACATCTCATAGATGTTAAACATAAAAAACTGAATAATTTTAATGCATTCACTTATCTGAAGTTTTTTATTAATAAAAAAAATCTAGGGAAAAATGACACATATCTAAAGGTTCATTTTCACACTAAAAACCTTGGATTTTATATATATATATATATATATATATATATATATATATATTTAATTTTGATCTACCTCTTCCTGGTTAAACGGACCCAAATGTGATTCTAAAATGAATATTAAAACTGAAAATATAAAATAAAAGCCAATTAAAAATGTTCATAAATACAATAATTGTGTGTGTGTGTATATATATAACACCAAAATAACACTCTCTTTATTAAAAATCTTAGATTTTAATGGAACTTCAATCATTATTTATGGATCTTAATGGCATTAAATAAGATCCCAATGTATAGACAATTTCTATATGATTTAGTTAAATCAGCAAAATATCTTAGAGAAGCCTAAAATCATGAAAGAAAAATAGTCACATTTTATCCTGTTGGGAATCATAATGGTGAAATCTGTGTGTGTGGATGTTGTGCTTCACCTCTTGAGGTCCACAGTGGTGACGTTGAAGATGACTCCTTTCAGCCAGAGGATCATGAAGAGTCTCTGAGAGAACGGACAGTTCCCGAGACTCTCTCCATCACTGCCGGCCTGGGACACACACAACATGCATCAGTATTTCAACTACATCACAAGTGTAGCAATGAGTTTAAACTGACTTTGAGATTTTAAACCGCTTGATAAGACCCTTATTCATCATCTGGAATTGTTTAAAGCCCTTTGAACAGTTTGCACTGAAACTGTCTTTTGGACCTTGAACCGTTTGGTTCCCATTGAAGTCAATTATATGGAGAAAATCCTGGAATGTTTTCATCAAAAACCTTAATTTCTTTACGACTGAAGAAAGAAAGACATGGACATCTTGGATGACACGGGGGCGAGTAAATTATCAGCAAAAGTTTTTTTTTTTTTAAAGTGAACTACTCTTGTGGAAGAGCTGCTTAATGAGCTTTGATTGATCACGTGACTCATCATGATTGTTGGTTGTCAGTGTAATACGATAGTACAAAAGAGATATTAATACCGCCATAGGTTGGTAAATTAACATTATATAAGATAATGAAATACAGTTTATGACTATAAATTTTAAGTTAAGTCTGTAAAACCAATAATGTTGATACCATATTTTTGAGGGTAAAGTTCTGGCAACCACAGCTGATTTTTCTAAATATATATATATATATATATATATATATATATATATACTGTATATATATATATGCTAACACATTATTTTGATGCTCCTCAACAGATTTTCTACTGTTTTGCTACAGTCAACAACATGCCAACTTATTCTACTAACCCAAACCCTAACCTAACAATCTAGTACTAATGAGAGTAAGTTGGCATGTAGTTGTAAGTTAAAGTTAGTAGAACGTCCAAAGTGCACTATTGAAATAAAGTATAACTGATTTCACAAATAGTTCAGACAAGTATGTGATTGGCCTAATAAATGTTTCTTTTTGCCTGGGAAAATGCTTTAATACAAGCAAAGCTCTAATTGATAGCACACAAAAAAGGCCAGTTGAATAAACCTTAAAATTCAACTGCACAAAAACGATGTATATTGTGTCATCATCTTACAAGAAATTTTTTTTTTTTATTTCTTCAAAGGTTTAATGTGAGAACGTCTTACCTTGACAAACAGCTCAATGCTAGGAAATCCCAATTTTTTAGCTGCTACATCAAACCAAGCCATGGTGAAATGCTTTCACATGTCTCATAATATTGAATGCAGAATGCTTTCTCAAAGCAAATTCTCTGAATGCATGGAAAAGTCTTTCCAGAATGATGACTGATTACATTTGGTGTTCTGTGGGTGTTTGGGCTGGAGAACACGGTCAAACACGAATGGACACTGAGACACTGAGACATTTGTTCATTGTTATCAGCGATAGAGAAGCCGTTCATGAGACGTGCGTCATGAAAGACTTTTGCAGAGTTGGGAATCGCTATTATGATTTCCAGTGTACAATCTAACATTGCACAACGATCTACAAATAAACTACATTTCCATGTTGCATGTGTTCTTAAGGGCCTTAGGGATCGAGTTACTACTGTCACTGTATTTATGAGTCTGGAGGTTGTGGAATGATTATGTGAGGTCGGGCCGATTATCGAGAGATGGATGAGGACATGAGAGTAAAACAGACCCATATTACACCAGTAGAGGGCAGTGAAGCTTCTAGACATTCGAAAACATGACTTCATAAGATACATTTGAATAGAAGCACATCAGTATTCAATTATTATAATTTATGTCACATTTTGTGGGTAAACAGCTGTCTAGCAACCATCTAGTATACCAAAGGAACTGCATAGCAGTTAACATGTTAAACACCATTAGCAACCGCATAGCAACATGCTAAAAAACATGCTAGCAACCATTAATAACACCCTAGCAACCGTATAGCAAATTATCCAGAGCACCATGGAAAACAATCCAGAATACCCTTGCAACCCCAGAGCAACATCCTAAACACAATCCAGAATACCCTAGCAACCCAATAGCAACGTTCTATTGCTAAACACAACTTAGAACGCCCTAGCAACATTCTAATAACCATTCAGAACACCCTAGCAACCACAAAGCAAAATGCATGCAATTATTCAAAACCCCCTAGCAACAATCCAGATTACCCTAGCAACCCCATAGCAATGCTAATCAACATGCTAATCTAATGCTAAGCAACAGTCTAAAAACAATTCAGAATAAACTAACAACCGAATAGCAAAATGCTAAAAACCAGAGAACCCCGGGAATTATCCAGATCACCCTAACAACAATCCATAACACCCTAGCAACCACAAAGCAAAATGCAAAAACCCGATCAGAGAACCCATGCAATTATTCAAAACCGCCTAGCAACAATCCAGAATACCCTAGCAAACCCCATAGCAATGCTAATGCTAAAAAACACTCAGAAGACCCTAGCAACATTCTAAAAACAATTCAGAATAAACCAACCAAAAAAACAGAGAACCCCAGCAATTATACAGAACACCCTAGCAACACCATAGCAACGTGCCAAACATCACTCAACAATTCTAAAAACCATTCAGAACACTATAGCAATTGCACAGCAAAATGTTAAAAAACAATAAGAGAATCCTAGCAATTATACAGAACACCATAGCAACAATCCAGAATACCCTAGCAACCCCATAGCAATGTGCTAATGCTAAACACCACTCAGAACACCCAAACAATTGCATAGCTAAATGCTAAAAAACAGAGAACCCTGGCAATTATCCAGAATACCCCATAGCTACCACACAGCAAAGTCCTAAATCAGAACACCCTAGCAACCATTAGGAACATCCTGGCAACCACATGCATGGTGAGTTTTGCACATGCAGGAATCATATTATGACTGGGCGGAGCCACTCCACCCCCCAAACACTCCGAACCTCAGATCCTTCTCACAGCCGACTCAGACCAACAAACATCTAAATCAGATTACTAGAGGAATGCTGTGAGATTAACCCACTACACTTCAGCTTCTCATAGAGGCAACAGGTATTCAAATACAAACACCAAAAACCAATACAAAATAAAAATCAGCTGTTTATCATTGAATGAGAGGCACAGTAACAAACAGAGCATATCATCACTTCGATCCTGTTTACCACAGCAAAACTACGACAACATAAAAACTGATGATGAGACACAAAATGATACTTTTGTGATGTGAAATGTACAGAAAGGCTGTGGGAGTTGCACTTTTTACTGTGTTCCACAGCAACTTGCACAAAGGGCGTCTTTGTTACTGTTCGCTCTGCAGAAACATACGGGTGGATTTAAGGACATTTTTACCAGGCTTAACGTCCCGCTGCTCAGCCTCCTTCATATAACAAGAATTTGGCTGTGCGCTTTGTTCAGGCAATTCCATGATTAGAAAAATAAAATAAATAAATAAAATAAAAACTATTACTGTAGTTTTGCTTGGTTACAAAACTGGCAATACGTTGATCCGAAAAATAGGATATATAAGTCCATAGAAAAATAGAATAGAATACAATAGAACGCAATAGAATACAATACAAAATTAACACCGTACACATCTATGTTGCACTATAGTCAACACAGTAGATTAGTAGTAAGATTATTGCAAAAGTGATACCTATAGCCAGCTCTTTCCTAATGTTTGTGATCTATCTATAAACAAGTTGTGTCTATCGTGTACACTTTTAGCTCGCCGATCAATCAGCTCAACACCCTGCTGAGAATAACTCAATTAACTAAGTGCATTATATCACCAGCAACAACCATTTATAAAACACAAACAGGGTTGGAATTATGGTTGGAAAGGTCAGGCTCCACCTACTTCTTGAACATTAAGTCTTAATATATTACGTCCGTTTTATCGTACATGGATGTTTATGGAAGTGACATTGCCTACAACTGCGAATTGCATTCTGGTTTTCTAGAAACGGGATGACAGCAGACCAACTGACCAGCAAAGCAAAGACACTAATGCAATTAGTGCTGGCGATAGTAACACCATCTGCTGAGCAGAAGGACATGCTGTCATTGTAGGAAACTGTGCATGGCTAACAAGACAGCCTTATCATTACCATTTTTAAAATAAGACTTCATTTCTCTCAGCAATTCTACAAAAATCTCCTTTTTGACAGGTTATATGCATGTAAAATTCTGCCTTCCCTGTAAAATGTACTACAATAATCATAGCTATTAACGTTTCTGATAGTTTCCATATTGCATATTGACTACAGCAGATCATAATATGGTCAAAACTACAACGTTGCTGAGCAGAACCTGTGGATATCAAACCCATGTGACTCATTTCCCTTCTAAAACTCCAATGCAAATGGCAATATTCTAATCTGTCTATAAGAATACCTTCACATAGAGGGAGATCTGCTGGTCAAGAGGATCGCCATCCCGCTGAGCTGGAGTCGCCATCCTGGTCAGTTTTCCCAATGTTTTAACCTCTTCTTGTTGAACTACGGCAGGTGGGATCCCAGGGAAGCCATTCACCATGGTGACCTCTTGACCTTTGGCCTTGATATTCACCTCCCCTTCACTGCCCATGCTCATGGTTCTGATCTGACTGCCGAGGGGCTTCGCTGGATCTTGGAAAGAGGCATCTGAACTCTCGTTGGACTTCAACCAGGCAGGCATGGCCACTTTTCGCCCCCCCTGGGCTTTCCTTCTTGGCTCATCTTCAATGACAGCCTTAAGCTCTTCTAGCCACTTCCCCGCCCCCTCTTCTATTGTTCTTGGCACTTCTTCCTTGACTCGTCTTCGCTGTTCCTTTGCAGTGTCACCTCCCTCTGCAACCTCCCATTTGTCATTGCTGAGCTGTTCTTGATTCTTACACACCCCCTCTTCTATTGTTGTTGGTTCTTCTTCCTTGATTTGTCTTCGCTGTTCCTTTGCAGTGTCACCTCCCTTTATGACCTCCAGTTTCTCATTGTTAAACTGTTCTTGCTTCTTACATGCCCCCTCTTCTATAGGTATTGGTAATTCTTGGTTGACTTGTCTTGGCTGTTCCTTCTCGTTACATATTGGTAATTCTTCATTGACTTGTCTTGGCTGTTCCTTCTCGTTACATGCCCCCTCTTCTACAGGTATTGGCACTTCTTCGTTGACTTGTCTTGGCTGTTCCTTTTCTTTACATGCCCCCTCTTCTATAGGTATTGGCACTTCTTCGTTGACTTGTCTTGGCTGTTCCTTCTCGTTACATATTGGTAATTCTTCGTCGACTTGTCTTGGCTGTTCCTTCTCGTTACATGCCCCCTCTTCTACAGGTATTGGCACTTCTTCGTTGACTTGTCTTGGCTGTTCCTTCTCGTTACATGCCCCCTCTTCTACAGGTATTGGCACTTCTTCGTTGACTTGTCTTGGCTGTTCCTTCTCGTTACATGCCCCCTCTTCTATAGGTATTGGCACTTCTTCGTTGACTTGTCTTGGCTGTTCCTTTTCTTTACATGCCCCCTCTTCTATAGGTATTGGCACTTCTTCGTTGACTTGTCTTGGCTGTTCCTTCTCGTTACATATTGGTAATTCTTCGTCGACTTGTCTTGGCTGTTCCTTCTCGTTATATGCCCCCTCTTCTACAGGTATTGCTAATTCTTGGTTGACTTGTCTTGGCTGTTCCTTCTCGTTACATGCCCCCTCTTCTACAGGTATTGCTAATTCTTGGTTGACTTGTCTTGGCTGTTCCTTCTCGTTACATGCCCCCTCTTCTACAGGTATTGCTAATTCTTCGTCGACTTGTCTTTGCTGTTCCTTCTCGTTACATGCCCCCTCTTCTACAGGTATTGGCACTTCTTCGTTGACTTGTCTTGGCTGTTCCTTCTCGTTACATGCCCCCTCTTCTACAGGTATTGCTAATTCTTCGTCGACTTGTCTTGGCTGTTCCTTCTCGTTACATGCCCCCTCTTCTACAGGTATTGGCACTTCTTCGTTGACTTGTCTTGGCTGTTCCTTCTCGTTACATGCCCCCTCTTCTACAGGTATTGCTAATTCTTCGTCGACTTGTCTTGGCTGTTCCTTCTCGTTACATGCCCCCTCTTCTACAGGTATTGCTAATTCTTCGTCGACTTGTCTTGGCTGTTCCTTCTCGTTACATGCCCCCTCTTCTACAGGTATTGCTAATTCTTCGTCGACTTGTCTTGGCTGTTCCTTCTCGTTACATGCCCCCTCTTCTACAGGTATTGGCACTTCTTCGTTGACTTGTCTTGGCTGTTCCTTCTCGTTACATATTGGTAATTCTTCATTGACGTGTCTTGGCTGTTCCTTCTCGTTACATGCCCCCTCTTCTACAGGTATTGGCACTTCTTCATTGACGTGTCTTGGCTGTTCCTTACATGCCCCCTCTTCTACAATCTCAGGTGCTTTATGTGGCTGTTCTACCTCTGTACAGCTTCCCTCCTCTGCAGAAAGCTCCTCCTTCTTGGTAATCTCTACACCTTTTTGTATAATTTCTATGCCCTCTACCTCTTTATCCATTTCTTTATCTCCTCTTGTCTCCTCAGGTCCATTGGCAATGGCTGATTGGGTATCCGCCACTATTCTCTCACAGTTCTCTGGATCGGTGTCTCCCATCACTTGTTGCAGCCTCTCTAATCGTTCACGTTGTTGCACGATGCTTTCCGCCAAGGGATTTGAATTCTGGACCGTCTCCTCTACGGTCCCACCAAACAGATCAGTTTGAGATAGTTGTTCTTTTGCAATACAGTCAATCGCCATTTCTTCTGCTGCTTTGTTAATGGTGGATGTTTCTTCATCATTATTTGTGTGCATTGGCTCGCCAATTGCTTTGCAGTCCTCAAATAAAGGCGCCTCGGTCATAGACTTTTCTTCGCCAGTGTTTTCAAATGTCGCTGGTTCTTCCTCTTCCCCAAGACTCTGAAAGTTTTCTTTTGAATCTGCTTCACTGGTAGAAACCATCCGTGGCTCTTCATCCACATCTTTTTGTAGACCCTCTTCATGCAAAACTATTTCATTTTTTACTTGCTGCATTTGATCATCTCTGTACTTTATTTCTATTTTCTCGAGGAGGCAACACGTGAGCTGTCTTACCTCAGAGAGGAGAAGCTCCTGTGTCTCCATCTTCCTTGCGCTCAAAGTCTGCGCTTGTTGTTCATCGCTTTCCTTTTCATCTTCGTACAGCGTTTCCAGCATTTTCGAAACTTGTGTTTGTGCTGTAATTGAGAGTTCAGCTGGTAGCTCAGGTCTTGTTATGTCCACTTCGTCCTCCATCTTTCCATATTTTACCTCTTCATTTTGCAGAATCGCACTCTCTTGGTGCTCAATGTCTTCCATTAAATCCTCTTGCTCTGTTTTATGGATGATCACATCTGTTGAGGGCATTGCGTTGTCTTCTCCACCATCGTCCATATCCTCATCCACCTCTTCACCTAGTTCAACCTCATCTTCCTCCTCCTCTTCCTCCCCAGTCCGCCGATCTTCCATCTCCATGCATGATCCTACAGGACAGTGGATAACAGCTCCGTTAGAAATCTCCATGTTGATATTCATATCACTTTTGGCCTGGGCCATAATTCAAAAGCAAGACGAGTGTTTAGAGTTTGCTATGACTATAGCTAACACACTAAAGCTCTTGTGTCTACCTCTCCAGGCTACGTTCTGTAGAGGTAACCAGGAATTACTCTCTCTCCCCCCTTTCCTCTCCAGGATTATGGTAAATTTCAGATTCTGATCCCCACATGACTTGCCTGCCCTCTCAAATCCGCTCCAATGGGAGCCTGGTCAGCTCAAGATGATCGGTTTAAGGGTAGGGCACATATTTAAAATTAATTGGAATTCCCCAATCCTGTTTGTTTGTCTTAATGAAGTAGAATTAAAATGTACTGAAATATATTTAAAAATATATCAGCAAATTTATGGAATCCTAAAACTTTATAAAATCCTAAAAGCATAATTATTTTAAAAACTGTACTTGCATGTAATATATTAAAAAAAATAATAAATTAAAATAAAAGGCCATTTAATTGTCCTTAAATGACAAAGTGCACTTTCTAATAGTCAAAATTAAAAGTTTTTGTAACACTTTTTATTTCACAGTGTCGTTGTTACGTACATGTTTCATGTACCAGTAATTTATGCACAATTACATGTAACTAACCCTCAACCAAATCCTAACCTTATAGTAGCCTACGGTAATATTATTCAGTACTTAAATATATAATTACACTTTAACATTAAATGTGTAACCAAAGTTTTACTTTAAGTCCACAAGTCCATTTTAAATCATTATGTTTTAATAATCATCTGTCATGCTTTAACCTTAAACTTTTTATATTGTCATTTAATTGCAAATAACATGCAATGAAGTGTCCAAAATTAATTCTATGACTTCTGCATAGTTTATTCTTTCCACGGCTGCACAACAGAATCCGAAATTCGATGTAGTTTGTGCTTGTATATTCGTTTAAAGTATGCCATTAATATAAAAATAGTATGCTATAGTGGATGGATGGATAGAATCTCTCGATATATTCATTTTATCGATTAACAAACACTTTGCATTGCATTGCAAAACGTGTAAAAAAGACAGGGGAAATATTATAATTTAGCTAAAAATAGCAGGGTGTCACAGTGATTTGGGTGAAGTGAAGTTCACATAGGTCCACAGGTGTAGTTATGAACATGTTCCACTATTACTAACCACAAAATAAAACCAGTCACACACCACTGACTGTATTCATTTCCTGCTCATTTTAATCTGAAATAAATATGTTCGTTGTTTTGCATGTAAAGTGTGCTTTTGCAGTCTTAAATATCTTTGTATTTTGCAATGACATTCTGACATTTTAGCGTAATTTGAGTATCAGAATACTCTATTGTAAGTAGTGTGCAATGCATTCAACAAATCTGACCAAAAGAGGGCACTCAAACACCATTTTACAGTGATAATCTTTGTCATCATAATCACACTTAAAATGCACGCACTGCACACATTACACAAACCTAACCGTGTCTTCAGTATCTCTCGTGTTCCTGGTTACATTTTGAACAATCTAGTTCATTTTCACAAATAACACTTGCATCAACCCCAATGCTCCATGCACAGCGCTCGTGCGTAAGCGGAAACCATGACGTCATATCAGCTGTTTTGACCCCCAGTGCAGTCTGTCGCAAGTGTAGACGTCATTTTCGGTTCAGGAATACATCACGGTGATGGTAGTAGCACTATGCATGCACTAGCACTGCATGTACAGTAGTGCGTGTGTGTCAATTTGACGGTTTGCGCTGCTTTGGAGACCGGAAAGTTGAACGCGGAGCATGGCGCCATGAGCTGAGCGCGGGCACGTTTGAGATCAGAGGCACCGCGTTTGAGATCAAAGGCAGCGAACATGCAGCAGTCCGAGAGCAGTGGAGGGGCGGCGACTTCTGAAGTCCAGCTCAACGAACAACCCAACGCGCTCATCGCGTGCAAAGTGTGCGAAGAGCTTTTTAGCGAGCAGCATTTAAAGGTAGGCGTGCACGCGCTTAGCTTTTACCCCGATTAATAATACCCGGTTTAACGCAATGGGACCTGATGTCGCGGAAGTGAAAACCATGCATTGTTGCTCCTAAAACGATTCAGAATGTATTTACTGAAGTGTGACAACATTGCGCTAAAAAAATACTACGGTACTACATTTCATTGTGGATATGTACCGTGGTTTACCTTAATCATGGCACTGCCATGTTGTTGTTGTTGTTGTTTTTTGGACATTGTATCATCATGACAGTATAATGAGCACCATAGTAATGGTGATTTACCTTGGGAATTGCATGTATTTGATAAAATGCACCAAAAAGTAGGCCTACCCTGTTCTTTTGGACATTGTACTACACGACCATAGTATTTTTTTGGACATATTACCTCAATATTTATTTGATTGCATTGCACAGATGCAATCTGCATTCATTTAAATGAGTCCATGTCCTGCAGAAAAGCTTCAGGTCTGATTTTGGGCCTTGACTTACCTTTAACAGAAATGTCCTGGTCATAAATGTAAATCCTTGGTTTGCCATCTACTAGCCATTATAAACCACTCTGAATTAATTTTGATTTATAATAGCCTGGTTATAATAAGTGGTGTTCTGTACATAACAAAGCAGTGATTCAAACTAGATTTTTACATTTTCTTTTGAAAACCTGCCAAAAACTCCTTACCATCATGCTTGGCTGCGTTTTGAGGGGTTGCTAATCCAATGCCAATCTGGTGTTTTTAAATGGTTGCTATGCGGTTGCTGGGGTGTTTTGTTTGGTTGCTTATTTTTTGGCCCAAATCATAAGAGCCCATCCCAAGTAGTAATGGGAGAAACAATGCTTTTCAAAACTTTGAATCAACTTTGAAGCACAAGAAACGCCAAGGATATGATTTGCAAAGCAAAATCTTTCGTAATGCTGTGATTTGTTAACCAACATGGTCCCCCTCATTTTCCCTTCGAATCACGTGACTGTATTACCCGTTGGGGTCTCTCTTTGGTCAGGGTGTGTGAAGCTTCCACAAAGCCTTGGCTTATTTTAGCACCACACCTGCTTTACTGCTACAAAAGGACATTCAATGAGGAACCAAACTCCTAGAAAGATCATTGACCGCAGCTGCTCACATGGAAAAGAAAATAAACCTTTGTAGCTTTTTATTTTTCCACTGACACTGAGGTCAAAGGTCGATTGCTGTCTTAGCTCATATTTATCCATTGAAGCCAATAAAGCAATTGTTTTGCATGACTTTCATCCCAGTATTGCTTAAATGTAGGCTTATTATGTAATATAATTTCCAAAGAGATCTATTTTTAGCGACATCCCATAAGAACAATGGAAAATGTTAGCTAAGAAGGCCAAGTACCTGTCAGACTTGCCAAATTATAAATACACAATCTGCACTTTTCCATAAGACAGAGTAATAAAAATCAAATGTTAAGGTGAAAGTGTTACCGTAAAGTGTTACCGGTAACTGCAGTATAAGCGGAATAATTGACCACGGGTGTGCATTATTTTCTATTAATTCAACGACCCGTCATCATCAATAAATGCTTACTTTCTTTACGTACATGATTATTGAGAGAAATGAAATCTCCAGCTAAATGTGTTTTCTTTTTCAGACTTTGAAAACATAGATAAGCAACACTCACATTTAAGAGCATCATTTTTCATCTAACAAAAACAGTGAAAATACAAATGTTGCGTTTTTTGTATATGTTTGACATTTTCTACTGCGTTTAGCTCCTCAACTACAACACGAGTGAACAGAAAATATATTGGCTATTCTTGCGTATGTAACACATGCTGAATGACCATTTTCTGCCCTTAAAAGCATCGTTCATGCAGAAATTAAAATTGGCATCCTTTACTCACCATCATATCTTTCCAAACTCGTATGGATATCTCTCCTCTGCAGAGCACCAAAGAAGGACATAAAGATAGTGTGAAATTAATCCATAATTCTTCTAAAGTGACATGATCACGCTATTATCTTGCTAAAGCTGCTTTCCAGAAGAGTCTGTCTCATCCATATTTGATGCATCATAATTCTGTTACTTTCCTGTTTATCATCGGGAAGCTGCTTTGAAACCATTTCTATTGCACACAATGCTATAAAAATATAAAAAATATCTTGACTTGGCATGATTATTTTGTATGACGAACAGATAATTTATCATTTGATCATCTGAGAGCTGTGTTGCCATTTATGTTGTTCTTTTGTGTTCAAATAAGTTGTAAAATGTATGACAGAATTTTCATTTTTGGGTAAATTATCACTTGTATTAATTAGGGACATATAGATGTATGAATAAGCTACACTAGTGTACCCGTGTGTTGCTGGGCGTTCCGGTGGTTGCTAGGTGGTACCTATGTAGCTAGGGTGTTACGGGTGGTTTCTAAGAGGTTGCTATGCAGTTGCTGGGTGTTCTGGTGATTGCTAGTTGGTTACTATGTAGTTGCTGGGTGTTCTGTGGTGTTGTTTTGAGGTTGCTAAAACTTGCTATGCAGTTGTTAGGGGTTCTGAATGGTTGCTAGGTGGTTACTATGCACTTGCTTTTTGTGTTCTGGGTGATTGCTATGGTGTTGCTGGGTGTTCTGGTGGTTGCTAGGTGGTTACTCTGCAGTTGCTGGTTGTTATGGGTGGTTGCTATGCAGTTGCTGGGTTTTCTGGTAGTTGCTGGGTGTTCTGGGGTGTTGCTAGGATGTTGCTATGCAGTTGGTGGGTGTTCTGAATGGTTGCTAGGTGGTTACTATGGTGTTGCTGGGTGTTCTTGTAGTTGCTAGGTGGTTACTCTGCAGATGCTGGTTGTTATGGGTGGTTGCTATGCAGTTGCTAGGTGGTTACTCTGCAGTTGCTGGTTGTTATGGGTTGTTGCTATGAAGTTGCTGGGTTTTCTGGTGGTTGTTAGGTGGTTACTACTATGTAGTTGCTGGGTGTTCTGGGGTGTTGCTAGGAGGTTGCTATGCAGTTGCTGGGTGTTCTGAATGGTTGCTAGGTGGTTACTATGCAGTTGCTTGGGTGTTCTGGGTGATTGCTATGGTGTTGCTGGGTGGTCTGGTGGTTCTTATGGGTGGTTGCTATGCAGTTGCTGTGTTTTCTGGTGGTTGTTAGGTGGTTACTCTGTATTTTCTAGGGCGTTCTGGGTGATTGCTAGCCAAGGCTAGTGTGTATGTTATTTGTGGTGACTTAATAACGGCTTCAGTGTCTGTAGTGGAAATGTCTGCCTGGCTGATGTTTGACCACCAGCACTAAACACTACCTAACTCATTTAAATCATCTTAATCATTATTAAAGAGCCATCAAAACACGGTGCAAGTAAGAATGCCTCTCTGCTGTGAGAAAGCATGGGCAAATGTTTAAGCTGTTCTGCACTATGGCTGAGCGCACATGTGACTCAGCTTTTGTCCCGGGATTGACTCGGCCCCATATGCATGAGCGCTCTGTGTCTTTTCCTCCTGCACTGGAAACCTCTGTTCTGCATTTTGCCCTCTCTCTCTCCATTCAGAGCAGGTGACTGTGTGTTTGAGCTTTGAAGCTAATGCACAGATGGTGCGTTCACCCCATGGCCACGTGTGACATGAAATACTTCTTCAGTTGATGCATGAAAAGCCGGACAGGCTGTACCTACAGTACACAGAATGTATTTACACATTTAATACAAAAAGTACAGGATTATAGAAGGTACGCTTTATAAACGAGACTAAATTGCATTATAAAGTAGATTTAATGCTTTGAAATTTGAAGGACGGACAGACGGATTTTACTATTTACAAATTTACTATGTAATGAGTAGGGTGTTGCTATGAGGTTGCTAAGCAGTTTTTTTGGGTGATCTGGGTGGTGATTTCTGGAGGTTGCTGCTGCTAGTAGGCAGTTAGTCTGCAGTTGTTTTAGTGTTCTGTGTGGTTGCTAGGGTGTTGCTAGGTGGTTGTTTGGAGGTTGCAATGCAGTTTCTGGGTGTTCTGAATGGTTTCCATGTGGTTACTATGCAATTGCTTGGGTGTTCTGGGTGATTCCCAGTGTGTCGCTTGGTGTTCTGGTGGTTGCTAGGTGGTACCTATGTTGTTGCTAGGGTGGTATTGGTGGTTTCTATGCAGTTGCTGGGTATTCTGGGGTGTTTCTATGCAGTTGCTTGGGTGTTGTGGATGACTGCTAGGGTTTTGGTTGGTGTTCTGGTGGCTACTCTGCCATTGCTGTATGTCATGGGTAGTTGCTGGGTGGTTGTTAGGAGGTTGCTATGCAGTTTCTGGGTGTTCTGAATGGTTTCCATGTGGTTACTATGCAATTGCTTGGGTGTTCTGGGTGATTCCCAGTGTGTTGCTAGGTGGTACCTATGCTGCTATGCAGTTGTTTGGTGTTGTGGCTGTTGCTAGGGTTTTGCTGGTTTTGTCTGGTGGTTGCTAGGTTGTTAGTCTGTAGTTGCTGGGTGGTTGTTAGGAGGTTGCAATGCAGTATCTGGGTGTTCTGAATGGTTTCTATGTGGTTACTATGCAATTGCTTGGCTGTTCTGGGAGATTCCGAGTGTGTTGCTAGGTGGTACCTATGGTTGCTAGGGTGGTATTGGTGGTTTCTATGAGGGTTTTATGCAGTTGCTTTGTGTTCTGGTGATTAAGGATGTTGTGGGTGTTCTTGTGATGGTCGCTAGGTGGTTACTATGTAGTTGCTTGGTGTTCTGGATGATTGCAAGGTGTTGCTATGGTATTCTGGGGTGTTGCTATGCAGTTACTGTGTCTTCCAAATAGTTGCTTAGTGGTTACTATGCAGTTGCTTGGGTGTTTTGGGTGACTGCAAGGGTTTTGCTTGGTGTTCTGGTGGTTACTCTGCTGTTGCTGGATGTCATGGGTAGTTGCTGCTGTGCAGTTACCGGGTTTTCTGGTGGTTGCTAGGTGGTTTACTTTGCACTAGGGTGATTGCTTGTATAGTAGGCTGCAATGCAGTTGCAGGGTGTTCTGGATGTTGCTAAGGTGTTGCTATGCAGTTGCTACAGTGTTCTGGGTAGTTGCTAAGGTAATCTGGGTGGTTCTAAATAGAATATTAGTATGTTGGCTTTCTAAACAACATACAGTATAATAAATACAATAATAAGAAAGCGTAGATCAAAGACCAATAAACAAGCATGAGAATAAGTATTGCACTGCTATTATAAAGCAAACTCTGTGTTAAAATTGTGTTAGTTTAAAGCACTGATATTTTAAGTAGCTTAAGTGTCCGTATACATTTATTGTGCTGCTGTAGATAATATGTAAATCACTCATATGTTACATCATCATGCGCTTTTGTGCAGCTGGATATAAATATCCTCTGGTGGCTTATGTGTACCACAACTATCCGCTGTCTCACCTCCACTTGTCTTTGCATAACATCCATCTAGTGTCTGCTTGCCTTTGCATTTTTTCCATCACCTTATTTCGGTTTCATATTTCCATTTTTCCATTGAGTCAGATATGCACTTTCCATAACACACACGCAGTGCATGTACACAAACGGGTGATCAGTGTAATCTTTAAACAAGTAAGACTTGTGGGTTACTTTCTAACCATGCAGTCTTTACCATCAACACACTTACACACACAAACAAGACTGAGTTCGCCACAGTCAGCTTGATTTTTTTGTTGCTGTTTGGTGTAAATGGTTCCCACGGTCATTGAAAACCTGGAAATGTTGGGGAATTTTAAAACTGTGTTGGAATAATCAGTGTTAAAATTCATGGAAAGTTGTGAGTGAATCTTTGCGTCAGTTAAAAATGAATCAACTAAACCAGTTTACACAATGGATCAAAGGCAAATTGTTATGAATCAAATGTATGTGGTTGGTTGCTAGGGTGTTCTGAGTGGTTTCTAGGTGGTTAGTGGTCATTTCACAGAGTTAATCTATCATAAGGAAAAAGGAATGAATCAAACTGATTAACCAGTCAAATAGGCATTTTTTTATTTATTTGTAAGAAAATTGTAATTTTTGATCAATTTGTTGATCAACTTGGCCATAGTAATGTAACATTTATTTTAAAACTTACACGGGTTCAATTAGGCTACTGTACTGAATATGTTTGATTTATGTTGAAGTGCTTGCGAGATTGTTTTTGTAATCAGGCTCTCAAAAATGTAAAAAAAATTTGGATTTTGATTTATCGGCCAATATATCGATTATCGGCTTTCAAATATAAAGAATTATCGGTTATCAGTATTGGGCAAAATTTTTATTTCGGTGCATTCCTAATGGTAAAGTAACAATTTAACAAGTCTTTTATTCTGTAAAAGTTATTCAAATGTCTAAGGGCTGCATGATTTGAGAAAATAGAAAATTAGAAAAAGTTTGTGATTTTGTTTGTGACAAGGTTTGCTTGTTTGTAGAATTTGATGAAGTTTTGTGATTTTATCTATTAATATGGCTTTAAAATAATAATAATTACTAGATAGAAATAATTACTTTTTAAAAAAATAAATTACCAAAAAAAAAGATTTTTTTTACTGTAAAGTAAAAATATAATATTTAAGATTTGTTTTTTAAATAATGTATTAAAATAATATATAACTAAAATTGCAATACAAACTTTAATTCATTCATTGTCAAATGTTAATCGCATAAAATTGCAAAAAAAAAAGCGCATTTTTAGTTCACAAGTGCTTTTGTTTGGTAATTAAATTATAAATAAATATTGTGATTTTGTTTTTATTTGTAGTGTGGGTTAAGAGTCTGATTAATGTGAAATAGTTTTGGTGTCATATGCAGTCTGGGCACTCTTTAGAGACAAAACAAGTTATCATGTTAGAATGATTTAATGATGTTGTGATGGAAAGGTGAGAGACGGTATTTGTTATACGATTGCCTACATGGAAACTGAAGGGAGAGAATGAGAATATTGGACTGAGTGATGTCATGAGTTTCCAGTTCCTCATTAGGATTAGTCAGCAACAAGGAATGAGAGACTGACAGGAGGAGCTGAAGGAGAGAGAGAGAGAGAGGCGGTGCTCAACAGTATCAGCTGGACTATAAGCAGCATTAGATAAACCCGCGAGTAAAGCCCTGACCTCGGAGCACTGCTAGAAACTTCTGCTGGCACGTGTGGCGGAGAGACTCTGAACGTCTTACGGTGGAAATCCCAACAGAGGCAGGCAGGTGATCATCCGCGGCGCTTCTTCGAATGTAATCCGCACATTCTTCTGAAACTGAGTCATGCATCTTAAAACTACAAAGTGCAACAACTTGTGCCTGGTGGCCACAGCGGTGGACCACGAGACGTTCAGTCGGCCACTGATCCGGGTGAGAGTCTGAAGCCCAGCTTTCGGACGTTTACGTTGCATTTCTCTTTCAGGTTCTGCTGCCAATTTTGCATTTGTTGCATTATGTTTTTGTTTTTATATCTGGTCTCCCACAAGCTTACTTAATTGGTTTCTTTCGTCACTTAAACGTGTTAATCTGCTTCTGCAGTTCTTCTTTTCCCAGCTCTCCTGTTTGGTTTCGATAAACAAAGGGATTAGAGGCTTGAAACTGTTTTGTTTACATGATTTTTTTTTTGCAATTTGCATTTAAATTGATGCATATGATGCAAAAGATTCAAATCTTTTGATTTTAATTGTGATATTTATATTCATCATAATTTAATCTTAATCAAGTAAAAACATATGTTTTCAACATAATAATAATAGTAAATGTTTCTTGAGCATCAAATCAGCATATTAGAGTGATTTCTGAATAATCATAATGATGCTGAAAATTCATCTTTGATCATACTAATAAATTACACCATAAAAGTTTGTGTTTACATAATATATGTGGGTACACGGTGTATAATTATTTTATATATATAAATAAACACACATGCTTGTATATATTTAAGAAATATTGTTATGTATATACTGTATATAGATTTATATATAATTTATATTATATATAAATATTTTATATAGATATAATATTTTTTTCTTAAATATTCATGCATGTGTGTTTATATATATATATATATATATATATATATATATATATATATATATATATATAAAATAATTATACACAGTGCACCCACGTCTATTATGTAAACACAAACTTTTATTTTGGATGCGATTAATCGTTTAACAGCCCTATTTACTATTTATTTACATAGAAATTGGCTATTTTAAGTTGTAATAATATTTCACAATTTTACTGTATTTTTTTTAATCAAACAATTATATCCTTGGTGAGCAGAAAAGACTGAAATCTTAAAAAAAAAACAAATTCTGAAAATTAGCTGGACCTCATTTCTAAAACTACAGCCGGGTGAATTTCTTCTAAATCATTTTGTGAGACCAATAAATAAAAAGTCCCCGCATTGAATGTTTGCAGGTGTTTTGCACACATTATATAATCCAAAAAAAGAGAAAAACATCCTGCAAGTGGCCGTAGCTAGCAGGAAAATCCAATATTTGGTGCGATGACAGAAACATGACTCATTTAATCTGGAAATGGAAATGTATTTCTTGTATGTTACAGTCAGTGATCGTCATTCTACTTGTTTTCATGATCGATGGCATGATTTGACACTTTATTCCCTCTCTTTTTGCATCATCAGGAGCAGTTCGAGGCTTTGTTCCGTGCGTTTGATCCAGACACGTCGTTCCAGTTCTTCAGGAGCTTCAGACGGGTTCGGATCAACTTCACCAATGCTTTAGCGGCAGCCGAGGCCCGAGTCAAACTCCACAAGAGTGACTTCAATGGAAAGGAGATGCGTCTGTACTTCGCTCAGGTAATAGAGTATTTCCATGGGTTTTATCACTGTTTTCAAGGGTTTTCTTAATTTTAGAGTTGTTGACCAGCACACATTATATGCAATGCAATATTAATCATGAATAAAAGACGGTGTTAAGCTTTGGACTTTCACTGTATATTGCAGTGAAATTTTGGATTTGGGTCGAATTAGAAAACTAGAAATATGAAGATAGGCAAGTGTTTGTGTGTTACTTACATTCTCATTCTCAAAAAAATAAATATAATCAAATAAAATAATTGCATTTGCAGAAAGCACAAACTTTAATGCTCAAATTACCCTAAAATACAAAATAAAAGCCTATTTAACGATATTAAAGATCCATCTCCAAATGCACAAACAACATACAATAACTAAAAGCTGTAATAAAATGTATATATATACTAAATGTTGGTTACTATTTACTAATAACACAGATCATGCTAATTATTAATTGTAAATAATATAATAATAATAATAATGGGTAAAAAATGTATTGCTTCCATTCAATAACAAGTGAGACTTCAATGGTATTTTCTGATCTGAAAAAATCTGATCACCTTGTGCAAATAGGAGCGAAAGCATAGAAACGCCCTGCTAACCTGATGTATCTTTGTGTATCCTGTGACTCACGCAAACACATGACCGTAGAAACACACAGGTCATGGGTTTATTCTCACGAAATGCATGATCTGATAAAATTCAATGTAATTTGCTATGGAATAATGCAAATGTTTTAGCTTTCTCCTTTTCTTCCTCTTGTTCTCTTGTTTTTTTAACTGCTGCCATCAGGTAGATGTTAGAGAGCCATTACATCATCTCACACAACCAGATTTAAGAACAGGTTTCCCCCTATAGCTGTGAACGCTCTAAAACTTACAATGCAACCAATCATCCGCATATCTGCTAATGCATCCTTTTTACATGCGTATTATAACACTTAACAGTGAACATTATTCTTTATTAAAGTGCGGGTGCATTAATGTTGGTACTGTTCACCATCAGAATATACTGTTTTATCTGTTTACAGTCATGCACATATCTACAATACTGATTTTAACGTAATCTCACTTTACAACATCACTATACTGTGTTTGGACTACTGTTATTGTTTCAATTATATGTTGTTAATTTTATTCTACTAGTTATTTATCATTACTTATAGTTTCTATGTGTACTACTGTATGCATGCATACAATAACAATTAAAGGGTTCAAGCATTTAAGGCCCTCAAGCACATAAGAATTAAAGACATTACGTTTTATTTAGCAAGCATTTAACCACTGACATCATAGATGGAAAAGACCGTTTACAGCCAATACAGGCAATTCATCAAAGGACATATATGATTTTCAAAGCCTTTTGACAGTTTTAGTGCCACCTATGGTCTGATCTCCATTAAACTCCATGTCCTAGACTGGTTTGGTTCCGAATCAGGGACTAGTTCACAAAAGTAGGTTTTGGACAAAATTCGACAAATTTTTAATGCCTAAATTGAAATTGGAGATATACGTTTTGTCGGTCTTGAGCCGCAGGTCTCAGAGTTATGAGCATTTTAGTAGGCTTTTGGTTGCTGTAGCGCCACCTATGGGCCAATCGGGGTCATACTCTGAGGTTCTCCCCAAATCGAGGCCTACCATCTAGCCTGGTTTCAAGTATCCTGCACTTACGGTTTGGTTTACATGATGCGTTTTACAAATCCTTACAATTACAATAGGGTAATTTATTTATCTCTTATTTATTTTACTGTACAGGATTATAGAGGCAATCGCAGTAATCATCAGAGAACAGCTCATTCAGCCCAATTGTTTAAGCATGTATTGTTTAGAAAAACGGCTATTTTTAACATGAAATGTTGCGCAATGCACCTTTAAGAAAAAGAAACAAACAGCAGGCTTGTATAGACGCACACAAAGAAAATAAAACAGGAATTGTTGTTCTTGCAGTCGGTGCACATCGGCAGCCCTCGCCTCGAGCCTCCGAAACCCGAGAAGCAGTTCCTGATCTCCCCGCCAGCGTCGCCCCCTGTCGGCTGGGCTCAATCACAGGACGCCATGCCCGTCCTCAACTACGACCTGCTGTGTGCTGTGTCTAAACTAGGACCAGGTATAACCTCATTTCCATGCTTTACTTTGAGACTGTGTACCTTTTGAGCCGTGCACTATATTTATCTACAACATATGTGTGGCATATGCACTACCACTCAAGAAATTAATACTTTTATTCAGCAAGGGAAAAATAAAGATATTTATAATGTTGCAAAAGATTCAATTTCAAATAAATGTGGTTCTATTCATCAGAATTAAAAAATACACTATAGTATTTAATAATCATAAATGTTTATTGAGCATCAAATTATCATATTAGAGTGATTTCTGAAGGATCATGTGACACTGAAGAGTAATGATGCTGAAAATTCAGGTTTGATCACAGGATATAAATTACATTTGACTATATATTCACATAGAAAACAGTGGTTTTACATTGGAATAATATTTCACAATTTTTAGTGTATGTTTGATCAAATAATGCACTGTCTTGGTGAGCAGAAGACTCTTCATGCAAAAACATGAAATCTACAATTTTGCTAGTCCACAATAACACTTAATGGAAGAATTTTTTTTTTTTTTATAAATACAACCTATAATACCCTTTTAAAAGGTCTTGCTGTTGTTTTTGGTCTCTACGAGAACTCGAATGTTGATTATTTTCCTCATATTCCTCATTGTTGCGGCTCCTCTCTTCCCAGTCTGTCAGTAACGCTCTGAAAAGCACAAAGCGCTCTGATTGGTCGGCTGGAGAAGTGTGTTGTGATTGGTCGAGCGCTTTGAGTGTGTTTGGGAAAGTCCCGCCCCTTTCCATAACCGCCAGTTTAACACACTACTAAACTCAACCAGGCCCCGCCCCTTTATTATGCGCATTAATTATTATAATGAGGAATATTGTGACGTTTTCGTTCCCGGATAAAACTCGAGACTGCAATGGAGGCGTTTCAGGAGTTCAGAAACACTGACACATATAGAGCAGGGGTTCTCAAACATTTTGGTGCCAGGGACCCCTTTCAGGGGAAAAAAAATTCCAAGGACCCCCCTCATATTTATAACAGTTATTGAGCACAAAGTTAATGTGTGAGCGGCAAATGAAATATTTTTGCACAAAATGAATGGTCTCCACCCAGGGTACTATGCAGGAATTTCTAAATAGCCTACTGAGGTAACGAAAGTGATCTTGCTAGGAATCACTTAGTTAGGATCCCTCACTTAGGAATTTTTGATGTTCTTGATCTACACATGTGCATTTTAAGGTGTTTTAAGGCCCCACAATTGGATAACTATAGATTTAGTAGAAGCATGTCAGTCAGTGGCATACATTTTTTTTTTTTTGTCAAGATGTCACGAAACACAATCACATATTCCAATCAGGAATGGCCTTAAAAGAGAAATGTTTCAATAATTAGGCCTATTCTGCACACAAATAAAGCCCATAAGCCTATAAATACAATGATAATGGCATTATGTTTAATAGGTGCGTGCGTTGTTAATTTGAGCTACTGTAATTAGCTAAAAAAAACATACAGTATATGTTAAATATATGAATCCATAATGTTAATCTCATGGGCACAGTATGTTTCTATTGACCTGCTTTTTCCTTTTTTAAAGTTGAGCTTGATTAATACTTTGCAAACTGATTGTTTCAGTCGTTTTTTAAAACTTTTATCTAAAACAGCTGTTTAGTTTATGTTAATTAAGGCCTACATCTTATCTCGCACTTTATGACCGTTGACTGAAACGTCGTGCGGGGAACTTTGAGTTCACTCCGACTCAAACATTTTGACATTGACGAGCTATCGTTGTTAGTCTGCTGAAGCACCTCAGACGAGAAGGTCAGTATCATCGCGATGTGCATCCTTGCAACCTCAGTTGTGGGTACGGCCCTGTCACTATGCACTTTTATTTTGATAATGATCAGACTTCTAATGTCAAATCTACAGTAGCAGTGCTAGAACTGACTATTGTGCGCGCACGCGAGACGCCGGCGCGCAATTACATGGGAATTTTTCCTCAGCAGTGGAAACAGGAATACTCTTATTTATGGTCATAGATAAGACAAGAGTGCATCATCCGAAACGGTAAAGTGTCCATTTTTTTATTTGTGTATAGGCTACATTATAAATGACTACAAAATGTCATGCCTTTTAAAAATACAGAAAAGAACCGGATGCGGGTTCATGCCGTCTCTCTGTCTCCTTTCTGGCGCACGTCCCGCAAAATCAACAGCAGCGAATCTACTTGACGCAAAGACATAGATTATCTATCTATAGAAAACTTTAAGTGTCTACTTTGTATTGTTTTTTGTTAAATGCTTTATATAAGTTACTTAGGAATAAACAGCATGTTTTCAGATGATAAAGAAAACATGACTCATAGCATGGAAAAAAACGTTAGGTTGTAAATTATTTCGCGGACCCCCTGGCTTTAGCTCGCGGACCCCCAGGGGTCCGCGGACCCCACTTTGAGAACCACTGATATAGAGAATGTGAAAAACAGGACACCGTTAACATGACACTTGTAATTGCAGGTGAGCAGTACGAGCTTCACACTGGAACCACCAACACACCCAGCGTCATCGTACACGTGTGTGAGGACGACAGCTCCGCGGACGAGGAGGAAACGGTAGAGACCGGCAAACGCGACCGACCCAAGATCATCCAGACCCGTCGCCCAGACTATGTGCCGTCCGTTAACCAGTGAGCGGCCCGCTTCATCTCCACGACCAACACAGGAATAACTAGGAAACATGCAGTCATGCAGTTTGTCATCCTTACCACCGGGGGCGGTGGCGAGCGTCAAATCCTCTTCCTAGTTAGCGAGGAAGTCGACCATCCTCATAATCTCGCGTTTCATTTCTTAACATCCATCTCTGATGGAGTCAGGGACCTGGGAGAGGTTCTCTCGTCTTACGAATGTCATTATTTGCTTGACGTCACAACTGTGTATTTTAACGAACCGAGAGAAAAGCGAGATGTGTAGCACAAACAAACGTGTGCGAGGTGTGTCATCCGGGGCCACTAACATGTACTCGTCGCCATTATCACGTATCGTCTCTGCGTTTAGTCAGTTAAGCACTCGTACAGTCTTTGAAAAGTCATTATTATTGTTGCTGAAGTTCTTTGCGAGCTCCTCCAAGTATTATGCACTTTAAAAATAGAGCCTTATAATGTGGTAAACCGACAACAACATGAAGTACGTGTCTTTCTATACAGAGCGCAACTGTGAACGCATACTTTTTCCGCCTTGGTAAAGTGAGTATTTTTTTTTTCTCATTCATTTTCTCCATCAATCTCACGATCTGATCTGAAGCCAAAAGGTATTTGAACGTTGGTTAAAAAAAAAAAATTTGTATTAATCGGTGCTCTTAAGTTCTGTTACGAGGGAATGAGCTACTCTACCCATGAATCAGTGTGAATGTACAGAGAAGGAAGAAAATATGAGGTTAGGGGAAAGATGCTTCTGCGTCATCTCACAAATGTTGCATTCATAACACAAAATAACACAAAACGAATAAATAAAGTCTTCGAACGCAAAAAATATACATCTCATATTTTTTTCCATCACAATGTTCCTTTAGGATCTCCGTATGAATGACATTAATGCATCAAAATGAATAATAAAAAAAAAATAATCCAGTCATTATTAATAATAAAAAAAATCTATTTATACATGCTTCCTGTGGTTTATAGTATTCATATTATTTTTACTTTATTCATACTTGCAGCCAATTATTTAAAGTGAAATAAAATATTGACTATAACTCAATGATTTATAGTCAATAAAAATAAAATATTGACTATAAATCATTGGCTGTATGCATAAATAAATTAAAAATAAAATACAATATATTGACTATAAATCATTGGCTGCATGCATAAATAAATTAAATAAAATATTGACAATAAATAATTGGCTGCATGCATAAATAAATTAAAAATAAAATATTGACTTTAAATCATTGGCTGCATGCATAAATAAATTAAAAATCAAATAATGACAATAAATAATTGGCTGCATGCATAAATAAATTCAAAATAAAATATTGACTATAAATCATTGGCTGCATGCCTAAATAATTTAAATAAAATATTGACAATAAATAATTGGCTGCATGCATAAATAAATTAAAAATAAAATATTGACTTTAAATCATTGGCTGCATGCATGAATAAAATAAAAATAAAATATTGACTATAAATAATTGGCTGCATGCATAAATAAATTAAAAATAAAATATTGACTTTAAATCATTGGCTGCATGCATGAATAAAATAAAATAAAAATAAAATATTGACTATAAATAATTGGCTGCATGCATAAATAAAATAATAACAAAATATTGACATTAAAAAGTAAAATAAAATATGAAATAGATCATTGCCTGCATGCATAAATACAATAGAATATTGACTATAATAATGAACAAAAAAAAAAGAAATATAAATCATTGGCTGTATAAATAAAATAAATGTTTTAGATGATAATTTAAATAAGTTGTTTTGAGTCATTTGCAGTGCATCATGGGAGTGGGCAGTTTTGTTATGATTCCCATTTCAATAATAACAGTGACTTCTCTAATTGGTGGATCTCTGTTCATCTAGTGCATCTAATAAATTGAACGATTTTTTTTTTTTAAGTATAACCACTGATTTGCATTTCTGATAAAACCCCCAGTGGAGAAAATGAATGTGATGTTTGTGTTGCGCTCTTCGACCCGCTCTGTTGTGCTCGACTGTCTTTGGAGATGTTGTCCTCTTTTCCATTACTGTAGGAGACGCTCTAATGTCATCCAGTGATTTTAAGCAACTATTACATACTGTGTATATTTGATGTGTTTGAATGTAGCCAATATCTTTAAAAAATAAAATGTAAAAAAAAGCTTCAGGATTTCTATCAACAACAATATCAAAACCGTATTCATTACGTAGAAAGAATATGAAGGGAGGAGGCATTAACCTTTAATAAAACTATCTTGACCAAAGAACGGAATCTAATGTTTATTTCTGTCATACGAACCGATCTGTGACACCCACACACTCATACAGCAGCTGATAGATGTTTAGATGTGTGTAAAGTCTTGCATTTGTCATGTAGTCTTTTCAGTTTAGCGATAGATAGATAGATATTTCTATTTTCTAATGGTACTTTAGAGTGAAATATCCAGATTTCTAGTTTTGCTCCTACATTTTGAATGTACATATATACGTTCTATAAGCAGAGATGTTTGTGTAATCCAGTTTTCAGACCTCAAGCATGTTTAACTGTGTTTCTTCTTCATTAAGTGTCATTTATAGAAGGTGTTTTTCCAGAAAGCAGTGAGTATATTAGTTAACAGGTCGATGTAACCTTGTCCTGCTCATATTTCTGTTGCAGCTCACAGTCAATTCAGTTCACAGCAGATCTTATGAGCGCCACCTGCTGGTTAGACTGAGATCTTATGAGCGCCTCCTGCTGGTGAGACTGAGATCTTATGAGCGCCTCCTGCTGGTGAGACAGATCTTATGAGCGCCACCTGCTGGTATGACTGAGATCGTATGAGCGCCACCTGCTTGTGAGACAGATCTTTTTGAGCGCCACCTGCTGGTGAGACTGAGATCTTATGAACGCCTTCCGCTAGGGAGACTGAGATCTTATTAGCACCACCTGCTGATGAGACCGAGGAATATATTTATGCTTACAGACAATTATCATGAGTTATTAGACTCAACATGCTGTATATTACACTGTTGACTTATGAGCGGTTTGCATTAACACATTTTTACTGTATTCTCAAATCCTGAGCTATTTAAACAACACACAGCAAGGATGGATATACATACAAAAACTTTATTTACAAAAGTCAGAGATAATAAATTAAAACATTCTATAAAAAAGACTCATGCAGCAGTCCATGTTGTGGAGTCCAACAGCAGGAACACCAGAAGACGTCACTCCTGCGACACAGAGACACTGTTAGAGAGACACAGGTTTACTGCGCTCACGTTTGAGAAAACTGTCGTTTATTCACCTGGTTATCTCAGTCGTCCTTCTTGTTATCAAGGAGCTCCTGTGTTTTCTGTGCGAGTTTCCTCTTCATCTCCATCTGCTCTTTCAGAGCAGCTTCTGCTTTCTTACTCTGATACATCTTCGCTCCAGCAAACAACAAACACAACAGCAGAGTCTTCGCCGCTAGGATGTAGAGGAGCAGAGGAACATTGTCCAAAGCCTGAGAACACACAGTTACACACACTGTCAGGACAAGAAATGTACTAGATAGATAGATAGATAGACAGACAGACGGACGGACGGACGGACGGACGGACGGACGGACGGACGGACGGACGGACGGACGGACGGACGGATGGATAGATAGATAGTTAGTTTCATACCATACACTTCACACATTGTATAGTTGCTAGAAGTTAATGTTATGACTATAAAATCATATTAACTCAATATGCAATTTCTTTAAAAAATAAATTGTTTGGAAGATACTTTGTTTCATTTCTTTGTTTGATCCAGAAGCTTAAAACAACATTACTCACACTATGACTAAATATATATATATATATATGTATGTATATTAGGGCTGTGCAAAAATTAATTGCGATTAATCGCATCCAAAATAAAAGTCTGTGTTTACATAATATATTTGTGTGTGCTGTATATAATTATTTTGTATATATAAATACACACACATGCATGTATATATTTAAGAAAATGTGTTATTGATATATAAAATATTTGTATTTATATAATATAGATTATGTATTTATATATATATATATATATATATATATATATATACAGAATTTAAGCGCAAATAATTATTAAATATATACATGCATGCATAGGCATATACAAAATAATTATATACTGCACACACAAATATATTATGTAAACACAGACTTTTATTTTGGATGTGATTAATCATAATTAATTTTTGCACAGCCCTAATATATATATATGAAGAGTTCAGATGCAAAAGCCTCTAAATGCCATTTGAAATTTTCTTTCAAAGAAAAGTTCAGTAATTTAAGTTCAGTAATTTCACTTAAATGGCAATGAAGATTACCTATGAATTGTCATTTAAGTGAAATTACTGAATTTAAATATACAAGCTTGATAAAAATGATTATTCTAGAAGAGAATTTCAAATGGCACTTAGAGGCTTTTGCATCTGAACTCTTCATATATATATATACACACACATAGTTATATATAAAAGTTTGCTGACAGTAGTAAATGTTACTAAAATGATATAAAAAAAAATTTGGACAAAAAACTAATTTTTAGCTGTAAATCAAATTCCTTTGTTCACTTACTTGTGTTTACTTATTATGAAATAATTTCTATGAAATGAACAGAGGTTTAATTTTGTATGTTCATAAGAATTAAAAAATATTGTTGATCAATTTCCTCAATGATCCTCAATAATAATGCTTCCATTATTCCATCGAAGGTTTTGCAATACTATGATTACGATGGTAAATTTTGGACAACAGGAACTATTTTAATAGGCCTATATAAAGCATTGTGTGACGTCCAGCCCAGGTCAGTTCAGTGGGTTACAGAAGGTTACAGAAGTGTCTGGTGTTTCTGCATGACAAGAGCAGCTGCTTACACACATTACTGGAGGATCATTTAGTGCCCGGAGCAAAAGCACTGGAGCTTTAAGACACGCATCATCATTCTGGAACACAATATCAGCTTTCTGGATGCGCACTGTGGCAATGACATGCCTAAAGACACATGGACCATGGCATTCTATATACATACACACACTATATATATATGTGTTTATAGAAACACATACTATACACACTATATATATATATATACATATACACACACACACTATATACTATGGTGTGTGTATATGTATGTATATAGAAGCAGACACACACACATATACAGTATATATATATATATATATATATATATATATATACACACACACACACACACACACACACACTATACATACAAACTACGCATACACATATACACATATATATATATATATATATATATGAAGAGTTCAGATGCAAAAGCCTCTAAGTGCCATTTAAAATTTTCTTCTAGAATGATCATTTTTATCAAGCTTGTATATTTAAGTTCAGTGATTTCACTTAAATTGCAATGATAATTACCTATTAATAGTTATTTAAGAGAAATTACTGAACTTAAATATACAAGTTTGATAAAAATCATCATTAAAGAAGAAAATTTCAAATGGCATTTAGAGGCTTTTGCATCTGAACTCTTCATATATATAATATAGGCTACACACACGTATGTGTATCATTCTCATTTTATATAATAAGATATTATGGTAATATAGTTTATGCTTAAAAACATACCACAGTACACACTCACACATTGGTAGCCTACTGTAGGCTAAGTGTTTACTTTATTAGTGACGAGGTAGTGTCAACTAGAAAAAGTTGGCATAATATTAGTTTTAATGGGCTATATATGATAATAGGTGCATGCGTCTTACCCGCCAGTTGATCATGATGAGTTATTGTGCAGAATGAAGGTAAACGCTGAACTGATCTCGAGCTGCTTCTGCAATCTTCACATAGGACAGAGAAATGACCTCTGGAGGCGTGGCGAGATCACTCGAGCCGAATTAATGCGAGGAAAAGAAACTAGCATGAAACCGGTTTCTGGAGAAGGCGGAGCTTAACGACCTAGCGTGTGTTTGTGTGTGTGATTCAACTATCGGCTCAAAGTATTGACAGGTACATTCTTTGATTACAATTCCTACAAAATCATGTTACAATTTATGCTGTTTCAACTACGTTATAATGACCTTTAATGTCTGTATTAGCTTATGTAGGCTACTAGCATAACATATCCGATTAGCCTGAGTGATAGCTTAGTATAAACACATTTGAACTTACCCTATATGTATTCACTACCATTTTTAGTGTAATTACGTGTTAATGTAAGTGCTAAATGTCCAAATATATATATATAAAAAGAATGTAAATGTTCAAATTCTCACTTAGACGACTATTGTGCTATAAAGTTGATGCTGAAGTAACATTTGTCACGTGATATATGGTACTTTTCTCAGCCTTAATAATTTATATTAATATTGTGATTTTTTTAAATTGTAAATAGCCTACGATATTTTAAAAAATGTGTTAATTATTATGTTTGTAATACTGTAGGCTACTTGGTTCAAATGATCAAAAATACGTCCTTAGATTTCAATGCAGCTCAGTGGTTTTGTGCCATACAGCGCCCCCTAGAAGAATAACTTTGTTTCATAAGCGATAAATATTAGCCAACAATATTTTCCCTCCAATGGTCGCATTTCTCCACATGACCAATCCCGCAACGCATCCAGGTCACGCAAGAACTCTCCTTTAAAGGCACAGACAGACCTGTTCTAGAAGCTGATGAACTTTAGAGAAGGATTATGTTTCATTAAAAGTATATATTAATAAATGTATAATTAAATATAATGATTAGCCTATATATCAATAATTATATTTCCTTGATCTTTATGTGCAATAACTAGCCTATATAAAATAACATTAGCCTATATTATATTATATTATATTATATTATATTATATTATATTATATTAATGCACACTGCATTTTTGGAAAACATTCTGTATTAATGCAATTTTTGTATGTTTTTATTAAATGGAAAGTACCCTTTAGAGGGCGCAACAACATTAAAGTTGACTGTGAAAGGGCTTTTTGTGAGTATATGTAGATAATGTCTGTGGAGCTTGCATCTCTCTCTCTCTCTCTCTCAATATCTGTCATGTTTCTGTTCATACACAGAAATATGGGTTGTATTAATTACACGGTTAGTGTGACCTTTCACGTTTCTGAATTTCCATGATGTCAACAGTGCTTGGAAAAAGGATTTTGGATATGCAAATGTTGGTTTTCCGTTTACCAACACCAGGCCCTTTGTTTCTTCACTGGTTTGGATTTAGTCCGGCCATGTGTTGTAAACGATATCATCAGTTATTGTCTTTGTGTCGGCTGAAGCCAGAAACACCCACAAATCTGCACGGGTCTGAAATGTCACGTTCACATGTGAACACAAATGCATAAACTGTAAAACCTCCACCCCCTTAAACTGTGTCATGATGAAGAGCGTCCACCTACTCTGGTTTAATGCAGTCCTCCTCCAGTCCTCATGTCTCAAAACAATAGATCTTCTGTGAGGTGGAGCGGTGCGTGTGGCAAACAGGAACAAGCGTTACATTTATTCAGGGTTTGACTTGCAAATGAATCACAGCAGTGTTTTATGGCGAGTGTGTTTAAATGATCATAGTTTGTGTGCTTTTGTCAGCAGTGTTATGAGGAAACCCAAGGAAGAGCAGAGTGAAGTCCTATAGGTGGCACTGCAGCATTGTAGATATTTGGGAAATGTTGAGAATAGGCCACACGTATTAAATATAGGCTGTCATTTGTATGTGAATTTGAGTCAGTTGTTTAGATAGTGAATGCATTTGCACACGTAGATGCTCAGCTGGAAACATTGGTCACTTTAGCCCAGAAAAACACTCCAATGTTTTAAAATGTAAATTCCTTTACCCAATGGATACAGATAGTGGAATTACTGGCAAAACAAATATCTCTCATTCTGCTAAACTGCACAGTGTAAATTAAAGCGTATCTAATTGGATCCCCCCCCCCAATATATAATGATTAGCTGATTTTGAAGTGTGTGTATATATATAAAACTTTATGAGGTCCCAGACCAAAGAAGTAGACTCTAATAATGCATGGCCAACGCATTGCATGCATGCAGTCCTCCTGTTGTGCAAACTGCATTAATGTGTAAATTAAAAGTGTACATTTTTAATTTACACAGTGTAAATTAAAGCATATCTTAATTGGACATTTTAGCACCTAAAATGTACATATTAACACCAAAAATGTTCTTATTAGCACCTAAAATGTACATATTAACACCTAAAATGTACATATTAGTACCTAAAATGTACTTAACACCTAAAATGGACATATTAGCTCACGAACTGGACATATTAGCACCTAAAATGTACATATTAACACCTAAAATGTACATATTAGCACCCAAAATGTACTTATTAGCACCTAAAATGTACATATTAACACCAAAAATGTTCTTATTAGCACCTAAAATGTACATCTTTACACCTAAAATGTACATATTAGTACCTAAAATGTACTTAACACCTAAAATGTACACATTACCACCTAAAATGGACATATTAGCTCATGAAATTAACATATTAGCTCCTAAACTGTACATATTAACACTTAAAATGTACATGACCTAAAATGGACATATTAGCTCATGAAATGAACATATTAGCACCTAAAATGTACATATTAACACTTAAAATGTATGTACATGACCTAAAATGGACATATTAGCTCATGAAATGAACATATTAGCACCTAAAATGTACATATTAACACTTAAAATGTATTAACACCAAAAATGTATTAGCACCTAAATTTTACATATTACTTAAAATGTATTAACACCTAAAATGGACAAAAGTTTACTTTTTGAAAAGGTACAGCCCCAGTGACAGCTTTTGTACCTTTTTTTTCTGAGAGTGTAGGTTAAAATCATTAAAACTCCAGTTGAGTTGCACAGAGTTCACACACACATGTTTTAGGCCTAAAAACCGCAGATCAGTTCTGAAGATCAGTGAGCAGAGATTAACTTCCAAAGAAGGCTGTAAAAGGATTATAAAGTCACATGAAGGTTATAAAGCACTTTATATACTGTATGTTGAAGCAGATTTAAGGTGATAAACAGGAAAATCCTTTCTATTACATTAACTCTGTTCTAAATGAAAGTCCTTCCTGGTTCTGTGCAATCTCCCCAGACAGATTTGACGGCTAAGTGGCTGAAATGAGTTGTCCAGACATTAACAGATGGGGATGAAGGGAAAAACCAACATGAAGTCACACAGAGAGTGTCATGGAAGCCGTGTGACAAACCCTCAATCCGTTTGGGAGAAAATCAGAGTAAAGTTGTCTAGCGAGGGAATGGCAATATTTCTCAGTAAAATCTATGATTTCATGATTTCAGTCTAAAAATAATGCATACATGTTTTGCTCATTTTGAGAACATTATTAATGACCAAATTAACATTTGTTTAATGTTACTGGAAGAACGTTTGTTCATAACCAATTGCCAGAACATTCCCTGTTCGCTTTCTGACCCAAAAACACACTTGCATCCTTTTGAAAACTGAAGCACATTTACTGTGCAACTTAGCAACCAGCATTCAATCCCCAGTTTAATGAAAGTTAGAGATCATCAATCTGCATTGAGATGATGATCGATGAGAGCTCAGCAGTTCGAGTCATAAAGTGAAGCGCTAATGTGAATATCAGTAGAAGTGTGTGTGTGTGTGTGTGTGTGTGTGTGTGTGTGGGAGGAAGTGCTTATCAGTCCATCTGAACAAACATACAGCGGTTAAGATAAGGTGTGTGGAGAATGTCTTGCGTTCTCCGTTCGTGACCTTGCTCTCCTCCTTCACTCCACAGGCACCTGCGAGCGCTCGGCATGCTGGGTAAAATAACACTGGATTCCGGGAAACCGGGGCCTATTTGGAGTCTTTGCAAAACAACATCTGCCAGTTTGCGCAGCTGAGCTGTGTTTGTTTTGTCAGGGTGAGCAATGGGAGATTGGAGGTCTTCATTTTTGACAGGTTCAAACCCAATAATGTTCTCATAGCAAACTGGACATTCACGTTCAAGGGTTCATTCATCTTAGGGTGGTTCTTAAAGGGATACTCCACTTTTTTTTGGAAATATGCTCATTTTACAACTCCCCGAGAGTTAAACAGTTGAGTTTTACCGTTTTCAGCCGCAGCATTCAGTCAATTTCCTGATATTTAGAAGAATATCAGTAACCAGACAGTATCTGGTCTCATTGACTTCCATAGTAGGAAAAAATATATACTATGGAAGTCAAGTCATCGTTTTACAAGTCGAGTTGTAAAATGAGCCTATTTGCAAAAAAAGTGGAGTATCCCTTTAAGTTATCCCTCTGATGCTCTTCACATGCAATCCGAAAAAAAAAATTTCAATGAAATTAACGTATATTTTAGTTCGATATTGTTTTTTATTTAATATTTTGTATTTTTATGGGATTTATGGTGCTAAATTAAATTTACGCTGTATTTATAACCCATTTATTCACTTTTTGAGCGTAAAAGTTAAACTGTGGTAAATCTTGACTGCTTTAAAGCACAGACTGAAGTTTGATCTCTTCTTGAAGACGACACTTCACTCTAAAAAAAAATGCTGGGTTGTTTTAACCCATCTTTGGGTCAAATATGGACAAACTCACCCATTGGGTTAAATGTTTAAATTACATTTTTAACCCAACATTTGGGTTTGTCCATGTTTGACCCAAATTTGGGTTAAAACAACCCAGCATTTTTTCGAGTGTTTATAAAAAGTTTTAAAAGCTTTAAAAAAGTTACAAAATTTGACATTTTCTTATAAAAAAATGTGCAAAAATACTATTTTCAATTTTTGTATGAAATCTAAATTTTCAAAAACATGTTTTTCTCTAAAACCGTGAGAAAATCAAAGCCATCGCACCACATGCATTGACGGCTAATGATGTCATAAATATTGATTGTCAATACCAGAAGTGATATTTTATATAAGTCAGAACTGTTGAAGTGATGTAATGTGTGTGTGATGGATGAAGTTCCCTAGTTTTTGAAGCTACAGGGAGTTTGATGGACCATAATGCAAAAAAAAGCAAGTATATAAATGTAAATGTGATTTTTGTAATCGATCGGCCCTCATGATCAAAGCTAGCCTCAGTGTACACATATATGTGTGCTGTTTTATGCTTGATGATGAGAAAAGGCCTCTTTATTCTGCGTGATGTGTATGGTGATGTTATAAAGCTTTCAGCTGTGAACTGAAACCAGAAGTGCTCCAACATTTCACCTGAAGCCTTTGAAGTGAGCTTTATAATGTAGTCAAAACTGATGCATGGCAGGTCCCTGAATGATGCTTTTGATATACATTTATTTTGCCCATGGGATGCATTTGTTTCTCAGATGTATTGGTGCAAAATAGGCCATTTTTGTGTGGACAACATGGAGATGTTCTGAAATTTCAGAAAGCATGTAATACGATTACATCACACTTTTGAAATTCCGTGCACTGCAAAAAGATTTTATTTTCTTAAACGGTATTTGTGTTTTGTTTTCCCAATACAAATATCAAAACATTCTGACATCAAGATATAATTTCTTGAGACGCAATATGACTTAAAATATCATTTAAAACACATTGAAAAATGTTTAAAATAAGTGAGTTTGTGCTTGAAATAAAAAATCTGCCAATGAGGTGAGATGAATTAAAACTTAATTCAAAGGGAAAACAGGAGTTTCATCAAAAACTCACTTAATGTGGGTAAATTTACTTATCTCCTGAATATCTTACCATCTCAAGTAAATGTAACACTGTCAAAAAAATATGATTAATAAGTCATGTTTTTACTTATCAAACTCAAAACAAGTTAAGCAATTTAAAAAAAAAGTTGTTTTACAAGATTCAACTCGTTTTCAGTCAGTTCAATATAATTTCTAATCCTATTATTAACATTTTTAAATGTTGATATTGTTTACAGTCTTGATTTAGGTATTTGAGAAGACAATATTTTTTATATATATATATATAAGTTTAGAATGATCAACATTTACTCATGTTAGTCTTCTAATGCTCTTGAAAATCTTTCAAGACTTCAGCCTGTTGTTGTCTGAGTCTTTAAGGAAGCTCATCCACTTCTTCAGCATTATTTAATGGTTGGTTGAGTTGTATGATGAACACATGTGGAGCACGGAGGGGCTGAGATCCCCCTGATGATGATCCGTGTGTTCTGACCCGCACCTGTGCTCTGTTGGGATTGGGAAGGGTTAGTGTGAGGAATTCCACTCAACCGAAATGGGTCACAGAGATGCAGACGCGTACGACACACACATCCCAAAATAAGTGCTTTCAACAGAGCAGGTGCATATTCACATATCCGAGTTAAAATTAAGTATGTTCAATTTGATTTAATAGGCAGTGTTTAGATATTAAAACTAAATAAGTTGAACTAAATTTTAGTATGTTAAATTTAATGTTATAAAATACAAATTCTTAAATTTGATTACAATAAATATATCAAAATGAAATATTAACTAATGCATCGGATATCAGGAACTGAGCAAAATACGCCAATGCATTTTTACATCTTTTATTAAAATATGTTAAGTTCCTCTTGAATAAAAGTCCCAACCTGTGTGTGTGTGTGTGTGTGTGTGTGTGTGTGCGCGTGTTAAATATCCGAGTGCACTTAAAATACATCATGTTATGGAGCAGTGCATTGTGTTGTGAATATGATTTGTCAAATGCTTCTCATCACTTTTGTACCCTCTCATGCTCATAGATCCACTCTATAACACTCTCCTGCTGTTCAACACACACCAGGACATTATACTCTGATCCATCAATATCTATCCTTCCACATTCACACTCCACACACCTCTAGATTGAAGAACAGCATGCTTTTAATGATCAGCCTTCAGCTCGCAGACATCCAGCACCAATAGAGAGAGAGAGAGAGAGAGAGAGAGAGAGAGAGTACATGCAGGTGCTAACACAAACACAGGTGATCTATTACAGTGGCTTTAACTATAGACGAATCCGGCGAAACTACCGGAAGTAAGCGGGCGCCATTACTGAGCTGTTGCTGGGTAGCGTTGCGCCATTGCCTTCTATTGTTTTAGTTGCAACTTGTGTCCACTGGAATAAACAGCTCGCGATTTACGACTGTCACTAACGTTTCAACGTTAGCCCTTGTATAATGTCGAGTGGGTAAACAGTTTCCGTTATAAATTGTTTCAATGGTGGCAGTAAAATTTCAATTTTGAAGAGAAAACATTGTGAATACCCCGGGTCGACTGCCCCTGTCTGGTGCCGTACGGTTTACACAGATTTCCTGAGCGAGTACAAGACGCGGACATTCGCGTATAATAACAATTATTTAATGACATAAGTAAAATAATATAATAAATGTGTGATATAGTGATCAGCAAAATCTCCTCTCTTGTTATTTTTTCTATTCAATTTACATGCTATATGGTCAAATGGCTTTCCTGAGCTGAATGTAACGTTATGTGACATAATTGTTCTCCTGCTGTTATATTGACCTCTTTCCATGGTTTAAAAACAGTATTTGGTCGATATTATGTATACTTTCTAGCTGTATGTTACCTTACCCATGCCCGTTGCAATGTAAAAATGAGATAAATAATGGACACAAATGAAAAACATTAAATTGTTTATTTGATTTCATTTATTTATTTATTTATTGTTGCCAAATCGACAGATCTTTTTTTAGTTTCCTCGGTAGCAAACGTTAGCCTAGCTTGCTTGCCAAGCTATTTTCATAAATAATCTGTAAGATCGTTTGTACCTTCATCTGTGACTGGAGGCCAATGTCTAACATCATCAACCCAACAAGTCTGCCTGGCTGTAGCTGTCATCAAGGGTGCGTTATCACCTTATCTCCGAGGTTTGTTTACATACCGGTGCATATGTCTATGCCGGTGTAACAGCTCAGTAATGGCGTCGCCACAAGATGGCAGCCTACACAAGAACGCTCGTCGGATTCGTCTATAGCGGGTCACAAACTTGAAAGCAGGTCACAGGTCTGTTGTTGTGCTGTGGTAAAGCTATGATGTTATGTCTGAATGTTTTCTGAACGTTCAGCTATCCAGTTTAAAAGAAAAAAGTTATAGAAAAGTTTATTTTTCTTGGTTATGCAAATGTTAAGGAAACATTCCATTTTGGAATCATTATGAGAATGTTACTTTTCCATGAACATTCTAAAACGCGTAGGAAAGTTCTATTAATGTTACTTTGAGAAACCTTGTTCTGTTGGTAATTGTCAGGGTTATGTTTGTTATTGTTTGTTCAGTTTCCATGGTTACCGTCATTATTAGTTCATTGGTTTCAGCTGTGTGTCATTCATTAGTTGGTTATTTGCCTCATCCTTTCCTTCACTGGTTGTCCAGTCTGTGTTATGTTGAGATGTGTTTGCAGTTTGCTGGTTTTTGAGTAAGAATTAAAGCTTCAGCTTCTCTGCATGTATCGTTACAGTAATAGAATCGTCTGGTTTTATCGGGTTGATTCTGATCAGCTAATGTCATTTATCTGAGCTGTGAAGCCGTGAGGCCGTACACTCTTAGAAGAAAAGGTTCAATATAGAACCTTAAAAGGTTCAATTAGCGCTACGTATTTAGAACCCCTAAAAGGTTCTATACACTCTTAAAAATAGAACCCTGGGGTTCCATACTTGGCCAATAGAACCTTTTACCAAAAAAATGGTTCTATATAGATTCTATATTTTGGCGTTCCATATATGAAGCGGGGGATGGAACCATTTCTGGTTCTAAATAGAACCATTTCTTCTAAGAGTGTATTGTACAAGGAACATTCGAATGATTAATAACGTCATTAACAGAATCACGCTTTTTCTTGAGGCTACAAGTGCCCAATTACCATTGTGGAGTAGATGTTAATTAGAGTTATGCCAGGCAAATTCTGTTTAAAAGTCTGTGTAGAATGGCGTTTCAGTGACACAGATGTTCGTGAGCGTCTTTATGACGCAGTGGTCTTCAACATCTGATATTCAGGCCATGTTCTGTGTAAGTGGGAACGTTATATAAATCATATAGCATCGTCTGAATCAGAAATCACTGTGACAGATGATTTAATGTAATGCAAAATGATGAATACAAGGATTTAAGGTTACAAAAACAATGAAAATGTATAAACACATGATAATATCATGCAACACAGCAGAGAACTTTACTTCCACAAGTGACCTATTTCTGTGTGAAAGACATTTGAAAATAAATGCCTTGAATGCACACTGTAAAAATGAATAAATGAATAAAATTGTGGCAACAGATTACAAGCAATATTAAATTGAACAAATTAGAATTGAGTTATAATTAATCAAATTATTCCTTAAAAGTTAACCATTTAAAATGAGTAAAGTTTACACACCAAAAAATTGAACAAAAATATCTGAATAACATTAATTATAAAAGATTAATTAAGAACTCTTTATTTTAGATTGCCAACATTGAAGATACGCATGTTATCAAGCAGAATCACTGAAGGAGAAACCTAAAACAAACACCGATCACCATAATGGCGACTTAAATGTAAGTTTTACTCATTGTAAATGGTTTACTTTTAAAGAATTAATTATTACTCAATTCTAATTTGTTAAATTGAATCTGTTGCCCCATTTTTATTAGATAAAGCTCATTCATTTTTACAGTGCAATGCAAGTCGCTTTTTTTAATAATGCATGCCAAATGCATAAATGTAAATATGACGGGTTATTGTAAAATATGAGGGTTTGATGATGTCAACCAAAAAAGAATAATGTGCATTGATGATCCACCGTTATAATTTCATGTTGACTTTAAAGTGAAAACTGTGAGAGCGGGAATATGCCGGTTCGTTGGGTCGAGCATCAGGGTGTGTGAGAGCCACTAGATGACACTCCTTCTAACACTAGGTCAGCGTTTCCCACAGCCTCTCGAGCGTCTGTAAATCATCTTGACCCCGTTTTGAGTTGCATTAAAGACTGTCGCCATATATTTAAAGAATTGCATCTTTGCTTTGTATATGGAACAGATTATGATGCTGAAAGGGGATTTGAATCCAGCTTTGCAGATTACTTTATAATGGTGAAGGTTGGGACATGAATACATTAGTCCAGACTAAAGCTTTTTAAAAAGAGATTATTCTTCCGTCACATGCTCTGAAGCCACTTTCGTTTTCTCTTCAAGAGACAATCACGAACAGAACAGATCAATGATAAGCCAAACACAAACCACACACACTGTTTTTCACGTTCCCTAAAGGATGAGCCGCTAGAAGGCGCGGGTCAAAGGTCTCTCGCTGACGAAGATCCCACCGATGGGAAATGACTTCAGAGACATGACACGATATTTACTCCGTCACGGGTCCCGAGAGGCACATTAAGAGTTCACATGTGTGTGTTTGACTGCGAATACAATATAAATGTCACTGAAAGGAAATTCTGCTGGTGATGATTCTGTGCATCAAATTATAGACTTTTTAAAAACAGAATTTTCAAAAACTTTGTTTTATTTGTGATCTGTTTTGAGAGTTGATACTACACTCTGAAAAATGCTGGATTGTTTCAACCCAAATTTGGGTCAAATATGGAAAAATGTAAAAAAAAAATATGTACAGTTGAAAGTGAAAGTTGAAGTTGGGTTAACATTTTAAATGACATTTATAACCCAACATTTGAGTTTGTCCATATTTGACCCAAATTTGGGTTAAAACAACACGGCATTCTTTAGAGTGTAAGAATATTCAAAGATGAACACTTACTGGACTGAAGCAAATAGGTTTACATTTTTATCCATACATCATTGTTTAAAAAAAAAATCATGATAAAATGTAGTATTAATTATTATCCATCTGGCTTTGAGGAACGTTTATTTGTTCATCTCTCAATCATCAATGTATTGCATTGCATTGTGGTTCTCAATTTTGTATTAATTTTGTTAAATGTTTAGGTGTTTGGTATGGAAACACTGGTATGAAAATATTGGCAGATACCGATAATTCTTTATAGTTAAAAGCCGATAACCGATATATTGGCCAATATAGCCGATAACCGATATATCTCAATATATATATATATTGAGATATAAAAATCTCAATCCATATTTTTATGTAATTTTTGAGAGCCTGATTAAAAAAGTCTCACCATAAAAAGCCAATATATATAATTATAATGATATATACAATTATAATGATGTTCTTATGATAATTTCATGTAGTCATGCAGTAAAAATGAGCATGCATATATATTTTTAGTCACATTACACACTACATTTTAGTCATTTTGGTTATTAATATTTCTATTCAGCTTAATGTATTGTAGTTAATTTATGTAGTTAATTCAGTTTTGGTGAACGTATATTTCTAGTTTTTTTTATCTAATGTTTAGATTTATATTTTATTTCAGCATTACCTCAACAAACGAAAACAATTTTTTTTTATAGTTTTAGTAATAATAACAACAACACTGATTTGCAAACGTGAGATATGATTTGACAATTTTGAGGAATAAACAAGCAATTATGACAATTAAACCACAATAATGTTCCTATATTGCGTGTTTATTGTCATGTAATTGGACATTTCAATAACATTTTGTCCCCATTTTTTTTTTCTTGCATGTTCAAAGCATCTCGCTCATCTGACGTCCTCAGTCGCATGTGATCTTTCAGGTCAAGATCTTTCGAGGGAGATGTTTTTTAGTCACAGAGAGATTATGATTATGATAATAACACGCTGGTTAGTCCCAGGTGAATAAAGCAGCATCACTGCAGGGGTTCGTCCGTGTTCTCTCGCACGCGTGTTCAAATGAAACATGTTTGTCTTATGTAACCCCTTTGAGAGCGTCCCAGTATAACACAATGATTATTCTAACTGAGGTCAAAGACTGTGAATGTTCATGAAGGAAAATAATGACACCATTACTATTCTCATGACAGTCAGTCACATTTTGCCATCAGCTTTGATGCATATGTACTTTTAAGTAATGCATCTCCTTTTTTGCATTAATAAGAATGAGATTTGAATTTTGGGGGTTCTACATATAAGCTTTAATTTCATCAGGTAAAGTATAACGCCTTATTTTTTAGGTTATTAGATCTGAAGTCTCCCCACTTATGGGCATATAATAAGTAGGACAGGCTTGTAAATTATAAAGAAGCAGCCATAAACTGGCAGAAAAAGCTTCCTTGACACAGATACAGTAACAGTAGTGTTGCCAAGTCCGTGATTTTCCTGCAGTTCTGGTTTTACACTCAGTATTTGAGAAACGGTCCATCTTTTCGAACTGAATAGTCTGTTTTAAAGCCCTTCTACGGCAAGCCGATTTGACTTTTATTCATTCCCAGGATATGAATTCTTGACATCAATGATTACATTTTCACTGGTTAAAATATTAATTCTTGCTATCAGGAATTCGATTTCCACTAAAAATGTTTATTATATAAAATTAAGCCACTCGCTGAGATACGAATTCTTGATATCAACTGGTACACTGTAGAAAATAATCCTGTAAAAAAAAACGGTAAACTACTGCAGCTGTGGTTGCCAGCATCATACCGTAACTATACGGTGTGTTACTGTTTTTGTGTTAGAGCATATAGCTGTTAAATTAAAGTTTTATACTGTAGCTGACAATACAGTATTTAGTTGTTAATTTCAAAAACAGTAACACACCGTATTTTTCCGGTATGATGCTGGCAACCACAGCTGCCAGTAGTTTGCCTTTTTTTACACAGGATTATTTTTCACAGTGTATAATTCTTGATATCTTTGTATTGTCACTAGTTTAACGTCACCAGCTGCTTCTCAAATTCAATAGTTTAATTGATAGAATTGATTTCTTATGGTTAAAATTCCAATTTCACATATTAGAAATACACTTCTTAGTAAAATCAATTACTTTGTTACTAGTAAAAATATAAATTCCTGATATCAAGAACAAAATTTTCACTAGTTGAAATGTTAATTCTTGATATCTGTGAAAGTATTTCAACATGTTACATTTGTTATTTCTGATCTCTGAAAATGTGTTTCTGATATTACGAGAGTAATTTCATTTAACTTACTAACAATCATATTTATGATATCAGCACTAATGACAATCGAATTATTGAAATCAAAGATGAAAAGTTTTACTAGTAGAAGTTTAATTGTTGATATCGAGAACAGGCATTTGTACTACAGGAACTACGTAAATACTGATATCAAAATGCTATGATTTGAGTTATAAGAATTGTATTTCTGTTATGTGAAATTGGAATTTTAACTAAGAAATCAATTATTGACATCAACAATTGAATTTGAATGTTTCAAACGTGAAAATACAATTACAGATATCAAGAATGTGTAGTGTTTACTAGTTGAAGTTTTGATATCTAAAAAAATAATAATTATTAATAAAATAATTAAAAAATATCATGGCTCCTCCCCACTTTATAACGGGAGTGAATGGTACATGAGCTTTTGAAGCCCGAAAAAAGAGCATCCATCCATCATAAAAGTAATCCATTAGGCATTAATAAAGGCCTTCTAAAGCAGAGAAAAATATCCATATTTATAACTTTATAAACGAATCTATAATATTTTGGCACCATATCACGTTTTTTGGAAGCATTTTTTTTATTTAGGTGCAATCATTTTGATTTTTATAATTTTATTTTTCTTATCAATATAAGGTCATTTTGCATATTTCTTTTGCAGTGAGCATGCAATTCCTTGGTGAATATCTGAGATAATGCATTATCACTGAACTGTGTCCACTGTATGAGAGGCGTATTTCCCCCTGGTCCCCGAACGCATGACAGGAGACGAGGCCCTCCATGCGGATCTAATCGATGAACATTAGCATGTTTGAGCATTGCAGCGTGGGAAAGTTCAATATGAAGCAAAGCTGTTCAGTGTTTCCTCTTTCGCTCTTAACAGTCTACTCTAAACACTCTTCTTGTGTCGCGCCATGATTTGAAAAGACATTTGATCCTCGTGGATTGTGCTTACTAATCTTAGGCATGCACGCAGGTTGCCTAGCAACAGCTCTCTCTCTCTCTCTCTCACACACACACGCTCTCTTCTTTGGCACAATGTGATCTTGATGGCTCTCCACTGCACCTCTTAGATTAAAAACAATCAGAGATCATAACCATATAGAGGACTGGATAAACTACTGACTGGATTTGGAACCATGGGGTTTAAGATTTGATGCTTAAGTCAGCAATCAAGAGTCAAATGGCTATTTCCATATGAACTAATTTCATGGCAAATGATCTGAGCTGCTTTTTAGCTCTATACTCTTACTGGATGACAACTATCGAAATCACATTAACAGAAAATAATGATTTCTGAAGGGTCATGTGACACTGATGACTGGAGTAATGATGCTGAAAATTCAGATTTGATCACAGGATATAAATTATGTTTTATATATTCAAAACAGCATTTTATATTGTAATAATATTTTTGATCAAATAAATGCAGCCTTGGTGAGCAGAAGAGACCCCAAACATGAAGTGTATAAATTCACTCTTATCTTTATGCCCATCCTCCTCTTGTTCATCGTTGTGTATTTCAGATCATATATTCTTCATCTGAAGGACTCGATCAGCGAGGGGATCATTATGGTGTTTCTCTCTGATCAGTGACCGCAGGAGTCTCTGTTAATCGTGGTGTTAGGAGTTTAACACACCAGCACATCACTGCCAGCTCAGTGTCTGATCAGTCACGTTAATATCAACCATAATCTGATTACACATGATTATCAGTGAGCCGACGACATGGCCGATCCTGTCACTGTATTTATTGTCTTTAAAGTCAATATAAAATTTGTGTCGACTTCCTTTATGCATGTTCTTGGTCTCATAATTTATTTAATTATCAATATAATTAGTGTTCTGCAGGAGAAAGTGATATTGGTTTGGAAAGACATGAGGGTGGGTGAATGATGATGAAGATGGAAATAGCCTACTTTTTATCATTCAAATGTTTTCATTTTGCACTTTTATACAAAGACACGTATTCATGTTATCAGTGTGTGTAACGGGGTTATTATTGTTAACCCGCACTAAAACCATTAACATTTTTTAAAAATATAAAAAAAAAAACTTTTGTTTTTACACGACGTAAAATGAGCATTAACTAAAATTAAATAACATTTAAAAACTTGTGTAACCTATAGTTGCCAATGCACCATTTCTCATTTATTTCAACTTGATGTAATAAAATAACTGAAATAAAAAAAAATGTAAATTAAATAGACATATTTAAAAAGCATAAAAATAATACGTAAAGTGCACGATTACATTTATAAAAAATAGGGCTAAAATTAAAATAAATATGCGAAATCTAAAAATACAAAAGTATACTAAAAATATGAATAAAATCTATAATCTTTAGCCTATATAAACCATATCTCAATGGCGGTTTAAAAACATTAAACCCTTATTGTTGATGATGAAACAAACAATTCTTAATGGATAAAATCAATCACACCATTTTATTATTTTTCTTTCCAAACAGGAGGTCACATGGTTGGAAATGTTGTTTTCTGTTAAGTCTATTAATAAAGTTGTAGCCGAATTGGTTTGGGGCTCCAAACTCTGACACTTCTCCCAGTGTCATTTCCCTGAATACACACACAGTGTTAAAGTCTGCCATCTGTTTGGAGGTGAATGTGTGTCCAGGATTATCTTCTGAAAGTGTTAATCCATCGCTGGCCTTCCCGTATCTGTTAGCTGTTTAGAAATGACAGTAGGCTACGCAATGACAACTGTCCCGTCGGTCACACACACACAAAGGAAACCCCTCGAGGAGTGTGTTTCCCGAAACCATCTCGACCTGTGGTTAGAAGAATCATTTCTAGATGACATGTGGACTCATAAAATCCATATTAAGCAAGCTGACATTCAGTGCAACCTGTGTCTTTTATTTTATACCGTAAAACACAGGCTGCAAATATCATTTTCGTCTTTGAGTTTGTCAAAAGATTTAAAACACGCGTGTGTGAACGAGCTGCAGTGTGTATGAACGAGTCTATGATTGAATCTGGAAATAAAGCGAAATCTTTATGCATATCTGTAATTTATAATCAAAACATCTAGCATTAATTCGATCTCAAACAGTTTCATTAAAATAAGTTATCACTCCACCACGTGCGTGACGTCATACACCAACGTGGTTGCCGACCACATGGCGACAATATGGTTTGGGGTCGTGACTAACTAGTTGATTTCTTCAACAATGCATCGTACTATATTTAAGCAGCGAGTTGCGGCGTTTTACGGGAAACACACTCCAGCACAACTGTGAGGAGTGAATGAACCATAGATGTTAATAATAAATGCTAGATGTCTTACGGCGGAGTCTCTATCGTCATCACCGGCGGCCATCTTGTCACAGGCAAGCGTTCTCTGCGGTTCCTGATGTAAGATATGTGATCAAGATCTTGAAATCTTGATCTTAAAATAAATAAAAACAGACTTAGACTCTAAGACGATATTCATTTCTAATATATTTATGTATGTTACATTTCTTTAAAAAAAAAAAAAACCCTGAACATATATAACTTTAATGTGGATGGCAGCTATATTGAGACATTATTTCTAAAACGAGATTATAGTCTCTGTGGTCTTAAATCTAAGTCGCATTATTTATCACTCCTGTCTTGGAGAAACAACTAACATATTATTTAAAAGATGTTAGATAAACGTGTATTTTTTCTTTCCTATGGGATAATAAACAATCCTTTTTTGGTCAAAACCACACAGGCGAGCCTAAGCAAAAGAACGGCTCGGCTTTTGTATCTTTTGTTTGCTATAGTCTTCATTTTGTGTGTGTTCATTAAAAGCAGGGCAGCTTCGCCTCGCCTCGTGTGTTTGAAGCTTGATGATGTCATTGACAAACAGACGTGTGAACCTGATTCTACTGGATCAACATTCCAGTCGACCAATCAGATTTGAGGGACACGTTTACAGTTAAAGTCAAGTGCTTAAACCAGGGCTAGGAGCTTCTATCATTTCACTCTGAGCGAATGTGTAGGGTTATAGGGTTAGGACTAATTTCCGGACAGGAATGTTGGACATGTCTTACTTGGCACACATTCACACACATTAACTTACTCGCTTGTTTCCTCAGCAAGTCATTCAGTAACTTCTCGTCTGTGAGTGAATCACCGGCTCAGCCCACCGAGTGCAACTGTTACATAAGAAGTGTCCACTACCCCAGCTGACCCAACTGGCCAATCATGAGTGACGGGAATGGAATGGAACTTAGAATGTTCAGAGAAATTCTAAAGGGATGTTCCCTTTATGTTTGCGGAATGATGAAATGGAATGTGCACATATGCATAACCAAAAAACAAGCGTTTTTAAAATGGTTTTGATTAAGTTTGTCACTTTGAAATTGTAATTCTTGAAATTCAATAAAAAATAAAAAATAAACTTTGGGAACGACCATATTTTGGATCTGTTCCCAAATGAACCAGCTTGTTTCTCAGCCTTTGCCAAGTCGAGAGACTAAAGCTATATTTCTCTCCGTGTTTATGAATAAAGCTGTTTTTAAGCACTAAGCTCTTTAAATGTTGTTGAGCAGCCACCTTTGTTCCCATTGTAAATCTGCCATGCTAATTGTGCATTGAGCCTTGTTTGTAGATGCTGTTTTAGTGGAGAAATGAGCAGTTTGTAAAACAGGAATGCCCGTCTGGCGAATAAATCCATCTTTTGAATCTTGTGAGTGGTCAGACTTTACGTCTGTGTTATTCTGAGAGCATTCTGCCCTGACCGACTCAAAACTCACAATAAATGCTTTCCATGCTCTGGATCTGCACCGTCTAGTGTCCAAACCGTAAAGTGCTCTCAGCATTGGCTGATTCAAGCAATAACCTTTTTAGCTCTGTTACAGGACTAATAAGTCTGTAAAATTATATATTGAGTGATTATGATTCTGCGTGAACCCGCAGCATAATAATACTTTCACTGTTTTGAGTTTATACATGTGTGTTCTTCCTTCTTTTGTGATTCTGCTTTCTTGCTGTTTATAGGTAAGCGAAGATGTCTCGAGGGCAAAACTGTTCAAGAGTGAAGCATAATGAGTGTTACACATAAATTAGCGGGCTAAAGCATACAATAGAAGGCTGGAATAATTAATAATATAAATATTAATAAAATACTTTTCAAATGAAATGATTGCACTATTGGTAAATAATGTTTTTATTTAATATTTTGTATTTTTATGGTGCTAAATTATATATATGCATTAGTTATAATGCATTTATTCACTGTTTGGGCGTAGATAAAAAAAAAATTCCATCTTAAACTGTCAATCATCTTGAATGCTTTGACGAATTAAATTTGGTCTCTTTTAAAAGATGACACTTGTCAGATTATTGCTCAAGTGGTTTTTATTTTAAAAAGCGAATTTTAAAAAGTTATATACGTTTATTGTTGTATAAATGCACAAAGACAATTCAAATAAAATGATAAAAAAAAATTATAAATTGAGATATTTTGCAAAAAATGTTTTACGTAAAATTGTGAGAAAATTAAAGCCATAAATCCAAACAAACTCTGCTACAAATTTGAGTTTGAAAAGTGCCGATATGATTTATCTTTGTAGTTTTTACATCAGAAAAACAAGCTGTTTTAACAGGTGTATGTGTGTGTATATATATCAAAACACAGTAAAACATTAATATTGTGAAACATTATTAAAAATGAAAACTGCACTTTTCTATATAAATATATAAAGTGTAATTTATATCCTGTGAAAAAAACTGAATTTTCAGCATCATTACTCCAGTCTTCAGTGTCACATGACCCTTCAGAAATCACTCTAATATGATAATTTTGATGCTCAAGAAAGATTTATGATTATTATCAATGTTGAAAAGATAATTTGATGAAGAAAGTTCCAATGAACAGTGAAATTGAATCTTTTACTGTCACTTCTGATCAGACCACATGGTCTGATGTCCTCGTTCCCGTGTGAACTGATGTGTTACCGTGTTTATGATCATTGTGTTCTTCAGCCAGGGGTCAAACACATATCTAAACCAAGGGTTTGCTGTGTGGAAGACTCAAGAAGTTCAGGATGAGATCAATCATTAATGGTGCTTGTAGGCCTAATGTTAATAACTGCTCATAGGGTTACACATTAATTTAATGGTCCCCTTTAGACGTTCTATAAGTAACTTTGCAACTAGTCATTAGAGTCTTAGTTAAGTTAGGGTGAGGGGAAATAGCCTTTGCAAAGTTATAGAAGAGCAATTCATGTTACGATCAGGGCTAAAACAATTTCACCAGAGAACTTTTGTCAAGCCCTTATGGGACAATGTTTCACAAAGGTTTCGGTAGAGTGCTTTTCCATGACCCAGTGTGACATATAGTGTTTGTTGTGTCAACCTGCTAGATCTTTACTTTCACTATCCATTCTGTGTTCAGACGGTCGTGTTACTCTTTCGTACGTTTCTGCTTTCTCCTGCTGTTTATAGGTAAGCAGAGACGTCTCGAGGGCAAAACTGTTCAAGGTTCACGGGCAAAGCGTAATGGGTGTCATTCAAATAAATTAGCAGTACAGAGTACAGATATTTAAAAGTTTAATGACGGATAATAAATCATGGAAATGGTAACATATTAACAGACATTTTATTTATGTAAGTTGATTCATGCAGCTTGCTTTTTTGCACATGCATTTTCCTTTCCTTTGTATTGTTGTGGTTTTTTAATTGTTATTTAGATTTTTTCCCCCCCATTATGTTACTGTTCAAGATTTTTTAAAGTCCCCCTGTGGTGAAAATCCAGCTTTTAATGTTATTTATAAGTCTATGTGATGTTTTTAATACGCTTTAAGACAAATCATGTGTTTTTGCATTGCTGGGTATTTTCTTAAAACTGCAGTGAACCAAAGACAGGCTCAAAAACACGCTTTAAAATCGCTGGTGTTTCTGATGTCACAAACGACCTTGCAACCAATCAGATCAACGTGTGATCGCGTCAACCAGTGAGTGAGGGGAGGAGGGGCTCATTTGCATATTCATAGAACCGTGCATACTAAATGAGGCAAGGGTGTTACATTCAAGCTATTTTTATGCATGAATCATTTTTTTTTCAAAGAAAAAAAACATTTAAATATGTAATTCTAGTAGGCTAATAAAAACTCTTTTAAAGACTTTTAAAGTTCCTTCAATTGAATTGAAAGAAATCTCTCCTGCTCACCACTTCTGCTTTTATTTGATCAAAAATAGAGTAAAAACAGTGAAATAATAATCAAATTTAAAATAACCGTGCAGCCATTACTTCGTGTCACGTGATCCTTCAACAATCATTCTAATAATTCTGATTTGCAATTTTGTAACATTTTAAATATGTTTACTAATACTGACACTTTTGACCAATTTAATGCATCCTATTCATTTCTTTCCTTTTCTGGTTAAAGCTTGGCTCATTTTTCACACACAGTCACAACACAGGGGATTGTAATTGTTTTACTTAAAGGATATAATTACTGAAAAGATGTTTATTTGCAGCAAGAGGCCAGATGTAATTTACCCCTATGCAACATATATTTTATGCGAGTTTATGCAACAATGAACCAGATAAAATACCATCTATCTTAAAAATAATTAGTTTGACTCTTCTGGAGGATTTTCTAAGGATAAGTTACTCTCTCCTCTTCTGTGTTTACACTCGCAGCGCTCAATCCCTCAAAATTAGTGTCTATTTTTGCTATAGGCGTGTGTATAATGAGAGGATGAGAAGTGCAGCGGATGAATGTAGGTGACTTCCCGGGAAAAGAAGAGTGGAAAATTATTCTCAGGGACAAAGTGGGCAGATAGAGGTGGGGGGTGGCGTCTGGTAACCTGAACCCTGGAGACGCAAATCTTAGGTAAAGTTACGGTCTCTGAGAGGGAACAATGCTCTCTCACATGCGACGAGCCTCGCTCACACAATACCCCTTATATGTGAGCGTGCTGAGAGATTGGGGTCTCCGGGGACGGAGCGCATGCAGTGAAAGGACATCATGTGCTGAATTTCCTCGAGTGTGATTACAGGTGCCTTAAGGGTCCTTTTAAAGGAGCAGCTTACCTCAAAAACCACAATTCGGACACCATTTCTCATCGTGCAATAGAAAAAATGTGTTAGCCGGTTGAGTGTGACCCAAACAAATCATTTATGAGACTAAACTTGTTGTTAAAGGGTGTTTGTTAGGCACAGAGCAGAGTTTACGGTTGCTGAACACTGCTAATCTAAAAAGCAGTTAAAGGGTCATTAATTACTCATGTCGTTCCAAAACCCATGAGACTTTCGTTCATTTTCGGAACACAAATGAAGATTTGTTGAAATCTGAGAGCTTTCGTAACACGAGAATGATCCTCATTGGTTCTTGTAGAAGTTCAAATGTGATGCGTAACACAAGAATGAACCTCATTGGTTCTTGTTGAAGCTCAAACGTGATGCGTAACACGAGAATGATCCTCATTGGTTCTTGCAGAAGCTCAAACGTGATGCGTAACACGAGAACGAACCTCATTGGTTCTTGCAGAAGTTCAAAGTGATGCGTAACACGAGAATGATCCTCATTGGTTCTTGTTGAAGCTCAAACGTGATGCGTAACACGAGAATGATCCTCATTGGTTCTTGTTGAAGCTCAAACGTGATGCGTAACACGAGAATGAACCTCATTGGTTCTTGTTGAAGCTCAAACGTGATGCGTAACACGAGAATGATCCTCATTGGTTCTTGCAGAAGTTCAAAGTGATGCGTAACACGAGAATGAACCTCATTGGTTCTTGCAGAAGTTCAAACGTGATGCGTAACACGAGAATGATCCTCATTGGTTCTTGTTGAAGCTCAAACGTGATGCGTAACACGAGAATGAACGTCATTGGTTCTTGCAGAAGCTCAAACGTGATGCGTAGCACGAGAATGAACCTCATTGGTTCTTGCAGAAGTTCAAACGTGATGCGTAACACGAGAACGAACCTCATTGGTTCTTGCAGAAGTTCAAAGTGATGCGTAACACGAGAATGAACCTCATTGGTTCTTGTTGAAGCTCAAACGTGATGCGTAACACGAGAACGAACCTCATTGGTTCTTGCAGAAGTTCAAAGTGATGCGTAACACGAGAATGAACCTCATTGGTTCTTGTTGAAGCTCAAACGTGATGCGTAACACGAGAATGAACCTCATTGGTTCTTGTTGAAGCTCAAACGTGATGCGTAACACGAGAATGATCCTCATTGGTTCTTGTTGAAGCTCAAACGTGATGCGTAACACGAGAATGATCCTCATTGGTTCTTGCAGAAGTTCAAACGTGATGCGTAACACGAGAATGATCCTCATTGGTTCTTGTTGAAGCTCAAACGTGATGCGTAACACGAGAATGATCCTCATTGGTTCTTGCAGAAGTTCAAACGTGATGCGTAACACGAGAATGATCCTCATTGGTTCTTGCAGAAGCTCAAACGTGATGCGTAGCACGAGAATGAACCTCATTGGTTCTTGCAGAAGTTCAAACGTGATGCGTAACACGAGAATGAACGTCATTGGTTCTTGCAGAAGCTCAAACGTGATGCGTAGCACGAGAATGAACCTCATTGGTTCTTGCAGAAGTTCAAACGTGATGCGTAACACGAGAATGAACCTCATTGGTTCTTGCAGAAGTTCAAAGTGATGCGTAACACGAGAATGAACCTCATTGGTTCTTGTTGAAGCTCAAACGTGATGCGTAACACGAGAATGAACCTCATTGGTTCTTGCAGAAGCTCAAACGTGATGCGTAACACGAGAATGAACCTCATTGGTTCTTGTTGAAGCTCAAACGTGATGCGTAACACGAGAATGAACCTCATTGGTTCTTGCAGAAGCTCAAACGTGATGCGTAACACGAGAATGAACCTCATTGGTTCTTGCAGAAGCTCAAACGTGATGCATAACACGAGAATGAACCTCATTCATTTTTTGCACGTCAAGCCTCCATGTATATGAACGCAAACAAAGACATTTTGAAGAATTTTGGTTAATCTAACAGTTGAACGGCCCCATAGTGAGTAAATTATGACAGAATTTCAATTTTTGGGGTGAACTATCCCTTTAAATGGCTCATGCTATGCAATACAGACCTAAGGTTGGTCTCTTTTTATAATATCTGTGGGGACACACTAGAAGTGACATACTGCTTTCTGCAGGTTCTTCACAGAGACACTGCCTTATTTCACAGTTGTCATGTTTACTATCCTCTCTCGCTCTCTCTCTCTCTCGCTCGCTCAGTGTCTGACATTTCCCTCCACACTCACAGCTGCGTGCCTGAGAGAGACACTCAACACTGCGTATTGCACATTGATGAGCAGAAGAGCACACTTACAACGCTGACATATTGTGAAAATATAGAAGAGAGAGAATCTCTGGGGTGACAGACGTGTGTGTGTGTGTGTGTGGGTGGTCCAGTTAAACCCTACATTATGAGGACAAAATGTCCCCTCAAAGATGGCAATATCCCAAATCCTTGTCCTCGTGGGGACATTTTTGATCAGCTTATAAATCATACTGTGATGTTTTTTGAAAATGTAAAAATGCAGAAAGTTTTCTATGAGGGGTCGGGTTAGCTTAAAAAACCATTATGTCAAAGGAGAGTCCCCATTAAACATGAAAACATAACGTGTGTGTTGCATTCTCCACCTCTTCTTGATGGAAACTGACATCTTTGTCATCCTCAAATAATGGCCATGATGTGTATTATCTTATTTGTAGTTTTTTTTTCCCTTACGAAAAAGAAGTTTATTCAAGTGTGCCATTAGTATACTTCTTTTAAACTAAAAATAAGAAAGTATACTTTCAGTTTATTTTTCCTGTACTTCTCAGAAGTATACTTCAAATTACACTTAAGTGTACTTGACTTATACTGAGAGAAAAGCAAGTATGTTCTTGTACTCAATCTTTTGATCCAGAAATACTTAAAAGTATAAGTATTCAAAGTATACTTGTATAAGTATTACAGTAAAAAAGTAAACTACTAGTATGCCCATAAATTCACTTGCAGTACACACGAGATACATAATTATGAACTAGTTGTGCACTTACTGTTACACTTAAACATATACTTTTATGTACTAAAAGTGGGCCAATTTAGTCCCAAGCGGTATTAAAATAGTACACTTACAAGTTTACTACTAGTACATAGTGACATTAGTATACTTACTACATAATACTTAAAATATACTTAAGTATACTACATAAAATATACTTATTTTTCGTAAGGGTTGGCCAGATATTATGCTATGTTATATTAAATATTCTGGTTTGCATATCTCGAATACCATAATAGTCAAGCACCTTTCATTTGTACAGTAATTAATATTATATGTTTGTACGGGCCAGACATTATAGCATTAGATGTCCTTGTTCGTTTGCATTCGTGTTTATAGAGCGGCTGCTGTAATCACGTGTGCCAGACTCAGAGCGATACAGTACGAGCCCTTCCCCCTTCACAGAACGAGCCACTTCAACACATCATCCTTCCTTTTAGTCAATAATCCCTGTGTCAGACACACCAATCATGGGATGAAGCACTGGAACCGGATCGCTAAATAATAGTTTTCACTGTTTAAGAGTATTATTAGCTGTTACCTGATTTGACCTGACTAGTACACTAATACAGTATATTCTCGATTATTCAGCTCTGCTAACTCGCAGACCGCCTACTTTTGTACATAATGTTTCCTTTCAGAGACTGGACTCTTTAAAACCAGTTTTCATGATCCAATCAAGTTAATGAGTGCTAGACCCAGGAAAACAAATATTAAAATGTAACCACTAAAATGGATTTCTGCGACTGATCGTCACTGTTGACTTTCCCACAACCCTGTAATCACCTTGAATATCTGCACACTTCATCTCTTTCTTCCTAAAGCATGCTGTCATTAACAGGCTCCTGGTTTTCCTGGACTATTTACCAAACAAATAGATGCAAACTCAAAAGGAAATGTGCAAAGCATGCTCACCGACATATAAGTGGTGCTAAGCTGTTGAAAAGCATAACTATGGACTCAACTTAATCCACTGTTGACAGAGAAAAGATAGCAAGCCGTTTACAAAACACGGACAAAGCCCATGCAAAACTCGCGTTCAGAATTCTTGAGATCCGTTTGTGGCCGTGTGCAAACTTTGATCTATCAGATTTATTACTGGGTGTTGAATGGCAAAGGACACAATTTACTCAGTCATTCATCACGTACCTTTGAAATGGAGAAGTGGCCAAAGGTCATGAAAATAATGCTGGTTCCTGATCATTGGCAAATAAATGATTCATGATGAGGACTAATCAGTGCACGGGGAAGGTTTTCATTTTTAAACACGAGTAAAATGTTGTGTAAAATACTGTAAGACTATCTTGGTGTCAATGACATGACCTACCTGTTTGGATGAAGGTTGAATAAATGTTAAAGCTCGATGACAGCAGATGAACTCCTCCCTAATCTCCTCAAAACTCCTCCTTGAAACAGGTGAGTTGGCGGGGTATAAATTTTGTGAACCTGGCCAGGGCACACAGGAGCTTTTTGTCTCCGGAGAGGCTGTCAGGAGAACGACGACATTTTAAAATCCACAAGCTTTAGATTTTGATTGGGAATAAACCAGGAAAATGGGGCTTGGCGTGAGTGGACCATATTGTTTGCTTTCCTGCTCTTTTTGCTCCTTATTTTATCTCATGCTCTGCTTTTTTGAAATCTTCAATGTGTTTATTGCGTATTGTTATTCCTGATAGACGGGGAATGATAAGTACAAATTGGCGGCAACTTCAGAGGATGGAGCCAAAATGCCAAAAAAGGCGAAAAACAAGCAGAAGGACATGGACGATCTTAAAAAAGAAGTGGATCTGGTGTGTATATAAATGCATTAAGAAAATACTCATTGCATTAACGTACTTTTAACACTCCATTTAATCATAATGTGGGGAAACTGAGCTTTCAAGGCCATTTTCTTTTCCACAGGACGACCACAAGTTGACGCTGGACGAGCTTCACCGCAAATACGGCACTGACCTGACCAGGGTGAGTTTTGGGAAATCTAAAATAATTCATATGCATCTTTTATCTGATTAGCTGAGCATAAACGATTATTGTTGACTCTTTTCTGTCAAATCAAAGCGCTTTTACTCAAAATGTTTAAAAAAATATATACATTTGACGTCCGTGTAAGATGTCCGTGACATGTTCAAGGCAAAACAGTGGATTGTTATGTATTGGAAACAGTAGATTACTGTATATGTATTGGAAACAGAAGATTATAAATTGGAATGGAAAACCTCTAATTCAAGCTACTATGAATCTGAAAACGATGTGCGTGATATTATTCGAGCTGTCCTGAAGCTCCGCCCCTACCTGGACCAAACCCTCTGCCTGACCTTGACCTTCACGTCACTCCAACACCTCAAGGACAGCATGCCCCTTTCAGTCATTACACAATACGTGGAGTCTCATATTTATGTTTGTTTTAATCCACAGCTCAGATTTGAGCGTGCTCACCCTGCAACAACTCATTGACTCGTTTTTTAAAATCATTTTTGGCAGGGCTTGTCCTCTTCCCGTGCAAAGGAGATCTTAGCTCGCGATGGGCCGAATGCACTGACCCCACCTCCTACGACTCCAGAATGGATCAAGTTCTGCAAACAGCTCTTTGGTGGGTTCTCAACGCTGCTGTGGATTGGTGCGATCCTTTGTTTCCTGGCATACGGAATCCAGGCTGCCTCCGAAGACGAACCCGCAAATGACAATGTACTATAGCGCCAAAATTATGCATGCATAGTTAATATGCCAACAAACGTAGAATAATTAGTAGAATCATTTTTGCAGCTTTACCTGGGGATTGTGCTTGCTGGTGTTGTCATAATCACGGGATGCTTCTCATACTACCAAGAAGCCAAGAGCTCTAAGATCATGGAGTCTTTTAAGAACCTCGTTCCTCAGGTACTGACATTTAAGAATGATTCTGACAGACATTTTGGCTCTAGACGTCGTTTTAATACATTCTGATTTTGTAGCAAGCCCTGGTTGTGCGTGATGGAGAGAAAAAGAACATCAATGCTGAGGAGGTAGTCGCTGGAGATCTTGTGGAGGTCAAAGGTGGAGACCGAATCCCAGCTGATCTTCGTATCATCTCGGCACATGGAATGAAGGTAATACCTAAAGCTAATAGGCTTTATGCCCAGCTGCACTACTTCCTGAACTTCAGCCAGCTCCTTGTTTCCCATCTTCCATTATTGGACAAACTGATTGATCCAGGTGTGTCTGATTATTGTTTTTGTGACTACTGAGGTCTGACACATCTGGATTAATCAGTTTGTCCAATTATGGAAGACAGGAAACAAGGAGTGCTCCTATACTGTTGAAAAGACTGGCATAGATATGTTGTGTTTTGAATGCTGGTCGCCACCAACCAGGCTTCTTAAGAAGCGTAACCAGAAAGATTTTTTTTGGCTAACTGGTTGCTATTAGGGATGCACGAAAAAAAAAGAGTTTTGTCCGATACCGATAACCGATAATTCGCCGATAATCTATATATTGGCCGATAAATCTAAATCCAAATGCGTATATGTTTTTAGAGCCTGATTACAAAAACAAAAGTCTCACCATTAAAAGTCATGTCTCAAGAACACAATTATAATATAATATATATATATTACTTATTATAATTTTATGTAGCCTGCATGACAGACCAGGGCTGGGTTTCCCAAAAGCATCGTAAGCTTAAGTTGATCGTAGAACAATTGCCACCAATGGTCTCTACGATCAACTTAAGCTTACGATGCTTTTGGCAAACGCAGCCCAGCCCGTTCTCGTCATATACTGACGCTTTTGACATCAGTGACACCCTTTAGCGTCAATATAAGACATATATATGGGCCAGAAGGCGCCTCCTAGTGGTGTAACCCTAACCCTACCCCAGAACTAAACCTACCCATAACCGAACAAAGCTCTGTGCGTGTTAAATTGATGCTAAAGTGTGCCATGTGTGTTGGATTTAGACGAAATTTCAAAAGCGTCACTATATGACACCCTAGGAAGGGAACGCGTTGTAGAGACTTGAGGTGCATGTTCCACTTAACTGTATTTTCGTTCTTTGAAGGGATTCCAATCATATTTCAACCAATTTAAAACCATCATGGCGAAGAGTGCGGATCTGAAGTATCTCAGCTAAAGGAAATAATCCATTATTTATCAGCTTTTATATATTGCCCAAATTGTCTTATTGGGCCGATAACATAACATTTATCAGCGGATACCGATAAATTGTGCATGTGTAACCCCTCACACCCGGGTCCAACTCGACCCGCTCGAACCTCGAACCCGGGCCTCGAACCTGGGTCTCCGGCATGAGGGTCAGGCGCGCTAACAAGGAGGCTAAAGACTGCAGCCTCTAGCGTCTGTCGCTAGAGCGCCTATTGAGATCGGGGAGTGAGGTTTACTCGCACAGCAACTACTAGCTGGCCTCCGTTACACATGCCTAGTTACTATGCAAGTCAACCAAGGTTTTGTTGGTGAACAAGTTGTCTATGCTGGTCTACCAGCGAGACCATTGGTGACCAAACCTGCTCCTGGTGGGCCAATGTTTTACAGAGGTAAAACAGCTAGACCAACACCAAACCAGTACTAATCAGCATAAATAAGCCTGGACCAACATGGATATTCATGGAAATCTTCCTTCCTTCTGTGCAGGTGGACAACTCTTCACTCACTGGTGAATCTGAACCCCAGACTCGTGCTCCTGACTTCTCCAATGAAAATCCCCTGGAAACCAGAAACATTGCATTCTTCTCTACCAACTGCGTTGAAGGTACAATGATAAGCCGAAATTTGTTGAATAACAAAAACAATGACAGAAATATAGCTGCAAGCAGCAAATAAGGGGGTTCAAGCACTTTAAGGACATTAAGCACATGCGTATAAAGGTGTTGTGTTATTATTCATAGATGGAAAATACCAATATGTTTTAAAAGCTTTTTAACAGTTATCGAGGTTAAGTCAAGAACCTAGGACTAGTTCGTGAAAGTAGGTTTTAGAAATAATCTCCAAGATTTAACAAAGTTGTTTTACCAGTTCTACCACGTGGTAAAATCACGTTATGCACGTGAAAAACGCGAAGGCGCCCTCCCGGATGGCTGATTCGTTCAAATGTCTCACAGACCTCTAGGGCCGGCCCAGCAAGTTTCGTTCCGATCGGCCTCCATTAACCTTGTCTGACAGACGCTCAAACATCATTGGCCAATGGCGGCCATGTTTTTTAAAATGCGCAAATGTCCTCGTAGACAACTGCAGCGCCTTGGACAAAGACGATGCATGCCAGTTTTCAATCATACTGACAGTTGTGTATTTTATTGTCCACATGGCCAGTCGCTGCGTCATTTTTCATGTGACCATAGACTGAGCCCATTCATAGGTGTGCCAAAATTGGTGAAATGATCTTAGTATCTTAGATTTTAGTATTAGCCATGGACGTGTATCGAAATTTGAGATTTTTTTTAAAATTATTTACAATCAGACTCCAGAGAATCTTCATGCACTGGTTGAGCGTACAACCTAGGACTACTTCGCAAAAGTAGGTTTTTCTAAAAAACCCAAATACCCCCAAATGTTGCTATGGTGTCAATCGAATCTGGATTCGAGGATCAAGAATTACAACCAAGAATTACGAGCCTGAGACAAAATGTTTAGGAGTAATGAGCCATTCCATACTTTTGATCAGGCTGATTGGGGCAAGCTTTGGTGACGTTGTAGTAGACGGAGGTACTACTATCCCTCAAAGTTTCAAGTCTCTACAACTTTTTGTACTACTTTTTGGTTTACTTTTATGGGAGAATACTGATCCTTGGAAATTCTAACAATACAATTGGTTACAGCGCTAATGACTTGAACCCCTAATCATGTAATTAAAAGTTACAATATTCAATAGGTACTGCCAGAGGGATTGTCATCAACACCGGTGACCGCACCGTCATGGGTCGTATCGCCACTCTTGCCTCCAGTCTGGATGGTGGAAAAACACCTATTGCTAAAGAGATCGAGCACTTCATCCACATCATCACTGGTGTAGCTGTTTTCCTGGGTGTGTCCTTCTTCATTCTTTCTCTGATTCTTGGATATGGTTGGTTGGAAGCTGTCATCTTCCTGATTGGAATCATTGTCGCGAATGTGCCTGAAGGTCTCCTTGCCACTGTCACTGTAAGTCTTGTTCTTGTTTAGTCAACTGTATCTACTCTTTAAATTCTTTTCTTGAGCCAAAAATGATTGTTGAATGTGTAACTTCATATAGGTGTGTCTAACTCTGACCGCCAAACGAATGGCAAAGAAGAACTGCCTGGTGAAGAATCTGGAAGCCGTGGAGACTCTTGGCTCGACCTCCACCATCTGCTCTGACAAGACGGGAACTTTGACCCAGAACCGAATGACCGTCGCTCACATGTGGTTTGACAACCAGATTCATGAAGCAGACACCACAGAGAACCAGAGTGGAGCCTCGTTTGACAAGAGCTCTGCTACTTGGTCTGCCCTTGCTCGTGTCGCCGGCTTGTGCAACCGTGCTGTCTTCCTTGCTGATCAGAGCCATCTCCCAATCCTTAAGGTGTGCTTGAGTTTCTCAATATTAATAACTTTAGGATGTTAAGGGAAATATCTAGATTAGAGTGATTTGTAAATCAATATATGTTTGTAAAGTAAAATAACTAAATCCATCTTTTGTAGCGAGAAACAGCTGGTGATGCCTCCGAGTCTGCCTTGTTGAAGTGTATTGAGCTGTGCTGTGGTTCAGTCATTGAAATCAGAGAGAAGTACACAAAGATTGCGGAAATCCCTTTCAACTCCACCAATAAGTATCAGGTATTTTTGTTGATGTATCTTTAGAGATGATGATGTAGATTTGGCTGGTCGCCCTAACAACGCCTAATCTGCCTTTTCTAGCTCTCAATCCACAAGAATCCCAATTCCTCAGAGTCTAAGCACCTGATGGTGATGAAGGGAGCGCCTGAGAGAATCTTGGATCGATGCTCCACCATTTTGATTCAAGGAAAAGAGCAGCCTTTGGACGATGAAATGAAAGATTCATTCCAAAACGCTTATGTTGAACTCGGAGGTCTTGGAGAAAGAGTGTTGGGTAAAGCCAACTTATGAAGTTCTATGCGCCATGAAAACTATAACTATGCACACTAGTGATTGTGTTCTTTCTCAAAGGTTTCTGCCACTTTAGCCTCCCCGATGACCAGTTTCCTGAGGGTTTTGCATTTGATACTGATGAAGTGAACTTCCCCACTGAGAACCTGTGTTTTGTTGGCCTCATGTCCATGATTGATCCTCCTCGTGCCGCTGTACCAGATGCTGTGGGCAAGTGCAGGAGTGCTGGAATCAAGGTGTTGCTTCACCTTGATTCAAGACTGATGGCTTGATTACATTTTACCTGTATTAAAGTAAATGAATCAGATGATCAAGCATTATATCTTCTATCGCAGGTTACTTGTGACCATCCAATTACAGCTAAGGCTATTGTAAAGGGTCTTGAATCAAGATGTTGTTCTTGATTCAAGATCCATGTTGCACCTTTGTGCTCTTGTTGCAATGACATTCAGTTAATCAGATGTTAATGCATGATCTTCGATTACAGGTTATCATGGTTACCGGTGACCATCCAATTACAGCTAAAGCTATTGCTAAGGGCGTTGGTATCATCTCTGAAGGCAACGAGACTGTGGAAGACATTGCTGCTCGTTTGAACATCCCTGTTGGAGAGGTCAACCCAAGGTAAACTCAAGGGCATCTCAAACAAAAACTTTATAGACAACACGTTTAGATATCTGCTAATGCAAAGTGTGCCTCTAGGGATGCTAAAGCCTGTGTGGTCCATGGTGGAGAACTGAAGAATATGAGTGAAGAAGAGATGGATGATATCCTGAAACACCATTCAGAAATTGTGTTTGCCAGAACTTCTCCTCAACAAAAGCTGATCATTGTTGAAGGTTGTCAGCGACAGGTACCGTCATCTAATCAATCCTATTGATTCTAGATGATTTTACCCAGCAGGGACCATTTAAATGCATATTTTCTCTAATCAGGGTGCCATTGTAGCCGTGACCGGTGATGGTGTCAATGATTCTCCAGCTCTGAAGAAGGCTGACATTGGTGTGGCTATGGGTATTGCTGGATCTGACGTCTCCAAACAGGCTGCTGACATGATCCTTCTAGACGACAACTTTGCCTCAATTGTCACTGGAGTAGAAGAAGGTATGACGTTATTGGGGACTTAATTGACTGAGGAATTATTAAGGTTACTTTAAGACCTAGCTCTCAAATGTGTCTTCAATTTTAGGTCGTTTGATCTTTGACAACTTGAAGAAGTCCATTGCCTACACCCTGACCAGTAACATCCCTGAAATATCACCTTTCCTCTTATTCATCATTGCTAATATTCCTCTACCTTTGGGCACAGTCACCATTCTCTGCATTGACCTGGGAACAGACATGGTAGGTGAAATGACACTTTTTTATGTAGAATATTATCCAGTATGAGAATCAGGGATATCAAGCATTGACGGTTCATACAACTGTTGTATACACTCTAAAAAATGCTGGGTTGTTTCAACCCAAGTTTGGGTCAAATATGGACAAACCCAAATGTTGGGTTAAAATGAAATTAAAAGATGTACAGTTGAAAGTGAAAGTTGGGTTAAAATTTGAAATTACATTTTTAACCCAACGTTTGGGTTTGTCCAAATTTGACCGAAATTTGGGTTCAAACAACCCAGCATTGTTTAGAGTGTTGATTAGTTTTCCTCTTCTTCTTTGGGTTGGCAGCCTTATGGTAAACGATATTGAAATTTGGTAAACTGATGAGAGTTGACCTGAGCTGGATGATAACATCACTCTTTTATGGAGAGCTGCTTTACAGCTGAATTGAACAAGTGTCTTAATTGATGAACTTTACAGTTATTGAACTGAACTGAATCAACTGACTTCTACTGAACAATGAAACTATTGTCTAGGGCTACTTTACACCAGAAACGTAACCATGTTAAGTTAACTCAACCAACAGCTCAACATTTGACATACATTTTTGCTAATAACTAATTTTCTTCTGATTCGTTGGATCATGGTTTCCTCAAACTTTAAACTTATGCCAATGAATAGCATCCCAACCAGGAAATTTGGGCCTTATCTTGGCAATGCATGGATGCATTGAATTCTACCTTGTAATTGTCATCGCACTTGCATTGCATTTGATTTTTTTCAATGTTTCCAAAGGTTCCTGCTATCTCATTGGCCTACGAAACTGCTGAAAGTGACATCATGAAGAGACAACCCAGAAACGCTAAAACAGATAAACTGGTGAATGAGAGGCTAATCAGTATGGCCTACGGTCAAATCGGTAAGAGCATAGTTATTCTAAACAGATGTGCATACCTGTTAGCTCTATGTTCATTCATTGACCTGGTTTTAAACAAGAACTTTATTGTTCTTAAACTTAACTATTTTACTCTAAATTAATTATCATGGATGCTCAACATAGAAAACATCACCAATAAGCAAAACACACATTCGATTGTACAAATGCACTGCAGCAGTCTTTGTTATTTATTAAGGGCGTGTTCACACTTACATGTTTGGTTAGATTAAAACGAAGTTAGTGCTGTTCATTTGAAGATCTTCATTTGTGTGTGTGACGGAGGGATTCCCGCCGCTGTTTTGATGCCTTTACACATTTTATAAGCTCTTTGCAAGTTCTCAGCTGGTCAAAATACCATAAATTGAAGGTTGCACGCATACATCGAGCTCATTTAGCCCAGCACGCAGCATGGTTTTGGATGTTCGGTAAGTTCCGTCTCGAAATCTACAACATCCCAATGCCTTTAGGTCCGGTATCTTTAGGTTCAGGGTTAAAATGCTAATGTGAACGCTAGGCAGACCAGGACTAAATGTTTTTATGGTCCGGACCAAACAAACCAAGCGAACCAAACTACATGTGTGAACACACCCTAAAGCAATAAGCCCCAAGAAGCTGTGGCTTACAGTGACTTTATCGCGTTGTTAGGCACAGCCCGTTCTCATCCCAAGAAGTCATATAACTGACGTTTTTGACCATACGTCAACATCCGACGTTTTAGGGTACCCTTCAACGTCGGTTAGATGACGCTATCTAATCCTAACCCTACCCCAGACCTAAACCTAACCTACCTTAAAAGGTAAAGCGTCAGTTGAATGACGCCCTAGGATCGTCATCTAAGTGACGTTAAAGGGTACCCTAAAACGTCGGATGTTGACGTATGGTCAAAAACGTCAGTTATATGACGTTTTGAGATGAGAATGTGTTGTTACTACAGCTTCATTAAGCACAAATAAATAGTTAAGGTGGCTATATCTTTAGCACATTAAAACTGTCAACGAAACTTCATAATTGCTAATTATGAACAGCGCCACCTACTGTTTTTTTAAAGAAAATCTAAATAACGTATTTAAAATGGAATGCACTACAATTTCAAAAACAAATGCATTACATTAATATATACTTCAATCTATTGTCAGACCCTCCTAACTTAAATATTAATGTCATCATACATATTTTTAGGTATGATGCAAGCAGTTGCAGGGTTCTTTGCCTACTTTGTAATTCTTGCCGAGAACGGATTCCTGCCCTCCGATTTAATAGGAATCCGAGTCAAGTGGGATGATAAGTATCTCAATGACCTGGAAGACAGCTATGGCCAGCAATGGGTAGGTGTCATAGCTCTATAAATCAAAAACTTGTATTAAACAACAAATGCAGACATCCCACCAAGCAAAAACGAATTTATGATAATACCAGGTGATCTTTCTTCTTGGCTGACCGATGTGATTGAATCCAGACCGCAACATGGTTTCGCCCAGATCTGGCCCACATCTGCTCTTTAAAAATGCTGGGTTGTTTTAACCCAACTTTGGGTCAAATATGGACAAACCGCAAACATTGGGTTAAAAATATAATTTAAAAATGTTACCCAATGGCTGTTTGTCCATATTTGACCCAAATTTGGGTTAAAATTAGAGTGTGAATCCACATGTACCAGATGTGGCCCGCATCTGGGCCGACACTATGTTGCTGTCTGTAATACTAGGGATCTTGTATTTAATTTACAATACATCAATATGCCACTCTAAAAAATGCTGGGTCGTTTTAACCCAATGTTGGGTCAAATATGGACAAACCCGAAATGTTGGGTTAAAAATGTAATGTAAAAATTTAACCCAACGGCTGGGTTAGTCCATATTTGACCCAAAGTTGGGTTAAAACAACCCAGCATTTTTTAGAGTGTGCGGGAGAGTCCCGTACCTTTACGTATCTACGTTAATATTGCTCATGTGTTTATATTTCTAGACGTATGAGCGCAGAAAGATTGTGGAGTTCACGTGTCATACGGCATTCTTTGCCAGTATTGTGATTGTGCAGTGGGCTGATCTAATCATCTGTAAAACCAGAAGGAATTCCATTGTACAGCAAGGAATGAGGTACGTAAACAAAGGGTCCAGACATTAACATGTGTAAAATGTGTTATTTTATCATAATGCTCATTGCTCACTACTATTATTTCATAGAAACAAAATCCTCATCTTTGGACTGTTTGAAGAAACTGCTCTGGCAGCTTTCTTGTCATATTGCCCCGGCATGGACGTTGCTTTGAGAATGTATCCTCTCAAGTAGGTTTTTACAAATTGGATTTTTTATAACATATAGCAGACTTTGAAAACCATTAACCACCTAACATTGTTATTATGATTTAGACCATGTTGGTGGTTCTGTGCCTTCCCGTACTCGCTGCTCATCTTCGTATATGATGAAGCTAGAAGATACATCCTCAGGCGGAGCCCAGGAGGTAATTGATATATGTTTAAAGCTTTCCCAAGAGGAACTTTGGATTTTGAATTGGATTTCTGATAAATTTCCTAACAGTGTTTTGTTGTTTTGCATGAACTGGCTCTTATATCTGTGCTGTTTTGTTTCAGGCTGGGTGGAAAAAGAAACATACTACTGAAACAAGACGACTTTATGTCACAAACATATGCAAGAAGACATTCGTTTTGATATTTTCAAAATGATACACAATCTGGTTATTTTCAATCAATAAACCTGTGAAATAATATTAAGGTTTTTTGTTTTTTTTGGTGTTCTCAATCTGCTCTATGAATCTGAAATATGAGCAAGATAGCATGATTTCACCCACTCATTATCTTTTTATAGTTCTTGGTAACCTAAAAGTATTGACTGTGAGCATTGTGTCTCTACTCTTAAATTTCACAGTGATGCAATAGAATATGTGTTTTTGGTTTATCAAAGAAACTTTCAGTTAACTGTTTTTAAAATATCAATTTTTTCTTACACTCTTAAAAATAAGGGTTCTTAGGGAGCCCCTAAAATTTGTCAATGTTGTTGTGTTCTCTTGCAAATGTTTTGCGTTCTCCCAAGAAAGAACTAAAGGACATTTTGTCCACTAAAAAGAAACTAGTGGTCCCATGGATGTTAAAGGTTTTTCATGGAACCAACAATGCCAATAAAGAACATTTATTTTAACACTCTAAAAAAATGCTGGGTTATTTCAACCCAAATTTGGGTCAAATATGGACAAACCCAAATGTTGGGTTAAAAATTTAAAAAAACAATGTACAGTTGAAAGTGAAAGTTGAAGTTGGGTTAAAATTTAAAATGACATTTTTAACCCAACATTTGGGTTTGTCCATATTTTACCCAATTTTGGGTTAAAACAACCCAGCATTGTTTAGAGTGTACAAATCACTAAAGACAACAATCAAATATCACATTACTGTTAGTAAAATTGCTTTAATCAATTTATTGATTAATTAAACTACTGTATGTCTTCTTCAGGTGTAAAAACACTATGTGTAGTGGCAGTCTCTAATCAGTTTAATTTAAGAGCAATAGAAACTGATGCAATATTCCATCATGTATGAATGAATGAATGAATTAATTAATAAATCATTTAATCATTCATCATGATTAAAAAAACACTTGTGATAATGACATCATTGGGCATACTTGTGATTTATCTCAATCAGTTTCAACACATTAATGCTCAATACCAATCTATCTAAAAGGCAAAAGTTAACTAAGCAACAAGAATTTAAAATATGCTTTATTGACATTTCAGAAAAGAAACAAAGGCACAGCACGTGAGAATTCACAACTATCACTAGAGGGCGTACTTCTAGTCTAAAATTAGGGGGTGACATGATAGTTTCCATGACAACACATGTATAGGCGAGAGCCCACAGCTTGTAAATAAAATTCAAGATATTTTTAGCTCCCCTATACTTTGAAGATGCAGTCTTCAACAGGCACCGTTTCAGCCGGTCAATTTCCATCAGCAACACACACTAGGCCTATACATGTGTTTAATGAGCATAATCCCTCTAATGAAGATAATCCTGAAAAACATACATAATGACCATGAAATAAGATCAAAAATAGCCTGACAAATAGAGCTCAAATTAGCGTATCTACAATATTAGCCCATATACATGAGTAAATGCAACAACATTCACATTATTTATTAAGCTTTTTAATTTGCTAAATGTATTTTCTAACAAAATCACATTAGTATGTAGGTTATAAAACAATAAAAAACCAAGCAAGTCGTGATTTTTAGACTGTCTGACACCATAAACATGATTATGTTCGCTTTTCTAAGCACATACCACAAGTAGAAGGCCATGTAATAGTTTATTAAATAGTTTAATACTTTTTAACTGTTATAGTAAATAGTGTAATACTATTAAACAAATTTAACCAGGTTTGCATGCAAACTGTAGGGATTAAAAAGATGGAAAATCTAAACTGGATTCTAGATGGTCTGGTAGGCTACATACTGGTAGAAAATTTCAGACCTGCAGTAAATCAGTAAGGAGCTTTGGTTTTCTGAACATAACCAGCTAGAAAGCATGTTGTAAAACACACCTATAATCTCAAACTGGATTTTTCTAACAAGGTAGTAACTTTCAAGAGATTTCAAGGGGCTTCTTAACCGGCATTTCATAAAGATAAGATCAAACAAACAAGGTATCTTTACTCCGATATGGAGAAAAGATTCATGGCCATTTTTTCAACGTGATCGAAGTTCAGAGGTGAAAGTCTGACACAATCCCCCAGCCCAGATCTAGCCTACCCCACAGACCACGCCCCTTTCCTCCGCGTTACCATGACAATCCGGGCAGACGTCATACTGAAAAACCCCACCGTAGATATAAGCATTGAATGCTCAGAGCCTGTAACGCGGCTTGGATGCGTGTTCGGGTTGAACGACAAGTCCAGCGGTGACCAAGGATAAACAGCCCAGGGAAAAAAGGAAGCGGGATTGGGGACTTTTAATTTGTTGTTTTTAAAGAAAACTTGGATTTTTCTTTTGGAAACTCAGGTGATCGTTTTTATCCAAAAGAAGCAAAATGGGACGAGGAGTAAGTGTGAACGTGTTTTGTCGTTTAAATGCTGTTTTGGAATGTCCGTGTTCAAACAGTGTAACAGTTGTTTCAAAGTATCGTCATAATTCGAATGTTTTGGTGAAGAGTTCCAAATGGCTTCCCAGAGCGCGAGACTTCCGCAGTTCGAATATTCAAATTAGTTGGTTTAAATGAATGAAATGTGCACGAGGGTTCGTTAAAACCTTATAAAGTCTGTATTCTCGGATGGAGCAACAGGTATTTAGGTCTGTGGCTTTAAAAGAGAGTCAAGCACCCCTTTAAGACTTTCTTGGTTCAGTACAAAGATTTCAGGAATGTAACAGACAAACTTCCTCCTATATGGCCGCGATGTTGCACGGCCTGTTTGTCGAAGCAGATAAAGTCAGTCTCGTGACTTTTATATTGCTGAACTAAGAGAATGGCTAGGTGTAACCCTTATGTTTAGCAGCCCTTCGAAAAATCTTCATATTTTTAACGTTACCTTTACATTTCTAGCTCGGCCGACAACGTGTTTCTGACAGGAAACCTCGAGATACATTGTAACAATTAAACCGCGTGAACCTCGAAATGGAACGCCGCGCTTAGTTTAAATATTCGGACCTGTAGATGCATTGTTTCAAAATCTAAATATCCACTTTAAAACGTTCCAGATGAAAGAGGCGTGTATTTGAAGAAAAAAATACTCCACGTTTTTATTTCAAATAAAACACTAGCACGTGTATTTCTCGTTTTAAACTATCCGCCTACTGAAAATCTCAATGTACACAAAATATGACCATCACGCAACTCCTACACAAGATAAACCCCTAACTCTATTTACTACAAGCTATTTCGACAAACTGCTACGAGATGATTCAAAAACCTCTAAATGATTTGTCAGTAACGCCAAGTAAACCATGTCACATTTTTGGGTGTATCTGACACGATAAAGTTATCACGTGTTAGTGGACTGTTTGTCATTTTTATCTCGGGCTGAGTGGGTTCAACAAATGCTTGACTTAAAATAAATGGGGGCGACGTTCAAGGTGAATGGATATTAATCGAAATCAAGCTGTAAAATATCTCATGCTTAAATTTCTTCCATTTCTCTTTTCACATTTAGTCATAGTCTTATGATTTGCCTCCAGCTAGGGTTTATTAGCTCCTAATATGATTACAGTATGAGCAGTAAGAGCTGAATACCACTCCCTAATGTAAGACCAGTTTAAATGTAAATTATGCATTGAGTCCCAGGATGCTTCATGTGATGGAGAGCAAACAGCCATCCGCATGTTTCATCTGGGTTTGGTGCATTGAGCTACGCCCCCAGCCCCATTAAATCCCACCGCAATGGGGCAGATGTCTCTCCTCTGCAGACACAGGGTTGTAGTGTTTGTGTACTAAAGACCGAAATGAGATGACAGCATTTAGTCTATTTTGCGATGTGGGTCATATAGAAATAAGAATGGGAATTGAAAATGTGCTAATTTACCTTTTAAAGGCATTGTATAACATTCAAATCCATAGTATTTAAACTATATTGTACGGTATTTTGAAGTTTGGTTAAAAATATTGTTTCTTTCAAAAATGTTCGTATACTGTGGACCAGCATCAGGTGTTGACCACAGCTGTGTACTCGCTCTCCCGAGTGTGTGTATAAGCTAAGACTGTCATTCCGTCTCCGAAGGGTTTAACATTCTTTCCATTCATCGGTCACTCTGTGTTTAGTGAGACCTTTTGTCATTGACAATCCTATCTGACCCTGACGGGCTGTCTCGGGGCCCCCTTACCATTTTTGGTACTACTATGAGTATAGTATGCATTAACCACACACTAAAACATTGCTTTTCCTCCACGAATAGAGGAATAAATAACTTTCCAGAATGCATAGATGTTTATCTTGACATTTTAAAACTACATTGGTGTCCAATAGTCTCAGACTACATTGAAAATGTGTAATTTGGCACTTTTTAGATTTGTGAAAATATTAATATCTTTAGGCGACTAGTTAAGAGTGTCTTCATTCATTGGAGATCAAGATGCTCTTTGGAATGTCTCAAATCATGCAGGTTTTGTTCATGAATGTATAATATCATAAATAGTCACATTTGTGAGAGAATATTCTGAAGTTTACAGGGCTTTTTATGCTAAAAAAAAAATCTTTGATGTCAGGTTTGTTCTTGAAATGCAAACTTTTGGACCCCACTGTACTTTGTAGTTAATTTTCAATCCGTGCTCCTGAACTGAAATGAGCTTATGAAAAGCTGTAATGTAGCACTAATTGACCTGTGACTGGTGTGGAGGAGTTTGTACAGTACACCGTGTTTTCTTTTCACCCTCCTCTGTTCATTCGCCAATTCTGAAACAAAGACTGTTGGGTCTGACACGTGACTTAACCCATTCACAGGTCTAGAGGTGTGGCTCTGTTTCCAATGGCAACAGGGCAAAGTCCCAGAACTGATATGCATGAGCACACTGATTTTGGCTTATGTGCAAGGTAGGAAATATTTGGAAGAATATTAACATGGTAGCATCCATACAATATTCTCTCACAAATGTGACCATTTATGAGTTGGTTCTGCCATGGTTGATTTTAATCTTTCACCCTCTGGCTCACTTTCTTTCAACCTTTTGACATTTTCCACACACATGTGCAAGATGTGAAAGGAGCGCGTATGCATATTGAACCTGATGACTTGGCATAAGTAGACGAGAAAGAGCGCTGAAGTAAGCTGTCATGTTCAGTCGAGCACTACAGGTGTTGAGGTCTTTGTTTGTGGCCACTTGCATCAGCTGTTGCTTTCATGTGCAAAAAAATATCCAGTCCGATGTACTTGCAGATTTATATCAGGACCTTCCAAAAACTAATAGATTTCATGCTGAGATAAATATCTTTGTAAAATGATCCATGCACGATTATGACAAATCATAATTGTCGATTATTGCCTTGAAATTATAATTGCGATTATCACAATTTACATTGAATGATGTTTTGAACAGCTTTATGCCATTGTTCGAAGTGACAGCATGCAAATTGTTATATCAAAATAAAACGGCTGACAACACCTGAAAATTTCAATGCTCTACTTTTCCTCTTCGGTCGCCCTACTGGTTCGAAACGAAATTGTCCATTGCCGCTGTCGTAAATAATTTAGCCTACCGTCGCACGCACGCTCGCTGTTTATCCAGCAGCGGCTTTAGAATGAACGATGTCCACAGTCAAAGTAGAGCATGTTACATGATTTCATGAAAGGATGATGTATTGCGACATCAGAAATGAAGAAAAACGAAATAATGACTATTGTGATGTAAAGCAGTCGAATTTTGTAGTTCTTTTTGTGGTCGGGTTCCTACCCGAACCCCGAAGTTACATAGTGCCAGTACATGTGATACAGACCCCGTCAGGCAACGTCACGGCAGAAGTGCTTTTCACCCTGTTACGACTTGATGTACCACTGATAAGATTTTGGAAACATTATTTTAAGTAAACAATGTTAGATAGTGTTGTTTTAATGCTAATTATAATGTTACACTAACTAAAATTAAAACAATGGGGAAAAACCCTTAAGATAAGCTGTAAAAAAAAAAAATTAAGTACACAGAATAATGTAAGTGGACTTTTTATAATTGTGCCTTTGAACGATTACATAATTGTGGCATCCATAATTGTAATCGCGATTACAAATTCGATTAATTGTGCAGCCCTACGTAGTCGTCAATGGACTATTATGCCACACAGTTATATGGTTTGATACGATTGTAGGTTAGATATTTTTTACTAGAATCTTTACTATCGTGTACTTTCTCTTTTCAATATGCTAAAAAACGTATAATTGCATTTTTATTCATTAAATTGACGCATCGTTTTTCAAACAAAGGGCCTGTTGATTACTGAGCTGACTGAAAATGATTGTTCAAATGCAAACTAGCAATCAGATGCTTTATACTTTAGTGACTCATTTAACGGCTCATGTGCTTGCCTAGACAATGAGCCACCTATTCTATTCCCAGAATGCCGTTGTGATAAAAACTGTTGCTTAACGTTAGTAGAGGTCACTTGGTTAATTGTCCTTCAAGTTAAATGTTAATTACTACACATTCGGATTGTGCAATCAGCGCTACGTTACCGCTTGCTAATATTTTACATGCGTCTCTTGCATGCTTAAGTTGGATAATTCCAGTTTCTTGTGCAAGTCTATCCTAAAAAAAAACAACCCCATCAATAAATGTTAGCTGTTCAAAATTACAGTCTTGCATCACACTGAATTGATTTCACTGATTATAGTAGTTGCATCCCGGTTAAGAAAAATACTATATTGTTGGACCGTGCACCAAGGAGATTTAATGTTTTGTTTTCGCCTGCTCCACCACAGGAAGGTCGAGAACAATATGAGCTGGCGGCCACCTCTGAGCAGGGGGGCAAAAAGTCAAAGCCCAAGGGCAAGAAAGAGAAGGATAAAGACATGGACGAACTCAAAAAAGAGGTGGACTTGGTGAGTCTGTTTAGTGATTCAAAACACTTGTTGGCAAAACTATTAAGGTAGTATTTCAGATGGTGAAATGTTCTTTTTGTGCAATGTTATAGGATGATCACAAACTGTCCCTGGATGAACTCAATAGGAAATATGGCACTGACTTAAACAAGGTAAATCTGATTCGGTGCTGGATTTGATTTAAAGATGGACTGTTTTTGAAGTGTAATATTGGCATAACGCTCTCAATCTGGATCTTTATTGTCTAACCCATCTCGCTCTCCAGGGATTGTCTGTTGCTCGTGCTAGGGAGATCTTGGAACGTGATGGACCCAATGCTTTGACTCCACCTCCAACAACCCCAGAATGGGTCAAGTTCTGCAAGCAACTCTTTGGAGGATTCTCAACTCTCCTGTGGATTGGAGCCATCCTTTGTTTTCTTGCCTACGGCATCCAGGCGGCCTCCGAAGAGGAACCTGCCAATGATAACGTAAGGAGAAAACCCTATTTGTGTTTCTTAAGGGTATGCCATTTAATCAAACATTGTTGTTCTAGCAGTACCCCTAATGTCTCCTCTGTTATCTTGTGCAGTTGTATCTGGGTATTGTGCTCTCTGCTGTTGTAATGATCACTGGATGTTTCTCATACTATCAAGAAGCCAAGAGCTCCAAGATCATGGACTCTTTCAAGAACCTTGTCCCTCAGGTACTGACAACAATCCTTTCATATTATCTGGATCTTTGTAATGTCTTTAGTGGTGTTAAGTGAATTTCCACTTTGTCCGTAGCAAGCCTTGGTCATCCGTGATGGTGAGAAGAATAATATCAATGCTGAAGAAGTTGTGGTTGGAGATCTCGTGGAAGTCAAAGGTGGTGACAGAATTCCTGCTGATCTGCGAATCATTTCTGCTCATGGATGCAAAGTAAAGTACCATTTCAAGTCATGGTTGAATGTCTCCTCTATTGGCACGGAATTACAAACAATCTTGTCCTTTCTAGGTGGACAACTCTTCCCTAACTGGCGAATCTGAGCCCCAGAGTCGTACTCCTGACTTCTCCAATGAAAACCCACTTGAGACCAGGAACATTGCGTTCTTCTCCACCAACTGTGTTGAAGGTACAAAAACACGAAGTAAAATTTGTGTTTGTTAAAACTAAGTAGCCATTTTCATTGGAATTTGTTCTGCTTGCAGGTACCGCCAGGGGGGTCGTCATTAACACCGGTGACCGCACTGTCATGGGTCGTATCGCCACTCTTGCTTCTGGTCTTGAAGTTGGTCGCACCCCCATCTCTATTGAGATCGAGCACTTCATCCACATCATCACTGGTGTAGCTGTCTTTCTGGGCGTGTCCTTCTTTATCCTCTCTCTGATCCTTGGATACTCTTGGCTGGAAGCTGTCATCTTCCTTATTGGTATCATTGTTGCTAATGTGCCTGAGGGTCTCTTGGCTACTGTAACTGTAAGTGCCAGAATAATTGCAGTTGTGTAGTAGCAGAATAATAACAGCTTGGTTGATTTGTAATATCAAATCATCTAAAACTCTTTAAACCACCAGGTCTGCTTAACTCTGACCGCCAAACGAATGGCAAAGAAGAACTGCCTGGTGAAGAATCTGGAAGCCGTGGAGACTCTTGGCTCGACCTCCACCATCTGCTCTGACAAGACGGGAACTTTGACCCAGAACCGAATGACCGTCGCTCACATGTGGTTTGACAACCAGATTCATGAAGCAGACACCACAGAGAACCAGAGTGGAACCTCGTTTGACAGGAGCTCTGCTACTTGGGCCGCCCTCGCACGTGTCGCCGGTCTCTGCAACCGTGCCGTCTTCCTTGCTGAGCAAGAAAATATCGCAATTCTTAAGGTCTGTTATTTCCCTGAAAACATCCTGGCAATTCTGACTTGTTTAGTAATGGGACTAATTTTTTGGCTTGCATTTGCTGGAACATCCCAAGCAGTCTTTCTAAACATGCAACAGACAGACTCTTCCTTGATCTCACGCTTTTCTGTTTCCTCTCGTAGAGAGATGTGGCTGGTGACGCCTCCGAATCTGCCCTGCTGAAGTGTATCGAGCTCTGCTGTGGATCGGTGAAAGAGATGAGAGAAAAATACAGCAAGATTGCAGAGATCCCATTCAACTCTACCAACAAATACCAGGTAAAGCCGTCTCCTCCTTGGGGCAAGTCTTTGGATGCATTTATGTTGTCTAACGCTTTCTGTCTGTGGACCTTTTTAGCTATCCATCCATAAGAACATCAACAGCGATAAAACTGAAACCAATCACCTGCTGGTAATGAAAGGCGCTCCTGAAAGGATCCTGGACAGGTGCACCTCTATTTTGATCCAAGGAAAAGAGCAGCCACTTGATGATGAGATGAAGGACGCCTTCCAGAATGCGTACTTGGAACTTGGTGGCCTTGGAGAAAGAGTACTTGGTAATTTAGCTTGTTGATAATCTATGCATGCCCATTCTACTCTTTCCTTCAACATGTTGATTCTTCACAGGATTCTGCCACTTCAACCTTCCCGACGAACAGTTTCCTGAGGATTTCCAATTCGATACGGAAGAGGTGAACTTCCCCACTGAGAACCTGTGCTTCATTGGTCTCATGTCCATGATCGATCCTCCTCGTGCTGCTGTACCAGATGCTGTGGGAAAGTGCAGGAGTGCTGGAATCAAGGTACGTCATAGTCATTGCGAATAACTGCTTGTTGTCTCCAAGAAACAACCAGAAACATCTTGATTTTGAATGGCACTTTTAGGTTATCATGGTTACTGGTGATCATCCAATCACAGCAAAGGCCATTGCCAAGGGAGTGGGCATCATCTCTGAGGGCAACGAGACCGTTGAAGACATTGCTGCTCGCTTGAACATTCCTATTAATGAGGTCAACCCAAGGTAACGGGTTCCTCCTCCTTGACTTGAATATTTTTGTTTGGATATTCATTCGTTTAGTTTTTCATTTAATCGAATGTTCTTTGAAGGGATGCCAAGGCTTGTGTTATCCATGGTGGAGACCTGAAGGATCTGACCCCTGAGCAATTAGATGACATCTTGAAGTACCACACAGAGATTGTGTTTGCCAGAACTTCTCCTCAGCAGAAGCTGATTATCGTTGAAGGCTGCCAGAGACAGGTTAGTCGTCATTGCGATCTCAGGTCAATCAAAACTTCACCAGGTTGTTTCGATAAGATAAGCGGTGAATACTTGACCTGGCTAGTACAACTTGACCAGTTTCCAGCGTCAAGTAACTTCTACCCACACTGAACCTATTTGAAGTCTAATATAAAGCTACGAGAAGCAGGATTTTGGATAACCAAAGGATTGACAAAATGGCTGGTTGCATTCGTAGTTGGTGAGGACAAGAACTTAGGCTTGTCGTGGAATGGTGTAAGATTAATTTGTGTTTGTCCACAGGGTGCCATTGTAGCCGTGACCGGTGATGGTGTCAATGATTCTCCTGCTCTGAAGAAGGCTGACATTGGTGTGGCTATGGGTATTGCTGGATCTGACGTATCCAAACAGGCTGCTGACATGATCCTTCTGGACGACAACTTTGCCTCAATTGTCACTGGAGTAGAAGAAGGTATGACGTTATTGGGGACTTAATTGACTGAGGAATTATAAAGACTTACTTCTCAAATGTGTCTTCCACTTTAGGCCGTCTTATCTTTGACAACTTGAAGAAGTCCATTGCCTACACCCTGACCAGTAACATCCCTGAGATCACCCCCTTCCTCTTCTTCATCATTGCCAACATCCCTCTTCCTTTGGGCACAGTCACCATTCTCTGCATCGACCTGGGAACGGACATGGTAAGCACCACGCTTGACTAGTAATTACTTTGATTGGTCAGCCAAATCACGTTCTTGCATAAATGCCATTGTCCTCTTATCCTCAAGGTTCCTGCTATCTCATTGGCCTATGAAGCTGCTGAGAGTGACATCATGAAGCGTCAACCGAGAAACCCCAAGACTGACAAACTTGTAAATGAGAGACTAATTAGCATAGCCTACGGTCAGATCGGTAAGAGTTGATTTTATCTGCAAAGCAGTTGTGTAAAGAAGTTGGATGATTGAATCTCATTGCTTCTGCTTTCTCCACAGGTATGATTCAAGCTCTGGCTGGGTTCTTCACATATTTCGTCATCTTGGCTGAAAATGGCTTCCTGCCATCGTCATTGCTGGGGATTCGAGTGTTTTGGGACGACAAATACATGAATGACCTGGAGGACAGTTATGGCCAGCAATGGGTGAGTGTTTTCAATCATCCAATTTTCCAATCACTCCATTCGTCCATAGTCTCGTCTGAACTCGTGTTCTTGGCCATCTTAGACGTACGAACAGAGGAAGATTGTGGAGTTCACATGCCACACCGCCTTCTTCACCAGTATTGTGATCGTACAGTGGGCTGATTTGATCATCTGCAAGACCAGAAGAAACTCAGTCTTCCAGCAAGGAATGAAGTAAGTAGATGGCCAATAATTTGTCCTAATTTGATTTGCTCAAAATGGATAGAAAGTGACTGTTGTTCTTTGCAGGAATAAGATTCTCATCTTTGGACTGTTTGAAGAAACAGCTCTGGCTGCTTTCCTGTCCTACTGTCCAGGCATGGATGTGGCCCTCAGAATGTATCCATTGAAGTAAGTCTTGCAATATTTCTGGGTCATTTTTTTGCATCATGACAGTTTATGCAACACGTGTATTATATAAAACATTTGCCATTTATGTCATGGCGGCGTTATGGTTTTATTTGTAAAAGTGTGTTGCATTAATTTACTTTAGAGTTTAGTGACTTGCACGGAAAATATAGTGTTTGGTGACGCTTAATGTTAAATGATTTTGAGGGGATTATGTATTTTGGTTGAGAGAGTTTGAGAAAATGTAATGCATATCAAACAGTGTGATTTGTAATTTGGGTATGTTTTCTTCTCCAGACCAAACTGGTGGTTCTGCGCCTTCCCATACTCGCTCCTCATCTTTATTTATGATGAAATCCGAAAACTTATCATTCGACGCAGCCCAGGAGGTAAGAGAATATTTAATCGCACCATGCCTCATAACATCGGAGATAATTTTTATTTGCATAATGAGGTTTTCAAAACCTAGTTAATATTTTTAATCTTTCTAAAAAAGATTTCTATTGAATCCATCTGCCACCTCGAATGGATTTTTTTTTTTCGTGTTGCAATGCACTCTAGGATTGTCTTAGTGAAGAACATATGTGATTGAGCCCAGTGTTTGACTTAAAATACTGCCTAGGTCACTAGGTTTTGGTAAAGAACTAACGTTTTATTCAGTTTAGTTAATTGTAGTTGTTGCATTTACAAGAACAGGATATACAGATTAGAGTTTACATGCATGCAATTGTCCTGCGAAACTAATTTGAATTTTATATCTTTGTCATAGGTTGGGTGGAGAGGGAGACCTACTATTAAAGCATCCAGTCTGCATCACACAAGTTTATTTGCATGGTTGTCTCGCTGCTCGGAATTTTATCCTCTGTAATTTGGATGTTTTTATATAGGGAATGCTTGATACAAACACTCAGATCATGAACCAAGACATTGCGTGCCTTGTTTCCAAAGCCGGACCAATTTTATACATGTTTTTAAAAGTGTTCTATCAAAATAAACTTGCGGTCAGGTCCCACATTTGTGTCATTTCCTTGTTTTTCATTTATAAGTTTTGTTTTCATGTGGAAAGTGCTCGGAGCTTGAGTGCATGCCCAGAATGCCTGTTTGTTTGGTACTCTTGGTGCTTTTACCTGTAACCCTTTCAAAAATATACCATGATAACCATAGTTTCAAACAAAATATCATTATTGAAGCATTTAAAAGTAAAACACAAATGGAACGTCGTTAAAGCAATGGAAGATGTTTTCAGAAAACCAATACTAATATTAATCATAGTAACTTTGGTGGAAAAAAAATATGATGTGGTTACCATGGTAAATTATTATAATTTGTATTACTCTAAAACTTAATTTGTTTGTGCACAAGTGTTAATGTTGTGAAGGGAAAGAATCTCTTGCCTTGCCTCTTCAAACCTTCTGTCCATTTCAACAGCCTCAGCTACTGTAAAATAACATCTCCTCCTTAATGAGAGTGGGTGTGTTTTAAACCAGTTTGGAAAGTGTAATCCGGGTCTCAAGGAAAGGGATTGACCAATTCAGTTATTCTTTTACTTTATTACTGACTGATACCAAAAACTAAAACCAAAAAGTAATGGCCAATACATAAGAAATTAGTTTTTGCTTTTGACGCAATATCTAAACAGATCTGATCATGCACTACAATAGAAATATGCATTGTGAATATAATTTAATGTTTTAGCCATCTAAATAGTTATGCATTTAATTATTTTTTTTAATTCTGCATGTTATGTAAAAAGTAATTTATGCAAGTAATGCATTGCGTTATTTACCTGGTCTTAACACTTGTAAATGCATTTATTTTTTTAGAGAGAGGAAAATGCATGGATTGTTTATTGACTTAGCATTGTAGAAACGATCAAGTAGATGAGTATATATCGGTGAAACCAATCATCAGTGCATATTGGCATATCTCCAATAATTTGGAGAAAGTAGCATGAGTCTTCCACATCGTCTTTTACCTTCCCTTGTTCTCTTGATCTCGCTGAGCTTTATCTTCGTATGATGGCTCTGGGTTAACAGCTCAATCTCTCTGAGGTGCATATCTGTTTCCCAGGGAACTTTATGCTGGGAAAATGCGGTCGGGTGGGCTTGAGACTGGAGAGGGATTGGGAAGTTCAAGTCTGGTTGTGCTTGAATCTATTTTGGTCTTTTTCTGTTGAGTAACAGCTATTTTCTATCTCTCAAATGAGGCTGTTGAAACTGCATTTACCTTTCATGTGTTTTATTTGGGTTCATAGTATGCCGTTATATAGTTTAATTACCCGCAATTAACCCAGAGTTCATTCCATATCCGTTGCACGAAAAGATGCGCCATTAAAGGACTAGTTCACTTTTTAAAAAAAACCTTTTGCTGATAATTTACTCGCCCCCATGTCATCCAAGATGTCCATGTCTTTCTTTCTTCAGTCGAAAAGAAATTAAGGTTTTTGATGAAAATATTCCAGGATTTTCTCCATATAATGGACTTCAATGGGAACCAAACGGTTCAAGGTCCAAACGACGGTTTCAGTGCAAACTGTTCAAAGGGCTTTAAACGATTCCAGATGATGAATAAGGGTCTTATCAAGCGAAACGATTGGTCATTTAAAAAATGTGATGAGCGTTCGTGACTCTCCTGTTCGAACTCGTTCATCAAAATGAACGAATCTTTTTTCAAGTCATGACTCGAAGGGTCCTAGATATTCATCGTCTGGTGTCGTTTAAAGCCCTCTGAAGCTGCACTGAAACTCTCATTTGGACCTTGAACCGTTTGGTCCCCATTGAAGTCCATTATATGGAGGAAAATCCTGGAATATTTTCATCAAAAACCTTAATTTCTTTTCGACTGAAGAAAGAAAGACATGGACATCTCGGATGACATGGGGGTGAGTAAATTATCAGCAAAATTTTTCTTAAAAGTGAACTACTCCTTTATCCTGATAGTATGTGTTCTCTGTGTTTTGAAGTATCCGCTCCACTCGCTGAGAAAGCTTTTCCTGAGACACAAGCTGTTTGACCTTTTTCATTCAACTTTTCCACCAATTATGTAACGTACAAAGTCTGAGTTGAGACACAAGGACAGTTTTTAAACTATTAACTAACTGCCATTCGCTCCAAGTCAAAGTTACTCATCATCCACCAAACGGCGTGAAATCATCTGGGACTTTCAGCACCAAAATCAAAAGAAATTATAGCTTGCATAAAGAAAGTCCTAAATAGGACCAGTAATTGTGCATTGTTTTCATGCAAAAAAAGTAGTTATTTAAGTATTTGCATTCACACATACTGGGGGAATTTATGCTGATTTTAATAAAATAAAATAAAAGTCCAATACAATCTTAATCCTAAAGACCAGTCATTTCTACATGATGTGGTATTGTTAATGTTTCCCCTGATTTACCTTCCTATTTAACGTTATGCTTTCTGTTAATGAATCATTTCCATTTTTTCTCAATCAATGAATGGCAGATGTTGGTGAAGTATTCTCTAGGGTGAGGGGTCAGGGCAAGGTCAGTGCAGACACAGAAAGAAACCAGAATGAATCAAATGTTTCTGGAGTGGGACAATTGCATAAGAGAATTTCGTCATATTAATTCATGTTGTGTTGCTGCATGATTTTTGCATGACTTTCACATGACTGCGTTTAAAAGCTAGGTTGTTCCCCGATGTGTTTGGTCTGTTCGGGAGTGAAAACCATTTAGAAGATCCTGCAAAACAACTCCTTAAAGCAACAGAGCCACCAGCTTTATTGTTCGAAGCCCCCTTAAAGGAGTAGTTCACTTTTAAAAAAAACTTTGGCTGATAATTTACTCACCCCCATGTCATCCAAGATGTCCATGTCTTTCTTTCTTCAGTCGAAAAGAAATTAAGGTTTTTGATGAAAACATTTCAGGATTTTTCTCCATATAATGGACTTCAATGGGAACCAAACGGTTCAAGGTCCAAAAGACAGTTTCAGTGCAAACTACAAACTGTTCAAAGGGCTTTAAATGATTCCAGACAGTCTTATCTAGCGAAACGATCACTCATTTAAAAAAAAAATACCAAAGTTAAAGTTTTATAAGCTCAAATGGTCGCCTTGCCCTGTTCTATGATGCGCGTTCGTGACTCTTCTGAGACCATTTGAGCTTATAAAACTTAAGCTTTTTTTCCCCGCTTGATTCATCGTCTGGAATCGTTTAAAGCCATTTGAACAGTTTGCACTGAAAATCTCATTTGGACCCCATTCAAGTCCATTATATGGAGAAAATCCTGGAATGTTTTCATCAAAAACCTTAATTTCTTTTCCACTGAAGAAAGAAAGACATGGACCTCTTGGATGACATGGGGGTGAGTAAATTATCAGCAAAAGTTTTTTTTAAAACTGAACTACTCCTTGAACAGTGGACAGACATGCATGTCACAAAAATCAAACTAAATCCGTTAAAAAATAGAGTTTGTTGATCATTTAAGCTCATTGAAACATGTTGTATATGCAGAACCCAAATGTGATTGTAAGACTGTTATGATGAAACCAATAAAGTAGACTTTTTATCATGGAAGCATTGCATCAGCTATTTGTGTGTGTGTGTGTGTGTGTGTGTGTGTGTGTAGACAGTAAAACAAGGGTCCTGGAGTCTCGTGCATAGTCAATTTGCTAATGCACATTCCCCACTAACTTCTTCTGAGAGCCTTAATGGAGCGTGTCGGAGCCTGCGATTGGGTTTATTTTACGACATGTTCAGAACAACAAACTCGTGCATAATAACAGAGTCAGTAAACAACACCACAAAACGGTTTTATCTGGATGAATATGTGAGAATGTCATGCCATGAAGTACTTCATAAATATCTTCCCATCTAAACATGGAAAAAGAGTGAAAAGAGTCTCTGTGCTGTTCTGGTTTCCTTCAATGTGTGTCTGGGATTTTTCCACCGGCAAGTGCAAATGGAAAGAAACGATGAACACGCTGCCATGACTATAAAAAAACAACACACCATGGATCCAAATGATGATTTACAGAGCAGTGTTGTTCTCAAGTTCACTTTCTATTCATCAAGCATCCATTACCAGGCATCCTCAAGGAAATGATTGTCGGTCCATGAAACAGTTTCTCTTTGATAAAGTGAAGCAAAGACAAAAATGAAACCAAAGCATCCAGCTGCAGTGCTTCATCAAACTTCTCAGAGCCGGGACTAGCCAAAGCCCCTATTGAAACGATCAGTCATCTGTCCCAAAAGAGCCGCGTGTGTGAGGAAAGAGGCCTTTAATCAACATCTCCACAAACCATCTCTTGTGCCAGGGGAGAGAGGAGACATCAATGATGTGATTTAGACTGTGAAAAACGCATACAATATCATAAGTTCGAAATATTGAGGGTCTAACATCAACCTTCCCAAGCAGAGATGGTGACGAGCTGCAGTTTCGGCTCTTCCTGTCATCGAGTCTTGATTTAATTAGAGCAGTCGTGTTCTAGTGCTAATTACAAAGCCCACACATCCCATTAGAATTTCCAATGAGCGCTGTCTTTCATGTGCAGGAGTCCAAACAAACACACACAGGCACTTAAGAAGGATGTTTCCTCGGCTCACATCACATTTATCTGCACAAAATTAGACTAAGCATGAACAAAAACTCGGGCTGAAAACCATGAAACAGCATCACACATTTTTCTTTATCAAGACTTTTGAATAATATTCACACTTTGCTAATTCCTCCTGCTAAAGGACCCGCTGAGGCAAATCAAAAGCATGACGGCTCAGTCTTTGTAATTTGGCCAAGTACAATTTCTGAGAACCCTCTTAACGCTCTCTTGGAAGCAGTTTTCATCCCGCAATTGAAAATGAAATGTGATTTTAGGAGCGTTTCCAGGGGCTGCTGGGGGCAGTGAAGCAGAGAAATGGAGACTGAGAGCACTACACTTTTATTTCTTTTGTTTTTCCAAAAACTAGCTGTCTATGTAGGCAGCATCCTAGCTGAAATGAAACCTAACGTGATTGAAATGAATTGAACGCGCTCACAAATAGCATTTTTGTAGTGCAGCCCCGCCCCCTTTCAGCGTTGCGCTCGTTTTGACTTCCGCTCCAGCGATCTTGCGTCTATGAATGAACTGCTCGTAAAACATTTCCCGATTTGTTAAGACATCTACTTTACAATGATCATGATAAACATTACAATGCTCAGGATAACTTTTGTTAACTCTACAATAAGTAAATCCTCGACAGCGATGCCATAGATACAGAGCGATCGTAAAACCGGAAGTTCAAAGACAATATTCTAAAGATGACGGCGCCCACGTTTCTCAGGTGCATAAGGAAAGTAGAATTTGAAATACATTAAAGGAGTAGTTCACTTTTGCTGATAATTTACTCACCCCAATGTCACCCAAGATGTATGGAACGCAATGGAAGACGATTTCGACATATCTAAATATGTTTAGTGAAAGGTAAAACTTCCAAAATCTCCGTGTAAACAATGCGTGAAGTAGACGCGCGAGAGATCACTTCCGGCGTAACGTGGAGACGCCGGTTCAGTTGGACATTCAGAGCAGTTCGACGGCTGTTAACAAGAGGTAAAAACAATATAAATACTGTTCGTTTTCTCACACAAACCGCTCGTTTCGTGTCTTAGACCATCAATGTGTATTCACGAGTCATTAAATCATATGTTTAATTTGGACTTCTCTGTGCATGCTCTTTGAGGTGGACCTCCTAAAACTGCATTATAGGACTGACAGATGACCAAAAAATGTCAAAATTGAAAAGGCTGTGGAAACAAAGACACCTACATCTTGGATGCCCTTGAGGTAAGATAAAACATATCAAAAATTAATTTCAAAGTGAACTATCCCTTTAATTATTGCTCCGTTCTGAAACACCTGGCAATCCCCTGATAGCAAACTGACATTGAATCAACGTGGAAACGACGTCTCTCATGACATTGAAACAACGTTGATTTTGCTCATCGAATTAACGTTGAACCAACGTCAGACGCGGCATTCTTCAAAGCTAAATGAAAATCGAAAATTGGTTTGCTTTCATAACGTTGAAACAACGCGTTGATTTCAAGTTGATTTTCCGTTAGTTTTGAAAGAATGACGCGTCTGACGTTGGTTCAATGTTAATTCGATGAGCAAATCAATGTCAGATCAACGTTGTTTCGATGTCATATTTCCACGTTGATTCAATGTCAGTTTGCTATCTGGGTCAGTTTTCACTCACTGCCCAGAATCATAAATCCAAACCAAATCAAGGTAAAGTGGTACGTGCGCTCTGTATATTGATCAAGAATGATTTGCCGTGCGAATGCACACTGAAAATGATTGAATAGAGAAGTTTTTTTCTGCTGTTGTCAGAGCTTAGGGGTCGATTCTGCCGTGCAGAGTATCAGTGCACATGAATAATACATGAGGCAATGTGTGGCACTGATATTTTATTAAAATATCCCCAGCCCTACTGATCTATGAGCCGCATGCATGCATGCATGAGACAGACACACCACACACAAACGGTTCAAACACACACAAATAAAGAGGATGGTTGCATGTGAACGATGGCTGATAATGGCAGAGAAGGGATCCAGGTATACTCGTTCCCTACGGCTAAATGCTGTGATGTTCATTTCTCACAGACAAACAGAAGGCAGATGCTTTGAGCTTCAGATACCCAACAGATGCCGAGCTTCAGCTCTGACCAACTGTGGAGCTCTGGCAATATTAGGTTAGAATACAGTCACGTGAGGCCATTGTGCTGTGTATGATTTTACTGGAAATTTCTGTGAGAAGACAACATGAGAAAGCTTGGATGTTCTGAGTGGTTGCTAGGGCATTTCTTAATGGTTGCTATGCAGTTACTATGGTGATATGAGTGGGATCTGAGATCTTGATTGATAGTGGTTGGGAAATGCTATTGTTTCTAAATGCGTTTTATGATGTTTTGGGTGGTTTTTAGGATGTTGCTAGGTTGTTGGACATTGCTAGGTTAATTTAAGTGGTTGCTAGGGTGTTGCTATGTGATTGTAATGCTATTTTGGGTGGTTTCTGTGATGTTGCTGGGCACTTGAACATTGCTAGGTGATTGCTTGGCTAATTTGGGGTGTTGCTAGGGTGTTGCTAGGTGATTGTTATGATTTTTTGGGTGGATTCTGTGATGTTGTTAGGCAGTTGGACATTGCTAGGGGATTGCTAGGCTAATTTGGGTGGTTGCTGGAGTGTTGCTAGGTGATTGTTATAATGTTTTGGGTGGTTTTTAGGATGTTGCTAGGCGGTTGGACATTGCTAGGTTAATTTGAGTGGTTGCTAGGGTGTTGCTAGGTGATTGTAATGCTATTTTGGGTAGTTTCTGTGATGTTGCTGGGCGCTTGGACATTGCTAGGTGATTGCTTGGCTAATTTGGGGTGTTGCTAGGTGATTGTTATGATTTTTTGGGTGGTTTCTGTGATGATGTTAGGCAGTTGGACATTGCTAGGTGATTGCTAGGCTAATTTGGGTGGTTGCTAGGTGATTGTTATAATGTTTTGGGTGGTTTCTGTGATGTTGCTAGGCGGTTGGACATTGCTAGGTGGTTTCTAGGAATAATTCAAGTTATGTCAGTTATACTTTTACTTTAAATAATTTGTTAGGGTAAAATTGACACCCCAATGGCTTCAATGAATTTGCCAAAAATGAACACTGAAGAATCATGCAAAAACAGGAAACCTATCATAGCTTGTCAGAGACTAAAAATATATTTCTGTTTCTAAAATGTATAATTTCTATTGTGTTAGTGGTCAATTCTATTGTGTTTGCGGTCAGATAATTATTTATGTTCATAATTATCTGCATAGACAAAAAAAAAAGATTAATAGCATGACTGCTTAGTAACTTTAACTCTTTGCACACTGAGGTGTAAATAACTTTCAAATAATACGTTATATATAAAAATGACAGCAAATATTTTGACAGCAAATTCTCCTTGGATGATTCAGAAGTTGATTCAGAATTTTTAAAGTTTAGTATTTAACAAGCTACAATAAAGTTTTTTTTTTTTTATCTGACTGCTGTTTTTCTGAAAAAAAAGTGTTGATCTTTTGGTGAATTGCATAGAAACCAATAGATGGGTCAATTTGACCCCTAACACAATCAATTTTGTGAAGTCTTTCCAAAACGCATGTATGTGTAGAAACATTGCAAGAAGTGCAATCATGACCGAAAATGTAAAGAAATAAAGTTTTCTTACTGTAGTTAGTAAATAGATAAAGTGTTTTCTTAAGCACTAAGTCTTTAGTAATGCTTCGTTTAGAAAAGCATCTTGATGTCCTTTTAAAATATTTTTTTTCTCATATATATTCCGGATTTACAGTTCCTTGAATCCCTTTTCTCGTTGCTTACGTGACGCACACGCCACACGGCCGTCGCCTTTGATCGTTCCTTTGAGAATCACCCTTCAGTTTTTATTCAGTAATTATCCCACACACCATCTGCCGCTGAACACATGACAAGGTGTTGGGAATATCATGGCCAAACCAGGAGACTGGAGTGGAGAAACATTTTCACATTCCACCGAGCGGCTATTTTTAGGCCGATGATCCCCTGGGGAAGCTTGTTGGGCTTCGGGTATGATTAGAATCGAATGAGCAGCCCACACGAGACCACACACACACACACACATGTGCTGCCTTTTTATTTTTCATTCAGTTTAGAATAATTACGATTAAAAGAAGCCTCTAATGGGCACCATTAATGTGATCAAAAAATACAGTGAAATATTATTATAATTTAAAATAGACGCAGTATTGTAAAATTTTATTTATATCCTGTAATCAAAGCTGAATTTTCAGCATCATTACTCCAGTCTTCAGTGTCAAATCCTTCAGAAATCACTCTAATATGATGATTTATGCTCAAGAATTGTTTTTTTCCCCTAGCACAAGATTTTTTTTGCAACATTATAAATGTCTTTACTGTACAGTTTGATCAATTGAATGCATCCTTGCTCAATATAAATATGCATTTAATAGTTTAAGCACCATAAATTACTCTAAATGTTTATCTCAATGCATTTAAATTCCATTCAAGCTAACGAGATTAAAGTACAGCAGCACTACGGCTTCCTAAAAGACCCTCTAAACCCCATATTTGCCAAGCCAGAGCATATGCCCTGTGATTTTGTGTTCCCTGCCCTATGGTTGCATGTGTGTAAGTCCCTGGCATTAAGCCTGGCATCTCCACAGGGTACCAGGCAGCGCACCGGACCGGTCCTGTCAACACCCGCCCACAAATCCATCAGACCACACCGAGAATATTGGGTCGAGGCGCCTGCCGACCCTTTGAGTTTCTCACAGATTCATAATTCGTTGCATAATACATCGGTCCACAATTAGTGTGAAATTTCCTTTTCAGAAGGAGGAGATTTAACTTGGAATAGAAAAGAAAGACAAAGTAGTGTGAATGCACTGGTTAATATGATTATCCAGCAGGAGGGATTCGATTAAATCCTGTTTATTGTGTCCGATTAGATAGGCATGATTCCCTAATTCACCAGCCCTAATTTCTTTCAATGTTGTTGTTTATCATCAGTTGATTTATTAAGTTTGCATCTGTGTTGGTTCCTGTTGTGCACGTGCCGGGAAACAACACGTGTTCCAGCTGGAAATGGAGCAATCTGGGATAACGCTCTTTAGTTTCTTCAATGCCCCTCGCTCCGTTAACACTACAACATATCCCTGGGTTTTCTGCTGTCATTACAGTGTTGTGTCAACATTATGACAATGTTGTGATCTGCAGTCATTATACCAACCCATGTATTATGCACAGTCGTTCTGCTTTTGTACAACAGATGTCTCGTCTTGTGCGCCCGCCCATTCACTGACTGCAGGGTAACTGAGATGGGTGTTAACGTATTAACAACATGCATTAAATAGATGTCTTAGGCTATTTTTAGACTGTCAGTAAAAATCAGATTTTTTGCATTTTATCCAGATGGATTTTTGAAAATGTGGGCAACAAAAAAACACATGAAATCGGATCACAATTGGACGACACAAAATGCATGTGTAAACGGGTGTGAAAGGTTTTGAGCATGTCCACTTTCGGCCACTTCCGGAGGTAGTCGATAACGTGAAACACGGGATTTTGTCCAAACAGCCACAAGAATAGGAGAAGTGCACTCGTCAGACGGGATTTAGGCTTGTTGGATGAAGACCCAAGTTTGGTTTGAACTTTGAAGACAAAAAACGTACCAAACACAATGTTCTCTCACCACTCTTGATGTCTAACACACACTCGCAGTGTTCAGCCGGTCTCGCGGCTGTCAGAGCAGAAACCAAAGATGCTGCTCTCCGTGATTTTCGTCGTCTCTGGACGCATAAATTGTGCAAGCTTATTTTAGATCGATAAAACCCACGTTAGTCTGTCTGAAAAGATCTGATTTGATAAAAAAATTAAGCCTAAACTAGGCATGCACGTTATATCGGCCAGCATATCGGTATCGGCCGATATATGTTCATTTTTAATGTTATCGTTATCGGCCTGGTAAGAAAATGTGGCCGATATATTAAAGCCGATAAATAATGTATTATTCTCTTCAGCTGAGACACTTGTTGAGAACTGTTTATGTTTTTGAATTTCTTGAAATATGATCAAAATTTCGAAAATCTGGTTCGGGACAACATGTGCAACGCAAATCTGTCATATCGGCTATACGACACTATAATGAGAACATCATTATAATTGTGTTTGCCTTGGGACGCGGATTTAATTGTGAGACTTTTGTTTTTGTAATCAGGCTCTCAAAATTAGATAAAAATTTGGATTTAAGTTTATCGGCCGATATATCGGTTATCGGCTTTCAAAAATAAAGAAGTATCGGTCAAAATTTTCATATCGGTGCGTCCCTAGCCTAAACACATTTTTCACTGTGTTTTATCTGTTTGTTTTTATTCGCCATGTCAAGGTAAAACACGTATGCGAAACGTAAGAAAAATGGCATTGAATTCTGTGGGGGTTTGCCATTGTTGTTTTTTTCCAACATTAAAAATATATACATGTTTTACGTCCCCCTCCCCACTACACAATAACAGTTGGTTAGGTTTCATTTCGTTTAACTAAATATAGTTGGGCATTTCATGCATGCAGAAACAGCACACGTGTGTGTGATTGCATGACAAAACTCAAATATTTGATGAAGCGGCCATTACACTCCATTGAATTCTGTTTAAATGCATTAGTTGTTGTGGAGCGCTCATTTTCATTCAAATTATTGTTATCTTTGATGGACGTCAGTGTCAATATGGATGTCACGTGGTGTACAGTTTCTCATGATATAATGCTGCACGGCAGCTGGTCTCCATCCACAAGCTCATTTTCTCCTCCCTCCGCCTCGCATGACGTTTATATTAATGAAGGCTAAGCATGTGTTAATGTTTGTATTTCTAAAACAGATCTTGCTTATCCTCTCGTCTCGTATGTGTTGCCATATCGCATGCAAATGTGTTTCCTTTTCCGTTTACTGTGTCTTAGAAAATCACCAGTCATGTTGCAAATATAAAAATGAGAAGTTTGAAATGATCCTGATGCAATCCAGAAGCAAGAGCAGCTGCTGCTGTGCGACGGTAATCAGTTTTTCTATGAAATTCATGGAGCATATCCCACGACCGCCTATAATAGAACATCATATACGCAACTAAACAAATAAACATCTTCCCTTATGCAGCCGAATGTGATTTTTATCTCTGCCGAATCCCGGAGATGAGCCGGACTCTTGCCGCACCGCCAGCTGGTGTAATGACTGGAAGATTCTCCCAGAGGAAGGTTTTAATGCTCAGCTTCATTACTCAAGAGTCTGGAGTTCTTCGTTAGGCTTTATTTAGGAATTAACTTGGTCCCCAGTCAGACAGGCAACATGGTTTCTTTTAATCCACATGTACCAGGTGTGACCCGGATCTGGTCAGAGGTCATGCGTCAGTCAGAGGTCATGTGTTGGTCAGAGGTAATGCGTCGGGTCAGAGGTCATGTGCCTGGTCAGAGGTCATGCGTTGGGTCAGAGGTCATGTGCTGGGTCAGATGTCATGCGTCGGGTCAGAGGTCATGTGCCTGGTCAGAGGTCATGCGTTGGGTCAGAGGTCATGTGCTGGGTCAGATGTCATGTGCTGGGTCAGATGTCATGCGTCGGTCAGAGGTCATGTGTCTGGTCAGAGGTCATGCGTCGAGTCAGAGGTCATGCGTTGGGTCAGAGGTCATGTGCCTGGTCAGAGGTCATGTGCTGGGTCAGATGTCATGCGTCGGTCAGAGGTCATGTGTCTGGTCAGAGGTCATGCGTCGAGTCAGAGGTCATGTGCCGGGTCAGAGGTCATGTGTTGGGTGAGTGGTCATGTGCCTGGTCAGAGGTCATGTGTCGGGTCAGACATCATGTGCCAAGTCAGAGGTCATTGTTGAGTTAGAGGTCATGTGTCGGGTCAGAGTTCATGCGTCAGTGAGAGGTCATGTGTTGGTCAGAGGTCATGTGTCGGGTCAGAGGTAATGCGTCGGGTCAGAGGTCATGTCCCGGGTCAGAGGTCATGCGTCGTGTCAGAGGTCATGTGCCGGGTCACTCCTCCGCCGGAACTAGACTCGCTTACGGCCGTTACTTGGAAAAAATGATGAATAATCATCTATGAGTGAAACGGCATTAATGAAGAGGGCATCGGTATACTGGAGACTAGTGGTAGAAATCTTTATTACACCTTGTTTTTTATCTATGCATTTAGCAAACGCTTTTATCCAAAGCAACTTACAATAGGAGAGCATAAGCATTTCATCACAGAGCCAACAGTATCAACTAAATCTATGTTTACATAAAGAATTAGTCATTTTAGTCAATATTTTTCTCGTTTTTGAACACTTAAAGGCACACCGTGTAACTTTTGGCCAGAGAGTTGACACATATGAGTTATTTTAAATGATTCCTTAGGCCAATATACAGCGTTTGACACCATCCGCGCCCTCTTGAAATACCGCTTATGTAAGTTTGGAGAAGGTGGAACGTCTTTGGCCAGGTCATGTGACCTGTATAACGCCTGGAGAACGTATCGCTTTACGACCGTCACGTGACCACAGGCTCGGAAGTGTCAAGGAAAAGAAAACGAGAAACTGACCACGTGAAAAAAACAGGCACTTAAAATAGGATAAGAATGAGCATCAAACAGAATAACCCGCCATGCACAGCTCTTAAAGGGGCCACGCCTTATTTCCACTCGTTATTTACGACAGTACAAGAACTCTAGGGGTCGCTATTCCTACATAGTGGAGTAAACTTGACCTTCCGCATGTTTTTATTCCCCTCTCTCTTCTTTAAATCCAATGTCCCACACTTTGAAATTTAAAAGATGAATTAGTTTGAATAATGATTTGATCGTCCGCCCACTCCTTCATTGCTCATGCACGGCTGTGGCTTTGAAAGCTTTTGTGGTTGATCTCTCCTCCCTGTGATGTGGTAGTATAAATCTATTGATCTCCCATGTCTTATGTGGATTGTGTTCTCTATGTTTCTTTATTAGTTTGGGCCTCAACCTTAATGGGTGATGTTTCTCCACACAACAGCCACTCCTTTAGAGTTTTATTAAATCAGTTTTTTATGTTTCAGCTTTCATAAGTCCAAGATTCATTTAGTGAAAGTCACCAGTGTGAGTGATGTGGGTCTGCTGGTTTGCCCCCATTAGGCTGTGTAATTAGCTTAAACAGCAAATCTACTTTGGTCAACCACAGATGGTGCTGCTGACCAACCCACTTTACCAGCTAAACCTGCTAGAATCCCAGCATAAGTCCAAACCCGCATGGACATTCATGCTGGTATCAGCTGGCTTTTCCACTGTTTTAGATGTGTAGACTGGATCCTTGCAGAATTCTGTAATAGTAGAACCGTAATGAACCCAATGACTTTAGTTCAGGGCCGGATAACTTGTGTTTCTGCATCATCCAAGCTAAGCTGTGGCTCTGTGCGCTCCATCACACCAAACAAGCTGTGTTCTCTATACGTTAGTGGGTGTACACTATATAAAACATAAAGCACTATATATATATACACTCTAAAAAAAATAAACTTCCGCATCTATGGCATCTATGGTTCGGAAGGTCACAGATAACAGGGAACATTGTGGCAAAGTTATGAACAAAGATTCTTCCAGTAATAGTTATTAATGTAAAATGAATGTTCACATTAATGTAAGTGTTAAATGAATAGTGTTAGTTCAGAGTTATCCGGTCTTTTAGGGTGTTCTCAAAACGTTAGCACAAAAATATTATTTTTTATTAATTATTTATGGAATGTGTTTTCTAAAACATTTTAGTTGGACTTTGTTTAACTGTTACAACTAGTTTCGGAATGTTTAAATGTAACGTTCCATGATAAAATGGAACACTCCCTTAACGTTCGCATAACCAAATTAAAAACTTGTTTGTTTTTTAAAACTGTACATTTTTGAATATTTAGAGAATATTCATAACCTAATAGCAAAACATTCTTAGTTGGACTTCATGGAACCTTTTCATTCACAAAAAGTGTGAATTTTTTATTTCTTCTTTTTAGAACCTTTTAAGTTTTAGAACTTTTCACTGAAAGAACCAAGAATTGTTGGAACCAAAACCCTCCTTTGGAACCTTTATTTTTAAGACTTTTGCACATGCAAGCAAATGAATGTAAAAGTAAATATAAAAAGCATCTTAGGCTTCTGTTTATGGAGTCACTCAGAGCAGAGAAGGCATATTAACAATATTGCGGCACTGTCGTAATACATCATCATAAAATGCAACTAAAAGCTTTTCAGTGCCCAGAAAGAGTGGATCTACAGAGTCATATATCTGACAGCGGCCCTGCTCTCGATGTGCATTGGGTGTTATTGTTGGTCTCCGGAGAGCCGTTCACGGAGAGAAGTGCACACACTAGCTGTGATGAACGAGCCAATGAAAGCAGCCCTAGCCTCACCGCATCATCAGTCAGGAGCTAATGGAGCCGCAGTCGCTCCGCTCAGACGTGTTCTTCAGATCCGGATCTTCAGCGATCGACTGTACAGAACCTTTCAGCTCCACCACAGAAAAAAAGCCTGTTATCTTTTGTTAGTATTGGATTCTTCTTGATCACAATGTAGTGCTCAAATGAAATCTGAATATTATTGAAACGAATGCAAATAATACATGCAAATGAAGGGAAGGCCTAAGGTCTGTCACAATACTTGATAGAATGAAATCTTTCATGATGAAATAGAAGCCTATATAAATTTACATTGCGACATTATTTTCATGTCAATTTTCAACTCTAAAACATTGTGTGGGGGCGGGGGTACGTATAGATAGATAGATAGATAGATAGATAGATAGATAGATAGATAGATAGATAGATAGATAGATAGATAGATAGATAGATAGATAGATAGATAGATAGATAGATAGATAGATAGGCACTTTTTATTTATTTAAATAAAGCTGAAATTAAATCAAATATATTGGCTGAAAACCATCTACAAAAATGACGAGTTGCTACGGAGGCGTATTGCATTCACATGAAGAAAAAAAATCTGCTCTGTTTTTCTGAATTAATGAGTTAATTTTTCATGAGAAACATTTTTTTCTCTGTTTTTCTGAATTAACGAGTTAATTTTTCATGAGAAATTTTTTTTTTGCTGTTTTTCTGAATTAATGAGTTAATTTTTGATGAGAAAATTTATTTTTGCTGTTTTTCTGAATTAATTCAGAAAAACAGAGCAAAAAAAAATTCCATGAAAAATTACCTCATTAATTCAGAAAAACAGAGCAAAAACTTTTTTTCTCTAGAAAAACTAACTCATTAATTCAGAAAAACAGAGCAATTTTTTTTCTCATGAAAAATTAACTCATTAATTCAGAAAAACAGAGCAAAAACTTTTTTTCTCATGAAAAATTAACTCATTAATTCAGAAAAACAGAGCAAAAACTTTTTTTCTCATGAAAAATTAACTCATTAATTCAGAAAAACAGAGTAGATTTTTTTTCTTCAAGTGAATGCAATACGCCTCCGTAAATACGCCTCCGTAGTTGCCATGTAAATTAACTAAAATAAATTAAGTTGACGTACTAAAATTACAAAAAAAAAAAACAAAGCTAAACAAAATTAATAAAAATGACAAAAAGAAAAAAAAAGCTAAAATTCAACCTAAAATGAAAGTGAAAATATAAAAATAAAAGCTATAATTCAAAATATGAATGAATACTATATAGTAGTATATAAATAATAGTAAAATCATGTTGGAATCAGTCACACACACACACGTGTTATTTTTACATGTGAGCGCGTGTTAAAAGACCGATTTACTGCACTAGAGATGTGCACTCAGTATGGCGTCTTACACACACGATGATCAGTGTTACGAGTCTCAGAAAGAGCTTCATGGATTACTATCCAAATGCCTTGTGAATCAGCTCAGTTTTTCAGCAGTTCTGATATGGTTTTGAGCTTTATAACTATATTGACCCCACTATATTTGGTTCTGAAACGGTAAAGCTCAGTTCAGGAGATTATCAGCTTAGAATAAGGCCTGACATGTCAAGCTCTGTCTTTTCAGGCCATCGTCCATTAACATAAAACACACCAGCAGAGATCAGCGTCAAATCCTGACTGGAAAAATACATGCTTGTCATGCAACTGAGTTTCCAAGTAATCAACCAACATAAGCTGTTTTATTGCTGACGTGTGTGATGTTTCTGATTCTGAGCGACTGCGTCAGCGTGTTAAAGTATGGAAAATCCCAAGTCATGGAAAACGTTACACTTTTTTCTTGGTTATTCGACTGTTCAGAGAACATTCCATTCTGTAATTGTTGCAAACATGTTACTTTTGAATGTTCTCTGAACATTCTAAAACAATTAGTAACATTTTTAGAACTTCACCAAAGACTAGATTTGAACTTGAAACTTGTCAGTGTTAGCCAAAGTTAACTCCTCTTTTTATTGCTCATAAATTCCAGTGAAGTATCAACAGAGATGTTTCTCTTAAAATGTTCATCTCACGGCGGTCTGAGAATCTCACTCGTCCTAAAACATCTTGTCCCTCTGTGTTTCCAACTCAGTTTAGTAGTTGTGCATCACCTGTGTTCATGAAACTTCAGGATGGATTGTGAATCATGTATCATATTCCTCACCATCCTGCAAACTCTGTCTCGCTGAAACGCTGTCTCCGCTCACAGCCAAATAAACACGACTTTCAATCAAAACATTACTTTACAGTAAATCATCAGTTAAATCTATGAAGGGATAGTTCAGCAAAAAAATAAATAAATAAATTGTGTCATCGTTTATTCACCCTTAAGTTGTTCTGTTGAACACAAAAGAAGGTATTTTGAAGAATGTTGTTGGTCCCCATTGACTTCCATGGTAAGGGAAATAAAATCATGTAAGTCAATGGGGACCAGAACCTTTTGGGGTTTTTTTTCTTCTTGTTTTTTAAAAGGTGAGTAAATGATGACATTATTATTATTTAATCTGTATACTATCCCTTTAATCCTAAAAATGAGCTATACACCTCAAGTTTTACATGTTGTTTCCGATGACCTTGTCGAATGGCACGGCTCCAGCTTTGTCCTTTTGCCCTTGTTTCCGTTACGCTCGTCCTCACTTCTCTCTTTCTTTATGAGCCACTGTGGTTGACCTTTGACCTCTGACACCTTCTCACATGACTGTGAACAATGGAATAGTTCTTAAAGATTCCGAAACATTCCATTTGTTGCACAGTCCAGCAGCGCTGAGCCGGAGAAACTCTGATTCCCACGTGAGAGAGAGAGAGAGAGAGAGAGAGTCAGGCACGCTTATCTGCGTTCAAGACCTGAGGACATTGCAGACAGACGAGAATTGTCACACAGTTTATTTCCCACAGTAACGGTTCATGTTGACTGTCAAACTCCAAAACGGATAAAATCATCATTTTTCATTCAGTTTTCCAAGTTACAAATATTGTAAAATCTGTCTTTATTTATTTGAGAATTAAAGAAAAAGTTAAGATTTTTTTTTTGAATAATGGTTATAAAATATATATATACACTACCATTAAAATAAATAAATCAAAATTTATTCAGCAAGAATTTCAAATAAATGCTGTTCTTTCAAACTTTCCATTCATCAAAGAGTCCTGAAATTACACAAATATAAAGCAGCAGCAAAACTGTTTTCAGCATTGATGATAATAATTAAAAATGCAGCAAATCATTATATTTCAGTGATTTCTGAAGGATTATGTGACACTGAAGACTGGAGTAATGATCACAGGAATAAATTACACTTTCGCATAGAAAACAGCTGTTTTAAATTGTAATAACATTTCACAATCATCCTGTTTTTACTGTATTTCTGATCAAATAAATATACACCCTTTGTGTATAAACAATCTACTGACACCAAACTGTATTTAGCCTATATGGTCTTTTTTTAATAATATGATTGTCACACTTCTAATGTAGGCCTTCATGCAAACAGTCATTTGCACACATTAACACTCTTTATCAACAAATTGTCAGGCTATTAAAAATCAGTGTCCAAAAGAGCAATAACTGTAAAATGGCATAGATGATCATTCACATGAAATCGAGCTGAAATTATTAAATTCATTTGAGCTGAACAGATCCTGTAAACACACATAATAAAACACCAGATGGATGAGCACACTGACACACACACACACACATAGAAACAGAAATGAACCAGGCGAGTGTATTCATCCGTTTATGATCAGTTTATCACCAGTATTCATCAGTTTATGAACTAATAACACAAATTTTAATCTTGGGTGTTTGATCCAGTAACTTAATCCCAATGTCTTCGATCTCCATTGGAATATCAACCTGGAATTATTTTGTCATCCATCCATCTCTCAGCTTGAGTAAGAGTTCCATCTAGTGGCGGGAAATGAAAACACACATAAAAGGCACATTTGTCGGAAACAGCGCCACCTGTCTGTGAATTAAAGTAGTGGAAATTCAAACGCTATTGTGGAGAAATCGTCAAAATAAATACAAAAGTTTCATACACACAAATTACTTTAATGCATTTTTGTTATTAACATTTAAAACAGCTATTGTTATGTCAAGACGCACAAACAACACATCTGTTGAAAATCTGTCAGTTCTGAGTGTTTTCCACTAGAGTGAGCCATCAGGCGATTGGCTTCTGCAGATTTATGTGGCAAACCAGCGTTTGGTGCATTCATTTCTCCATCTGAACTGAAAGTCCTCTGACATAAATCACCTCTCCATTCCATCCAGATATTAATTGCAAACTTTATGAATGCCTTTTGAATATGAGATATCGATGCATTCATAGTTTGTCTGCTGCATGAGTTGAAACTGAAATAAAGTAGATGTAATTTGTTGTTTATGCAGTCAGCATTATAATATGAATATATAAGAATTAATAATGTGCGTAATTTGTTAATACATTACTTGCAATATTTTATTCATGCAATAATACACATTTATAATGTGCAGTGGCTCTCTTCAGAAATACAAAAACACAATAATAGTGTTTAGCATTATGCATGTATACTTTTTCTAATGCAAAAGTTTGTACTTTTGTATGTATGCCTGTGCGTTGTGGTGTATTCATGTATGTGGGTAAGATTTCGACCCTCGAGTCTGTAATAAAAGTTTTGAATGAATTAGATGATAAAATAAGAATGGCCTCTTAGGCTTCCGTTCCAGTGAAGCTCCACGCCACCCAGTGGATAGTTGAAGTATTGCACCACACAATATCCTCAATCCTGAATGTGTTGAGGAAGGTTGCAGCACTAGTGTCCAGTGCTCTTCATCTTCATCCTCACATCAGCCGGTGTTTCAGATACAAGTCTAGAAGATTCTTGTGTTGCTTTGGTTCTTTTCTGCATCTCTGGTAAAAGTTCAAGTATTTTCTAGAGGCCAATTCTCAGTTCTTCATATTTATGGTAAAACAGATTGCTTCTAATAAATAAGTCTTCTCTGCATGGGCATTGAAAAAAACAACACAAAAAAAAACTTCCTTTCAATATTTTAAAATGATAGAAAATGATTAAAAATTCTCAGTATTGCATCAACAGCTGATTTGTCATTTTGCGTATCATTGCCACAACACTTTTTGTTTCTGAAACATGCGTATGTCTGACAGTCTTCATAATGCATGTTTCATGTAAAAGTTTTCGTACTACTGTGGGTGTGGATGCATTCTTAAAAGCAAATCTCTGACCTTTGACAATGTTCTGTTTCCTGAACAAAACCGGTCAGACTTGGACCATGTTTTGCTCTTTGTACCCGTCAACCAAATTAGTCATCGCAAATCTGCTCTCACCTCCACCGGTCACCCTGAACTGCACTGTAAAAAAATATTGTTGGTTTAACTTAAAAAAATTAAGTAACCTGGTTGCCTTAAAATTTTAAGTTCATTGAACTGGAAAAATTGTGTTAATACAATGAAGGAGATTGATTTAAGCATCAGAAACTCAAAATATTATGTTATATGAACTACATAAATTATTTAAGTTGATTTGACAAAAGAAAACTGAAAAAATATATTTTTTTTACAGTGTGTGTGTGAGATCAAACCTAAATCAGGAAATTAATCAATGCATTTTTTTTCCCATAAAGTTTTGCATTCATTTTTTGTGCGTGTTATCTGGATAATCTATTAATTATGAAATTTAAAAAAATGCTAAATCTCTTTTTCTTTCTTTTTCATATATGTGGAAAAACCTTACCATAATTATGTGACATGTTTTAAAAATTAACAAACTTACTTTACATTCTCCTAATATGCAGTATTAATGCACCTTATAATACTCATGAATGATTGTAATCAGTTATTATAATATTTACCCTACTCCTTTAGAAAGTATAATGCATTAAAACACTTGATAAACAAATATAACAAGGAATCATTTTATGAAAATATATTATGCATTATAACACTCTATGTACACCTGTAAACAAAAGAACATACAAACACACGACCCGCCAGTCTTACAGCAAACATGAGACCCCATAACAAAAAGAAAACAAAAACATCTCATTTTTTTTCATTTATATTCAATAATACACAAGAAATGTCCAAAATATACTGCATATATACTGTATTTAAATAAATACTTTAAATTACTTAAAATCTAAAAATATTTACACTGTCCAAAATCTATTTATATAATATAATGCATTCACCCAAAATGTATTATAAGATTTTATGTGTATTTTCTAGTTCCTTCAAGTATATTAAGCTGTGCAAACATTTTTAAATATATATTGGCCTGTAATATGTGTTTTTTTTTTTTTTTTTTTTTTTTAACGTTTCAGTCGACCTCTAAAATCATCTGATTAGAATCCTGTTTTCTGTTGTCTTGTCTAAGAACTGTGTTCATAATTCAGGCTGCATTCAGTGAATTGTTTTTCAAAATGAAATTGTGTAAGTGTCACTGAATCAAACATTTCCCTCGCTAGAGTACAACAACACACACATTCTCATTTCACACAAGGTCACTCGTATGAAGAAGGAATTTAACCCTTTATCATTATTGCATTTAATAATTGTTTTCCAAACAGATTCTTTTGAGCTTTTGTGTTGCCATAACAACTGTGACAACAGTTTTTTATTTTTCAAAATGTTGATATGTTGATGAGTTCAAATACAATTAGAGATGATTTTATAGGCTTTTTACAGGACTGGGATTAATATTAGTAAGACATCTTGCTTTTCTGTTATTTTGGTCAGATACTCATGATCAGTTTTATTGTTCACTGAGCACCAATTGAAAATTAATGAATAAAATTGGGTCTTTCCATTAATATTTCTGCATTTATTTACTCATATTGCATATTTTTGAGGAAATCAAAATTTATTTTTTTTATTTAAAATGTGTCACTTCTTTGAAATTGTACGAAACTTGCTAAAAACACAAAATAATCATGGACATGATTTGGAAAGGTTAATGGTCCTGAAAAAAGTCACACTCATATTTAGAGCAAAAGATTTATGGCTTTGATTTTCTCACAGTTTTAGAGTAAAATCTGTTTTGAACATATATATTTCATATACATTTTTCATTTTTCATAAAATAAATGTAAATTATTATTGTTTATTTAAATTTCGACATCAGCAATAATCTGCCACGTGTCGTCTTTAAAAAGAGACCAAACTGAATTCTTCAAAGCATTCAAGATTCATGCAAGTTTAAGCTGGAAATTTAATTTTCAGGTCTCAAAAAGTTAATAAATGGATTAAAACTACTTAGTACATCCCCTTAAAATACCAATTATCAAACTAAAATATATAGTACAATCATTTCATTGAAATAATACAAAAAAATGGGTAATTTTTGACATACACACAAACAGAGAGTTAAGTATCATTAGTTTTAGACTGTTGGGTTCGGGTTGGTCAAATAAGTTCAAATGCAAAGTTACGTCTAGTCAGTAGAATATCTAAAGTGGACCATCGAAATAAAGTGTATCCTGACATTTTAGTTTAATCTTTTGAAATCTCTCTAAGCATCCACTCGTATTAACTGTTTGATTTGTTCGTCATAAAACATATCTCCGTTAAATTTTAGAGGAAAAGGAGAGGCCAGTGCTAGCGTACATATTCTTTTACAATGCCAATAACAAACTCTGTATTATTCACCCGAATTCTGAGTATTACTTGTTCTGTTAAATCACAAACTCCTTCGCTGTAATTCTGCCTCTCAGAGACTGATTCTCGGCTAACCCTCCTAAAGTTAATAAGTGACTTTTATAAGAAACAAAAAACAAACATACGAGCAGAATATAGCTTTGATTGACAGGACAGCAGAACCAGGTTTAGGCAGAGCAGGTCAAAGGTTACACTGAAAGGAGTCATATTCTAGATATTTTAATATGAGACTTTAATGTACAGTGTAAACATACTGTAACTTTCAGATCTTCCTGATCAGTCCAAAACGAGCATTTATTGAGCTGCAAATCCAGCTAACATAACTAAACTCCTGCTAAACAAACAACATAATACAAATATTACTGATAAGACCAGCTTTTAACCAGCGTTCAGCTGTTACTGTGCGCTATAAAGTTTGTTATAAAATTGCACCTCCCTCATTTGAACATATCTATCTTTGTCATGTCATGAAATTATTACTTTTATAGGGTGTTTTTTCCCCCATTTTTGGCACAGGATGTGGAATATTTGTTATATTATGAAACTTTTCCATTAAAAGTAACATTTTATATTATGACTAATGATGCTAAAATATAAAATGTAATAAAAAAATGCAAAATAGTTTTAATAACACATCCAATTAGATATTCTTGAATGGTTAGTTCACCCCAACATTAAAATGATCCCACAATTTGCTCACATCAAGCCATCCTAGGTGTATATAACTTGCTTCTTTCAGCCAAACACAATCAGAGTTATATTTCAAAATCCTTTATAATGGGAGTAAATGGTACCTGAGATTTTGAATCCCTAAAAAGCTTATCCATCCATCATAAAAATATCCATACAGTTAATAAAGGTCTTCTGAAGGCCTAAATTATGGGATACTTCTTTTATTTTTTGGGTGAACTAACCCTTTAATTCACCTGCGATTGGCAAAATCATTATATGCCATTTCAGACATTTTCACTCCCTTCACTGTTAGACCTTACCAGGTTTTTTACAGTAAAATACTGGCAACACTGTTGCCAGTAATTTACTGTAAAAATGCACTAAAACTAATAAGTTGTATTTTTTAGTTAACTTGAGTTTTAGTGCATTTTTACAGTAAATTACTGGCAACAGTGTTGTAAAAATGCACTAAAACTAATAAGTTGTATTTTTTTTAGTTAACTTGAGTTTTAGTGCATTTTTACAGTAAATTACTGGCAACAGTGTTATAAAAATGCCCTAAAACTAATAAGTTGTATTTTTTAGTTAACTTGAGTTTTAGTGCATTTTTTACAGTAAATTACTGGAAACAGTGTTGTAAAAATGCCCTAAAACTAATAAGTTGTATTTTTTAGTTAACTTGAGTTTTAGTGCATTTTTACAGTAAATTACTGGAAACAGTGTTGTAAAAATGCCCTAAAACTAATAAGTTGTATTTTTTAGTTAACTTGAGTTTTAGTGCATTTTTTACAGTAAATTACTGGAAACAGTGTTGTAAAAATGCCCTAAAACTAATAAGTTGTATTTTTTAGTTAACTTGAGTTTTAGTGCATTTTTACAGTAAATTACTGGAAACAGTGTTGCCAGTATTTTACTGTAAAAAACCTGGTAAGGTCTAACAGTGTTGTTAAAATACAGTATAATTAGATCAAATTAATTTCTGTCTTGATCTGAAACATAACACTGTGATGCTCATTTCCACCCTGGAATAAAAAATAACAAAGGTAATCGCAACTTTTTTTATTTTACAGTTTAAAAGAAAAAAGGCAGAATTGCAAGTAACAAACTCCCAACTGAATTTTTGGGGTTTTTTTCCCCCCTTTTTTCCCTGATTCCGGCAACTCGCATTTTCGAGAGAAAAAGCCAGAATTGTGAGAAAAAACACTGTTCTACCTACACTTATTTAAATGTATAAGTTTAAACGCGAGTTAATCTTTTGAAGCATAATGAAGGACATCGGCCTATAAGCTCTGTTGACTGGCAACATACACCAAATGGTTTACAAAACACAGACAAAGTCCATCCCAAATTCACAGTCACATTGATTCTTCCCACATATAGAATCAATTTGATTCCACAGACACGGTCATGACACTCTATTAAAGGTCAACAAATTGAAATACCTTAGTCCCAGTCTTGCATGTGGACCTTTGCTGGTTAACCTGGTTAAGGAAGTCTAGTGTGATCATCACCTGCATTGCTGGCCTGTTAAACAGGGAACATTGAAATCATTCATGAAATAAGATACAGACTTTACATTTGAAGTATTACTCCTAGAAAAAAGGTACAAAAGCTGTCACTGGGGCTGTACCTTTTCAAAAGGTAAACTTTTGTCAATTTTAGGTGCTAATATGTACATTTTAGGTGCTAATATGTACATTTTAGGTGCTAATATGTACATTTCAGGAGCTAATATGTCCATTTTAGGTGTTAATATATACATTTTAGGTGCTAATACGTACATTTTAGGTTTTAATATGTACATTTTAGGTCCTAATATGTACCACTAAGGTACCAATGTGCAGCCTTTGGGTACAAAAGTGTACCTTTTGAAAAGGTACAGCCCCAGTGACAGCTTTTGTACCTTTTTTTCTGAGTGTTGAGGGCTGACTTGATCATTTTAATATTTTTTATCCTACAGCAAGAAGTGAAGAATGTAAACAAATGTTTCAGTTTCAAAGGAGCCATAAAAGATTGGACTGATGTTTATCAGATTGAACCGTTTGTTCAGTTCCAGCTCATTCCACCTCTAGCGGGCCTGAAGGCCACAATAAAGAAAATGAAAGTTATCATCATATTTTCTTCTTTATTTCATAGAAACCAAGTTGTGCTCTTTGGTCTGATCTGGCAGCTTTCCTGTTCCAGCGTCACGAACGCTGCTTTACTACGAAGAACTGCAGGTGAACATGTCTAGACTTTTGCACAAAAGCCATGAAACTGTCATTCAAAATAGCTTGAGAAATTATAGTGATAATTCTGCTAATAATAAAGTTTTGTTTATATATATGCATACAACTGTTAAACAACATTAAATACATTGCTCTTGGCAAGTTAATAGTTCTACAGTTCTACCAAAATAAAAATGAAAAATTCATAGACCAGTCTTTCTCATGGGTGTCACCTGTCAGGATGAAGGTTAAATGAATGAAAGGTTAAAATAAAAGGTTAAGGATGACAGGTGCTAAACCCCTCCCGAAATTTCCCAGATCTCCTCCCCAAAACATAGGTGAGTTGGCATAATATAAATTTTGTAAACTTTGCTTGGTCACTCAGGCACTTGTGTCTCCAGAGAGGCTTCTGGAATACAAAGCACCAGATTTTGGGTTGAATTAATTAGGAAAATGGGGCTTGGTGTGAGTTGACTATGGTTATCTTGATTATATCTTCTGAAACTACCAGCATATGTTGCGTTTGGGATGCTGGTGAGCTGGTTGGTCCCAAACGGGAAGCTTAATTAGCATCCCTGGTCAACAAGCTTCACCAGAAAGATCATGCCGGTTGATCAGCGTTACGGCAAACCAGCATAGAAATTCATGCTGGTGTATGCTGGTCCTTTCAGCATCGATTCTTAATGTGTTTTTATGTTTTATAGACGGGGAACGATGACTACAAATTGACAGCAACCTCTGAGGATGAAATCAAAAAGCACAAAAAGGTGAAACGAAAGAAGAGGGATGTGGACGAACTGAAGAAAGAAGTGGAACTGGTGAGGAATTCATATATATAAAACACATTAATATGTTATCTAGGACATAGAGGCAAAATACAAACTAATGTTATTATGATCTGAAACTATAACCACCCAGACTACTTTCTCAGCTACACTCACAAAACGACATTATTTTATTATTTTCTGCATGAATTATTATGCTGGGATGCTTTTTTATTGATTTTGTGGAGAACTGAGATGCAAGCGTTTTTTTTCTTTCTTTTTTTTTCTCTTCTGCAGGACGACCACAAGCTGACATTGGATGAGCTTTCACTCAAGTACGGCACTGACTTGAACAAGGTGAGCACAGGTTTACTGAGACTTCAATTGAAATTTGATGTATTACTGCGTTTTGTGTTACTCTATATTTATACATTTTGCCTTCTTATTATTTAATATATAAATACATTTATATTTAAATAAAAAATGGTAATGAATGTTTTATGTTAAGCTTAAAGGAGTAGTTCAGTTTAAAAAAAACAACTTTTGCTGATAATTTACTCACCCACATGTCATCCAAAATATCCATGTCATTCATTCTTCAGTCGTAAAGAAATAAGTGATAAAGAAATTCTCCATATAATGGACTTCAATGGGAACCAAACGGTTCAAGGTCCAAAAGACGGTTTCAGTGCAAACTACAAACTCTTCAAAGGGCTTTAAACGATTCCAGACGATGAATAAGGGTCTTATCAAGCGAAACGATCGCTCATTTAATTAATAAATAACAAAGCTTAAGTTTTATAAGCTCAAATACTCGCCTTGCTCTGTTCTGTGATGGGCGTTCGTGACTCTCCTGTTCGAACTCGTTTATCAAAATGAACAAATCTTTTTTTGTGTCATTTGGTTCATTCAACGAACGAGTTTCATTTCAAAAAGATTCAAAAGATTTGTTCATTTTTTTCATCGTCTGGTGTCATTTAAAGCCCTTTGAACAGTTTGCACTGAAAGTATCTTTTGGACCTTGAACTGTTTGGTTCTCATTGAAGTCCATTATATGGAGAAAAATCCTGGAATGTTTTCATCAAAAACCTTAATTTCTTTTCGACTGAAGAAAGAAAGACATGGACATCTTGGATGACATGGGGGTGAGTAAATCAGCAAAAGTTTTTTTTTTTTTAAAGTGAACTACTCCTTTAAGATGCATTAACTTAAAAACCCTTACCCGTAATAAATAAATAAATAAATAAAAATAGTAGCCTTGAAGTGCATAGAAACCTGTGTATGTTTAATTTCAAGTAGCCTTCAGTTGATAATTGAAATTTTTATTTTTTTTTTTATTTCTGTATTTTTTTTTTAACCATTCAATGTCCATGCCCTATGGTAGGGATTGTCGTCTTCTCGTGCAAGGGAGATCTTAGTGCGTGATGGGCCGAATTCCCTGACCCCACCTCCCACGACTCCAGAATGGGTCAAGTTCTGCACACAGCTCTTCGGTGGTTTCCAAACACTGCTGTGGCTTGGTGCATTTCTTTGTTTCACTGCATACGGAATCCAGGCTGCCTCTTCTGAAGAACCAGCAAACGACAATGTATGAGAGAAAAAAAATGTTTGCATTATGTAGTTTCATGTAAATACATTTACATTTATGCATGTAGTTGACGCTTGTATCCAAAGCGACTTACAAGGAATACATTTTTTTATTGGTCCATGATTCTCTGGGATTCGAACCAATGACCTTGGCGTTGCTAGTGCCATGCTCTAGTGTTTCACCTACAGAAATGTTTAAGTAATTCAGTAATTGTTTAAGTAATGCCTTTCTAAAAACCTAACTGTGGTTTTGCAGCTGTACCTGGGACTTGTACTTGCTTTTGTTGTCATAGTCAACGGATGGTTCTCATACTACCAAGAATCCAAGAGCTCAAAGATCATGGAATCTTTTAGGAACCTTGTTCCTCAGGTACTGAAATTGTGTCTTACAAAACATTGCATGTTCAAATGTAGTTTTCCCATGTCACAAAAGTAATCATTGCTCTGTTCTGGTAACGTAGCAAGCTCTAGTTATGCGTGATGGAGAGAAAAAGATCATCAGTGCAGAGGACGTAGTCGCTGGAGATCTCGTGGAGGTCAAAGGTGGAGACCGAATCCCAGCTGATCTTCGCATCATCTCTTCACAAGGATGCAAGGTAAGACCTGAATGTCAAATGCGATATATCCCATCAGTACCTTTTAATGAAACTTCCCCTCTACTGTTCCAGGTGGACAACTCTTCCCTCACTGGAGAATCTGAGCCCCAGAGTCGTACTCCTGACTTCTCCCATGAAAACCCTCTGGAGACAAGAAACATTGCATTTTTCTCTACCAACTGTGTTGAAGGTACATGGAAAGTTTCTGTAGAATACAATTGCATTTTACAGACTAAACAACTGAACATTGTGAAACCCTAGGTACAGCCAAAGGGATTGTCATCAACACCGGTGATCATACCGTCATGGGTCGGATAGCATCACTTGCCTCCAGCCTGGATGGTGGAAAAACACCTATTGCTAAAGAGATCGAGCACTTCATCCACATTATCTCTGGTGTGGCTGTTTTCCTGGGCATGACCTTCCTAATCCTCTCCCTGATTCTTGGATATGGTTGGTTGGAAGCTGTTGTTTTCCTGATTGGAATTATTGTCGCGAATGTCCCCGAAGGTCTTCCTGCCACTGTAACTGTAAGTCAGGGTGTTTCTTTAGTTATGCTTCTTGTTTAGTCAACTGTATCTACTATTCAAGACATTCAATCCAGGTTGTGTTTTAGTATGTCTGTGACTTTATGGATGTTTGCGTTTCCTCATATAGGTGTGTCTAACTCTGACCGCCAAACGAATGGCAAAGAAGAACTGCCTGGTGAAGAATCTGGAAGCCGTGGAGACTCTTGGCTCGACCTCCACCATCTGCTCTGACAAGACGGGAACTTTGACCCAGAACCGAATGACCGTCGCTCACATGTGGTTTGACAACCAGATTCATGAAGCAGACACCACAGAGAACCAGAGTGGAGCCTCGTTTGACCGAAGATCTGCTACTTGGTCTGCCCTTGCTCGTGTCGCCGGCTTGTGCAACCGTGCCGTCTTCCGTGCTGAACAAAGCCATCTCCCAATCCTTAAGGTGTGCTATCTATATGAGCAACATGAATATATGCAAAGCTCGCAACTTATTCAATTCCAAATGCCAATATAACTGTTACTGTGAGTGAAAACTTGTTCAATTAAACCTTTTGTAGCGAGAAACAGCTGGTGATGCCTCTGAGTCTGCCTTGTTGAAGTGTATTGAGCTGTGCTGTGGTTCAGTCATTGAAATGAGAGACAAGTACACAAAGATTGCGGAAATCCCTTTCAACTCCACCAATAAGTATCAGGTATTTTTGTTGATGTATCTTTAGAGGTGATGATGCAGATTTGACTGGTCATTCTAACAGTACCTCAATCTGCTTTTTCTAGCTCTCAATCCACAAGAATCCCAATTCCTCAGAGTCTAAGCACCTGCTGGTGATGAAGGGAGCGCCTGAGAGAATCTTGGATCGATGCTCCACCATTTTGATTCAAGGAAAAGAGCAGCCTTTGGACGATGAAATGAAAGATTCATTCCAAAATGCTTATGTTGAACTCGGAGGTCTTGGAGAAAGAGTTCTGGGTAAAGCCACCATATGAAGTTCTATGATTGCAGAAGAATATGCACACATAAAATAGAGAATTACAGCATCTATGAATAATTGTGTTCTCCTTCACAGGTTTCTGCCACTTTAGCCTCCCCGATGACCAGTTTCCTGAAGGTTTTGCATTTGATTCTGAAGAAGTGAACTTCCCAACTGAGAACCTGTGTTTTGTTGGCCTCATGTCCATGATTGATCCTCCTCGTGCCGCTGTACCAGATGCTGTGTCCAAATGTCGCAGTGCTGGAATCAAGGTGTTGGCCTCATTTAAGATACACTGTTTGAGTCCACTTTGAATATTGCATTTGACGACAATGCTGAATCTTTTATTACAGGTTATTATGGTTACTGGTGACCATCCAATTACAGCTAAAGCTATTGCAAAGGGTGTAGGCATCATCTCTGAAGGCAACGAGACTGTGGAAGACATTGCTGCTCGTTTGAATATCCCTCTTGAAGAGGTTAACCCAAGGTAATCCAAACATCCCAGCCACCAAAAACAAAGCAATGTTTTCAGGTTAAAAAATATTACTGGAATTGCTCTTGATGTCTGCTAATACAAAGTGTGCCTCTAGGGATGCTAAGGCCTGTGTTGTCCATGGTGGAGAATTGAAGAATATGAGTGAAGAAAAGCTGGATGAGATTCTCTATTATCATACAGAAATTGTGTTTGCCAGAACTTCTCCTCAACAAAAGCTGATCATTGTTGAAGGTTGTCAGCGACAGGTACCGTCATCTAATCAATCCTATTGATTCTAGATGAGTTTACCCAGCAGGGACCATTTAAATGCATATTTTCTCTAATCAGGGTGCCATTGTAGCCGTGACCGGTGATGGTGTCAATGATTCTCCAGCTCTGAAGAAGGCTGACATTGGTATAGCTATGGGTATTGCTGGATCTGACGTATCCAAACAGGCTGCTGACATGATCCTTCTGGACGACAACTTTGCCTCAATTGTCACTGGAGTAGAAGAAGGTATGACGTTTTTGGAAACTTAATTGATTAAGTATTTATGAACGTTACTTTGAGACTTATTTTTCAAACATGTATTCCACTTTAGGCCGTCTGATCTTTGACAACTTGAAGAAGTCCATTGCCTACACCCTGACTAGTAAGATCCCGGAGATGTCGCCCTTCCTCTTGTTTGTCCTTGTGGGTATTCCTCTACCTTTGGGCACCGTCACCATTCTCTGCATTGACCTGGGCACTGACCTGGTAAGAAAAAGTATTATTAGTGTAGAGAACTTAAAATTATGCAGTCTATTTTGAATTTGTTTTAATTATCGTCACAGATTCCCGCTATCTCATTGGCATATGAAAATGCAGAAAATGACATCATGAAGAGACAACCCAGAAACGCTAAAACAGATAGGCTAGTGAACGTGAGGCTAATCAGTATGGCCTATGGTCAAATCGGTAAGAGCATTCTTACCAAAACTGAGAGGTCTGGATGTTTTGAACATGACAATGATTAAAAATCTGTAATATGGGCAATTCATTAATTTTATTGTCATTGCTTTCCTTTTTAAGGTATGATCCAAGCAGCTGCAGGGTTCTTTACCTACATTGTGGTTATGGGTGAGAATGGATTCTGGCCCAGTTATCTACCAGGACTTCGAGTTGGCTGGGAAGACAGATCTATCACTGACCTGGAAGATAGTTATGGTCAGCAATGGGTAAGCATCAAAGTTCTAGCAAAACCTGATAAATGTGAAACAAAAATTTTTGCAATTTGAAAAATCAAACGTACCTTTAAACATTCCTTTATTCTTGTGTGTTTTGTTGTCTGATGCAGACCTACGAGGCCAGAAAGATTATCGAGTCCACATGCCACACGGCATTCTTCATCAGTATTGTGGTGGTGCAGTGGGGTGACTTGATCATTGTAAAGACCAGAAGAAATTCCATTGTACAGCAAGGAATGAAGTATGTAAACAAACGGGATGCAAACAAGTTTCAAAGAAGCCATAAAATATTGGTGGATTGTTTGTTCAGTTCCAGCTCAGGGCTGGTCACCTCTAAAGCCTTATCATAATTGGTTATTTTTTCTTTCCTAGAAACAAAGTCCTCATCTTTGCTTTTTTTGAGGAAGCTGCTATGGCAGCTTTCTTGTCCTACTGCCCAGGCATGGACGTTGCTGTCAGAATGTATCCTTTAAGGTAAGCGGACTTTGAAAAGAATATTAATGGCATGTCTGAAATTGGAAATATCAGTATAATGGACACAAAAAATAAAATCTTGTGTTCTTTTATTCAGACCATTGTGGTGGTTCACTGCATTCCCATACTCACTTATCATCTTCATCTATGATGAAGTTAGAAAATACATCCTACGACAGAATCCAGGAGGTAATATAAGATTTTTCCTTCAGATGTTGGCAGACTTCATTAACCTCAACAGAGTTTGTTGTATACTACTATATTGAGGCTCTAATATCTGTGCTATTGTGTTTCAGGCTGGGTGGAACAAGAAACATACTACTAAAACATGACGTTCTATTGCAAACTCATGTTAGGAGACATTAATGCTCAAAATAATACAAAATCTGGTCATTTTCAGCAAATAAATGTTAAATAACATGGAGCTGAATTTGTGTGTTGCGTTTTATTAAACTGAAAAGAGCGAGATAGAAATAGTGAACATGCACAGAAGGTTATAGTGCAAAAAAGAAAAGAAAAATAAATGACAAATTGTGCAGAACATCAAATATTTAAAACAATCACACACGCATATATATATATATATATATATATATATATATATATTTTTTTTTTAGTTGATTTGTACGAATGATGAGATGCAATAGGAGAGATAGGATATCATAAATTAAAATCCATAATCCTGAGGTGCACCACAATGGTGCAGTTACATAATCTACCAGCAGGGGTCTGTTGCTATTCAAGGTCTATTTCAATCACACCAAACCTGACCAACAGTTAACATTTAAATTAATATGCCACAAATGAAAAATGTGTATGTCTATAATTGTCTTTTTAATGCAGAAAAGGTTCACATGTTGATTCTCATGCACAGCCGAGAGAAAACGTGACGCATGAACAACAGCAAAGTTTAATGCGAGACACTATTTATTGCTAAGCACCTTACTGTGTTCAGTTTACACGTATCAGACCGTTTATATATCAGTCTGTACTTGCATTATCTGGGAACTGAACCTATGACCTCTAATACTGAGAACTCAGGCTATCATGCGGCATTGTGAGCGATGTTTATACATATCAGTGAAACCAGCAGAACATGCTTAACATCAGTCAAACATTCCATTATAAAACATTAATTCCACAAAAGTGTGCCATGATGTCATCCTGCGGTGTGTTATACTACTAAACTTTTGTAGGAAGTAATGTTGGCATGTGGGCTGTGAGGCTCTGTTGACTGACAAAACAGAACATCGTTTACAAAACAAGAAGGTCCAATCAAAATTAGTGTGTAATTGTCCCCATTTATCAGATTTATTACAATTTAGTCACTCATCACTAACCTTTAAAATGGACAAACGGCCAAAAGTCATAAAAATAAGAGCATCTCATTTTTAACGTAAAAGTCTTTCATAAATACAGACAAAAGAAATACTCAAAACATATAAGTGTATACAAAATAAGAGCATGCATTTACATAGGAGGGATAGTACTTTAAATTTTAGCAAATTGATATAACAAAATATGAGTGAGACGTGATGATTAAAGATTAAATTAATGTTAAAGATAGATGACACCTGCCAAACTCCTCCCAAATTTTCCCTAATCCTGCCCTTAAAATAGGTTAAGCTGACAGGGTAGACATCTGTGAGCCTATTTTGGACACACAAGGATTTGCATCTCACAGTGGCCGACAGGTTTCCTATCCAAAGCACCACATTTAAATTGAAATGAGGAAGTGTAGGTGGACTCTGGCTGTCTTCCCTGGAGTTTTTTTATTTTTATTTTCTTACCATTTGATGTTTTATTTGTTGTGTAGATTTTCTGCAATTGCCTCTATTTTTTTAAGGGGTCAGGTAAGGTTACAGTTTTATGTATTGGTAAAGTTTCACTTTTGTCATTAGGGGTCAAAAGGAGGCATATGCTTTCATAGGAATCACTGAATCATGTGATCTGTATCATGTTATACAAAGCAGACATGACAGTAATGAAAGTTGATTCTGTAAGTATTGTGCCTGTAATAAGTGTTTTGTAAATTTCTTTGGATAAAAGTTAAGTGTAGGTGTGTATAAAAGTGTATAATAGATTAGGCTATTTTATACTGTGTTAAATTACATTTCATTTAAAGCTGCCGAGTATGATTTCTGCACCACTAGTGGCAACCGAACTGCAAAAAATAATGCCAAACAGAATTGCATTGTTCAGCAAAATCCTGCATCAACACACATGCCACTGGTTGAGCCAAAGTCACAGAGAAGAAAAAAAAAACTATTTATTTTTAATGCCACTAGTGGAGCAGAGCCGGTTCAATACATTTATTAAATTTCATAAATCAATTTATTTTATCTTAAAAGTATGAAAATTAGTTGCAAGTCTAAATGTCCAGCTCCTGAGACCTCTCAAATCTGACACACATGGAAAGTATTGAATAATGCTTTGTGTAATGTTTGTGTAAAAATAAAGACTCAACAATACTTGCTTGTGGTTCAGGCTGCGTGTTTTCTTGACTGAGCGCTCGAGGAAGCTGGTGGAAAAATCGTGAACGGGGAGAAACTGCTGATGAGATGTGGCCAATCCATGATTATAAGGGAGATCTTTTCTTTCCCTTGATTAACAGGACAGTAGACGAATATAGAATAAACCGGTGGTTGAAGAAGCATTCTGTATCTCCACAAATGGCAAGAGGATTATAGGTACACAACACCCTGCAAACATCATCCTGTACTCTGGAAGGATAATAGTTGTTCTAGCTGTAAAACAAGACAAAGATAAATTAATATTTTGGGGGTTTTTTTTTCACAAACAAAAAATTGCTAATGTTAGTATGCTAACAAAAAAGTGCTAATGTAGTATCATGTAAAAGGAATATATATATATATATATATATTTTTTTTTTTTGGTTAGCCTACCTATGCACTGTTGAAACACTTTATTCACAGTTTATGTATTTCAATGAGAAACCGCCTCATTAGCTCTTCATTTTATGTGAGATTACATAATTAAAGCACATTTTGTTTAGGGGTAAACACATTTTTTTTAAATGTTCCCCAATCCCCACCATCGATGAAAATTTTCATCCCCACCAATGATGGGTATTTCCGGATTTCCGTGTTTTTCCTGTTATATGGTAGGGGGCGCTATGAGACATCTTCTGAAAGAATACAGAATCTCCGGATCAAAACACAGGTGAACAACAAGCAGAAAGGCCTACGTATGTAAAATAACGTGTTCCTCAACATTAAATAGCTTATAAATCAAAACTGCCTAATGTTACTGAATGAAATTTAGATCCAGGACGAGCTACAGGACTGTGAAGCTTTGGGAGTGTTGATGAACTCGATCTACTTTATCTGTGTTTTGATCATCATTCTGAATTTGATCTGGACATAGTCTTTGATAGATTATGTTTTGCTCAAAATTGTGCTTTAAAAAAAACTTTCTTTAAAAAACATTTACATTTATGCATTTGGCAGACGCTTTTATCCAAAGCGACTTGCATTGCATTTCAAGGTACACATCTACATTCTTATCAGTTCATGGCGTGGCACCAAACGCAGGAGGGGAAAGAGTTAATGGAGGTAAGTGTATTTGATTTCAGTTATTGACAGATGAATAAAAAACCCAGAACATTACCAACTTTAAAATAACCTTAAACTGGCATATAAGTAAAAAGAATGCATGACACTAAGAGTTAAACACAAGCATTTGTAGGCTAAATGATGTTTTATGTAGTGTCAAACAAATCTTAGACTACATTCTGGACATGCTAATTTGAATAATTTCATGACTTTGCTGGTAACACAAGTTAATTCTCAAACAAGCTAATTCATTTATCTGAATCTCATGTTACCTGGATGTCACATATGACATTACAAATATAGGACCTAACAAGTTTTACAGCTTTCACACATAACATTCTTCAGTATTATATATTTAAACAAGCTAATCACTTAGCTTAGCAGTTCATTTCTTACCTCAGAAACTGTGCAATTTCTTTCCTTTTTAGTCAGCCAATCAATAGATTCCGTTCCACTACCTTCTCTGACATATATAATTTAACACAGCATATTATATGAGGCGACTATTTAAAGCAATAGCGAAACTGATCGCCAGTGAGACCGTCCCTCAGTCTGACCGTTAACATTTAAACTGAGTGAGCGCGCCAAATGGGAGAGTGAAAGGCTGCTAACATGCTAACAACAATATTGTTAACATGAATAATTAACTTATATTTTAAAACTACAATGAGTTTTGGCAGCAGTTAAACAATTAAATAAATAAAAAAAGCTAATTTGCATAAATTAATAATATGTGTTTCTCTCTGGGTCCCCAGCTTTTTTTCTTCAAGTAAATAATATAGCGCTATAGTTCAGAATAAATATAAAGGATGCATATATGGGTCAAATTATAAATTTTATCTCCTCTCCTCATTGCTTTTACACACAACACTTGTATTCTGCGAAATAAAAACAAAATGCCAAAAAATTATTTGCTATTTATTAGGTTTCACACTAATAGTCAGCACCCATTCAGCTCTCTCAAAATCAAAATGAATCCTCTTTACTATCTTAATCACATTCCTGGTCTTATTGGGAATAATCATCAGTGCATTAGGACTTTCTCACAAGTACAGAATAGTACAAGTAATCTATGTATTCATCACCAAAGCAGGAAGCTATAGATAAATGATGATGCCTCAACATTTGTGGTTGTGACCTTAAAATGAAAAATGGGTATTTCCCAACCACATCATACACTAAAAAATGCTGGGTTGTTTCCACACATGTTTGAGTGAAATATGGGCAAACCCAATGTATTTTAAAAATTTGAACCAATGATTGGGTTTGACCATATTTGACCCAAACATGGGTTGAAAAAACATGGGTGATGGATGGAATGATAGACAAGCTTTCTCTTTTATGCCTTACTTTTTTATATTTAAAACCTTAATCCAAACAAAAGTTGTTTATGAATACAACTTGTTCGATAAAGTCGACTCTTTGCAAAATTTGATAATGCATTATGCCTCTGCATTGCTTTTGGCCTCGTCTTATTTCCTTTCTATTTTGGATATATTTGTTTCCTGAAAACATGACTCACATACCACATGAACTTCTCTCTTCTTCTGCTTTAAATATTTAAATATCACTAAAGTTTCAGAATGTGTATCAAATCGTTGTTGAGTTCAATCCGATCCTTTTCGTGGTTGCAGCAAATACTGTATATGCTTTAATCAGTAGCGTACCGTGGGGTCTCAGTCAGGGCCTTCAGTAACAATCAGCCTAACGATCAACAAAATACTCAGCCTCAACAAAATAAGCATATTATTTCAGGAAATATAATCGTAAAAATGAAAAATATATATATTTTATAAATTAATTAAATATTATATTATATTGAAATATATTATATTATATTTTGACAGGGCCAGCAGAGAAGGCAGCCCACCACTGGCTTTAATGTTCAAGGTCCTTTCAGCTGGAGTCACTCAAGTTGTCCTTCTGATTCGGTTGATTGAGTCTCTTATCAGATGCAGTTGGAAATGATTAAGTAAGTAGTAAATGTAAAAAGATATTTCTGGTAATATATTTGAGATGATATATCAGATTACGTGCCCCTAAACCAACTGTGATCACACATGTCAGTTGGCTGGCTCTTCCTGTCTTACTATAGTGGGCGGTTCTTCGCCAGCATAAGCTGCAGTATGAAACAAGCCTTTTGTGGTTTAGTCAACAAACACTTGAGTAAATTGGCCTTCTGTTCTTGAGGCACCTGCTTCGCCATCAGGCAGCAAGTTTGTTGGACATTATGTCCTGTGTTGGACTTTTCCCAGTAACCTGATATGCAGATAGACTGCTTCTTATATAGGAAGGCAAAAGTCTCTTTCTGACTAAAAACAGTGTGTTTGCAGCAGATTAAAGGCTGTTTGTGATGAATGTGGATGCACCACTGGAGCAAAAGAGCCTAAGGAACACAAGATGTCACTTGAAGTGCATGTGCCATTAATAGATCATTTGACCTGCTAAGGTTCCTATCATTTATTCACTCCCAGCATTTGAAAAAAAAATTCCTCCAATATAAAAAATCTGCCCTTTGCTTTGCCTTGAGGAAAGGTTCAAGAAAACAAGTTCAAGCTGTCCTCAGTGTTAAGGTTAAAGGGATACTCCACTTTTAGTTAAACTCCCTCAATGTACCATTTTCGAATCCATTCAGCCGATTTTCTGATATTTAGAACAATATCAGTAACCAGACAGTTTCTCGTGCCATTGATTTCCATAGTAGGAAAAAATATATACTATGGAAGTCAATGGGACCAGAAACTGTCTGGTTACTGATATTCTTCTAAATATCAGTAAATCGGCTGAATGGATTCGAAAATGGTAAAACCCAACTGTTTAACTCTGAGGGAGTTGTAAAATGAGCCTATTTCCCAAAAAAAGTGGAGTATCCCTTTAAATGATGGATCACTGATCTTATAGGTAAATCGCCATATTTAGCAACCAACCACACTCCTTAAAATAAGTGGGTTTTCCCAGCGATGCCATAGATAATCCATTTTTGGTTCCCCATCCCCAAATAAAGGTCAGTGATCTGTTCTTAAAAGAACCATTTTATCCCTGGAAATGTTCTGTGGTCAATGGTTTGAGAGTTGGTGCACATACTGTATATCCCAACAGTAAGCATGGTTTGACTCATGCTTTGGATTTTTGATGTCTTGCCGTCTAAAATACATTCTCTGGATAAAGAAAAAGTTATCAAGAGTTGAATAACCAGTTTTAAGAAAAGCTTTTTGTCATTCAAGAAAGACATGTGCATTGTTCAAACAGATGGATTGTACATTGATCTTGAGAGACATTTGCAATAAAACAGAATGCATCTTAAAGTTAGTAGCACATATAGTGTAAATAGTGTGTCTGAAGAGGTTTGGATCATTTTCTTTGACATGATCTTTTTCTCCTTGGTTAATCTGGAAGTCATAATAACTAAAGTTAAACTTAAGTTGTTATTTTGGCTTGAGCAAGCCAAGACCTGAAGCTTATTTGCTCCCACTCATAGTAAAATAATGGGAGTGTATGTGTGTGGGGTATTTGAGATAATGGTTGGGAAGGTTTATTTATGTTACAGCTTGTCCTATCCAGGTCATAATACACTGATAGAAATGCAAAATGGTGGTTCCGGTACCCTCAGATGTGTGATGCTGCTGGTAAAACGTGTGTGGATGTTTAAAGCAGTTTGAAGGACATGAGGGCCATTTTGCATTGAGAACATTTCAATATATTTTTGACCTAAATCCATTTGAAAAGTTATTCCTCCAATCCTACCTAACCAAATCCATGAGAACAAAAATGAAAGAAAATACTCATAGTAATACAAGATGTAGCCTACAGGTGTGAACTTTGTTATTAGCCTCAACAAAGAGTGTTTTCATTCTGAAGCAAATATGTCTGTTTCCCAAGAAGAAAGTTGCATTGTAAATGACAGTGATTACTTCCATTTCATAACAACATTTACTAATAAATAGCCTATTTTAAAAATTTAGCAATTAAATGAAGCTGAATTTGCTTTTTGTCTCTGAAATTCTTACAAACAGTAAATCGAGGTTTGTGAAAACAGTAACCCAAACCATTTTAGCTATGCACAAAAGTATGGTTACAAGACTTTAGATAAGATAATAAAAGATATAAGATTGTAATATTTATATAAAAGCATGTTGGCAATGTGATGAATAGGTCTACTGTACTAGCAATACATGAAACCAGTTGAAAATAAAAACGGTGTTCTGACATTCACTAAATATTATCATTTAGTTCAAGAAATCTGAATAAATACCACAATTAAAATGCATATCATTAAAAAGTAAATCAGAGGGAACAACAATGCCCTCCACAAATTTATGCATGACGATCATATTCTGACATTTAGCGATTATATGTTATTTTTGTTTTGGCTTTTCATCAGAAAAGTCTTTCCTTTTTTGTTTGTTAGAAATGAATGAAAACTCAAGAGAGAAATTGTCCCATTTGTAGGCTATTCAGATGCAAAGTGATGTTTGCAGCACCCTCAGATGTGTGATGTGGACTAAACTTTAAGGGACTGTGAAGGACATGGAGGCTGTGATAGTCTATTGACTGACAACATTTAGCAAACCTTTTTAACATTAACATTGACAAGGTCCTATAGTCATAGTCTGAAATCGAACATGTAATGGTTCTGAACCTTTACAGAAGCAGTTTGATTCATCGGATATTGTTGGCGACAGAACACAATTTTCAAAGTCATTATTTACTTGGTGGTTCAAAAGTGGTTCAAAGTGATAAATACAAGGTAACGTTCAATTATAACCATAGAAATATGTCATAAAAAGCAAAATGCTGATATCTAAACAAATAAGGGCATGTATTAATGTGAAAAGCAAGTTCTTTATCTCAAGTTATTATTAACAAGCCATAGATCTATTGATAAGATAATAGTTAATAGACCAGTCCTTTACCCGGTTGTCATAGAAATGACCTACCTGTATAAATGAAGGTTAAGTAATGTTAAAACTAAATGACACCTGAACAACTCCTCCTTAATTTTCCCAGAACACCTCCCCATTTAACAGGTGAGATGGCAGGGTATAAATATGTGAACCTGGTTTGGACACACAGGGACTTCTGTCTCCAACGGCCTCCAAGACAGGGGTACTAACCATTGGATTTTAGGTGGACATCAAGAAGAAAAATGGGGCTCGGGGTAAGTGGACTAAAGCTATACACTGCTGGATGCATCGCTTCATTTGTTTCATTTTACGGTCCAATTCTGCATGTTTTCCATTTATTCAAGTATATTTTAGGGGGGATCTGGTAATATGTAGGTGTTATATGTGTATATATTGTTTTGTGCTTGACAGATGGGGAATGATAAGTACAAATTGGCAGCAACTTCAGAAGATGGAGTCAAAAAGCCCAAAAGAGGCAAAAAGAGCAAAAAGGACATGGAGGAACTTAAGAAAGAAGTTGAACTGGTATGAAATTATTTACAATTTTATTTCATTAAACACACAAATCTTTTAAAGTCCCATATTACCCTTGCTTTAAAAACATTTAACCTGAAAACGAAATTGTATATTATAATCCTTTCAAAAACATTCAAGATTTTACCAGTGTAGTTTACCAGGTAACTTGAGTTTTCCAACATCTTTACTCTTCTGCAGGAAGACCACAAGTTGACATTCGAAGAGCTTAATCGAAAATACGGCACTGATCTCTCAAAGGTGAGTAAATGTTTAGTGACACTTTTGGGGGGAAATATTAATGCATTATTCTATAATTATTCACATATTTCTATGTTGAGTCATTTATGTGAATATTTTTATGGAGAATTGCTTACCTTTAGTTAAAAAGAGGAACTGCTAACTTGGCTAGAACTTTTTTTAGCAATATCATTCAAAAAAATGTTTCAATAAAAAGTAATGGATCTGTAGGCATCTGCATGTAATTTTATTATTTGTGAGCATCTGTTTTCTACATGCCTTTAATAGCAAATTTTCATACCTTGTGGCAGGGTTTGTCCGTTTTTCGAGCTAAAGAAATCTTAGCACGCGATGGACCAAATGCCTTGACTCCACCCGTTACGACTCCAGAATGGGTCAAATTCTGCCGACAGCTCTTCGGTGGTTTCCAAACTCTGCTGTGGATTGGTTCCTTTCTTTGCTTCTTTGCTTATACGATCCAGGCTGCCTCTTCTGAAGAACCGGCAAATGACAATGTACGAGGAAAAAAAAGTTTTGTTTTAATGGCATAAATAGTTAATGTTATAATAGTTAAAGATCTGAGCTAATAGCCACTGTACCATTGAGCATGAGGTTTCTCCAGTCGGGATTATCTTCCTAAAAAGTATGCTGTAAACTTTGGATAAAAGAATATGATTAATGACTGTTTACATTGTTTTTTTGCAGCTGTATCTGGGACTTGTTCTTGCTTTTGTTGTCACAATCAATGGATGCTTCTCATACTATCAAGAGGCTAAGAGCTCAAGGATTATGGATTCCTTTAAGAACCTCGTTCCTCAAGTATAAAAACAAAATTAATTTTACCTCAAAAATAGCTTTCACAATTGACAAAGTATAGTTATGTTCATTTATTGTCATGTAGCACGCCCTGGTTATACGTGATGGAGAGAAAAAGATAATCAATGCTGAGGAAGTAGTTGTTGGCGATCTTGTGGAGGTCAAAAGTGGAGACCGTATTCCAGCTGATATTCGTGTTGTCTCTTCACAAGGATGCAAGGTAAGAACAAGAATTTTATGGCAGAAATAGTACTTCAGTAAATGAATTTTCATGAAACTTGCTTTTCTCTTCCCCTCTTGCTTTTCTTTCCAGGTGGACAACTCCTCCCTCACTGGAGAATCTGAGCCCCAGAGTCGTACTCCTGACTTTTCTAGTGAAAACCCTCTGGAGACAAGAAACATTGCGTTTTTCTCTACTAACTGTGTTGAAGGTACGAAGTACAAGCGGGCGTGGACAAAATCAATGCTATAAATGCAATAATGCTTAAATATGACCATATTCAATAGGTACTGCCAGAGGGATTGTCATCAACACCGGTGACCGCACCGTCATGGGTCGTATCGCCTCTCTTGCCTCCAGCCTGGAAGGTGGACAGACACCAATTGCTAAAGAGATCGAGCACTTCATCCACATCATCACTGGTGTAGCTGTTTTCTTGGGCGTGACCTTCCTAATCCTTTCCCTGATCCTTGGCTACAATTGGTTGGAAGGGGTCATTTTCCTGATTGGAATCATTGTCGCTAATGTGCCTGAAGGTCTCCCTGCCACTGTCACTGTAAGTTTGCACCTTCGGACCTTTTTTCAGGCAGTGCGTTCTCGAGACACCAGGCACTGCTTTGTGCAGATGGGAGCGTGTTAAAGAGCTTTTCTGTTAGAACGGTGTCGTGCTAGCGGGCACTTGGCAACTCTAGTCACTTTCTTCACTGATTTACACTTTTGTTGTTGAATGTGTTCTCATCAGCGCCCCCTACAGCTGTGCGGCGTATATTTCCAACACTGTCATAAAAACACTCACTTGCGGCGCCATCCTCCCGCTGCTCATGTGCTTCTGTCATTATCGGAGCCGGCCAACTCTATTGCTTGGAGCTGTGTCTACCGAGTGGGTAATGCATCATACACAGTATCATAGAATCAAGTCGAATTGCCATAAAGCAGTTCGTGTTTCTCGCCCGTTCTCTCTTCTCACGAGACTTCTATTTCTACCAGAAAGACTCGGGAGAATAAATACTCTAACAATAAATACATTTATTGATAGCCCAGCAAGCAATAAAGTTCTTTGGCGTAGGCCCCATCCAAGTTCTTTGGCATAGACCCCGTCCAAGTTCTTTGGCGTAGGCCTCGTCCAAGTTCTTTGGCGTAGGCCCCGTCCAAGTTCTTTGGCGTAGGCCTCGTCCAAGTTCTTTGGCGTAGGCCCCGTCCAAGTTCTTTGGCGTAGGCCCCGTCCAAGTTCTTTGGCGTAGGCCTCGTCCAAGTTCTTTGGCGTAGGCCCCGTCCAAGTTCTTTGGCGTAGGCCCCGTCCAAGTTCTTTGGCGTAGGCCTCGTCCAAGTTCTTTGGCGTAGGCCCCGTCCAAGTTCTTTGGCGTAGGCCCCGTCCAAGTTCTTTGGCGTAGGCCTCGTCCAAGTTCTTTGGCGTAGGCCCCGTCCAAGTTCTTTGGCGTAGGCCCCGTCCAAGTTCTTTGGCGTAGGCCCCGTCCAAGTTCTTTGGCGTAGGCCTCATCCAAGTTCTTTGGCGTAGGCCCCGTCCAAGTTCTTTGGCGTAGGCCCCGTCCAAGTTCTTTGGCGTAGGCCCCGTCCAAGTTCTTTGGCGTAGGCCTCGTCCAAGTTCTTTGGCGTAGGCCCCGTCCAAGTTCTTTGGCGTAGGCCCCGTCCATAGCTCGCAATCCGAAGGTCCGGACTCTGCATTTCCTGCCTGAAGACAAAGGCAGGGGCGCAGCCGACCCCCTGGAAGGTATAGGAAGGGACCATCCTGGTGGTGGTGGTGAGGATGGAGGTCAATAAAAGCGTCAGCATCTGCGAACTCAAACATGTGTAACTACCGGTCTTTTATACCGCAAGTATTAGACACAATTGGATAGGTGAGAAGGTAATTAGTGACGCAACGATTGAGTCTTCCTGTTATAATCGGAGTCGGCCAACTCTATTGCTTGGAGCTGTGTCTACCGAGTGGGTAATACATCATACACAGTATCATAGAATCAAGTCGAATTGCCATAAAGCAGTTTGGGTTTCTCGCCCGTTCTCTCTTCTCACGAGACTTCTATTTCTACCAGAAAGACTCGGGAGAATAAATACTGTAACAATAAATACATTTATTGATAGCCCAGCAAGCAATAAAGTTCTTTGGCGTAGGCCCCATCCAAGTTCTTTGGCGTAGGCCCCGTCCATAGCTCGCAATCCGAGGGTCCGGACTCTGCATTTCCTACCTGAAAACGAAGGCAGGGGCGCAGCCGACCCCCTGGAAGGTATAGGTGGTGGTGGGAAGGATGGAAGGGAAGGAACCATCTTGGAGGTGGTGGTGAGGATGGAGGTCAATAAAAGCGTCAGCATCTGCGAACTCAAACATGTGTAACTACCGGTCTTTTATACAGCAAGTATTAGACACGATTGGATAGATGAGAAGGTAATTAGTGACGCAATGATTGAGTCTTCCTGGCAGAACTTAACGCTAAAGCTTCCATTTCCAACTTACCGGGACATTAGTCCTCATGTTGCAAGGTTGGTTTTCCGCCTGGGAACGCTGGGGGGAGCGGGGAAAGCCACCATTCTCTCCAGAACAGGTTATTGAACCATTCAAATTATTTCTAAACGGTTTTATTAAGTTGAAATAGTTGCCAAGTGCCCCATTAAAGAGCCCCTATCATAGCATTTGAAATGTTCCTATTTTTGTTTTAGGAGTTCCCAAAAACAGTTTAACATGCATGCAAGGATAAAAAACACTTTATTTGTCTTATAATATGCATTTATTTTTAACTGATTTGCTCACTGACTCCCAAATGATTCGTACAATGACTCATTTTTCCAAACCACTCCTTTGCGTGACGCTAATCGGCGGTGATTGGTCAGATGACAGACCCAGTCAGTTATTGCAACGCATAAACATATTGATAAAGCACTGCAGTACTACAAGACGCTCTATTCTTTATGACAACTCCGATAACAGCAACAGACATTTCACATATTTAAAAAAAATTGACATTGGAGACCTAGAAGCTGCGCTGAGCGTAACTTACACACACACACACAGATACACGCACGCACACATACTGCCTCGCACCCCGACGCAACAAAACCGTTCAAAACCCATAAAAGCAACAATTGAAGAGTTCAGATGCAAAAGCCTCTAAGTGCCATTTGAAATTTTCTTCTAAAATGATCATTTTTTATCAAGCTTGTATATTTAAGTTCAGTAATTTCATTTAAATGGCAATGAGGATTACCTATTAATTGTCATTTGAGTGAAATTACTGAACTTGAATATACAAGCTTGATAAAAATGGTCATTTTAGAAGAAAATTTTAAATGGCATTTAGAGGCTTTTGCATCTGAACTCTTCAATTATTAATAATACTTACAGGTTGTGATTCGAAGGAGGAAGCTAAACCATATACACTGGGTAAGTAAGTTACTGAGCCCTCCTTCAGGAACAACCGCTTGCGAATCCACATTTGAATTAATTTATGTTTTTGAACGATTCGTAATTAAAATGATGAGAACACAATCGGGCTATACTGTTGTGGTATCATGGCAAATATGAACTCCAACCACCGATTCTTCACATGCTCATCCCTGGTAAATGAAAACAAAGTGGCTGAACTATCTTTGCATTGTAGAACACAGCGTCTTCTCGACATGATGCTATGATGAAGTATTTGAATGTGTAGACTTCAAGTTTACACTCCCGTCTGCGCGAGCAGTAACTGTGCGCGGCCAGTATGTATCTACGTCACTACGAACCAGCAAATGACTCGTTTCAAAAACAGTTCATTTCATAGACTCAAAGTCGACTCTCACTTTTGAAAGACAATAACTTTATAAACGGTGCACTTTCAGATATAAATCTTTGCAGGATGTTTTCTTTCCCTTAGAGCTATATTCCACACCATATGAACAGTCATTTTCAAAAATCCATGATAGGGGCTCTTTAATAACTAATGATCTTCGCAACGGAAGTGAATCAATCAAAACTCTGTGGCTGGAAAATAACTTTATCCTAATGCTGTTGTAAAGCCTAAACAATCTGTTACGGTATTCTCTATTATAACTGTAAAGCTGCTTTGAAACAATACATTCTGTTAAAAGCGTTTTATAAATGAAGGTGACTTGACTAAGTTGGAGGGATATTATGTTTCCATATCATATTTCCTCATATAGGTGTACCATATATTTCCTCATATAGGTGTGTCTAACTCTGACCGCCAAACGAATGGCAAAGAAGAACTGCCTGGTGAAGAATCTGGAAGCCGTGGAGACTCTTGGCTCGACCACCACCATCTGCTCTGACAAGACGGGAACTTTGACCCAGAACCGAATGACCGTCGCTCACATGTGGTTTGACAACCAGATTCATATAGCAGACACCACAGAGAACCAGAGTGGAACCTCATTTGACAAGAGCTCTGCTACTTGGGCCGCCCTTGCTCGTGTCGCTGGCTTGTGCAACCGTGCCGTCTTCCTTGCTGAACAGAACCATCTCCCAGTCCTTAAGGTGTGCTATAATATCTCTATTTTGGAAGTACATTGAGACTGCATTCATAGGCTTGCAACTTTTAGAGCTTCATTAATGAATATGCATTCTTAGTTGTGAACAATAAATATGTTTTGTAGCGAGAAACAGCTGGTGATGCCTCTGAGTCTGCTCTGTTAAAATCTATTGAGCTGTGCTGTGGTTCAGTCACTGAAATGAGAGAGAAGTACACAAAGATTGCGGAAATCCCTTTCAACTCCACCAACAAGTATCAGGTATTTTTGTTGATGTATCTTTAGAGATGATGATGCAGATTTGACTGGTCATCCTAACAGTACCTCAATATGCCTTTTCTAGCTCTCAGTCCACAAGAATCCCAATTCCTCAGAGTCTAAGCACCTGCTGGTAATGAAGGGAGCGCCTGAGAGAATCTTGGATCGATGCTCCACCATTTTGATTCAAGGAAAAGAGCAGCCTTTGGACGATGAAATGAAAGATTCATTCCAAAACGCTTATGTTGAACTCGGAGGTCTTGGAGAAAGAGTTCTGGGTAAAGCCACCTTATGAAGTTCTTTGATTGCAGAAGAATATGCACACATAAAATAGAGAATTACCGCATCTATGAATAAATCTCTTCTCCTTCATAGGCTTCTGCCACTTTAGCCTCCCCGATGACCAGTTTCCTGAAGGTTTTGCATTTGATTCTGAAGAAGTGAACTTCCCAACTGAGAACCTGTGTTTTGTTGGCCTCATGTCCATGATTGATCCTCCTCGTGCCGCTGTACCAGATGCTGTGTCCAAATGTCGCAGTGCTGGAATCAAGGTGTTGCCCTCATTTAAGACACACTGTTTGAGTCCACTTTGAATATTGCATTTGACGACAATGCTGAATCTTTTATTACAGGTTATTATGGTTACTGGTGACCATCCAATTACAGCTAAAGCTATTGCAAGAGGTGTCGGCATCATCTCTGAAGGCAACGAGACTGTGGAAGACATTGCAGCTCGGCTAAAAATTCCTATCGGGGAGGTCAATCCCAGGTGAATTTGTCAAATCTCAGCCCCAAACAACACATCCCTTCCAAAATTCAGCAAACAAAAGTTTTGCATTTGCTCTTGATGTCTGCTAATAGAAAGTGTGCCTCTAGGGATGCTAAGGCCTGTGTGGTCCATGGTGGAGAATTGAAGAATATGAGTGAAGAAAAGCTGGATGAGATCCTCCAACATCATACAGAAATTGTGTTCGCCAGAACTTCTCCTCAACAAAAGCTGATCATTGTTGAAGGTTGTCAGCGACAGGTACCGTCAGAGAGTCTATCCAATCCTAGATGATTTTACCCAGCAGGGACCATTTAAATGCATATTTTCTCTCATCAGGGTGCCATTGTAGCCGTGACCGGTGATGGTGTCAATGATTCTCCAGCTCTGAAGAAGGCTGACATTGGTATAGCTATGGGTATTGCTGGATCTGACGTATCCAAACAGGCTGCTGACATGATCCTTCTGGACGACAACTTTGCCTCAATTGTCACTGGAGTAGAAGAAGGTATGACGTTATACGCTGATTTCGCGCAGCCGCCATTTTGGAAACCAAAGCGAGCCTCTGATGGGAAGTGCAGATAGACAACAATGACTTAGACTTTACACTATTGGATGTTAAACACAACAATACGCCATCAAATTCGTGACTCTCCTATGGTTAAAAGCGACACTTCCGGTTTTCTTCCCACTGGAGCGATTTCAAAATGGCGGCTGTGTGAAATTCGCATATTGGGAACTTAACTAACAGAAGAATTATCAAGGTAACTTTGACACTTTTTTATCTAACATGTCTTCCCCTTCAGGTCGTCTGATCTTTGACAACTTGAAGAAGTCCATTGCCTACACCCTTACTAGTAAGATCCCGGAGATGTCACCCTTCCTCTTTTTTGTCCTTGTCGGTATTCCTCTACCTTTGGGCACCATCACCATTCTCTGCATTGACCTGGGCACTGACATGGTAGGGATAAGATGTCAATTTAGTTATCTTAATGAAGAGAACTGAAATATGCATGTATTCATTTTTACCTATCTATCCCTACAGGTTCCCGCTATCTCATTGGCCTACGAACCTGCTGAAAGCGACATCATGAAGAGACAACCCAGAAACGCTGCAACAGATAGGCTGGTGAATGAGAGGTTAATCAGTATGAGCTATGGTCAAATTGGTAAGAGCATGTCTATTCTGTACTGATTGCCCTTGGTGTTCATTGCTGGATGTTTCTTACATGTCTTCATACTTAATTCATAGGTATGATGCAAGCAGTTGGTGGGTTCTTTACCTACTTCGTAATTCTTGCCGAGAATGGATTTTTGCCCTGGGATCTGGTAGGAATTCGAGTTGGCTGGGAAGACAGATTTCTCAATGACCTGGAAGACAGCTATGGCCAACAATGGGTAGGTGTCACAGCTCTACCAAACCTGACGCGCATGAAACCAACATTTCAATAGAAATACCAATGCTCTGTGTTTTTACCTGTCTTGATTTAGACCTATGAGCGCAGAAAGATTGTGGAGTTCACATGCCACACAGCCTTCTTTACCAGTATTGTGATTGTGCAATGGACTGATTTGCTCATCTGCAAGACCAGAAGGCTTTCCATCCTACAGCAGGGAATGAAGTAAGTACACAATGGCCCAAGACATACATTATTGGCCTGATATCTTTGTTCAGTCTCAGCTCATGGTTACTTATTGTACCTCTAAAAGCCCAGTTTGGCCAAATTATATTTATCCTAACTAGATTTGTTTTTCTTTGAAAGGAACAAAGTCCTCATCTTTGGTCTGTTTGAGGAAACTGCTTTGGCTGCGTTCCTGTCCTACTGTCCAGGCATGGATCTTGCTGTTAGGATGTATCCAATGAAGTAGGTGACATCTGAAACGTTTTCATTTTCACATGACCTTGAAAAAGCCATATTGCCTGATTTTTTTAATTGATAAACCCTGTTTTTGTTTTCATTTAGACCAATGTGGTGGTTCTGTGCCTTCCCGTATTCACTCCTCATTTTCATCTATGATGAAATTAGGAAATACCTTCTTAGGAAGAACCCAGGAGGTAAATTCATTTTCATTATACATCTAATATATCTGTTTCCTAAGCAGAAAATTGCCAAAATTACTTGTTTGCAAATGCAGTAGTTTTTAGTTTGCACGCTTAGTTGTATTTCATTCCTTTTATCGATTTAAGAATAAACTAATATCTGTGCTGTTTTGTTTCAGGCTGGGTGGAACAAGAAACATACTACTAAAAGAAGAGCACTTTATATTGGGAACATGTGCAAAGAGACGTGTCATTTTGAAAATATCAAAATTAATGTCAATTCAAGTTAATAAATGTGTCAATAAATGAGCTGATTTTGTTTTTGTCTTTAACATTTTTTTTATTATATTTACAATATTAGTCTTTGCAATATCAGTCAACATGATTCATTCACATCAAGTGCTTTTCAATTGCATTTGCCTTTTGATCACATAACGCTTTGTATTTCTGTGAAATATAACTTTTTTGTTCATGTGGGATTTCTGAATAGCTGGTTTGTATTTATAAGGAAATAAGGAATAATATATGATTCTGTGGTTTGAAACATTCACAATATATTCTGCAGCACCAAGTCAGAACTCAGACATGAATCTTTAAGCAGCTGTTTTTCTTTACATTTAAGTTGTTAACACGTTTCTAAATAAGAGGCCCTATTTTAAGCACATGGTCTAAAACGTACGAGTGCAGGGCAGGGAGTGTCTGAATCTACTTTTGCTAGTTTAACAACGGGACAAATGGCCGGCGCATGGTCTAAAAGGCTCGTCTTGATTCTCTTTATGAGTAATGGGTGAGTAATGTGCAAACTAATCAGAGTCTCATCTCCAATTCCCTTTAAAGGAGTAGTTCACTTTTAAAATAACTTTTGCTGAAAATTTACTCACCCCCATGTAATCCAAGATGTCCATGTCATTCATTCTTCAGTCGGAAAGAAATTAAGGTTTTTGATGAAAACATTCCAGGATTTTTCGCCATATAATGCACTTTACTGGGTATCAAACAGTTCAAGGTCCAAGTTTTTTAAAAAGTGAACTACTCCTTTAAATGTTAAAATGCCAGTTGTGCTCGCCATGGCGCTACATGACAGCATTTGATGGTGGAAAGACTGAAGGCTTCTCCAGAAAGGAAACAGATCTGCTCATGCTGATGATATTTTTGTATGTACACAATAATATTTTACATTGTAATCATTTTATTTTTAATAGTTGGCAAGTTTGTGTGCTGCCTGTGTACGTGTGTTGTGTACCATCCTATAGGCGCATATTAGCCTAACAAGCTCGTTGAATGACAAAAAAAATATTGGGCCATTGATTTAAGACCAGGTTTCAGTTTGCCAATGGTTCAGTCTAAAATAGCAACGTGCCAACAGTTTCGGAAGTTTTACCTTAAACATATTTAAATATACGGGAAATCGCAATGGAAGACGATTTCGATATATCTTTAGTGAAAAGTAAAACACTTCCGAAATCTCCGTAAACAATGCGTGACGTGGACGCGCGAAAGATCACTTCCGGCGTAACGTTTGGAGACGGTTCAGGGTTCAGTTCATTTGATTCAGCAGTTCGACGGCTGTTAACAAGAGGTAAAAACTATATAAATACTGTTCGTTTTCTCACACAAACAGCTTGTTTCGTGTCTTAGGCCATCAATGTGTAACGTTACTTACATTAAAATCATGTTAAATTTTGACTTCTCTGTGCATGCTCTTTGAGGTGAACCGAAGGAGGACCCCCTTAACGTCCAGTGTATGACTGACAGACAACAACGGTTTGACCAAAAAATGTCAAAATTGAAAATGCTGTGGAAACAAAGACACCTACATCTTCGATGCCCTTGAGGTAAGATTAGATAAAACACACCAAAAATTTATTTTAAAGTGAACCATCCCTTTAAACTGGCTGTTACTACAACCTGAATGTTTTAAAGACAAAATACAAACATAAGGCAGAGATTTATTCACTTTTTACTTAAGCCTAAACCCGTCATCGAGGCACGTTCCTTCATTTAGTTTACTGTATAATACTATCTATGATAAAATATAAGACATCAGTCGAGTTACTTGTTAATAGCTCTTTTTAAGGAAGTAGCCTATCTGTACAGTCTGAACTACCAAAACTGTGCAAATGTTCTTTTTGCAATGCAATGCATCTAATTTTGTACTACTTCTTGTTCAGCCTATATTTCTGGGCTCAAAAAGGCCGCAAACGAACAGAAACATAAAAGTCAACAGAGGCGTGGAGCAACTTGAAAACAACTTTCTGAAAACATTCTGTTCATTAGGGAAATTATAAAAAAGGCTGTTGCCACCATGTCATACATTTCATTATGCTAAATCAATCATCACAACAAAAAAAAAAAAATGATAAAGCTTTGTTTTGTGAGGCTTCACATAAAAAGCAACTTTGATTATTGTAAAAATGTCAATTCTGTCATGCAATGCTAGGGTCCAAACAACACTGGGCCACACTAACTTTCACTGTATGGAAATTAAATGTATTTATTCATGTTCCTGTGTTCCTCGGAAGAAAAGTAATACAGGACTGGAACGACATCAGGGTGATTAAATAACAGAATTTTTATTTTTGGGTTAACTATAACCTAAAAATAATAAAAACTTGTGTTGTAAACAGCAATGAAACACACAACTATGAATTTCTTTTGTCAGCAAATGCCAAGTTTATTCATTTTCAACTCAAAACCGACTAGCAATGATTGAATATTACATATATTACATATTTTGATCAGGCTGAATGGGAATTTACACAAGTAAAACTGACGGCAAAAGCTATTTTTCTTATAACTGAGTCAGTTTTCAGGAGTTTAAATTCATTGTCCCATGATGACCCGACAACTTCCTTAATTCTTTTTTAATCCTTTTAGCAACAGTTGCCGGGTTAGTGTTTCTCTGCAGTTCCTTTTTTGAAGAAAGGTATACACACAGATTGTTCATTCACGCCGTTTAGGGATTATGTATTAAAGTTTTATACATTCAAATACCAGTGTATCTTAAAACACATCTTATAAACCACAAAGAGGAGGTCTCTCTCATCCCTCTCCTCCTGTTTCCCTCCGTCAAACTGAGCTCCTCAATGTCAATGCAATCACTTATTGGGGCACTTTTAGATTCTGACATAAAAGGGGTTCATGCAAAATGATGTACATTCAAAACACAATAGATGCATGATATAAAAGCAGAAGAAATAATATTTTAAACTTTACATTGTGAATAAAATAATAGATATATATAAAGCAGAGATCATATACAACATTCAAACCAAAAAAAAAAAAATGATCTCATTAGTAAGCTATGAGTGAGTGGAGACCACTCCCTAACACAGAAATATAGGAGTTTCCCCACTTGGCTCAAAGCTGAGGCATTGAAATATGTGAATACGTCCTTGGGTCATGCTTTTAAAATTCCAGAAAGACGGACACACTCACTTCAACTTCAAAATTCTAAAATATATAGAAAAAAAAGTAGCCTTTGGATTACATTGAGATTTTATAGGTGTAAAAGCTATACAACAACTGACCTAAACTGACAATTTACGTGTATTTGTTAGTCTTAAAAAAAAAGTCTTAAATTACTCTCAAACCATCACAATAAATCAATGAGCAGGAACTTGAGTTCAGAATTCATTTGAAAAGCATTCAGGGCTCTTCAGTAAGAATCAGAAAGACTATGCATAAAGGTTTTGCATTGTATGCCATAATTTTTTTTTAGAGCTGTTTCCCCTGTCAATTTATGACCTCTATATTTAATTATGGCTCTGTCTATTTACACTGAGTGCAAACCCAACTATTTTTCTAACTCCGCCCAGCACTGCTCAGTCTGCAACCCGATCACATTTAATGCACGCAGTGTGTTTATCGTGCAATTTATACACGAAAATGAGTTTTTACGCAAATGAACTACGTATTAAATGGATGAAATTTACCTTTAGTAGCCTACTTAACAGTGTATTACTACTATTCACACAATGTAATTTCCATTATTGAATTGCTATTTGTACTCGGTACAAACATTATATACACCTATTTGCACTCAGTGTAAATAGAATTCATGTTTCATTTTACACATACACCCAGTCTACACCGCCATTATAATCAATTCTAATGTTCAACCGGGCCAAGGATCACAAGGATTGGCTGGAACCCAGCACGAGTTAGAACGAACGGGTCGCACTTTACAATTCAGTCCATTCACAATCGCCTTCCCGGTAGAGGGACGTTCACATTCGCAATCGCCACGTATTACAAACTTCAAATGAAAAATGAACCAGTGTGACGTCATTTGATGTGATTTCGACACAGCTTGCCAAGTTTGTTCCAATTGGTAAACGCATGCGAAATAATATATTTGGTCTGTCGCCATTATGTTATAAGTAGGTGTGGTTCTGAGGCTCCGCCTTCTTTGACGCGGAAATCATTCATTTAATTAATTTCAGTCCGCGAGATTAAAAACATCCCCACACCAGAGTCACTTGATGGTAGAAATTGAACTTGTATTTCTACTTAAAACAGACAGACAGCTCTTCATGTGTAATACTGTACAGCTGCTGGATAAGAAGCTTCTAATAAACGTGATCAGACTTGACGCGAGTGTTGAATTGCAGAGCTTGTGCAAACAAATCCACATTGCTATGGTCAGATGCTTTCTTAACTGCTGTTTTCTGTTTGTTTATTTTGTTAAGAAAGCACAGCACATATTTACATATTGATCTAAACATCGCCCTCAGCAGTGTTGTTGGATGGTTGCTAACAGTATAACGCGGTGCTTTACGTATTTTTTTTTACCCCTAAGCAAAGAATTTTTTTTAAAAAGTATATCAGCACTGTAAAAAAAAATATTGATGGTTTAACTTAAAAAAGTAAGTAACCTGGTTGCCTTAAAATTTTAAGTTCATTGAACTGGAAAAAGTGAGTTAATACAATGAAGGAGATTAATTTAACCACCAGAAACTCAAAATTATATGTTATCTGAACTAAATAAATTATTTAAGTTAATAAGCTATCCGATATCTAGTAGTTTGATGATCCCTACCGCATTCCTGTGACTTCTGCTCTCAGAATCATCACTGCATTTAAATATACACCTTTCCTTGGATCTTAAATGCTTGAAGATCCAAGAAGCAAGAGGGTAGTGTACCACCACAACCAAACGAGACAAATTAGCATTTTGCACAATTATTTTTTTGTGTGGGCGGAGCTTAGGTGGAGGCAGAACGATCCCTCTGGCCGCTTCCCTAACGTTCGTTTGCAAGTTTTGTTAGCTTGTTTTTTACAATAATTGAAGAAAATCCAATTTTATCTTGATGTGCAAGGTCACTCAGTGTCCAGGACTGCGATTGTTATTTGCAAAAGTTCATTTTAACGAATGGAACCAGATTGGCTGACCCGTACACGCTGTCGATGGAGGACTAACGCTGACGCTTCCTCTGGTTGAAAGGCCTGACTTCTAAACCTAACGTTGCCTGAGAGAGAAAAAGAGCGTAAAGAGAAACTGAGGGCATATGTATATTGCAATATGCTGAATGGTCATGTACAAGACTTGTGTACGATCCGCAGTTCTGCCTAGCCAGCGCAAAGAACATGACAATGTAAAGAGTGACATTACGGTGAATGTTTTCTAGAAATAAAACTTCCGGATACAGCATATTCATTTTTCATTGATTCTTGCACCCAACAACACAACGAGATTACATTTAATTATAATAATAATAATTTAATTGCCACTCTTAATCTCTTTATTATGGTGCTGAATCTGTGCTGGTTTGTATAAGCCACCTCCAGTTTTCGCTTTGCCTCCAGCTAGCGCCGTGACGTAACTGTGACGTCACCTCGAAATTGGTCTATTGCCTGCTTGCTTCTGGAAGTCACTTCAATATCAAAGATTTGTCAAAAGACTATTTCCTCAAATGCAGATTATCCAAAAGTCTAAAAGTCAGATTTGGGGAAAAAAAAATCCCTGCAGTGTGAATACAATGTAGCAGAGGGTTGATTTATCAATGCATTAATAGTTTAAAAGTACTCATTTTAAACAAACAGTTTTCAATTATACAAAGCTTACTGCAAATTTTTGAAGAAAAAAAAATTGTCCTTGTGAAAGAAAAATGTCTGTCATGTCGAAATTTGCATGTCGATAGACATTCTGTGGATTTGTTATGTTTTCTCCAGCAAAATCTGATGAGATGTTAATTTCTAGAAAGTAAAATAAGCAAGAAGAATTTGTTTAGAGCAGCAAAAACAGGAACAATGAACTGAATAACATGCTGACCTTGGAAGAGCTAGATTTGATCTTGATCAAATTACTTGTACTGACATAGCATGAACTTCAATTAAACACTATTTATTTTAAACAAGGTAAATCAGTCCAGAAACTCATTGATGTGCAATTTATCTTACCATCATTATTTTGCCAATTCTGTTGCCTCTTCATTTGCATACACACTGTTTGGTGAATTCGGAGGCTCATCGACTATGAAATTACAAATATAAACGGAGTCAAGGACAGCTAATAAGCAAGAGTGTCAAAAATACATCAGATTCAGAGAATGCAGATTAATGAATTATAAACATGATGTCAACATTTTCCAGTGTTTTTATCGTCATCATAATGTGATGATATTATTTACTTTTTAGAGAACATGCAGTAAAAATGTAATTGACAAAAAGGACAAACCATTGTAAATATAACAAATAAAATTATGCGAATCTATGTAAAGGACTACTAATGTAATTATTTCTCTATAAGAAACCAACAATTTTTTTTTTATAATCTTACCAGGTTTGCTGTTTTCCGCTGCTTGTTCACCTTGATGTTTAAACAAACAATAAACAATCAGCCATAAAATGAAATGCAACTTTCTTTTATATTATGCTGACAGTCCTAAAAAGTTTGAAGCAAACTGATGCCTTTGTGCTCAACTAGTGTTTAACTACATGGATTCACTCCAGTTAGTAATGATTTATTAAAAACAACTTCACGACGAACCATAATCACGTCAGCTTTTCTGAGAATATACCATAGATATTTTATGAATGTTTGTATAAGAGATGACAGTTGATTACATCTTACCGTTTGACTGTTGTTGATTATCTTAAGTGAGAAAGAAAGAAGATCCATGAGTTTATGAACAATGTTACATAGAAAATTACTACTGATAAACCTACATTATTCATTAAATGCAACAAAAATATTGGCCTAAATTCCTACTCATAAACAAATTCATACATGCAACTATATGAAGATAAAAACACTTTAAGTTATATCTTTATTTTAAGTCCTCTGTCCTCACTGTACCGTGTTGTTGCATCTGTGCTGTATCGATCTGATCCCATGACCCAATACTGTATCTCTGCACTGCTGACTAATAGTTTTCTGATAGTTTGAGTGTTTTATATTCCTTAAATACAATCCGATTGCTTCATTAATTGAGATTAGCAATTAATGATCTAATGGTTGTTTTATATCACTATTATAAACTCAACACATAGATTTAGAGCCAGATTTACAAACAGCTTCATCAAGTGCTTTAAACTTTATTTTGACATTAAAAAACTACAGTCAGGATTTAATAAGGGGCTTTCACACCGAATAGTTAGGAACGAGCCGTCAGGGTGGTTCCCCGAGAACTAATGGTCCCCTCAGAAACGTTTTCCTGGTTGCATTTGCACCGACGGTAGAAACTCTGAAGTGACGTGAGCCACGCTTGTTGTTGTGACTTTTATTTTGCCCGCATTGAGAACGGCAGAGCCTGAGTGCACAGAGCTCGCATTCTCCGTGTTAATTATTTTACGATCTGTCCAACAGTCCTGTCTAATAAATTATTAGATTGAACTGTCATAATGAAAAGTTATCAGCGTATGCCGTGTGGTTGATGTCCAGTGTTGCTAGATGAGCGGAAATACATAATAATCCTTCGCTTGGTCACCTCAAATTTGCGTTGGATTTACTCCTCAATCTATCAGTGTTTTACATGTTCGTAGAGTTAGTTTATATAGGCCATAATCTGTGTTAACACAGGTTTATAATAAATGCTAACAGTGTGGCGGGTGCTGGTGTTTCACGTGCATTCAGCCAATCATTGAACACTAACATTAGTGGTAGTGCCTATAGGGCTGGTTTAGACCCGACTCTGGAGTAGGAGATCAATTAGTTCCTCCAAAAGAGTTCCTAGAAGTAAAGCCGTTCCCAGTTCCTGCGGTGTGAACACGCCGAAATCTGGGTACATCTCCCAATAGTTCTAGGAACTATGAAAAGGTTTTTCCGGTGCAAAAGCCTCTATAAAGACATATGCATTTGTAGGAGTTTTCCTTTTACGGGAGGAGATTATTTAACCCTTGTGCATCAATTAAAAAAAGTTACACATGGACAAAAATGTCCATGTAAAAAACTGTCATAAAAATGTGACGCTTTGGAGCACAGACTTAAATTTGGTATCATTTTAAAGAAGACCCTTTGCAGATTATCGCTGAAGTAAAAAAATAATAATAAGTAAATCCAAAAAAAGTTATATAGGTATAAGTTTATGAAAATTATTTATAAAAAAAATATTGTATATAAAATATATATTTTACAAATCAGGTTGAACTCAAAACTGCAATAAAATCAAAGCCATAAATCTAAATAGGTTGTGTTCCAAATTTGAGGATGATATCTCAAAAAATGAGCTTTCGGTAACAGTTTGTTTGGCCGTAGTAACATATTTTCCCTATTTTGGTGTCGCACACCGGAGTGACTGGACGAGAAGTGCTGCGCCGCGTAGGACAACTCCAGGTATCGCACACCGGACGCGCACTTTCTCATCAGTGTATGGTGTTTAATGACATGAAATGAAGATAATGTCTGTTCTATGTTATGATTGAACTGTACTATTAAATACAATCGTTGCAGAGTCTGCAGTCTGAAAACTTTACCTCAGAGCATCCGATAACTGAATGAATTAAGAATCTCACCTGAAAAATCCAATAACATCAGCAATTGTCATTCAAGCAGCTGATTTCTGTAAATGAATGCAAAACTAAATGCATATTGCAGCATAGGGCGCAGTTAGCAACGATGTGAGACAAAAATAATTCAAATTTTATATAAAACTATGCGACTATTTACTATAAAACTATGCGGCGCTGAGCTTCTCGTCCGGTGTGCGACCCCCTGGACTCGTGTTTCGCGCTGTATGGGGATTTTAAAAAAGTGACATGAGTGGAAGGACGGCGCCGGGGCTGTGTGTGCGCGCGCGCATATTTTTAAACCAATCGGTTAACCGGTTTCAATCGGCTAACGAGGCTCGGTGGTCGGTCAAGAAAATTTTTAGTTTTCGCCATCCCTAACTGGTATCACAAGAGGAAACTTTAGTTGTAATTCAACATCAGTCCTGCCAGTCATAAATACATGATATATACATAGGAATCATCGTGGTTCCCATAAAGTTTCAGTGTATATCCAAACTGGTAACTGCAGAATTTAAGACTGCTTGTGGAAGTGGAACAACTTGTGTAAATAGATAATGTTGTTACAAAATTGTAGTTGTATTGTTCCTGTTACACATGTGTACTTGCTGAAGTGAAAAATGTGTTGTTACCAATGTCCTGTTACACATTTGTACTTACACACACCATTCTGTGGGTTGTTATATGTGTAGTTACACAAATATTACAGCTGTAGATACTATGTTGCACTGTAGTTACATCCTATGTACACATGTAGTTACCTTGGTAACACTTTACAATAAGGTTCATTATTTAACATTAGTTAATGTATTAACTAACATGAACTAACCATGTGCAATACATTTGTTACAGTATTTGTTAATCTTCGTTGATGTTAATGATAATAAAGCTGTTCATTTTTTGTTCACAGCGCATTAACTAATGTTAACAAGATTTTAATAAAGTATTAGTAAATATTGAAATTAACGTTTACAAAGATTAATAAATGCTGTATAAGTGCTGTTCATTATTAGTTCATGCTAACTAATGTTAACTAATGAACCTTATTGTAAAGTGTTACCGTTACCTTGTAAGTTCACAGGTATTAGGGCCACTATAAATTGTGACCATTTTTTTAAATGTTTGTATTAAGAGATGACAGTTTATTACATGATCTTACCATTGCCTTGTGGTAGAGAATAACCCTCTTTAGTATCATCTGTGGGAAAGAAAAAAGATCCATGAGTTTATCCATTTCATGCACCAATTCTAGGGTAAATTATTACTAATAAGTTTGCCATTATTGCCGTAAAACTTCAAATAATTCAATTACATCAAATTACCTATATAGTATTTTTATAGTAGTTGCTGCCGGTATGGATCTTTTTTTTTTTTTAAATAAAATCACTCGAACAACAATACACTCACCTGAATTGGTACATGGACATCGTATGGCATCAACACAGACTTGTGTAAAAAAAACCAATATGGGATTACAAACATATCAATTAGCAGACTAAAAATATAAGTATGGTTGACTGTACACTTTGAAACAATTAAATTTTTTGCTAGCATTACACACAAGTATTCAACCCACAGTACTAAAGAGATTCCTAAGGACAAAATTGGTAAAACAGGGATAATAATAAAGATAAACACTTGCTCCTGTTCCATTTTCCTTTATTTAAAAGTCTTTCAAAGTAAACAAAAAATAATCTCTTAAGATTTATTTTTTTAAAGGGCACCTATTATGGAATTTTGAAAATTACCTTTCATGTAGTGTGTAACAAATCTAAGTGAATGAAAACATCCTGCAAAGTTTTAAATATGAAAGTTCACTGTATACAAACTTATTGTCTAACTTTTCACTCCCATCTGAACTTTTACTATAGTAAACAGCTCTTTTTCTAATTTGACATGTTTAGTTTATCTGGCCCTTAAAACGCTGTGTAACATGTATGATTTCCTTTGAAATATTGTTAAGGAAAACTTCACAGGGCAGATTGAAATGAATAATATGTTAAATATACAAAACCTATTACTAACTTACTGCTCAAAATAACAAATAATTACGGTGCTCAAGCATTTAAGAACATGTTTGCAATCTGATGTTATAAAATGACAAATAATTGTTTAAAGAAATTAAACATACATCAAATTACCCATATCACATATTTTTTTTATAGTATTTGCTAGCCTGGTATGGAAATTTTTTTTTAGAATAAAATCACTTGAACAATCAGTAACTCACCTTTGATGCATGGACATTTGTCATCAACAAGCTCTGGTGGAAAAAAACAAATGTGATTACAACCTGATCAATTAGCAGACTAAAAAAAATTTAAAGTCTTGTTGAATGTACACTTTGAAACAATTACATTTTTTGCTAGCACTGAGCATTAGTAAATGACACAAAGTAAAAAAGAGATTCCTAAGAATGGCATTGGTAAAACAGGGATATAAAATTGTGTTCTATTTTGCTGCATTAACACCACGATTAGTGCAAAAACTATGCTTTATTTGTCTTTCGCAAAAAAATAAAAAATTATCTCTTGAGCTTTATTTTTTTTTAAACAATCACACTTCTATCTCATAAAAAAAGCTTATAAGCAAAATACTTGAATCCTAAAATAAAAAAAAAAAACAGAAAAGGAAACTTACTTTTAAATTTGTCGTTGAATTTATAGAGGGGGACACTGCCGATGACTAGGCTGATTGGGATGATAATGAACACTATCCACCAAGGTCCGCCCTTGGTTGATTCAGCTGAAGAAACAGAACAGAATTAGCTTCAATTGCTGAATGAAAGATGTTACAGTTCTGTAATAAAGGCTACAGTTGGCAAATTACAAAATACACTTACATGACCTAACATATGTAACGTGCATAAATCCCATAATGTTTGTAATAGTATCAATCCAGTGCGTGATCGGAAGTTGTGATGAAGAAATGACAACCACGAGGTTTAGTGCTATTTTGACAGTGGGTAAGAGCAGGGCTGGGCATTGATACATCTTTAACAAAGCTTTAGAGGCTATTAAATTACATTGGAAACAGATTATGTACAGCACACGTAAATTTTTCTCAAGGAAAAAAACTTGATTTGTATACAAACATTTAAATTAAGTTTTTATAATAATAACATTATAAACTAACTTTTTGATGATAGAATTATGTTTCTACGCCTGCAATTTATTGGATGCTACAAAATAACAGCGACTGAAAGATCTATTCTTGGTATTTAAAGAGCCCCTCTCATGGATTTTTGAAAATGACTGTTCATGTAGTGTTTAGTTTTTTTATATATATATATTTTGCTCAGTCTCTCCCGCGCACTTTCACTCGGTCTCTCTCGCACGCAGACAAACTCGGTCTCTCTCGCGCACTGGGGCTCGTGGACGCACGTGATCAGACTTTGATTGTCTTTGCAAAAAAAAATAAAAACCTTTGAAACGGAGCGTTCTGTGAACGGAACGACGCATTTTAAATATCGCTCGATCACGCGAATTTGATCATGGGAAGCAAAAATCAAATTCAAATGTGGATTCACAAGCCGGTTGTTCCTGAAGGAGGGCTCAGTACCCAATGTATAGACCATTTTACAAGATGTAAACAACACTGGTCCAGAAACACTTCCTGTTTCAGTTTGTAACTGTTTTCTTTATTTCACATGTAACGGAAACATCTCAAAGATGTTTGTTTAACTTTTTGATTCAGTTTTACATGTTCTGTTGGTTGTATTTTGTCCCAGCTTTTATGTAGTGTTAAAAAACTGAAACCGGAAGTGCTTCTGGACCAGTGTTGTTTACATCTTGCAAAATGGTCTATCCTCCTCCGAATCACAATCTGTAAGTATTAGTAATAATGTTTGCTGTTATGTTTTCAGTAGCATGCGCAATATGACTAAAACTATTGATGCAAATTTGTCTGTCGTTCTTACGAGTATAGAGACAAGGAAGGAGCAAGATTTATTTTACAAACGCTGTTACATAAATCATTCACGTTATGGCTGGGCAAAAATATGCACCGTTATTGAAACAGTTCTCACATGTTCCCCGCAATTAACCTGTTAGCTGTCACCCCCCCCTTTTTGAATAGACATGAAAATGCACATTTCGAACTTAAATGGTTGTAATTCAAGAATGCTTTGGAATATAGACATATGATTGGTCTTGTTTTAAAGAAGACATTTGGCAGATTTTTGTAGAAGTGAAATAAATTAAGAAAGTGAAACAGAAAAAAAGTTATAGAAGTTTGAGTTTATGGAAATGTACAATGTAAAAATATTAATTATTCATATTTTACATAAAATATATATTTTCAAAACCTGGGCTACTCTAAAATGTCAGAAAGATCAAAGCCAAAAATCTGAACAAGTTGTGTTTCAAATTTTAGGTTGATATCTCAAAAAATGAGCTTTCAGTAAGATTTTGTTTGAGCGCAGTACCAAACTTTTTCACTAGGGCACAATCAGACTCCATTACTGCCCATATAAGGGCGCCTGCATTTCCATTCGTGTTTTGAGTGATATGAACCATTATTTTCACAATTTTCATACAATTTCTGAAGTAGAGATCCTATTCAGGAGTAGCAAGCAAAGTTTGGCAGATTTTGATATGAATTGAACCTCTAAGAAACACATACAAAGCACACGCATGTAAGTCATAGCTAGCTGCCACGTCACAAATGGTGAATTTATTATTTTTTTCTTGATATTTTAAACTTTTCAGACCTTTTTTCCAAAATAATTGAATGGATTCTATCTTTTGAACTTTTGGCATGAAAACAAACTGAGGTATCTACCATTTTTTCATGATTTTTCATGTTTACTGCTATTTTAAAACAAAGGTCTGAACACGCCTTATGAGTATGAAAATATTCTTGTTTTATATTGATAAATTATGGCTCCTCTGTAATATATTTTGAAAATCAGTCACCAAATATGGAAACTAGAGATTGTAAGCTTTCAAATGATATAGAGTTTGTCAATATTATTTAAGGTATTTACTAAGATATTATTGTTTTAAAAATATAGTGGCAAACGTCCCACCTGTGGGACGGTGACAGTTAAGTGGTTTAATTAGAAATATGCACATGGGTTTGTTGGACATACTCATGTTAATGCTGATGGTGAGGAATTACAGGTAAGTGAGGATAGGAGCAGGCTTTACTCAATGTATACACTAAAACACTTTAGTCAGTGCTGGCATGGATGATTAGAATACAGAAATGAGGAGATGCCTAACTATGCGTATGTTCTTTTCATTTTTATTTTAATTTGCACAGACGCATTAGCCTTCTACAGCGTGCAACAAGATCACAATGTAGCCAATCTTAGATGCCCACACCCATATTAACACCAACTACTAGTGTTAAAGTGATATCCAGTCCAATAATGTCACTAATGTTTAGGGCTGGGGCAAAATATTCGAATCTTCGTTCGGTGGGTTGGTATTCGATTTGAAAATGTAACATTCGAATAATCAGGGTTTTTATTTTTGGTTTTGTCTTGCACACCTGGCATCCCACTCGAAACGGTTCTCATTCACGCCTGAATATGTTTTACAGGATAAAATCTGGTGAAATATAATACTTAACATACAACCTCGTTATAGCTACTACTTAATAAATATATTTGCTTCTTCTTGGACTACTAAAAGTGTTCCTGCAAGGGGAGTATTATCCGGCTAGAGCGCAGAACAGCGGAGTTTATATGGACAGAAGTGCATGCCTGCGCTTGTATTTTGGGTTAAGCTGCGTTGCTTTGACATTGTGGAAAATAGAATAATAGAAACAAAATGTATTATCCTTTTTATCCATTATTATTTGCATAGAGTGGCTTTAATGAGAGACAACGACTGTTATACAGAAGTTAGTAAATCACTGTCTTACCTTGAAACAGATCTTTCTTATGGACCGGATCGCTGGTCTCTTCACTCACTGCGTTCTTGAGTTTGCAGGTGTAGGAGTTTTCTGGATTTCCTTCATTTCTCTGTACTGTAATGGACTCTTTATTTGATTGGTATGCCAGATCTTCTCCAGCAGAATTACTCCAGGTAATAGTTCCATCGTAATTCTTGCAGGATAAATACACAACTTCATGATTTACCTTCTCCACTTCTATAACAGGTTTGAGGACCCGATCTGTGAAAAAACAATGAAAAATGCATGCTAAGTCTAAAACACATGTAATTTGATCATACAACTAATACATGATAGTACCTTTTTTCAGTGTGATAGATATTATGTTATTATAAATGTAAACAGAGACAAAATAAATACTGATATAAAATATGGAACAGGCTGAGGATCACTATTTATACAAATAAACAAAAAATCATTATAATAAAGTAACATATTTCAATAATCAACATCAACTCACTCATAACAGTCAAGGTGAATCTTTTTTGTGTCTGCTCTTTACCGCTGACGTCAATGGTATAATCTCCAGAATGTTCAAATCTTAGATTAGTAATATTGATTTGTCCAGTCACTTTATTAAGAGTCGTGATGCCTTTGAATCTCGGATTCGGGATTGTAATTCCTTCTCCGTCTTCCCATTCAATCGCTTTAACAGTTGATCCGGGTGTTACGTGTTTCCATGTGATGCTGGTGACAGGAGAACCAATGTTGTCTAGTTGAAAAGAAACTTGATCACCCACTGCTTTCTTCACCTCTTCACCTAATAATCAAAAAATGAGAGAGTATGTTAGTCAACATTCAACAAACAGTGACAGAAACATAAAAATGAATGAGATCATAATACAAATAACGTAAAAGATTTACATTTAGACCTATTGCACTTTGCTTTACTAATTTTCAACCCAAGTAGTAACTCAATTTAATGTTGCATAATGATATCTATTTTTGGTTTCCTTTTAGCCCATTTCTGTTTTTGAATATAACCTATTATTCTACATAATCAAACAAAGATTAACAATAAAGGCCACATTTGGAGGTAATCTTTGTCTATTTAAATAATAAAGTACATTTTTCTTTCGGAAAAATAAACTTTGGCTAAGCGTTTACAAAAACGTCGATCCAAAATATTCTGCTTTAAACGCAGTTAAAAATAAGAGAATATTTTCTTTCTCAATCCCCCAAAAATCACAATTAACATCTACATCAGTACAAAACTTAAAAAAAGTGTTTTAACAGGGTACACTTAGTATTTTAAAATGTACTCATTCCACCTTATTTTTCATACAATATCTTTTAGGCAACCATGCATTTTTCTACTTATATTTAGATTGCATACGTTTTAGAAGATATTGGACCTTTATTCAATATACTATCAGTGATAATAACAATAATAACATAATAATAAATCCTTAATTGCAACATCAGGTCTAAGACTCACACTCTCCGTATTCACATTTCCTTTAAACAAACATTTTAAACTGGATGGTATTGCATCAAACACTATACAATATTCTTTACGCTTTATTGGAATATTATACATTTGAACAAATTCTACGTTGAGATACAGGGAACCATTTTTATTTAATAAATAACTGTTTAACAATGCCATCTAAAAACAGTTTGTCTAAATGTTATATGCCTGTTATTACACATTATTATACAATTGTTTGGAGAAAAATTATTTACAGATAAGTATCGAAGAGAGTAACGTTAGCACCTGTCTGTGAAAAGTACTTAATCTAACTTGAATCTTAATTATTTCAAAGTTGGATTGTAAGAGGAAAGCACCCCAGCACCCCACCCATTTTCTCTAAGATAGAAGAAGAAGTTTCGGTCACTCGCCGGTTTCCGGTGATCACTTCACGTCAAGAAACAAAAAATAAAATAATGTATGGGCATAGTATGGCATCGAAATATGTAATATAGATAAAATACATGATGAGAACACAATGTATACATGTAATTATGATCGTTTATTAAAAATGTTAGCCTCTTAACTACACGCCTTTTGTATGGGTGTAACTTAGGCCTTAGCCTGTGGCTAATAAATAAAATAATAACGTAAACAAAACTAGGGCGCGCCGTGAACTTGGTTATCTAAAAATACACCTCAATCATTTGGCATTTGTAAATGGGCCAACGATATTATAATATATTTTCCAACAAAACGGCTTTTAAGAGGCCAAGGACGATTGTTTGTTTGCTATCACAATGCTAACGAATGCTAACGGTCGCATCGCGTAACGTTAACTTACCCGAAACGGCTCGTGAGGCGATGAACACACCGCAGATGACGACCATGAAGTATCTATGAAGTAACATCTTTATAAAGAGTACACTTTAATGCCCTGACAGCTATATTTCAGGCATAAAGTATCCAGGGTCCCGCCCGACGCCAGGGAAGAATGGTCTGAGCAGTGAGCATGAGGAAGAGCACTAACGAAACCGAAAGTAATGGGCGTTCACTTCAGACGATCCGCGGTTTATGTCGACATCTAGTGGCCATATGCAACACTAGTTACTAACCATGGCCTACTTTTTTTTCTTAGGAGAAACACACAGCGATACTACAGGTCATCCATACATGTAATGTACAAAAACATCCACTGTATAGATTCACATGATTCTTGGTATCTAAATGCAAAATTCATCACTTATTCTCCAAGCCAAAAGATAAACAAGCAGAAAGTTTTGTAAAGAGATTCTCATCTGAACTGTTTGTTACAGCAGATTCATATAATCATAACCTGAGGATGAATTTCCAACCGTGTCTGTGCCTGACCAAGCAGACAGAAAGGTCAAAGAGCAACAGTCAAAGATGCTCATGTATAATATCGTAAAGCTGGGATTTAGAGCCGATGACCAAATGTGTTTAGAAGATCTGTGCGTTAGAAGAGTCATGAGGTTCATGATGAGCATCAGTCATTCACTCATGTCAGTCATTCCTGAGGGGAAAAATGCTCACTTTAGTGTATATTTTAACACTTCAGATCTATTTAATTTGTAATATTGCTTCTTAATATTAAGAAGTAAACTTACTCTGGAAGTCTTCTGTCTCCCACCGCGAGCAGCACAAGAATCTTAAAGAACAACAGCGACACGATCAGTCAAAAACAGTCAATATGAAACATAATCAAACTCTATTAATACACATTACCAGTGAACAATTCATGAGTTCATCCTATTCTAAAATGTTTTTCTTTTCTTCAATGTTAAACTGAAGCAAAATTGGCTCCATTCTAGATTTTCTTTTTTCTTTGTCAAACAATAAATATTATGGAAGTCATATTATGGAAGTAAAACAAGTTGCAAATTACTGAATGTTTTGAAATTATTGGATGTTTGTTTTGAGTTTTAAGCCAATGATAAGCACAGATATATGTTGCAAATGGTTTTAAAATATTAAACACAATATTCTTACCGTATAAAGGGGGTATAAACAGGAAAAGGAGGATAAAAACCAAGCAGATCAAAACTATGGAAATCCAAATGAAAAACTCCTTGTTTAAACCTAATGCAAAAAATACATATATTGGGCTTATAAAACAAGTTTAACATTGGGAAACACATTTAAATGATCAGAATTAATTTTTTTGAGTCCAACAAGAATATCAACCATGACCATATTGCATGAAAAATGGGTAACACTTTACAATACGGGTGCACTAATATACATTAATTCATGCTTAACTAATGCACTGATAATCATGAGTTCATGTATAACTAATGAAGAACTAAACCATTAATTAATGATTACTGCATCAGCAACTAATAAAGAGTCTATATGATTAATAGATTAAGTATTACATGAATTGCTATTAATTCAATGTGTCATTGTGTATTAATTCCTTAATAACATATTTTATGAACTAATAGTGTAAATTAATGTGTTAATTACCACAATTAGTCAAAGCTATGCACTTCAACTTCCAGTTGTCTGCTTTAATTAATCATTAGCTAATGATTTGCAAAGGTATCATTATGTTATGACTTTACTTGTTGAGGCACATCATTTTTTCCTAGTCATTTAGTAATTGTAGTAATTTGCACATGAATTTGCAGTAACAATGAAGTAATTAATCATGTATTAATGCATATTAGTGTACCTGTCATATTATCTGGAAGTAGAAATACAAGGCTTTGACTCATTCTGGTAATTAACATATTAATTAACACTATCAGTTTAAAAAATGAGTTATTATGGAATTAATTCACAATTACATATTTAATTAATAACAATTCAAGTATGAACTAATACATTAAACCTACAGACTCTTAATTAGTTCCTAATGTGGTAATCATTAATGAATAGCTTAAATAATCATTAGTTACACATTAATTCAGTATTATTTGTGCATTAGTTAAGCATGAATTAATGCTTATATGCACCCGTATTGTAAAGTGTTACCGAAAAATATGTGCAGTGGATAAGACACATGCCTTTGGTGTGAGAGACCCGGGTTCGAATCCACTGTGAGACACCAATGTGTCCCTGAGCAAGACACTTAACCCCTAGTAGCTCCAGAGGCGTGCGACCTCTGACATATGTAGCAATTGTAAGTCGCTTGAATAAATAATGAATAAATGTAAATTACTTTAAACCTGCTTAGTGCCTCTTAAAACAAACAAACATCAGAATAAGCCTTTGGGTGGAAGAGAGCAACTGAGGGAAACCTATTTATGACTTTATTTCTGTGAAATGTTTGGCTGGTATCTATTCTTCTAATAGATAAACACTAGCTTTGATATGTTATTATCCAATTCTAATCCAATCACATTCTAATATGTTTTAAGTGTGACGTGGGTGTCCAAACACGTTGAGTGTGTATACAATTTCTGAACAGAAGGAACATCTCAGCGGCAGCATTAATAAACAAGCAGACTAATAGATTAAATCGCCGTCTCACCTTTAAACAGATCTCTCTCATAGACCGGATCACTGGTCTTCTCACTGACTGCGTTCTGGAGTGAACACGTGTAGGAGATGTTTTGGTTTCCTGTTTTTGTGACAGTAATGGACTCTCCTTTCGGTGTGTGCGCTGAACCCGTCAGTGTTTCTCCAGCAGAATTCTTCCAGATGATTGTTTCATTGTACTCACATATTAAATCCACAACATCAGATTTAGTAGTCCTCTTCTCTATTTTAATCACAGGTTTGGGGACCCGTTCTGTGAAAGAAACAAACAATGAAAACGTTTACACTGTTGGTATCAGATGGCATATTTACTACAATTTTTATGCAAACCGTAACGTAGTTAGTTTGTCATCAATTTCACGGATCCTCCTTATCAAACATCAGAAAATACTAAATAGACTAATCATTGATCTTAAAAGGTCACAATCTGTATTGTGTTATTCTCTTTCTCATCTTACCTAACCTAGTGACTTACAACACCTTCTGTCCGCAAATTAATCAAATTAATGAGTTTAATTATGTCAATGAGAAAAGGCTATAAATCTCCACCTCCGACATCCTCGCACTCATAGCTAGCTGAGACTCTTCTATGTGTACAGATGTGTGTGTACAGATGTGTGTGCGTGCAGATGTGTGTGTGTGTGTGTGTGTGTGTGTGTGTGTGTGTGTGTGTGCAGATGTGTGTGTGTACAGATGTGTGTGTACATATGTGTGTGTGTGTGTGTGTGTGTGTGTGTGTGTGTGTGCATATGTGTGCGTGCAGATGTGTGTGTGTGTGTGTGTGTGTGTGTGCAGATTTGTGTGTACATGATTTGTGTGTACATATGTGTGTGTGTGTGTGTGTGTACAGATGAGATGTGTGTGTGCATATGTGTGTGTGTGTGTGCATATGTGTGCGTGCAGATGTGTGTGTGTACATATGTGTGTGTACAGATTTGTGTGTAGAGATGTGTGTGTACATATGTGTGTGCATATGTGTGTGTGCATATGTGTGCGTGCAGATGTGTGTGTAGAGATGTGTGTGTACATATGTGTGTGCATATGTGTGTGTGCATATGTGTGCGTGCAGATGTGTGTGTAGAGATGTGTGTGTACATATGTGTGTGCATATGTGTGTGTGCATATGTGTGCGTGCAGATGTGTGTGTAGAGATGTGTGTGTACATATGTGTGTGCATATGTGTGCGTGCAGATGTGTGTGTACAGATGTGTGTGTGTACAGATGTGTGTGTACATATGTGTGCGTGCAGATGTGTGTGTACATGTGTGTGTGTGTGCATATGTGTGCGTGCAGATGTGTGTGTGTGTGTGTGTGTGTGTACATATGTGTGTGCATGTGTGTGTGTGCAGATGTGTGTGTGTGTGCAGATGTGTGTGTACATGTGTGTGTGTGTGTGTGTGTGTGTGTGTACATATGTGTGTACATGTGTGTGTGTGTGTGTGTGTGTGTGTGTGTGTGTGTGCAGATGTGTGTGTACGTGTGTGTGTGTGTGTGTGTGTGTGTGTGTGTGTGTGTACAGATGTGTGTGTGTGCAGATGTGTGTGTACAGATGTGTGTTTGGAGATTTGTGTGTGTACAGGTGTGTGTGTGTGTGTGTGTGAAATAAAATTGACAGATTTACTAGCTTTATTAGTAAAAATCATAATAACACTATGATATTTTTACAGTTATAATATAAATATATAATCAACATCCACTCGCCCATAACAGTCAAGCTGAATCTTTGTGTCTGCTCTGAACCGCTGAGGTCAATGGTATAAACTCCAGTGTGTTCGACTCTTAGATTAGTAATAGTGATTTGTCCAGTCGTTGTATTAAGAGTCGTGATGCCTTTGAATCTCGGATTCGGGATTGTAATTTCTTCTCCGTCTTCCCATTCAATCGCTTTAACAGTTGATCCAGGTGTTACGTGTTTCCATGTGATGCTGGTGACAGGACGAACAATTTTGTCTAGTTTAAAAGAAACTTGATCACCCACTGCTTTCTTCACCTCTTCACCTAATAATTAAAATATGAGAGAGTACGTTAGTCAACATTCAACACACAAACAGTAACAGAAAAATAAAAATTGAATGAGATCATAATACAAAAAACGTAAAAGCTTTACATTTAGACCTGTGCACTTTGCATTAGTATTTTTTAACCGAAGTAGTGACTCAATTTAATGTTGCATATCTATTTTTGGTTTCCTTTAAGCCCATTTCTGGTTTTGTATATATTATTCCACATAATCACACAAAGATTATCAATAAAGGCCACATTTGGTGGTAATATTTGTCTAGTCAAATAAAAAAGTACATTTTTTTTCTAAAATAAACTTTCATGGCTAAGCGTTTACAGAGGAAGTCAATACAAAACATTCAACGGTCACCATTCAACCCCAAAAACATCATATAACCATTCCAGTAACTCCGAAGCAGTTCAGTTAATCTAAAAAAACAAAAACAAAACAGTTCGCTTTTAGCTGTTGTGCTAGTTACTTAAAATAGTAATCTTATTACTTATCTTGCAACATTGTGTTACAAAATGGCTTCAGGGTCGACAAAAAAAAAGAGATGCTGCGCCATCTTCATAAAACATTATATATATATAAACTTCAAGTTCAAGAAGTTTAAACTTCACTTACCTGAAGTAGCTTCAGTGGTGATGAACACAACAATGGCGACCATCAAGCATTGATGTGACATTTTTATTAGACAAAGAAAGTACAATGCACTTCTATATTTAGCTCAGAATGTTCATCTTTACACGTCTGAGACAAGGTGTAAGAACAGAGAACTGAGGAAGTGCAAGAACAGAAACCACAAACATGCAGTATTGAGTTGATGTAATGTAGGACACACTTTTAAACTGCATGTTTTGATGTTCATACTTTCTTAAAGACACACACATCTCCATATGATTTGAAATTTCGTTTTAAAAATGTCTTAACAAATCTTATATTTGACTTAGGATTTTATTCAATTGAATTTTATCCGGGCCACGGAAGCGATGAGACAGGAATACAGGCTGATGAAGATTGTTGTGCCAAATGTTTATTGATAGGTTTAGGATTAGTTTTGGGTAGTTGGTTGGGATTAGGCAATCAGGTACTAACTAAATCCGGCACAACACCGGTGAGGAAGATGAAGACTCGAGGGTGGACTTAGGTGGGAACTGGATCCGCGCACCACAGATTGATCCGCTCCAGATCCGCTCCAGGCTCTGAGATGGACTGACCCGTATGCGTCGGTATACATTGGGTGTTATAAAAGAGCTAATTAGCCTTTCGCCGAGCCCCGCCCCCCTTAGTTACTGCTGCTACCTCCGTCAAACAAATGGTCAAACACGGGCAGCGCGACAGATTGCCATGACGGCAAATGGTATTCCCGTGCGTGTCAGTGACCTTTTTTGGAGCAATACCTCCGCGATATCAAGCAAGATCGAAGCAAAAGGGGTTACGGTATGCGGTGGAGGGATTTATTCCAAATATAAAATTAAGAAATGAATGAGACACGACAACTATTGATCCTAATGCTTACCAGTCTCAAGAAAAATCAGAAAAACCCCATGACCATACTAAGTTACCTCAAATGCAACCAGCACAGCCTTGAAGATTTTATAAACTGGTTCAGTGGCTAATTGTTTGGAGTTCGAAATATATAACTTGCGCTGCATATTTATTCATGTTGCCTCCGATACAGGAGTAGCTACACGTTCGCTTTAACAAGTAGGTTGTTCATTACCACAGCAACCGATTGCGTGTCATGCTCATGCTGAATGCGATTTTCGTGTTTAAAAAGTAACTAACGTTATGCATAAGAAACGGAAAGAGGCAGAGAACCATACGTTATTTAAGGTTATTTCTATTCGTTACGATAGCCTATTGATATATGAACTGATGTTGTCATGTAAGCTTCATGCTTTCCCCGTTGCGAACGTCCTCTAAACTGTAGTCTACGGTGCTGCACTGCTAATTTAGCTGACTGCTGCTAATTTTCCCAGAGAATATCATGGTATGTTAACAACAACCCTTTCGAAAATGTACAGTAAGTCCTTTGTGGATCCTTTTGATCTGCTTTCTCCGTGCTTCTTTGACTAATCTCAGTCGCACGCACGCTGCATTTAACTGGAATTGGGGCGTCCACGCTGTTTAATACATCTTAGGCACCGCTCGCGTTGTGTTTTGGGCTTTGGAAAGGGAAAAAACACAACTTCTCCAGACAATCTCTCGGGGTATCATGTGTCCGATTTACTAACGCCGTGGGCGCACCGCTTAATGTTTGACGGAACAGCTCACACAGTAACGGTTGCTATGATGTGTGATTGGACAATGGCCATTTTGTGGGAGGGGCCGGCGAAAGGTCAATTGCGATGAAGCAACTTTAATATTGTTTTAACGGTACTTTACAATAAGGTTTCATTAGTTAACTGCTTTGTTTAATATGATTAAGAATTAAGTCGCAAATCTTTATGAGAGATGTCATTAAAGAGCTCAGGGACAACATGTGCTGTTCGCGGTTGTATGTATAACCGGACTAAACTAATTCAGTGGATTAAATGTGAGTGATCCTGCCAACGACTGTAGTTTCCATCACCTCCCAAAAGACGACGAATCTGTGTACATATTCTATGAACTCTCTCAGCATGTGATTGGCTGTTCTCTACTGATGTTACACCTAAACTCAGGATCAAAGTTGACAGAATACCAAATGTGCCAGTTAATGTATTCAAGTAGCACATTCATTTATAATTTTGAGTAAACTCCAAAGCACAATGACTAAGTGTGTATTTTTTATTTTAATTGTTTGTCAGTTTGCACAACTGTCTGTCACCATGCCTTGATGAGTATTGATTATTAATAATATTGTTATAATACTCCCAACTAACTACTGCGGAGGGTAAAGGTACTGTTATTTCACCCTTTTTAATTTCGTTGAGGTTGAGTTCCCACATCGTTAGCTAGTTTGGATCGCTATAACTTGAATGACTGTCAACTGTTGAATGAACGAGTGTGAAGTATGTCAAATCGCGCTTTGTTTACTTCGAAATGGAAGATGTGCCCACTTTTGACGCAAGGCCTCATGGGGCGTAGGAAACTTGTTAACTTCTTAAACTTCACGTTTGTGAAGCTTAATGCTTCATGTGTGGCATGTTTATTTTATAAATCACTTTCTCAATAAATGATTTGCAACAACAATTAAAGTGTCTTTTTTTCTATAAACCAATTTCTCAATAAATGGTTACAATGCATATTACAAGTGTCCTTTATTATATAACACATTTTAATAAATTGTTTTTATTAATTTCTGGTGTCTTTATAAAAACACTTTCTTAATATGAAGTTACAACTGTGGTTATATAACACATAAGTACTGCATACATAAAAAGGCATAATTATAATTTAAAAATTGCACATTCCACAACAGTACAGTTATACCGTTCCTGACATCTTTTACACACACAGATGATGAGAACACAGATCAGCAGAAGCAGAAGGGCTCCCAGGCCGGCTTGGATGCCCACCATGGCCCAGAAATCAAAACCAAAGAGTTTACCACCTGGACCAAAACCTGAACCTGTAAGACACAACCACATGAAATCAATAACAGACAAGTGGATCATTATAAAACATCTGTTTTAAGCTGCAAAAAAATCCTACAATCTGCATCAGGCGCAATACTGATCCAACTTTATTTCACGAGGGGCGGGGGTCAAATGTTTGGACAGACTTCACTGAATTTGCTCTTAATTACAAAAAACGTATAATTAGTTTTGGTGAATATAGTTGTGTAGGCTAAATGTATACTGTGATGGATTTTTTAATTAATCATAACTAACATTTTTCTTGCAGGATTAACATTTAGATGCTTTTGAAAAATATATAGGCTTATCTCCAAAGCTTGGCCCAAAGTGAATCTAACAAAAGGAGAAAAGAAACAGATGTCTAAAATGCACTAGCCTATACGAATGACATTGAGTAACAAAGTGAAGTAATCAAGAAATCCAGTTCCCTTTCGAGGGAACTCGCGATGCGTCAACAACGCTTTGGGAACGTTTCCAGCGTGAGCACGTCGGTCAACTAACGCAGTGTTTCCCAACCCTGTTCCTGGCGGCACACAAACACTGCGTGTTTTCTTTGTCTCCCTAATCAAACACACCCGATTCAACTCATCAGCTCATTAACCCACCTGATTATGAGCTGATGGGTTGAGTCAGGTGTGTTTGATAAGGGTTACAAAGAATACACGCAGTGTTGGTGTGCCGCCATGGAACAGGGTATTCCGGACACTTTGTACTGTAAAATGTCCTTTAAGATATCAACCCGCTGAAAGATAAACCTGATTGCTCGTCTGTCTCTGGGGACACGCCTTCCACACGTTTCAAAGTTTGTTTGACACATTTTGAGCTAATCATATTAGAAAAATCTTGAAAAAAACTGCCGGGAGACGCAGTGTCCAGATTATGGACAGCTGAAAATTTCTACTCACTGTGTTTCGGACAGTCATTTCTAATATAAAACGCATACATTTTAACAACTAGGCCTATAAGTTGTTAAAGTAATCATATTAATCTTCTTAACTTTGTTGTATAAGTGTATACACTCTTTTAATCGACAATTGCTCATTTGAGCATTATATTTTAAAGTTATATTTAAGAATTTTAAATATTATTATTTTTTTAATCCCTTAAAGTACAAATATTTGCATATTGTAACTCATAATTATTTTATAAAACCATAAGAATGTTTTTTTTCGTCATTTTCTGGTGGGTGAGCCGTTTTCTATTGAGGTATATGGACTATGTGCACGTTAGCATATGCTAGTTCCGGCTGCGAAACCGATATGGGGTGTCTAGTTTCCGGTAGCCTGATGGACGACGTAGAGGATGTATGTTTCTCCAGATGTCTTGAACATTTGCCGAATATTACAGTCGATTATGTTCATCGACTGGCTAATGATTTTCCTCCAGCTCCCCAGAGCAAGAGAGAAGGGGTTTAAATATTACATTTCTCAGTATTTGCATCATTTTGAAGGGAACGTTAAGTCACAACAACATCCATGCTCAGACTGATCTCATGAAATTGCGTATGTATGACACGTATCACGTATTTTTGGCATGCTATCAACATGCATAATCTCTTTTCAGCGTGTTTATGAATACCGTTGACTTAACGTTATTATTGTATATATATATATATATATATATATATATATATATATATGAAGAGTTCAGATGCAAAAGCCTCTAAATGCCATTTGAAATTTTCTTCTTTAATGATGATTTTTATCAAACTTGTATATTTAAGTTCAGTAATTTCACTTAAATGGCAATGATAATTACCTATTAATTGTTATTTAAGTGAAATTACTGAACTTAAATATACAAGTTTGATAAAAATCATCATTAAAGATGAAAATTTCAAATGGCATTTAGAGGCTTTTGCATCTGAACTCTTCATATATATATATATATATATATTATACACAGTGTATATATATATATATATATATATATATATATATATATATATAGCATATGACCTACCTCAACCCCAACCTACCCATCACTCCTACCATCCTAGGAAAAAATAAATATCGCTCCCCAGATGTAGATCTACATTTTGTTTTGTTTCGCTCGGACATTTGACGGCGTGTACATACGCGGTACACGTGGAATCACTCGGACATATATATATATATTATATATATATAACATATATATGTTGCCATGCTACGTGCTCAAGCTATGCGATTTGGTAACTGTTCTCTCGAAATCATGCGTTAGAAAGTGCATTTTCCAGAACAGTTTGTGTTGGCCATTGTTTTGTTTATGATGTTCAGAGGCTATGTTGTTGAAAACCACTATCGTCATATAGATCAGTGTTGACAACCACTATAACGTTACATGTCATACAGGGAGTAAAGGTATCCGACGTTGGTTCGTTCGTTATCAAGTTAGGCTGTTTAACACATATTAGGCTGTTCACACATATTTCTAAACAGGTCTCCCTTGCAAAATAGGTTCTAAACCCAGGGGCTTCTCCTGGTTAAAGGGTATAATATAATAGATAATTAGTAGCCTAAAAACTTCCTTCTAGTTGTCATGGATACGCAACGCTCCACTCTGTAAAGCGACTGCTTGGGTGCGGTGACAAAATGTGAAATATCGTTTACTTTTCACAATGCAGCAGCGCCTGGCTCCACCCAAATATGAGTGAAAACTGTGTTGGTTGACTTGACAATGAACAAACGAACATAATTTTAGACAAATAAATTTAGATAGCTAAGCTTTAGATAGCCGGTCCACTGATGTAGGATGTAAACAACGGCAACCGGAACCGAAGTACCCAACATCCGCCCTCAAGGCGGAAGTTAGCATTTTTCTCGTGCACATAGTCAATTATCCCCTCGTCCATATGTCCTTCCGGAAAACCTTCCCCTCGTCATTTTCTGAACAGTCAATGGTGTACGTTAGAAACTCGCGTTGATTTCTATAAAACGACTGGCTCTGGAAGCATAAGGTTGGTCGGAATCGAAAGAGGAGGAGGCAAAGATGACACGGATGTATGCCGTGACCTGAAAGTATTTATTTATATAATTTGTGAAAAAAGGTCAAGTGTCCGGAATACCGTTTTTTCCGGAATACAGTGAGTCTATGTTAGTCCAATGGGAAAAATGATCGTCACGGGCGGGTGACATCATGACAAGGAAATAATATAATATAAAATAATATAATATAAAATAATAATATAAAAGAGCATCTGGTGCAAATCGGTATTAGCTTCTGTTGCCTTATCAAGTGATCTGTGTTTCTCTGTCTGCTATATTTACTGTTGTCTGTGATATATATATATAGGCTATATATTGGGAATTATGGCGAAACAACTATATATATACAAACTCTGTGCTTCTCCCTGCCTGCGCTATTTAACGGGTGGTTTAAAACCTTATCTGGGTTGTATTTTCTCTCACTTTGCATCTTTTTCCTTGTGAAGACCAGGGCTGCCAACTCTCACGCTTTCAACGTGAGACTCTCACGCCACAACCCCGATTTCTCACGCTGAAGTGTCAACCCGGTCGGTTAAATGCCTGAAAGATGAGTTAATTTATCAATCTACCTGTTGAGCCACTCGTGATCGCCTAGTTTTACCGCAAAGTTAAAATATCCTGTAATCCAGAGTGAGCATGCATGCGAGACAGATGTTGAGCTCCTAACCGCGTCACGTGCACAATGGCAGAGAGGTGAGCGGGAAACCTTGCGTGTGGAGCCAAACCCTAAACTAAAAAAGTTGTGATAGCTAATTGTGAATTAGACTTATTTACTGTCATAGATTCACGATTGTAGGTCAGCAGCAAAAACAGGAAACGGCCCAAAAAACAGTTCATATATAGGCCTACTTTATGGAACAACAGTGAAACCGCGAAAAGTCACACACACAGTTTACAGACACTCTTATTTTTAACATCAGTATTTAATTTAGATGTTTTATCTTGTCTTAGAGACAACACACACATTTATTTAATTATTTTAAAAGATAAAGTAAAGCATAAAATCGGAACATTAAGAATGAAAAGCATGAAATAAGAAATACTTACATGATATTGGGGTACTCTCACTTTTTTCTTTGCTGACAGGATTGTGTGCCTCGCATGAGTACAGTTTATACTCCTGTAATTGAGTAAATGACAAGAACATTTGAGGGTTTGTCTCATTCTGGATCTTTTTGTCTTCTTTATACCAGGATACAGTCAGATCTTTTCTGTTTCCGATGTCACAGGAGAGAGTCGCGTTCCCATCTTTGCATTTGGGTATCACAGTGGGTTTAGGGGCCTTTTCTGTTTCAGAAACATGGAGGTTATTTACTATACTGTCACTAATATAGAAATACACAGTCTGATTTTGTTATTATTGTTGTGTTGGAAGGGTGGAAATATTTGTCATCTTACCATATACTTTAATTTCCATTTCTCGTTTACCAATCTCTGTACCAACAGCATTAAATTCAGTGACTGTATATTTGCCCGTGTCCTTCAGACTAACATTTAATAATCTTAATGATCCATCTTCTTCCATAGATACACCTTCATACTTTTTTTTGACATTCTCATCTTTCCAGCGAAGAATGTCACCGTTTATGCTGTGGACCCATTTTATCTCAGGAGGTTTCTCTTTGTTTCTTGATGTCCGCTTAATGATGCAGGACGTTCCCACTAGTAGATCTTTTCCACATGTCTCTGTTGAGACTATAATAAATTAAATCATATTAGTATTTAATAAAACTCAACAGGGTTCAACTGCTCATATGTGTTTCACTATGATCAAAAAGCATAAAAACAGAGAATGAATAATTCTCAGGGTGAGTTTCTTTTTTAAAGTCAATTTCGGTTCAGACACTAACTTTAGACAACACAAAAAATGCCAATAAAAAATCTTTATTGTAAGATTATAATTTGACTACATATAAACGACTTTCTGTGAGTGTCTTCTATTAAAGGCCGAAACGAACAAAAAATGACAGTAAAAGTATTTGTTCAAGTGGTCACTTTAAATAAAAGTGAATGTGTTGCACTTAAAAATGGCTTTAACTACATGTTTTATGACAATTTAGATAATATGATTTATAATATTGAGTATACAGTATGCATGAAAACAAATATTAATATGGATTAGCCTACTATTCTTAATCCTTCCAGAATCTTTATCCTTTGATCGTGACTTTTGATCTCAACTACACAATAAATAAGAGAAACGGCTTCTTCACTTCAGTCTATTAACATATCTATACAAAACAAAATCAGAACCTACCAGAGAGTGCAGCGAAGCCACAGAGGAACAAAATTAAGAGATTGTATTTGCAGTTCATTGCTCTTCTGAACACAGTAAATGATCCAGAACCTTTCTCACAATCAAACCAAATCAACTGGAGGAAATCCAAGAGTATCAGGCAGCAGAACCGCAGTTTCAGAACCACAGCCGCTGGGCGGGGCTTCATGTTGTTTTGATAAATAAGATAAAAAAATAATAATAGATTTTGATAGGATCTATGTCTACAATATTTAACATTTTTTTTTAATTACCACGTTCATAAACTGTGTTTATCTGCTAAAAATATTGAATCACATTTTTCACATTTTTTTTTTTTTTTTTTTGCATTCGTCAAAATATATTACTCATGTTGTTTCATTGGGGGGCTCTTTCTGCATAAATGGCATGTTAAGAGTCAACTCTTTTGTGTTTTAAGATGATTTGTTTGTTATTTGCATGTCATTTTATTATGAGCCATTTAAATACGTTTTAAATATTTTTTAATTATCCGATTTGTTTTCATACAGACACGTTTCACTTTTTCAGACTTTGTATTAAATGGTTATTTTTACTTGACATAGGCTACGTCACAAAGGCCTACTCGCTGTTTAGGCTATTATTTGTATCATCATGAATGAACATGAAGGAAATAATATCAAATATAGAGTCAAATTGGAAACAAGTAACAACATGTTACATTTGTAGGCTATATTTGTGTCATTTAAACTACAGTGCGTGTATTCATTAACATAAAATCTTCTCATACTCTGTCGTTAGGACTTTTATTTGTAACAACATAAACAAATCACAAATTTTTTCAAAATTTAGGCCATCAAATGGGAAACACTTTACAACATGTTACACATTTATTAATATTATTTGAAATAATAAAGGTGTATATTTGTAGCCTAAATCCTTGAAGTATAAACTACTGTTTGTATCCATTCATTGACATTAAGCATGATCAATAGGCTATTTTTTTTTAAATTTTGCTCAACAACATATCATGAATGAAAAATTAAGTATTCTTATAAATATTGTAGACATGAATACGATCAAAAAACAATTTAAAACAGCTTATATTTAAAAATAATATGTATGTATATATATATATAGACCAACTCAGAGCCTATGACTGTTAAGCCCCGCCCCTCACGTCCGGTTCTGTGGATGAAGTGGTTCGGTGCGGTTTTGTCTCGAGGAAACAGAAAGAATTTCCTGTCTGCGACCTGATCGAGAATTGGTGGTAATGCTGACCGAATCATAAGCGGTCAGTTAAAGGGATAGTTCGCCCAAAAATGAAAACGTTGTCATCATTTACTCAGCCTGATGTTGTTCCATCCAAACCAGTAAGTTTCTCTGTTCTGTTAAAGGGGGGGTTGACTGCTTTTTTTCTTTGCATGATTGTATTAATGGGGGTGCAATATAACATGTATTCGTGGTTTTTCTTTTTTAAAAAGTCAAATTTTTTATAAACTTCATCTTTATTGTCACGAGCGGTTGACTTCCTGAGTCTATGAAACCACTCCCTCAGAAACGGTCAGTGGGCTCAGATTGGTTAGTTTGGCCCGGTGTGTTGTGATTGGCTAAACTAAGTAGTGCGCGTTGTCCGGCATAGATATATATATACACTAGACTTCACCTTGGATACGGCAGTTCATTGGAACGAATGCGTCAATAGAGCCGCCATCTTGAAACAGGGGAGCCCCTCCATCAGCGTCAATGTAGTAGACACAGGTCTAACGCAAATAAAATCACCACAAATCATCATGAATGCGATTTTCTTGTTTTTTTTTGTTTGTTACAACGGTCAGACATGTATTTATCATTGATTCCAGAAAGAAATTTAAAAAAAAATTTTTTTTTTAATTTTTTGTAAAACATTCTTCCTAGTTCAGATTTCATCCGTGAACTTCATACGCTGCACAAAAGTCCGCCACCATCAATGAATTCGAAGTAAAGGCAAAGATAGCAGCGTTACCTAGCTACTTCCTATGACAAGACCCCTGTTCCAAGATGGCGGCGGTTTTGACGCATGCTTAGAACCCCCAGGTGAAGTCTAGTGTATATGTCTATGGTTGTCCGGATACTAAAAGACGCCCATTATCTTTACGGGCGAAACATGCATGTCATGAGCTCCGGTGTAGTGCATATATCGACCCCCGCCAAATTATTACCCCCCTAGTATTGGTAGGTTTAGGATTAGTTGTGGGGGTGGGGTTTATTTTTATTTATTTATCTATACTTTATTTTACCAGGATAGTCCAATTGAGATAAAAATCTCTTCTTCCAGGGAGTCCTGGCCAAAATGGCAGCACAAAAAAGTTTCACATATACAGACATAAAACTCAATCTTGCATACAATTTTACCCAGCGCTCATAGAATAAACAAAAGTTACTTTACAAAACATGCACACGTTTCCTTTAAATTGGTCAATAATAGATTTTTAAAGATGTTTAAAGGCGGGAGAGTTTTTATTAATATTATACTCTGCAGCTCATTCCATAACCAAGGGGCATAGAAAGAAAAAGCAGTTTTACCAAGCTCTGAACGTACTCTAGGAACCTTTAAAAGCAGTTTTTCACTAGATCTAGTCTTATAATTATAAATGCAGTAAGATAATAAACGACATATAAAAATTGGGATTAGGCAATCAGGTACTGAATTCAACGAGGGGGGTAATAATTTGGCAGGGGGTCGAAATTAGGCACAACACCTGTTCATGAATCGAGACATTGGTGTCGGGTCTTTCTCCATCGGTTTGGTGTTTTTTGGGTTCAGCATTTACAGTACTGCTCAACTGCTGCCATCTTGTGTATATTTATGGCAAGTGTTTGACATCAGTGTCTGGCACAAGTGTGTATCCAGCAAGATGACTAAACCTGCATGAGACGTAACTAAAGCGCACTGCATAAACTACTGTAATAACACAAATGAACTATCTGGTGCTGGATCTTTTTTGCCCAAACATTCATTTTAGAGTGAATATTTGGGGTGTATTATTTATAATATCTGACTTACAGAAGGATATCCTGATGCCAATATTTTTATATATTGCAAATATGTAATTCAATTATGAAAACAAAACTGTAATAGATACAATTTGAAATTGACAGACTGTATTCACATTTCACATTCGACGGGATTTTATTCAAAGTGATTTACAGTACATTCAATGTTTACAATAAACCTGCATTAAACTATTCACAAGTTCAAAACTATAACCCTATGATTTAATGGCTAAATAAAATAGAATAAATTCTCTACTTTCAACCACAAAAGAAAAATAATGCAGAAAATGGATTGTAAAATAGTGTGAAATTTATAATTTAATTATTTATTAGGATAAACCCCTTGAGATGCGCCATCTTGTTTTTGAATGGGTCCTAAAATACATCACAACCATCACAAAAGAACAATAATTAAAAAAAAAATACAATTATACGTTTGTTAATATACAGACAGACATATTAAAGCAAACAAACACAAATACAGAGCAACGACAACAGTAATTACAACAAATATAAAGAATTTTACAAACATTAGACGGTCAAACTGACCAAAAATACTTATTAAATCGATAGTGTGGATCACAAAATAATACATTCATTGTCATGTATTTAAAAAAAAAATGATTTTCCAAACAATACCAATTTTTAGAGGCTATTTATTTCTACACAATCACACCTGCAAAACTCTCAAGTTGGTGACCATAAGTAATAAATAAATTTAAGAGTACATTGATATATTCATAACCTGAGGATGTTCCCACACCCAGCAGACGGAAAGAGCAACAGTGAAAGTTGAGAAACGGCCAATTCTGAAGCACAGACGGGTCAAGTTGATCCATTAGTGTGTGGCATCTATAACACACACACAGATGCTGTTTCTGAGGGGAAACAAGTGTTTTATTTACATTATAAAACATATAGTTCTGATTTTCCACAAAAAAACAACAACAACTAAATAAGATCAATCTTGCGTCTCCCACATAAACGGAGGCGTCTTAAAGCTATATAACAAATCAGGAGGCTGTTACAATTTAAAGTCAATATAAATATTTATTAATACATTTATTAATACAGATGTACTGTGAATAATTCATGAGTTTATATCTATGGTCATAGATTCACATATATAGAGCAAATTATAAGAAAAGATGATAGAATGGAAACATATTTGTATATTTTTAAAATATTTAGCACATACCATGAAAAGCTATGACAGGAAAAGGGTTATAATCATAACCATCGTGACCGAAGGAATGACAGCAGACACGGCACATCCTTTGTTTGTTTCTAAAGTGGGGAAAATATGTTATAAAACCAATTCCTGGAACACATATTTATAGGATCATATAGTAAGTTTATTAAATAATTACTGATTCATGACATAGTCTAAAGAAAAACATGTATATTCATCGTTACTTTAGGATTTATGTGGTTAATATCCCTCTAGTGTCTCACCTTTAAGCGGATCAGGTTTAAGGACCGGCACTGTGATCGGGAAAGAAACAATAGTGTTGACTGATTCATTTGCACATGGTTATTGTATAAAAGTATAGTAAAAAAAAACAAAAAAAAAAACACATTTATTTTCACCACAAGGGGTCTAATTAGGTTATTAAATTGCATCTTAATAAAAGCATAAGTACATATGAACCTCGAAAAATTAGAATATTGTGCAAAAGTTATAATTTTGATGATTATGTCTACAGCTTGTGCAAGATGATGTCTTACAATCCCAAATTAAAAATCTCAGAAAATTACATTTTAATTACAATTACAATCAATTAAAAAAAAAGATTTCAGCCCTCTGAAAAGTATAATCATGCACATTTGAATTACTGAAATACATCTTTTGCACGGTATTGTACTTTTTCGAGTCTCACCTGTAAATTCTTCTGGCATACAAGTTGTGTTTAGTGTCCATCTCACCTTCAAACAGATTTCTCTCATAGACCGGATCACTGGTCTCCTCACTGACTGCGTTCTTGAGTGAACACGTGTAGGAGATTGATTGATTTCCTGTTTTTGTGACATTAATGGACTCTCCTTTCGGTGTGTGCGCTGAACCCGTCAGTGTTTCTCCAGCAGAATTCTTCCAAATGATTGTTTCATTGTACTCGCATATTAAATCCACAACATCAGATTTAGTAGTCCTCTTCTCTATTTTAATCACAGGTTTGGGGACCCGTTCTGTGAAAGAAACAATAAAACAAATATGGACATTCAGTCTATAAAGTAACATAATTAAATCAAACACAACTTCACTAGCACTGCAAAAATACGTGACAGTAGTACAATGAAGGTATTAGAGATTAAATCCAAACTTAGTACAAAGTATACTATAACACTACAGTGGTTTTGGACATGTGGTGTTCTTGAAAGTACCACGGTATTAATCAAAGTATTACAATCTGATTTCATTATTTTACAATTACACCGTTTTTTTGTTTTCCTGTATGTGGGGATAAGTAAAAACAACCATAATAATAATATTAATATTAATGAATGTAATAATCAGCAGTCACTCACCCATAACAGTCAAGGTGAATATTTGTGTCTGCTCTTTACCGCTGACGTCGATGGTATAAACTCCAGAATGTTCAACTCTTAGATTAGTAATATTGATTTGTCCAGTCACTATATTAAGAGTCGTGATGTCTTTGAATCTCGGATTCGGGATTGTAATTCCTTCACCGTCTTCCCATTCAATCGCTTTAACAGTTAATCCAGGTGTTACGTGTTTCCATGTGAAGCTGGTGACAGGAGAACCAATGTTGTCTAGTTTAAAAGAAACTTGATCACCCACTGCTTTCTTCACCTCTTCACCTAAAAATCAAAATACGAGAGTTAGTCAACATTCAACAAACAAATCTGTGGTCTAGCTGAGTAATTTCCAGGAAGTCTATATACAAATTAGCGTGATAGCACAATTCCATAACAGCTAGCTAGCTGCTAGCCTGTAGTGTAAAGTTTAGCGTGAGATCTACTGACGACGTGCAAATAAAGAACAAAGACTCAGTCAGATCATTTCCATTATGACCAACACAATCTACAGTAAATCATCTTGCGTGATTCATTTCCATTCTCTCCTCCCGCCGTACATTTTGGGCCTGACAGGGAAACTCGCACATGGAATAATTAGCCTATGGTCCACCGCAAAATAACCCGTCCATCCTTTTCATAATGTTTCACAGCGTTTCTTTATTAAATCCTGACAGTCGTTTTTTAACGCCAAAAGAGTGAGGAATGAAATCTGTTAGTAAATCTGACCGCAACTGTCTAGGTTTTCCGAGAACCGCGTGTCATTTCCAGTAAAACGTTAAAAACTCACCCGAAGCAGCTTCTGTGGTGAAGAACACAACGATGAGGATCAACGTCAAGAGCTGAAGGGACATTTTTGTTAGAAGAACACCTATTCAATTTTTCTTCGAGATTTTGCTCAGAGACACAACATGCAGAGGCAAGTGTAAGGAGCTTAGCCTATAAGGAAAAGGAAGTTTGAAAATAAATACGGCAACGCCTAGCATTGTGTGTCGGTGTTTCCATGAATCTTTCACTAGTTAGTTAGTAATAGTATTCTTGCTGGTATATGTGTAACTACAGTGATACAAAGCAAACGTGTGAAATTACATTAAATCCCCAACTTTTCCCACACATGAAAATATCTAAACGAGGATATATTATACCAATTGTGACGAACATAAAACACAAATTTTCCACACACTTTTCCATAAAAAAATATACAGATAGATAGATAGATAGATAGATAGATAGATAGATAGATAGATAGATAGATAGATAGATAGATAGATAGATTTTAAGTGTTTGGAAAAATAGTTTTTATTATGTCTCGATCGGTCAGTATAATGAAATTCATATAGCCTGTAGGCCTATATCAGTAATTATTTAACACATTTTAATCTCTTTCATGTCATTTTAGAGTTATAAAAAACCTTTATACAGCACTTATGGAAATACTGAGATAAGAGGTAAAAAAAAAAAAGATAATGATAATGATAAAAAATACAACCACCTGTATTTTCTCATCGGTCCCTATTGTTGCCATCAACTTCTTTACGCATTCTATGACCACAATTAAAGGTGTAGTGGTAAAAAACGACGTGGTCACCAGGTGGGCCACTGCCTACCGGTGCTATAGGGAGGGCTCGACATTAAGCCTTTTCATACGTAAATTCTCGCTCGTAAAAAAGTCGCTCGTCCGGATTTTTTATTTTTATTTTGTGTGTGTTCATTTATTCTTTAACAATATTCTCATCAGTGTTCAATCAGCTTTGATATTTAAATCACCATATTGTAATATCTGCACCTTTAAAGAGTATCCCTTCCCCCGATATTATTTAATGTATGATTCATCTTTCATTTTAAATTCGTAATTTGATCAATAAATTCAATTATTTCGAATAGGGCTGTTACCCTAGGCGGGGCTGATCAAATTAAATCATTTACACTGAAAAATTATAATTGCGTAAAATAATGTTATGGAATTTATTTACATTTACATTTAAACGTTGGAAAGAATGATACTAAACATTTAACACTAAACCGCCAGTAGGTGGCGGCAGACGACCGTCTTAATGAGTGAGTCATTGATTAATTCATTCAAACGATTCGTTCAAACGACTGATTCATTCAAGAATGAGACAGGTGTTTATGTATGGGCATTGAATCTTTGACTCAACCGATTCGTTCAAAATGCTGAATCATTCAGTAATGAAAACAGGTGTTCCTGTGACATGTGCCGTGGTTCTGCTGTGGTTTTTGTTGCTGCTGAAACAGAACAAATTCACTCAACATCCAATATTGCATCTAAAATGTAAGTTATTTAATTTTAACTGTTTATTGAACTGTTGTAGGAAATCAATGTCACGTTTTCAATCGTGATGGCAATCAACACAATACTATACACAATACTAGCACCTTAAAGATAATGTGTACCAAAAATCTTTTATGTTAACATACTTTATAAACCTTTTGTGTTGGAGCTGATCCAGCCATCATCTACTAATGGTGCAAACAGGAATTAAACTGCTTTGGTCAAGTGACATTTTGCACTAACCATGCATGTGAAACAACACACAATTTAACTGAGACTGAGGAAATGCACTTGCAGTCAATAACATTTTTAAAGCTTCATAAATGAGCACTTTCTTTACGATCGCTTTTATGAACGGTGGGATTAAATGGACAAACAATTTACAATAAAGCATGAAACATAATAACCACACTACAGTAGATGCAATCACAGAATACAGAGGATTTTATCTATTATTATTTTATTCAGGATTTGCATTCAATGTTTACAATTTTATTGGTTCATGTCCCTTTATCAAACTCTTCACATTTGGGATGTGAGCACAGAACAATCTCTTTGCCTTGGGTACAACATAAAACAGAATTAAATTCCTTCTCTGCTTTTCCCCACAAATGAAAAATAAATCAGAATAATTTGTTAATTCATACGCTACTTTCTGTTTGGTGCCAGGAAGATATTCTCATCTTGTCCCTCATTGAAAAAGTATTTGCATGTAACTAGATTTAGGCCTAAATATTCAGAACCAGAGGAGACAGTCAAAGTTATGAAGCACAGTTATGAGCAGAGGCTTTAGTAAAGCTGGCCAGGCGAATGTGTTGAGAAGATCTTTGCATTTGAAGATTCAGGAGGTTCATGATGAGGATCAGTCATTCACTCATGAATGCCATTTCTGTGGGGAAAAAACTGTATAAAAACAACAACAAATACACACAAAAAACATGTTTGTCTTTAAATGTACAAGATAAAACCACATACAGTAGTACCTTGGATGCTGATTGGTCAGTTACGAAACGGAGCCCATTCATCTTTTGTGAATATGCCTGCACAGAACCCATAGAGGCTAAGATCAATTTCATTTGTCCATAATATTGCACACAGGAATGATTTTCTACAAAGAATAAAGAAAATAAACGTACTCTGCAAGCATCTCTTACGAAAGCGCCACAAACACCTTGAACAGAAGGGACACACTAATCATTAGTCAAATATTCAACCCTATTTAAACGTCATCAATACACATTTTTTTGTGAATGATTCATGAGCACAGACAGCAATGGCTACTAATGTGAACCTACAGCCTAATAATTATTGGAGCAAACTCAAAATGAAGGTCTTTATACATTCTGCCATTAATAAATTCCCAGATGCAATGAAGTCTTGCTCTATATTTCCTCACTTAATATCCAGCGTCACAATAAATGTGACATTATGGAAGTAAAACATTTTGCGAATGGTAAATTTCCTCAAGTTTGGGACAATGGTCAAAATGCTGTTTTGAGAAAATGATAAAGAAACACATTTCAAATATTTTAAAGATTAAATACAGTCTTACCACAACAGGATCGGCGAAAGGACCACAGCGATGACACTTACAATGATAATTACAATGTCAGATATTGTAAATGAGTCTACAGAAGAAAAAATAGGTTATTACAGTTGGCATGAAATGTAAATTCACCTGTGCTTTCTAAATGCATGTTATAGATTTTATGGTGAACACAAAACATGACTTTAGTAAGATCATTAAGGTTATTAATTGATAAGTGAATTATTCAATTGTATCTTGCATAGTGCATAGTGAATTAAAGCATTACCTAAATGGTGGTATTTATCTAGAAACATATATATCCTATTCTATATCCTATTTTACACAAATTTGCAAATGTATGCAAGTGCTGGCCAGTAGGAAGCTTGTTTATTTCTTGTTTGTTTCTTCCGCGAAATAAAAACTAAAATAAAAACATAATTGTGAGGTTTTTATCTCACAATTCAGACATTATGACTAACAAGTGTGAGTTTTCATCTCATAATATATATAATATATAATAATATATAATATATATATATATATATATATATACTGTATAAACTCGATATTGACAGAAAAAGTCAGGAGTTTAAGATATAACCTCGATATTGACAGAAAAAAGTCAGAAGTTTAAGATATAAACTCAGAATTGAGAGAAAAAAGTCAGAAGTTTAAGATATAAACTCGAAATTGACAGAAAAAAGTCAGAAGTTTAAGATATAAACTCAGAATTGAGAGAAAATAGTCAGAAGTTTAAGATAAACTCAAAATTGAGAGAAAAATGTCAGAAGTTTAAGATATAAACTAAAAATTGAGAGAAAAAAGTCAGAAGTTTAAGATATAAACTCGATATTGACAGAAAAAAAATCAGAAGTATAAGATATAAACTCAAAATTGAGAGAAAAATGTCAGAAGTTTAAGATACAAACTCGAAATTGACAGAAAAAAATCTGAAGTTTAAGATATAAACTCGAAATTGAGAGAAAAAAGTCAGAAGTTTAAGATATAAACTCAATATTGACAGAAAAAAGTCAGAAGTTTAAGATATAAACTCGATATTGACAGAAAAAAAATCTGAAGTTTAAGATATAAACTCAGAATTGAGAGAAAAATGTCAGAAGTTTAAGATACAAACTCGAAATTGACAGAAAAAAATCTGAAGTTTAAGATATAAACTCGAAATTGAGAGAAAAAAGTCAGAAGTTTAAGATATAAACTCAATATTGACAGAAAAAAGTCAGAAGTTTAAGATATAAACTCGATATTGACAGAAAAAAAATCTGAAGTTTAAGATATAAACTCAGAATTGAGAGAAAAAAGTCAGAAGTTTAAGATATAAACTTGAAATTGACAGAAAAAAAGTCAGAAGTTTAAGATATAAACTCGATATTGACAGAAAAAAATTTAAAGTTTAAGATATAAACTCAAAATTGACAGAAAAAAGTCAGAAATTTAAGATATAAACTGGAAATTGAGAAAAAAAGTCAGAAGTGCAGAATATAAACTCAGAATTAAAAAACAATAAGTAACTGAATACCAAGCGCTTGCGTACTTGTGTAAAATATGGTTGTGTCCTGATGATATTGTCCAGTAAGGTGATTAATGTTAAGTCTCACCGTGAAACAGATCTCTGTCATACACGGGGTCGCTGGTCTCCTCGTTCACTGCGCTCTTCAGGGTGCAGGTGTAGGAGTTATCGGGGTCACTGCTCTCGGTCACTGTTATCGTCCTCGTCTGCTGATCTCGTCCGTGCAGCGTCTCTCCAGAGCTCTGCCAGACCACTGCACTTCCAGAGGCTCCATCATCACTCTCACAACTCAAGGAACATTTAGGAACATCTCCCAGTTCGCAATCTTTCTTAATAATATAAGGTTTGCGGACAGGCTCTGTGAATTAAGATGAAAATTAACAACAGTGTATGCACACACATGCAGTGTTGGGGAAAGTATAAATTACAATATTGCATTGCTTCCCAAAGAAGTAACTAAATATGTTACTTAGTTTTTAAGAAGAGTAATGACCTCTGGGCTGGCTTTTTTTTTTTTTTCTTTTGTACTTGTATATTATTCTGATATAATATACATATTCTGATCCAAATGTTCATCAAAAGGTAAGCACCCAATATATAGTATATTTTGTATGTAATTTATAATTATTAATTTGAATAAAAACAATAATTATTATAGCCTACGCATTTATTGGAGGGTTATTATAATAACTAAAACTATTAAAAATTAATAATAAATATTTATAATAAAATATAAATATTAAATTAAATACTTAAACTAATTGAAAATAAGGAATGTTTCCTTTGCGAAAATAAAGAAAAAAGTTTCATTAAAGTTTAATTTGAAGCACTAAAATTATTAACTGAAAATAAAATTAAAATGATTCAAATAAGAAAAATGAAAAACATATTTTTTTTTAGAAATTGCTAAAAATTCAAATAAAATAAAAAGTAAATTGAAAGAATTTACTAAGATGAAAAACTTCAACTAAAACTTGAAATTAAATATTTGTAATATACTAAATTATATGGAAAACTAAATAAATAAAACAGAAAAAAAATCAATCAAACTTAAAATATAAAATAAAAAATAAAAGCTAATTTACAAAATAATAAAACTATATTAAAAAGACTGGTGTATTTTTGTCCATCAAATAGAAAATTATCATTTGAAAAAAAAAAGTGTTAATTTTTAAATACATTTTTGTTATATGACCCAGAACCAATTGCCTATCGTTGTATTATTAGTGCATTATTTCTAACACAGCATAATATATGTAAATAATGATGATGATGATGAAAATGAAATGCTCACCTATAACAGTCAGAACGAATTGCTTTCTTTGCTCTTTGCCGCTGATGTCGAGGGTGTAAACTCCAGTGTGTTTGAGCTGTAGATGTTTAAGAGTGAGTTCTCCTGTCTGTTTGTTTAGGCTTGCGTGGGATCTGAATTTGGGGTTGGGAATTACAGTGCTATCATCCTCCCGCTCCCATTCAATGACCTTCACAACAACACCATTGTCTTTGTGTTTCCATGTAATGCTGGTGGTGCTGGGATACACAGATCCAGACACTGGAGTGAACACAGTTTCACTATTCACCGCTTTCATCACATTATCGCCTGAAAGAAATCATATATTACCCCATTAGATTGACAGCAGGAAACTTATAAGCAAGTTTGACATTGCATTTATATTTTTTTTCCCCCAAAACAACATTCAAAAACCTGAGTCATCAACAACCGCTTAGTTTTCAAAATATTTTCTGTTAGTTCTACTCAATTTTAAGATTTAAGATATTCGATCAATAGCAATGGACTTGCAATTTTGAACCTTGAAACTCCAAGGCACAAAATTAATCTTTAATATACAATTTAAGAGGTTTGATTTTTTTTTAAAGCAAAGACTTCACACTAAAAAGGACAAAAAATAACATTTTGGACATGTATAAGTAGCCATGATTTTATTAAGCTTGTTTTTTTTAAACGCCAACATTTCTATTAAAGTCTGAAGTAATACCTGAAACAGCTTCACAGAGGATCGAGATCCAGAGAATATGAGAACCTCTGAGGAACATCTTCACTCTGCTTTTCTTCATCTCTTTCGATCTCCTTGGTTTTGTGTTAGTGTGTAATCTAAACGCATAATAATGCATCTGTTGTGTGTCTGGAGTCTGTAGGTTGGGTTGAGCTTCGTCATCTTTCATGCCCTCTGGTGGTAGAAAGGAACGGTAGCAAATCATTGCAGTACACGAGATCCAGGGGGCGGAGTTAGATCCAGATCTAAGGAGTGGAGATTGGATTAGGGGTGGGGTTAGGGATCAGGGGGCGGAGATGGGTAGGTTTAGGCGTATGTGGGAGGAGTTAGATCCAACTCCTCCCACTAGATTTCGTGTTCTGCAGTGAGGAAAGGTTCAATGTGAAATTAACTTCACCGAAAAGAAAACCTACAAAAGAACCTCTGCTTTATCGAGTGACAAATGTTATATCCTTTCTCTAAGAGTTTGTAAAAGGCTCCCGTCGGAGAAAGAAGACTTCTATTGTGTGACTTTGATAGTTATTTTAGAGTGCGATACCCGATGCTTCCAGTAGGAGGCGATATTGTTATTGTTATTGTATCGACTGAGAGAACGGCAGTTGCGCACATGAAGTTTCTTCATGCCTGTTATTTGGATGTTCGTTGGCGTTTTGTTGTTAAAAAAAAGTATTAGTACATGACCAAGTAGATTTCTTTAATTTCTTGATGTTTTAAGTGTATTTTTAAGCTTTGTCCACTTAAATGAGCATGTCCAGAGAGTCGTTTCGCGATGAAAGAAACAATAGGTGTAACATGATTTCTAATAATGTGACAGTCTACTTTGTATATGTAATGTTAACTAATTATTCTGGAGAAGGATTATCCAGTATTATTTCCATTTGATTATGCTAATTTGGGAAAGTAGATTGTTTATTGATGCTGCTGCATCTGGATTCATATAGACTACCAAAGTCATTTTTTGTGACCAGACCAATAGATATATTGTCTTCAATCTCCCATCCTATTTAGGTGATACTGAATATGCTAGTAAGCTATTCTGAATTAAGAAAGGAACTAATTCATGTTAATGTAGGCTACACATTACTTATACTAATGCTAATGTAATATGTGTGTTATTTTAGACTCTTCCTCTTTGGAAAGAAGCACCAGTCTCCTCATTCTTTGTGTCCTGACCTGACCGACACCCAGGGGTGCTAACTAGTACTTTCCTCTCCAACACTAAGGTAAAAGAAGCGTCTTTCAAAATAATATAGATTTTAATAAAGTGTGCTCGTGTTTTACAGCTTTTCGATGATGTTCACGTCGCGTAATTAGATAGCAAGAGTCTATTTGATGTAATATTTACATCTGGAAGACGTATTTTTAAGAGTGTTTGCTCATCTGCAATGTCTGGCAACTGATATTCTTCTAAATATCAAAAAATCGGCTGAATACATTCGAAAACGGTAAAACTCAACTGGGGAGTGGTAAAGCCAAAAAAAAAAAAAAAAAATGGAGTATCCCAATTTTAAAGCATTTCAAAAGAAAAGTTTCTCACAAGATGGCAGCATTGTATGACTTTTATATAGTCACGCAATTATGCATTTAAGCCACCAGGTCACTGCACAGACATGCAAACCATTTTTGGGTCGTGATACACCAGTTGAGAACCACTGTCCTAGATCCAGTATGAGATAATATGAAAAACATCTACAACAAACCTTTCCATCAGCCTTTCTGTCTATAAATTACATATATATAAAAAAATAAATAAAAAAATGTATTCATAAATCAGTGCTTGCCAGCTTTCTAGTCCGCAAGACCAAAGATAAAAATAGCTGGCCAACATCTCAAAACATTATATCTATTCTATATCTGTTTGCAGAAACACCTGCTTCATAAAGCAGCACGTCAGATGACATCTTTCCACACCTGTGAAGCGCCGTCGCATTTTCTGAACAACTGACATCTTCACTTCATGATTCTGTCTGCATATAACCGCCAACTCTGATCGAGAAACAGGAAATTCTTCAGTTTCCTCCAAGTGATTGTGAAAAGGGTTCTGGAACATTTACTGTGTTCAGAAGAGCAATGGACTGCAAACACAATCTCTTATTGTTGTTCCTCTGTGGCTTCGCTGCACTCTCTGGTAGGTTCTGATTTTGTTTTGTATAGATATGTTAATAGACTGAAGTGAAGAAGCCGTTTTTCTTATATATTTTGTAGTTGAGATCAAATGTTACATTGTGTTTAAAAAATATCAAGAATAGTAATCCATATTAACATTTGATCTTATACATACTAGGATATTTTACATCAACTCAAATTTATCAAGTCATTGTAACATCCAAATTCGCTTTTGTCAGAAACGCCATTTTTAAGCGTTAGATCAGTTAAAATATGGCCTTAAAGCAACAAATGTGATATTATTGTGTCCACTTGATACTTCTGCTGTAATTCTTGGACACTTTTAAATGCAAATCTGGTGAGGTTTACACACAAATTCGGCTTTAAACAAACATTTATATATGTAGTCAAATGATAGTGTTACTCTCTTAAAAATAACGGTTCTGTATTGGTATTTATGTTTCTGTGAACAACATTTAAACATCGATTAAATCTTTAAATTCCACAAAAAGTTCTTTGAAGTGGAAAAGGTTTCTTTAAATGTTATTCGAAATAAGAAAGAGCTTTTCAATGAAAGGTTCTCAAACTCCCTTTTCTTATAGAAGAAAGTCTGTATTTCAGAAACTATAAGGTTTTGAGTCAAATGCTTATTTTATCAAACACTGATTTGTTGCTTTCAAACATCCAGTTCAAAACAGTATTAAATTATAATCATTTTGTGAAGTTTCAGTGTCATATTATTTTTGCTAACTATCTGTTGGACAGAGGAACACGAGAAACACACTAACTTGAGTATAAATATATAGCAAATGCAGATTTGAACTCTTTAGGTCAGGGCAGATGTGTTGTAATGTTACACAATTGTAAGTTCTGTTGGTCGTAATGGTTTGGCATTTTTAAGTTACTTTTTGCCTTTGTGACAACTTACCCCATACAGTGTGACGACATATCCTGTTGTTGTTATAGGAGACAGTGTGTGTTAAATTAATTTTTTTATGGTGGCATTTTAATATTGAAATATGTTGTCTAAAGTTAGTGTTTGAACCGAAATTGACTTTTAAAAAGAAACTCACCCTGAGAATTATTCATTCTCTCTTTTTCCTCATAGTGAAACACATATTGCAGTTGAACCCTGTTGAGTTTTATTAAATACTAATATGGTTTAATTTATTATAGTGTCAACAAAGACATGTGGAACAGATCTACAAGTGGGAACGTCCTGTATCATTAAGCGGAAAACAAACAACAACAAAGAGAAACCTCATGAGAGAAAATGGGTCCACAGCATAAACGGCGAAATGATTCGCTGGAAAGGTGGGAAAGACAAAAAAAAGTATGAAGGTGTATCTATGGAAGAAGATGGATCATTGAGATTATTAAATGTTAGTCTGAAGGACACGGGCAAATTTACCTTCACTGAATTTAATGCTGTTGGTACAGAGACTGGTAAAGACGAAATGGAAATTAAAGTATATGGTAAGATGACAAATATTTCCACCCTTCCAACACAACAATAATAACAAAATCAGACTGTGTATTTCTATATTAGTGACAGTATAGTAAATAACCTCCATGTTTCTGAAACAGAAAAGGCCCCTAAACCCACTGTGATACCCAAATGCTCAAAAGATGGGAACGCGACTCTCTCCTGTAACATCGGAAACAGAAAAGATCTGACTGTATCCTGGTATAAAGAAGACAAAAAGATCCAGAATGACAAAAACTATCAAGTGTTCTTGTCATTTACTCAAGTACAAGAGTATAAACCGTACTCCTGCGAGGCACAAAATCCTGTCAGCAAAGAAAAAAGTGAGAGTACCCCAATATCATGTAAGTATTTCTTATTTCACATGGTTAAAAATGCTCTTTTGTTGTGATCTAAATCTAGACCTTTCTGGGGTTTTGGACAGACCTTAAACATTGATGTAAAATGTGCAGCTCTGACACTTTTCACAATTTCACTTTTGTTCCATAAAGTATATGACTGGTTTTTGGGCCGTTTCCTGTTTTTGCTGCTGACGTACAGTACAATCGTGAATCACTGACAGTAAAACAACACTATTTTTCCCATTGACTTTGGAAAATGGTGTTAAACTGTGAACTGTTTTCACGCATTTAGCTTTCACAACTTTAAATGCATCATTAGAATAGTTTCTCTGGGTTGAACTTGTTGAGAAAAACTCAAATATCCAAGTTGATACAGTTTGACATTTCAAGTGTAATGTAACTTAATACCTTAAGGCAGCACAAACACTTACTTTTGCAAGTGCATTCTGGGAGTTGTTGTCTTTCATCCACATAAGCCAAAAATACATTTTTTTAGCTTTTCTCAGTCTAGAAAGCTCCAAATTCAAAAATAATTTCACAATTCTTCTAGGCCTACATAAATTTCCCATTTTAAATACGCATTCATCTTTCCAGAGGTGAAGAATCCCTAAGAATAAAGTGTGTCCAAACATTCGACTCTCTCATGAAATTTCGTTGGATCGTACAGTATTGCGTATGATTTGATCTTAAACAGCTTAAAACGGATGTTTTATAATGATCCACTTGTCTGTTATTGATTTCATGTGGTTGTGTCTTACAGGTTCAGGTTCAGGTTTTGGTCCAGGTGGTAAACTCTTTGGCTTTGATTTCTTGGTCATGGTGGGCATCCTAGCCGGCGGAGGAGCCCTTCTGCTTTTGCTGATCTGTGTTCTCATCATCTGTGCGTGTAAAAGCTGTCAACAACGTACGAAACGCCAAGAAGGTCAGCGACTTCTTCATCACCTCTAAAATAAATCAATGAGCAATTGTGTTTTCAACAAAAGATCAAACTGAAGCTGTTTGAGCTTGAAATTTTCCCGGGCACAATGCTCCATGCCAACTCTTAAATACAGGCATTTAAGTCAAGTCAAGTCAAGTCACATTTATTTATATAGCGCTTTTCATAATACAGATTGTATCAAAGCAGCTTCACAGTGATGACATGAAAGTAGTAAAACACAGATCAATAATATTGTTAAATATTTAATATTAAATAATATAAAACTATTAAATAAAATGTAATAATTGTATTTAAATATTAAATTTAATATTTAAATAAAATTACGCATTTTTTCAGGTCGAAAACAAATTGTTATAATTAACACGTTTAAAATAGGAAAGTGAAGCCTTTTACCACATCAGTTTCCTGTTTCTCATATATATTAGTTTCTTAAAAAAAATAAACTTTTAATGCTTAATATTTGTACATTTTGAAAACGTCAGACCACTGTTGCGTAATATAACCGAGCTCCCCATAATATCCTGTATACGCACGTCTTTATGTGGGTTTCTGTGGCTTTTAACAGAACAATCGGCACTCAAAACAGGTTTTTTTTAAAGAATACACACTTTTTAAAAATGAGTACAATGGCTGATCGACAAATACATCATATTCACTGTCTACTGTGTGTAGAATTAGCATTACTAGGTGTTCATTTGAGAAAGTAAAATTTACCAGATCACCCTGTTGATTTCTTGGATTCACGTTTTTAGCAATTTCTAAAGAGATACAACAACAGGATTACACAAATCAAGAACTTGCTACAGGTATATTATATTATGTAAATAAATATTAATCTCTGCTATGGATGCACGATATATCGGTATCGGCCGATATATATTCATATTTAATGTTATCGTTATCGGCCTGGTAAGAAAATGTGGCCGATATATTAAAGCCGATAAATAATGTATTATTCCCTTCAGCTGAGACACTTGTTGAGCACTGATTATGTTTTTGAATTTCTTGAAATATGATTGAAATCTCTTCAAAAAATGAAAATCTGGTTCGGGACAACATGAGCAACGCAAATATGTCATATCGGCTATACAACATCATTATAATTGTGTGCTTGGGACGTGGATTTAATTGTGAGACTTTTGTTTTTGTAATCAGGCTCTCAAAATTAGATACAAATTTGGATTTAAGTTTATCGGCCGATATATCGGTTATCGGCTTTCAAATATAAAGAATTATCGGTTATCGGCCAAAATTTTCATATCGGTGCATCCCTAATCTCTGCCTCTCTGAAAAAATCCACATCACTTCACATAACCGAGTACATTTACAGCCTATCTGAAAAAATGCAAGTTTATGAACATCTTGTCTTTGATATCTTCCAGATGAGGAGGAGCTCAGGCTAGCAGTTCTGACCCCAGATCAGAACGGTACAAGCAGATCCAAAGGGACCGCTAGAGGGCAGCCGGCGCCCCCCATCCCGCAAGAGGTCCCAATGCCCTGCAGCCCATCTCCAGAAACCCCTCGAAGCCAGACTCAACCCAGAGCCCAGATCCGAGCCCGACCCCCCCCACCGCCTCAGGACGAGGACGAGGAGGACCCGCCTCCATTACCTCAGCCCAGGACCAAACAGCACCGAAACAAGAGGAGTCAAGAGCCGTACCGACCAATGGAATGAGACTGAACCAGTATATGAGACTTTCCTAAAACCGAGTAAAAGCCATGTATTGATTGTAAGGGTGCATTTCCACTGCTGGCACGGCTCGGTTCGCTTTTCCTCTGCGCAGTACGACTCGGCACGGCTCGGTTTGCTTTTCCACTGCAGTTAGTACCGCTTCAAAGTGTGTGGGATTATAGTCTGGCCGTTATATTTTATCCGAGAGGAACGTCTGCACTTCGTCCATTGACCACGATTCAGCTATTTATTTTTTGGAAGTGTTACTGGCTATTTATCGGCTGTTCCTTTCGTTTACACGACGACGGCGTTTTTTGAGGCTTAAAAACGCAAAAAAAGTGAAACCACCCTCCAGAGTGGAAATTTTAAAAACGCTCCACCGCCGCGTTCACGTGTAAACGGTAAAACGCTACATTTTGCTTGACCGTGAAGGTTGTACGCAGGCGCGTGGACTTGGTGTTTTTGTAGAATGCACTCCTAGCCGCCTGAAGTGCATACTACATTGAATTTCACACACTTTTGCGTCACCATTTGCACGCGGATTTCCCACCCAAAACGCTCGTCTAAACGCAGAATAAAAAGTTATGACGCAACGCCACTTTTGCGTTTTCTCTTCAGAATCGTTTCCGTGTTAACATAGCCTAAATCTAGCGGGTTTGATGTCTCGCAAATACAATGACGCTGGTTGTGATAATTCTTTCTCGCGAGAACGAGAACGCTCGCGGGTGAAAACGTAAAAATATTTTATCGGATTTGCCTTTCGTTTGCATGGCGATGGCGTTTTGGGGGCTTAAAAACGCAAAAATTGAAACCACCCTCCAGAGTGGAATTTTAAAAACGCTCCACCGCCGAGTTCCCGTGTAAATGGTAAAACGCAAAAGTCTGCCCTATGTACGCAGGCGCGCGGACGTGGTGTTGTTGTGTGGTAGTGCTCCACGTTGCCACCTAGCCGCCTGGAGTGCATACTTTCACGCATAATTGCCGTATCACCGTATACACGCGGATTTCCCACCCAAAACGCTCGTCTAAACGCAGAATAAAAAGTGATAACACCACGCCACTTTTGCGTTTTCTCTTCAGAATCGTTTCCGTGTAAACATAGCCTTTGGCCAATCAGTGATCTGCAGTGTGTTCACGTCACATGTTAGTATCATGCAGTGAAAAAGCGTCACAAGTGAGCCGTACCGTACCGTGCCATGCAGTGGAAAAGCGCCATGCCCATTGCACACTGAGTCCAAAATTTTCGTATGCGTTTTTTCCAACCCGATCTCACGGGAATTCGTACGAATTTTACGAGGTGGCTAATTCGTAACAATTCATACGACCTCACTCGTACGAATTCGTAAGATTTTAGCTAAATCGTACATATTTTACGAAATGGCCAATTCGTATGAATTCGTACGAATGACCCACCCCTAAACCCCGCCCCTAAACCTAACCATCACGTGGGTTTAGACAAATCGTACGAGTGAGGTCGTACGAATTAGCTACTTTTGAATCACTCGTACGAATTCATACGAATTGGTCGTGAGATAGGGTAGGTTTTTTCATATTCGAGATTTAGTGGCTCTGAATTGTCAAAACACCATTCAAACTGCTTCCTACTGATGCGAAAAACGCAGAAAATCGAACCTGATTCGATTTTTTTTTATGACGGATGAAAGTTTCGGAGGCAGTGTGCAAGCGACATAACGTGAGGTCGTATTTATTTTTTAACGTGCGAATTTCGGACTCAGTGTGCAACGGCCTAAGAGTGTAATTTAAAAAAGAAAAATCGGTCATATACGATTTTTCCCCTTGTCTTCATTTATATCTTTAGGGTTAAACTTGCAAAAGTGTGTAGTTGGTCTATGAGCGGGTCAGTGCATTTATTACATAAAATAAAGGATATATATATGTATATAAGTTTTTGCATAGCAATTCTTATGATCTTAAATAGTCTATTTCAATTTATTCCGTCTTTTGCATTATTTCTCCTTTAAGGTCGTCTAAAATATATATACAGACGCAAAAGAAATTGGTTTTGACAATGCTAACCGAATCCTGGTGCAAATGCAAAGGGTGCTTTTGTATGCAAAACTCATTTTGATTCTTGTGCGCTGTGGTGACGTTTTCACACTTAAAATCTACACATCTAACCAGCATGTGAAGGCCTCAGGGATGTGGTTAACTGCATCTCATCTCACCCACAGTCATGTCAGCTTTTCTGCTATTGTTTGCTGTTTTCCTGTGCGTGGGAGATGATGGCCTATGAAGATGAAAACTGCACTTAAGAGCTCAAGACTAAACATCCACTTGTTTCCCTGCATACGATTATTAACCCCAACCTGTGGATATTGCTCCATAGCATGTTCAAAAATGGTAAAAATTAATAATGCATGAGAAAAAGTTTCCTCTTGTGTCACCCATGTGGTAAACTGAGATTTTTCCTCTAAAGCATTTGTTTGTTTTAGCATGTAATAAAAATACTAGGGCTGTCAAACGATTACTCGCGATTAATCGCATCCAAAATAAAAGTGTTTACATAATATATGTGGGTGCACTGTGTATAATTATTTTATATATATAAATACAAACACATGCATTTATATTTAAGAAAAAAATATTATTTATATATAAAATATTTAATATAAATTATATTTAAATCTATATACAGTAAATACATGAAAATGTTTTTTAATATATACGAGCATGTGTGTGTATTTATATATATAAAATAATTATACACAGAGTACCCACATATATTATGTAAACACAAACTTTTATTTTGGATGCGATTAATCGTGATTAATCGTTTGACAGCCCTAAAAAATACATTATGTGACATGTATAAATATTCCCTACACAATTAGAACTTACAAATAGTACCATTGTATTGTGATACATTTTGCCTGTAAGATATAAATGTACTGTAAGTAAAATGCTAGTCTGAATGAAGTGTCAAAATGTCAGATAAATATTCCAATTTTCTATATTAATTAGAAAATTAATAAATATTCAAAAATATTGACTCTTTCAACTTTTCAGGCGTGCAAAAAAAGCAAGTAATTAATAAATATTGGCTAGAAGTAATAATGAATTTTGAGGAATATAAGCGTTTGCACAATGAAGACAGAAGAAAAGTTTTGAACATTGTCCATGTAAAAATTATTAAAATCGGAGGGATGATAAATGAATAAATGGAACATCCGTTGTCATCAATCATCATCAACATCTTTTTTTCCTCTGTGATGATAAATGGAGAAGTGCGTGCTAATCTTGGTGTTGGTCAGAAATTGTCATCATGGAAATAAGACGCTTGTCACAAACACATTATGTGTGACCATTTTTTTGTGTGAAAACATTAAAAAATAAAAAGCAACAACTTTGCTTTTTGTTTGTTTTTGCTTTTAGAAACGAATTTCTAAGAAATGATTTTCTATATATATGTGTTTCTTGTTTTAGGTTGCCACAAAGGAAGTGGCTCAATTAAGCTTGACTTTTTTTAGCACTGCTGTGGACAGTTATTGAAGTTGTGATGATGCACGTGTCGGTTTAGATGTGCATATGGGCTGCATGCTTCACTGTGTGCATGCAATTAAACATTATTAAATAGGAAAAATGTTTAAAGTCCCCCTGTAGTGAAAATCCAGCTTTTAATGTTGTTTGTGTCTACACTGTAAAACGAACATTCGCAAACAGCATCGCAAAGTTGGGTGGTTTGTACAACTCTCGACCTGTAGAGGCGTTTCTATATTGCATGACATTTGGAGGTAATAAATCCTTATCTTGAGCAAAATAAGCAAGCTGACATACAATTCATCCGGTGCCTTTTATTTATAATACATACAAATGGAATTTACGTCTTTTAGTTTTTCAAAAGATTTTGAAGTAACGTGTTTGAAGAGTGCGCATGTGCGAACGTGCTCTACTATGTAAGAACGAGCCAAATATTGAGTCTGGTAATAAAGCAAAATAACTGAGAACAATTAGACATAGTACTCAGATGACATGTCTGTAATTTATATTAACAAATCTAGTGTTCATTGGATCTCAAACAGTTTCATTAAAAGTAGTTATTACTCCACCACGTGCGAAACCAACATGGTTGAACAGTGGGTTTTGGGAAACAGTCGTGACTCGTGACTAGCTAGTTGATTTTTCCATGCATCGTACTATGGTAGTGAAACAGTGAACTACTACGTCGTTGTTCGGGAAACGCACCCCTGATCTGGATGTCATGTTGCATTCTCGGCCAGTCTCCATATGATTTTAGAAGCAGAAGGAAAACAGAATCGATTAACATTTTTTTTTCTCAGTTCTCTCTTTTTTCTCCGAACTGAAACACACTGCCCTATCTGACTGTACCCTCATAGCGGCACATGAACTGACTCTTGCTAATAAAGATGCACCACAAACCCAAGTGTAATAATCAAAGCTCATTTATAGCTACACACTGATTGAGCCAGTATGGTTTAGGGTTAGGGTCAGTGGCTCCAAGTAGACAGCCAGAATGTTTCTGGTTCAAGAAGTGACCTATAAACATGAGTCGGTGTAGGCTACTCCAGGTTATTCTGTAAGTTTGTCCCTCAAGGGTACTGAAAGTCACATTTAGGAAGTGTCTACTAGAACTGTAGTTTCTCAACACTAGATGGCATAGTAGGCATCTAATGTGCTGTTCTGAGAGAAGGATAACTCAATTTAAAAGTCATTTTTCTACTAAAAAGATTACAGTTCCGATTACAGAGTGGATCTGAAACTTTGCAATAATACTGAATTATTATTATATTACATTAATATATATTATATATTAATTATTATAAAAATTGCAATAATACTGAATCTATCTATCTATCTATCTATCTATCTATCTATCTATCTATCTATCTATCTATCTATCTATCTATCTATCTATCTATCTATCTATCTATCTATCTATCTATCTATCTATCTATCTATCTATCTATCTATCTATCTATCTATCTATCTATCTATCTATCTATCTATCTATGAAAGAGAGGGAGAGAGAGAGAGGGAGAGAGACGTAGGGAATCCCGCTTCACTTCCTTCATTCGCTCGTTAAACCTCCACGAGCGTGAATCAATCACGTGCGCGCGTCAGTCATCTCACGTTCGCTCTCAAACTGCGATCCTGACGTCACCCCAGCGAGGGTCTCTCTCTCTCTCCAGATCACAGGTGTGTGTGTGCGTGTGTGTGAACCTGTCTGTCTGTCCTTCAGACCGTCTCCAGCTCGTATCAGGAGTAAGCGGTGGACATGGGAGACACGCGCGCGCTGGTCCTGCTGTTCGCCGCTGTCGGTGAGTTTCCTTCGGGAACGGAAGACAAACCCTCAGCATGATGTAGTATTGACACGAGGAACAGCGTTCCTGTCAAGGCAAATAGTCAGAAACAGTCAGTGTTTTCTCTAAAGGTGACTAAAATATGCTTCTCGTGGCGACGTGTGAATTAGCTGTGATTTAACATGAACCTGAGCACAGGTTAGTGATTTTAAGGGTCAAATTGAGTAAATTTAACTCTTTACCGAGTAAAAAATTGCTGCTTAGCACAAAATTAGATATCATTCAACATCTATCAATCATTCTAAAAAAAGCTTGCCTTAATTTCTTGCTATTATTAGATTTAAATGGCCAAAATGTATAGTAGCCTAATAATTTCAATGGGAATATAAGGCATATTGATATGTTTGCATGTTAAATTAGATCCTATTAAATCTCCCAAACATTATAGTAGCCTATTGTTCTGCCTTGATTTCTTATTATTATTAGATTTACATGGTCAAATTTCATAGTAAATAACTCAAAGGAAGTATGCATATTTGTTATCAATAACTGTTTTGCCTTGATTTTTTTACTTTTTTATTTTATTTGCATGGCCACAATTTGAGTATACCTCAAAATTATTTTCATATTCAAGTATAGATTTGCATATTACTGTAAATGAGATTTATCTCTGAATCTGTTCTGCCTTGATTGTGTTTTGTTTAATTGTGTGGTCAAAAAGTTAATACAAAGTGTAGCATTTGCATATAATATGACTAATGCTCGTATTTTTCATTATTATAAAATTGCATTGATTTATTATATGTTTTTTAACATGGTCGAGTTGCAAAACATTAAATAATTCACATTTATAATTAACATGGCGTGCCATGTGATGACAAAATGAAAGTTGGAAGCTGAGTTTTATGACATGAATGGCATGTAACCTGACACTTTAAGGTTCTAATAGGTGTTATGCAACAGATCAAAGCATTGTAAGGTCCACAAATAAATGGTCTAATCTCTAATTCTGTTGAAAGCCTTCAATATACAGGGGTTTAAAGAAGCCAGAATGCAAAACACTGATCTGAAGAACCTGTCATGAAACACCAAAAATGTTTTAATTCTCAAAGAGGCTTATAGCAAATCATGAACCATTCTTTGTTGAGCCGAAAAATATTGCAAAGAACCCTTGAAGGACAGCTCATTTATTACTCAGATCAAGCCAAAGAGAGGAGAAGGGCGAAACTATCTACTTCTGTTGCTTTGTATGTTACATGAGACCTAAATAAACCTCTTATTATAGAAATGTATGTCTTAATTTCATACCAGTTTTAGATTTGGTCAACATGTAGAGACTAAATTGCATTTATTTGCATATGCACATATTCTCATGCATGTAAACAAACATCAAACCTTTTTTTTACTTCAAGTAGGGTATGTTTATATCATCACCTCTCCTCTATTTTCTTGCTGTTCTGCATTCTTTTATAATATAGACCGGTCTCTTAAACACTGCTCTATCGACTTCAAAGCTGAACATTACGAGTTTGTTATTTCCCCATTGCTGACAGGAATCCCAATGGACTTTTAATAAGCACAAAAGAAAATAAACGAGTTTATGGTGAAAATAACAAGGTTTTACAAACACATTTCTCCTGTGTCTTCCCGAGTTTTGAAGTTGCCTTCAGCGTGTTGCAGGAGCTTTCCTGTGAGAAAGGAATATTTTAGGATAGTCTTTTTTCGTTTGGTGTCATTTGCAAGTCTAGTGGGGTGAGAGAGACGGAGTTATCATTAGCATGGCGATTCATTTGCATTCGGAGTCTTTTATGAAAGTGCCATCATGTGCTTTGAAGATAATCCTCATAATCCCATTGTAAAGTGCCATATGCCAAACTATAGGCAGGACTTGTATGCTTATGAAACTCAGAAATCAGGTTATCAGATTAGCGAATTAGGGATGCTTCCTCAGTTACACCTGCACTGAAGAAAAATGCTATCTTAAAAAGGTTTCATGGGTTAAAACATGTTAAAATAGCTCTTTAATCTGTCTGTCCACCCATCCATCCATTCATTCATCCATCCATCCGTCGATCTAGCCAACTTTCTATCGATCCATCCATCTGTCTCTCTATCTATCCATCAATCTAGCCAACTTTATGTCTATCCATCCATCTATCCATATATCTATCCATCAATTTAGCCAACTTTCTATCGATCTATCTATCTATCCGTCAATTTAGCCAACTTTATTTCCATCCATCCACCCATCCATCCATATATCTATCTGTCAATTTAGCCAACTTTATTTCCTTCCATCCATCTATCCATCCGTCTATCTATCTATCCGTTGATCTAGCCAACTTTCCATCCATCCATCCATCCATCCATCCATATATCTATCCATCCATCATTTTAGCCAACTTCATTTCCATCCATCCATCCGTCTATCTATCCGTAGATCTAGCCAACTTTCCATCCATCCATCCATCCATCCATCCATCCATCTATCCATCCATCCATCCATCCATATATCTATCCATCCATCATTTTAGCCAACTTTATTTCCATCCATCCATCCGTCTATCTATCCATGGATCTAGCCAACTTTCTATCGATCTATCTATCTATCTATCTATCCGTCAATTTAGCCAACTTTATTTCCATCCATCCACCCATCCATCCATATATATATCTATCTGTCAATTTAGCCAACTTTATTTCCATCCATCCATCCATCCATCCATCCATCCATCCATCCGTCTATCTATCCGTTGATCTAGCCAACTTTCCATCCATCCATCCATCCATATATCTATCCATCCATCATTTTAGCCAACTTTATTTCCATCCATCCATCCGTCTATCTATCCGTTGATCTAGCCAACTTTCCATCCATCCAAACCCATCCACCTACCCATCCATCCATCCATCCATCCATATATCCATCCGTCATTTTAGCCAACTTTATTTCCATCCATCCGTCTATCTATCCATAGATTTAGCCAACTTTCCATCCATCCATCCATCCATCCATCCATCCAAAATATGAATATTATGAAAATATTACTTCAAAATATCTTAAGATTTTATGCTGATCTGCTAACAGCCTGACTAAATCAAGTAGTTTTATGCAAGTAAAAAATATAGTTTAATATCGCTAAATCACCAATCCAATTCATTTGATCAACAAAAAAAGTTTCATCACGTAGAAATAGCTCTTTTAGTAAACAATTGCAGGTTACCATTTTACGGTGTGGATAAAATCATAATAAATCAAAATAAAAGGGTTTGATTCGTACTGTAGGACTCATTTGTTCTCCAATTTGGATGAATAAGGTTTTTTGAAAGACATCTCTCACCAAATCTGCATTTATTTGATCAAAAATACAGTAAAAACACTAATATTGTAAAGTATTATTAGAAAATATTACAAGATTGTATGCTGATCTGCTAAAAGATGCTTTATTTCAGCCACCTAAATCACCTAAATACATTAATTTAAAGCAAGTGGAATGGGTTTAATGAAGTATAGACGTCTCTTTAAGGAAACAACTACGGGTTAGCACTTTTACACTATGGATAAAACCATAATAAATCACGATAAAAGTCCCGACTGAGCTTGATTGTTCTATTTCACACACTTTAAAAGCTCTACCAACACCATTTCATATTTACATCATTGAAATCAAATATGATATAAAGAGCAGTCCATAAAGCTCTGTTGTTTTTGTGTTTTGAAGGGTTATGCCACTGCAGGTCGGTGACGGTGTCTAAGGGCCCTTTGCTCCGGGTCGAGGGCCAGCCGTTGTCTATTCGCTGTAATGTTTCGGACTACGAGGGCCCGAGGGAGCAGAACTTCGACTGGACAGTAACGCGAGGGACAGAATTCATCAAAGTGATCTCAACGTTTGACCAAAAATTCTCCGATCGCTCTCTTCAGGACCGCATAAAGAGCGGCGACATCAGTGTGTTACAACTAGCTGACAACGCAGCGGAACTGAGGATTGAAGAGGCTCGCGTTAGTGACAGCGCCACCTACCAGTGCAGTACTCCCAGCACTGACTCCATCATAAGTGGAAACTATAATGCAAATGTCCAGCTGCTAGGTGAGAATGTATAAAATGTTTTAAATAAAACTCATCTGGCACAAACATTGCATGCAAATGCATAATACATGAATTGAAACGGTTATGCAATGTCATTAATGTCTCAAAGTTGTGCAATGCATTAATTGCTAATAGCTTTTGTTTGATGTGTGCAAAACCATTTTTCCAGTGGAAACGTTATTATTACTAGCAAGACTCTCTGAATGCCAACAGCGTCACTGGGTTAATGATATTATCATCCATCCAATCATCCATCCATCCATCCATCCATCCATCCACCCGTTCATCCATCCATCCACCCACCTATCCATCCATCCATCCATCCATCCATCCATCCATCCACCCACCCGTTCATCCATCCATCCACCCACCCACCTATCCACCCATCCACCCACCTATCCATCCATCCATCCATCCATCCATCCACCCACCCGTTCATCCATCCATCCACCCACCCACCTATCCATCCATCCATTCATTCATCCATCCACCTACCGCATAAAGAGCGGCGAGGGATGGATGGGATCCACCCATCCATCCATCCATCCACCCGTTCATCCATCCATCCACCCACCCACCTATCCATCCATCTATCCATCCATTCATCCATCCATCCACCCACCCACCCATCCATCCATCCATCACCCACCCACCCACCTATCCATCCATCTATCCATCCATTCATCCATCCACCCACCCATCCATCCATCCATCCATCCATCCATCCACCCGTCCGTCCGTCCGTCCGTCCGTCCGTCCATCCACCCATCCACCCATCCACCCATCCACCCATCCATTCATCCATCCATCCATCCATCCATCCACCCATCCATCCATCCATCCATCCACCCATCCATTCATCCATCCATCCACCCGTCCATCCATCCATCCATCCATCCATCCACCCGTCCACCCATCCATTCATCCATCCATCCATCCATCCAGTTTAATATCAATATGAAGCAGTTGTCCAGCTGTTTTAAGTAGTTGTAAATCATCCGATATAAAACATTGTGTGCAAATGCATAATGCAGAAAATGTTTCATACAAAAGTAATGTTTTTAATAGAAACACACATTTAAAAGAGTTGTGCAATGCGTTAATTGCTAATGGCTTTTGTTTGACGTGTTCAACGTAATTATTTTTTATCTGTGGACTAGCAAGTCTCCCTGAATGCCAACAGCGTTCATTATGCAAAATTCACTGGGTTAATGATATTATCATTATCTTTAGTTCATGAGCACTGACTGAACGTCTTGAAAATTAGTGTAATCACAGTAGATTTGTGGAAGAACCCACAGGACATGTAAAACAGCTTAATTGTTTCTCCTGACAGCCATGGATGAATGAATTAAATGCAAAAGGAGATTTGTGCTGCCTCTCAGGAAGAGTCCAGTAATCTCAAACTGGGCTCAGATTGCAATCAAAAGTCAGAGGTCGCAATATGAACTGGAACCAGCATTAACTCCCTATTGAAAATATTGTAAGCTGATCCACTAAAGGTGTGTGTAATGATGCTGACTTCATGAAACCACTCGGTTTCAGCATGTCAGGTGCCGTGCTCCCTCCTGCCGGCTGGTTTGAGGCGTAACACACACTCAGATCAGTGGGATCCTCACTGATAAACTCATCGGTTAACTGTTGAATGACACGACTCGTCCCTCAGTGAGTGCCGAGTAAAGATCATATTAATTACAGTTCACTAACCAGCCAAGACCAGGATAGTTATTTATAATCTGCCTATCCATCCGTCCGTCCATCTGTCTATCCATTCATCTGTTCATATATCCGTCTGTCACCCATCTGTCCAACCATCCATCCGTTTTTCTGTCTATCTGTCCGTCCATCGTCTGTGAATCAGTTGGAGGATCATTCATCCGTCTATCTAGCCATCAGTCCAACTTCCTATCCATCTAGTAATTCATCCCTTCATCTATCCATCAGTCCAACTTCCTATCCATCTCTCCATCATTTATCCCTTCATCTATGCATTGATCTAGCCATCAGTCCAACTTTTTATCTATCCATCGTTCCATCTATCCATCTGTCCATCATTCATTCGTCTATCTATCCATCCATCCATCCATGTCTATGTATCCATTTAGCTAGCTGTCTGTCCAACTTTCCATCCATCCATCCCTCCATCTATCCATCATTCATCCCTCCATCTATCTTCCATCTGTCCAACTTTCTATCCATCCATCCATCCATCCATCATTTATCCGTCCATCCATCCATCGTCCATTATTCATCTGTCTATCTATCCGTCATCCATCCATCCATCTGTCCGTCTGTCTGTCCATCCATCCATCCATCCATCATTTATCCATCCAGCCATCCGTCCATCCATCCATCCATCCATCCATCCATCATTTATCCGTCCATCCATCCATCATTTATCCGTCCATCCATCCATCCATCTGTCCGTCCGTCCATCCATCCATCATTTATCCATCCATCCATCTGTCTGTCCATCCATCCATCATTTATCCGTCCATCCATCCATCCATCCATCCATCCATCTGTTCGTCCGTCCGTCCATCCATCCACCATTCATCTGTCCATCCATCCATCCGTCCAGCCATCCATCATTTATCCGTCCATCCATCCATCCATCTGTTCGTCCATCCGTCCAGCCATCCATCATTTATCCGTCCATCCATCCATCCATCCATCCATCATTTATCCATCCATCCATCTGTCTGTCCATCCATCCATCATTTATCCGTCCATCCATCCATCCATCTGTTCGTCCGTCCGTCGTCCATCCATCCACCGTCCATCCATCCATCCATCCATCATTTATCCGTCCATCCATATATCGTCCATCATTCAGCCGTCTATCTATCCATCATCCATCCATCCGTCCATCCATCCATCCATCCATCCATCCATCCATCATTTATCATCCATCCATCCATTCATCATTTATCATCCATCCATCCATCCACCATTCATCCGTCCATTTGTCAATCCGTCTGTCCATCCATCCTTCCATCCATCCATCCATCCACCATTCATCCGTCTATCTATCCATCCATCCATCATTCATCCATCTGCCTATCCCTCCATCCATCCATCCGTCCGTCTGTCCATCCGTCCATCATTTATCTGTCTACCTATCTACCCATCTATCCATCCATCCATCCATCCATCCATTTTTCCATCTGTCTATCCAGCCATAGCCGTCTGTCCAACATTCTATCCATCCATCCATATGTTCGTCCTTCCCTCTGTCCATCTATTTGCAATGGAAGAAAATACATACAGTTTTGAAACATGAGACTGTAATATGAGACTGAGTTTAGTCCATTTACTAAACAACTAAACTACATATTTACCCTGCAGTCATAATTATAGTTTCCACTCATTTATTGATCATGTTGCATGCTCACCTCTTCCTTTCTAAGTGTTTAGGCCAACAATTCTTAATTGTGATCTAGCCAGTAAAGCGTTGTGTGGATAGAGCTAACTTATTTTCCTGCTGAACCTTTATCACATCTGTTTCCACACGATTGGTTAAACGTGTCGATCTGGTTCTGTCACTGTGATGAACGACGTCATGTTGTTCAGACACAAAGTCGGCTTTTATTGTCAGACTAACATTGTATCTTTCCAGACATGTTTTGTGTTTTATTTCATTCAAATGTGTGTCTGTAAAGCTTAGTCCAATGGTTTAATGACGCTGTGCAATGACATTTCCTGCTATAAGATTACTGGAGTGTTCAAACAAACAAAGTCATAATTACTGGTTGCATTTGCCTTAGAATTTTTGGCATGGTAAACTTTAACAGCTTATAATGTTGATGTCAAATTAAACCGAGGAAAGACACACTGACACACCCTTTATCTTTCTATTTCAGTTGTTCCTAACAGTCTCATTGTGGCTCCCGACACCCCGAACGCTGTGGTTCCCGAGGGCGGATCCATTAGACTGCTGTGCAACGTCTCCCGCAGCTTCATGGAAGGGATTTACCTGTCCTTAACCTGGTCGGTCCAGAAGGGCTCGTCTCTGCTCGAGGACATGCTGACCTTTGGTCCAGATTTGGGTGTGACGGTTGGCGACGGGTTCACGGGACGCTACACAGATGGCGGGATGCGTCTAGAAATGGGAAACACAGTCTCACACAGTCTCGTGCTCTCCGGAGCGAGGCCGGAAGATGGAGGGATGTACGTGTGCACAGCCAGACTGTGGACGAGAGAGCAGGGAGTCTGGAACAGGATTCAGGAGAAGGCGATGGAGATGGGCGGAGTGACTGTCACCCCCACAGGTGAGTTCATTTCAGGTGCAACATGATAAAAATAGACTGGAGCACAACAGAAGGAAGCCACAACGCAATGGAATTTAGTCAAGTCAAGCCAAGTATGTTTATATAGCGCTTTTCACAGTGTAGATTGCATCAAAGCAGCTTCACAGTATCAATGAAAGCATAATAACAATGTTCAAAACATCCACGTTTGGTAGAGCTGATCTAGGGTGTTGCTTAAATAGTTTAAGAGAAACATTTGAAACAAAATCTATATTTTTAGATTTTCATACTTGACTTTTATTTATTTACTATTTTTGTTTTTATTATTATTAATTAGCTTAATTTTTGGATTTTCAAACAAATATGTGTTCTTTTGCTAATTTTATTTTTTAATTATGTAAATTAAATTATGTATTCAATTAAATTAAACTGTAAATCATAAATTATTAGATTTTTTTTAAATTATGTATATTAAATTATGCATTACAATAAAGTATAAATTATATTAGTTTGTTTTTTAAAATTGTTTAAATTAAATTGTGCATTCAATTAAATAAAATGAGTTTCTTAATTATGTTTATTAAAATATGCATTAAATTGAAGTATAAATTATAATAGTTTGGTTTTTAAATTGTGTATATTAATTTATGCATTACATTAAATTATACATGATATTATTTTTTGTTTGTTAAAATGATATAATTTATATTATGCATTAAATTATATTATATAATATATTGAAATGTATATTAAATTATGCACAAAATCAAATTAAACTATACATTTTATTGTTTTTTAATCATGCATTAAATTAAATAATAAATTATATTATATATATTTTTAAATGGACATTAAATGATGCACTAAATCAAATTAAACTATACATTTTATTAGTTTTTTAATTATGCATTAAATTAAATTATATTATATATATATATATATATATATATATGTCTAAATGTACATTCAATTATGCACTAAATCTAATTATACTATACCTTTTATTAGTTTTTTTACTTTTTTTAATTATGCATTAAATTAAATTATGTATGAAATAACATTTTTAATTACATTTAAATTACGTAAAAAATTATGCATGGTCAAATCTTGAAAAAACAAACGTCCATTAATATTAAATTGTGGTTTTAAGGGAAAGTTAATGTAGCAAAAATTCTGACATGAACATTTGTGAGTGAACTATTGTTTTAACTCTGTCTGTTGTGTTTTTGCTTATCAGTTTATTTGTGTTGCTGTGAACTTAAAATTTTAAGGCAACCAGGTTACTTAATTTTTTTAAGTTAAACCAAAAGTTGGTTTACCAAAAAAGTTTAACTTAAAAAAAAATGAAGTAACCTGATTGCCTTAAAATTTTAAGTTCATTGAAATGGAAAAATTGAGTTAATACAAAGAAGGAGATTGATTTAATCACCAGAAACTCAAAATATTATGTTATCTGAACTACATAAATAATTTAAGTTGATTTGACAAAAGAAAAAATGTTGTGATTACAAATCATGAAGATATTTTTTTACAGTGATGCTGGAAATGGGTCAAATATGGACAAACCCAAATGTTGGGTTAAAAATGTAATTAAAAAATTTACGGTTGAAAGTGAAAGTTGTCTAACCCAACATTTGGGGTTGTCCATATTTGACCCAAATTTGGGTTAAAACAACCGAGCATTTTTTAGAGTCTATATGTATATAAAATATTTTTTTATGGGTTTAAGTTTCAGTATGTTTATGCACTTTTCTCATATTTAGTAGTTTTTTATTTAGCTTCAATTATTTTTGTTAATTTGATTTCAACGTCATTTTATTTCAAATAGTTCTCAAGGCAACATCGTTAAAAAACTAGCTTTAGTCAACACTTCATTTTAAGGTGACGTAGTTACACATACTACATATAATAACAGTACATTATGCATAATTACAAGTAACTAACCATAATCCTCCAAACCCTAACCGTAACTCTATAGTAAGTACATCTATTTTATTAATACTTATGTAACTACGTCACCTTCAAATAAAAAAGGGTAACGTAAAAAACAACATCACCTTCAAATAAAGGGGTTACACTTTATTTTAAGGTGTCATCGTTACTGTAAAAAATATTTTCAAGATTTGTTATCACAACATATTTTCTTTTCTCAAATCAACTTAAATAATTTATTTAGTTCAGATAACATATTATTTTGAGTTTCTGATGATTAAATTAATCTCCTTCATTATATTAACTCACTTTTTCCAGTTCAATCAACTTAAAAAAGTAAGTAACCTGGTTGCCTTAAAATTTTAAGTTAAACCAACAATATTTTTTTTTACAGTGTAGTAATCACAACATTTTTTCTTTTGTCAAATCAACTTAAATAATTTATTTAGTTCAGATAGCATATAATTTTGAGTTTCTGATGATTAAATTAATCTCCTTCATTGTATTAACTCACTTTTTCCAGTTCAATCAACTTAAAATTTCAAGGCAACCAGGTTACTTACTTTTTTTAAGTTAAACCATCAATATTTTTTTACAGTGTACAGTAATATTAAGCAACTACATAGGGGTGTTGATGGCGCAGTGGATAAGACACATGCCTTTGGTGTGAGAGACCCGGGTTTCGAATCCACTGGGAGACACCAATGTGTCCCTGAGTTCGACCTCTGACATATATAGCAGTTGTAAGTCGCACAAAATCAAATTAAACTATACATTTTATTGTTTTTTAATCATGCATTAAATTAAATAATAAATTATATTATATATATTTTTAAATGGACATTAAATGATGCACTAAATCAAATTAAACTATACATTTTATTAGTTTTTTAATTATGCATTAAATTAAATTATATTATATTATATATATGTCTAAATGTACATTCAATTATGCACTAAATCTAATTATACTATACCTTTTATTAGTTTTTTTACCTTTTTTAATTATGCATTAAATTAAATTATGTATGAAATAACATTTTTAATTACATTTAAATTATGTAAAAAATTATGCATGGTCAAATCTTGAAAAAACAAACGTCCATTAATATTAAATTGTGGTTTTAAGGGAAAGTTAATGTAGCAAAAATTCTGACATGAACATTTGTGAGTGAACTATTGTTTTAACTCTGTCTGTTGTGTTTTTGCTTATCAGTTTATTTGTGTTGCTGTGCCCTCCTGGCAAACTGTTATAGATTCATGATCAAAGGTTATGCCATGAAATAATCTGATTTGATATAATTAAAGTACTTCTGATGAATCACTGTTATGTAATTTGCTCAGATGATCTTTGATAAAGCTAATAAATAAGTTGCATTTGGAGGAAAAAGAAATGAAAGAGTTTCGATTATGGTTATTGAGACGTTCAATAAACATAATCGAAACTCTTTCATTTCTTTTTCCTTGAGAAGAATGGATGTGCTCTTCTGTCCAGTTTTATCTTGTTTAATGTCTTCAGACATTTCTCACAAACCAGGCTGTCTGAATCCTCATTGCCGGTGAAATTCCTGTCTGGTTACCATATATACTGTCAATGTTACTGCAGAGTTTTTAATTAAAATCAGGACGAGCTCCAGAGACCCATCCAGTAGACGTTACACACACTTTGTGTTGTTTGAGATTGTAACCGAAAGATGTTAGCGAACACAGCCTGTGCAATCTAAGTGAGATGTACTGAAGATCACATTGTTCCCCAGAGAAATGATTGAGAGTTTGCTGGGAGAAATTAAAGGAATAGTTCCCTCGTTTCCTCACTCATGTTATTGCAAAACCATGTTATTACTTTGTTTTTTGTCAAAACTCAAAAGTAGATGTTTTGCAGATTCTTCCTGCTACTATATTTTCATATAACAGAAGTATAGAAACAGCTAAAAGTGCCATAAACGTAGGCCTTTAAAGTGCCATAAAATGAAGGTTTCCAGAAAGTTCGCATTTGCAGTGATGATCTTAAAATTTATACTATACCTTTTATTTTTTTATTTATTTTTTAAATTATGCATTAAATTAAATTATGTATGAAATAACATTTTGAATTGCATTTAAATTATGTAAAAATTATGCATGGTCATATCTTTTAAGGAAAAGTTAATCTAGCGAAAATTCTGACATGAACATTTGTGAGTGAACTATTCTTTTAACTCTGTCTTTTGTGTTTTTGCTTATCAGTTTATTTGTGTTGCTGTGAACTTAAAATTTTAAGGCAACCAGGTTACTTAATTTTTTTAAGTTAAACCAACATTAAAAGTTGGTTTAACTTAAAAAAATTAAGTAACCTGGTTGCCTTAAAATTTTAAGTTCATTGAAATGGAAAAAGTGAGTTAATACAAAGAAGGAGATTGATTTAATCACCAGAAACTCAAAATATTATGTTATCTGAACTACATAAATAATTTAAGTTGATTTGACAAAAGAAAAAATGTTGTGATTACAAATCATGAAAATATTTTTTTTTACAGTGATGCTGGGTTGTTTCAACCCAAATTTGGGTCAAATATGGACAAACCCAAATGTTGGGTTAAAAATGTAATTAAAAAATGTACAGTTGAAAGTGAAAGTTGTCTAACCCAACATTTGGGGTTGTCCATATTTGACCCAAATTTGGGTTAAAACAACCGAGCATTTTTTAGAGTCTATATGTATATAAAATATTTTTTTTATGGGTTTAAGTTTCAGTATGTTTATGCGCTTTTCTCATATTTAGTAGTTTTTTATTTAGCTTCAATTATTTTTGTTAATTTGATTTCAACGTCATTTTATTTCAAATAGTTCTCAAGGCAACATCGTTAAAAAACTAGCTTTAGTCAACACTTCATTTTAAGGTGACGTAGTTACACATACTACATATAATAACAGTACATTATGCATAATTACAAGTAACTAACCATAATCCTCCAAACCCTAACCGTAACTCTATAGTAAGTACATCTATTTTATTAATACTTATGTAACTACGTCACCTGTGTAGTGTAACGTAAAAAACAACATCACCTTCAAATAAAGGGGTTACACTTTATTTTAAGGTGTCATCGTTACTGTAAAAAATATTTTCAAGATTTGTTATCACAACATATTTTCTTTTCTCAAATCAACTTAAATAATTTATTTAGTTCAGATAACATATAATTTTGAGTTTCTGATGGTTAAATTAATTTCCTTCATTATATTAACTCACTTTTTCCAGTTCAATCAACTTAAAATTTCAAGGCAACCAGGTTACTTACTTTTTTTAAGTTAAACCATCAATATTTTTTTACAGTGTACAGTAATATTAAGCAACTACATAGGGGTGTTGATGGCGCAGTGGATAAGACACATGCCTTTGGTGTGAGAGACCCGGGTTCGAATCCACTGAGAGACACCAATGTGTCCCTGAGTTCGACCTCTGACATATATAGCAGTTGTAAGTCGCTTTGGCTAAATGACTAAATGTAAATCTCTTGAAACCCTCAGCGAACTCCCTGGCGGTGTGGGTTCAGGACGACAGCACTCTGCCCGCGGGAGAGCCGCTGCTGCTCACCTGTGCGGCGTCTGTGGACGGCGAGCTCTCCGTGGAGCTGGAGGTGACGTGGATGCTGAACACCAGCCGCACGCTGGCACACCTGAGCCGGGACGGCCTGAGGAACGTCTCGTCCGAGCTCGTGGACGTCAGGCGCCTGGGGAAGTGGGACTTCCAGATGAAGGTCGACGGCGTGGAGATGTCGGACGCAGGACTCTACTCCTGTAAAGTGAGCGTGTGGCTTCAGCAGACGAGCGGACGATGGTACAAGGCCGCCGAGAAGATTTCTGACCCCGTACGAGTTCACGTCATCAAGCAGAGTAAGAGAAATCATCCCCGTTACACTGACATGGGTGACATTTGAATAAAATGCCATCTGAGGCTCTTTACCAGTGCGTATGAATGCGTTCTGCTGATGCACTCCATAAAATATTCATTTGATGTTGATTATTTGGTATTTAAATGACATTAAAAGCATATGTCGTTTATATTGGCGCACTTTTGAAAATATCTTTCCATATGTCAGCTCAGCGTTTCAGTCCACGGCCTCGGGTCGTCTGTTCCGCGAATCATCTTTTAATAGACAATTAGGGACAATTACGTCTGGATGAGATAGCTAAAATATAATTGTTGGCTTTGCAGCGCGTATGAGTTGCATTTATTGTGTAAATAAGTTTAATGAATCGTTCAGTAATAGCTGGCATATTTAACTAACACACTGTAAATGTATTTTAAAAAAAATTCCACACTTTTTTCCACTGAGAATAATTGTATTTAAACACTTTCATTTACTCTAGTGTTCAACAGGTTGGAAAGTGACCGTACACTCTGAGAAAAAAAGGTACAAAAGCTGTCACTGGGGCTGTACCTTTTCAAAAAGTAGACTTTTGTCCATTTTAGGTGCTAATATGTACATTTTAAGTAATATGTAAAATTTAGGTGCTAATATGTATATTTTAGGTGTTAATATGTACATTTTAGGTGCTAATATGTCCATTTTAGGTCGTAATATATACATTTTAAGTGTTAATATGTACATTTTAGGTGCTAATATGTCCATTTCAGGAGCTAATATGTCAATTTAGGGCCTAATATGTACATTTTAAGTGTTAATATGTACATTTTAGGTGCTAATATGTTCATTTCATGAGCTAATATGTCCAGTTTAGGTGCTAATATGTACATTTTAGGTGCTAATGTGTACCACTAAGGTACCAATATGCAGCCTTTGGGTACAAAAGTGTGCCTTTTGAAAAGGTACAGCCCCAGTGACAGCTTTTGTACCTTTTCTTAAAGTGTAAAGACATTTTATACAAAAGATTTAATTTCAAATAAATGCTTTTATAAGATCAAATAAGAACTTTTTACTGAAAGATTCCTGAAAAATTAAATGTATCACATTTTCCATATTAGAGTTCATATTCGAGTGATTTCTGAAGGATCATGTGACTCTGAAGACTGGAGTAATGATGCTGAAAATTCAGCTTTGATCGCAGGATATAAATTACATTTTACTATATATTCACTTAGAAAACAACTATTTTAAAAAAAGAATAATATTTCAAAAATATTCCTGTATATTAATCAAATAAATGCAGACTTGGTGAGCACATCAATTAAAAAAAGTCTTACCAACCCCAAACAGTAGTAAATATGAAAACAATAAACAGACATACTTGCATATACATATTTGACTAAATATTTTAATATGTGAAAAGTGAACATTTTTTCTTAAAACGTTTTTTATAATGGAAATGAATCGCCATTTTTGAAGTTTATGTTTCTGAGAAGACATTATGAAATATTTAGACCAAGTGATATAATAATAAACATACTAAAATGTATGTTGCCAAATGTAACCGTATATAAATATAAAATCTCATCATCCAGAACACTCGACTGGTCAGTTGTTAACCTGTCCGTCAAGTGAAAGCAGAAATGTGTGTGGCAGTGTGTTAGTGGTAGTTTAGTGCTGCTTCAGTCAGGAGATGTGCGTGTGTTCGTGTCTTGTTGCAGATTTGCGTTGTCTGGCCTGTGGGTGGTCGTTCTGATGGAGAACCGCTGTCTAGATCTACAGGCTAAAAGCCAGTCGCTCATGGAGAAGTCCCAGTTAATTGCTTGGGATCTCGTTGTCAGCGTGATTAACAGGGAAGAGCTTCAACCTGTTTATTCTGTTCCGAGTTACAGAGAAAGAGGACCGTAAAAGGGAAGCTCTGGAGTTGTGTACTCCTCCGGAAAAAGCTGAATTTGGTTACAGTAGATTGTCAAGATCCAAAATTGACAGAAAAGTCGTGCAAACATGATGTGATGCGTCTTCGTGAGCCGTGTTTGACTTTGTGGAAGATACAGACATTTAAGTTATTATTCACGCTAAAAGGAGGAAATGCAGGTCTGAGATTAAAGGGTTTCTATACATGTTTCAGATTCATATTCTTATGTGTAAAACAGGCATGTCATGTGTTCGATCATAGTGGTGTGCAACTAAAACTAAAATAAAATATTATATAAAAAAACCTAAATAAAAATTAGATATGTTGCTTTGAAAACTGACTGAAATATGTTTAAGTTGAAGCATCAAAATTACTAATTGGGAATATATAGATGACTAAAATTGAGCCGAAACTGCACAAAAAAAAAAAAAATCTAAATAGTAATATTTAAAAAAATGGCTGACAAAAGCACAGAACAAACTAAATGACTAAAAGTTCAACTAAAATTAAAATGAAACTGAAAATAAATAAAATCTACATCAAAATATAGGCTAAATAAAATCTACTGTATAATAGTATATAAATAATAATATTAAACTGGTGATCACACACATTCTATGTTATTAATTCATGATTTCACACTGTTGGAATGCATAAAATGCTGTTTATTTTCTTTTCTATCCAAGTGTTTTCAGGCCAAAGGGGCGAGCTTCCTTTATCAGATTTACAAGGGAAAATTAAAAAAAAAAAAAATAGATCAATATTCTTTTGTGTGAGTAAAGTCAAAGGTTCTTGATGCCAGTGTTGTTATTGGTTAATAAAACTATTGTAAAATTGATTGTGCTAATTGAAGTACATTTGAAATTAAATAATAATATTTAAAAAATATTATTGTTCTGTTGGCACTAACAGAAATAGACTAATTACTAAAACAAAAACATAAAATAATTTTAAAAATGAATAATAAAGCCTAAATATAAATTAACTAGTAAAAATGACAAAAGCACTTAAAATGACTTAAACATAAACTAATATTAAAAAGAAAATGGAAAAATATAAATAAATATGAATACATATATATATATATTAAAAATGTTTTATTTGGAGTAATGATGCTGAAAATTCAGCTTTGATCACAGGAATAAATTATAATTTAGTTTATATTCAAACAGAAATCAATTATTTCAAGTATTAATAATATTTCACAATTTTACTGTTTTTACTGTATTTTTGATTAAATAAATGCAGCCTTGGTGAGCAGAAGAGACTTTTTCAAAAACAATTTTAAAAGTCTTACTGATCTCAAACTGCTGTTTATATTTTTACGTGTCCGAGTTTTTTCCTTTAGTATTGGCCAAGTGTTTTTTTTTTTTCTTTCAGATTCCTAGAGAACAAAAGCTAGATTTAGGTACGGCTTAGTGGGTTTCAATGGGTTTTAATGGAGGAAATCTCCACCAGCATTGCACACAAACAGCCTTCAGAGCCATAAAGACATCAGGTGTTGTGTGTGACTTCCTGAAGTGGCGTTGGTCGGTGTTTTCAGGGCCAGATGTGACCATAAACATCTTTGTTGGTACACGTCTGGAAACACTAGAGCACAACGGCAGTTTGATCTAAAAAGAAATTGCCTCCAGATCGCAGGACTCTTGACTTTGACTGACTGCTTTAAAATAATAATTTGACGGGCATTCGTTTTTGCTGGTTACAAATCTGTGGTAACTCCACACCCGCTCTTTAATCTCGGAGAATTAAATGCTGTTATTCATTTTCCAGTATGTGAGTTGGCCTACAACTCTTGTAAAAACATTAAAGAGAATCTCATTGTGTTTACAGATCTTTAAACATGACCTATTATACACTCTAAAAAATGCTGGGTTGTTTTAACCCCATTTTGGGTCAAATATGGACAAACCCGAAATGTTGGGTTAAAAATGTAATGTAAAAATTTAACCCAACGGCTGGGTTAGTCCATATTTGACCCAAAGTTGGGTTAAAACAACCCAGCATTTTTTAGAGTGTACCCTTTTACAGAGTCTTGATGTGTTTTAGGCTCTACTAGAACAGGTTTTCCTGCTTGAATGTTGATTATTTTCCTCATTGTTGCGGCGCCTCTCTTCCCAGTCTGTCAGTAACGCTCTGTTCACTTCCTGTCTCTATGAAGCCCCTCCTTCTGAAAAGCACACTGTGCTCTGATTGGTCGGCTGGAGCATTGTGTTGTGATTGGTCGAGTGCTTTGAGTGTGTTTGGGAAAGTCCCGCCCCTTTCCATAACCGCCAGTTTAACACACTATTAACTAACTCAGCCAGGCCCCGCCCCTTTATTCTGCATATTAATATTTAAATGAGGAATATTGTGACGTGTTCGTTCCTGGATGAAAACAGTGACACAGTTACAATAATTATATGCTAGTTATACATATAATGAATAATTATATCATGCGCTCATGCTCAAACAGCAACATTGCACACTAAAAGCATAATAGGTCCTCTTTAAAAGAGCAACTTTACACTCGCACTCATTTCCATTACAGCTTTGGACGTTTTGGCTCTCGTTCCGGTCTCATGCCGAAACACAGACCTGCAGAACTGCTAATGCTTGAACTTGAGAACATGTTTTTGTGTGGGACGCTGAAAGTATTATTGTTCTCTCCTTTGTTTTCTCACTTCCTTCTCTTAGACGCTCTGCTGAAAGCCAGAATGAATACTCTTGCCTTCTGGGATCATCTTTATGATCAAACTCAAGGCAGAATCACATTTAATCACCTGAAAACATATTTGGTGGACAATTTGAAACTTCTACACTGTAAAAACCAATTAGTTCAGTTTACTTAATTTTATTATGCAAACTCGTTGCCTTCATTTCATTTAGTAAGCATAACTTAATTGCGCCATTTTATGCAATTTATGCTTAATTGCATAATTTATTCTTACTTAATCCATTTAAGTTTTGTCAACTTAATTTTGTCTGTGATCTGAGTGCATTGCGGCATGAATAAATTCATTGCTTTGTTTTTCTATTTTTGGCTTTATTTTACCATTACAATTTCATTTGCTATCGTTATTGGGGATATGCTTAAGAGACAAAAAAATTGTAATGGTCAATTAATTAAATCATTTAACCCCTTAGCTGTCACCCCCCTTTTTGAGAATGGGGGTTAAAATGCACTATTCAAACTTAAATGGTTGTAAGTTAAGAATGCTTTGGAATATACAACACTTCAAAAAATTAAAGTATGAAAAAGTTATGGAAGTTTAAATTTACAGTAAATCAAATACACTGTACTATATATTTTTTATTTTATATAAAATATATATTTTACAAAATATTTTTACTCTAAAATTTCTATAAAATCAAAGCCATACATCTTATCAAGTTATGTTCCAAATTTGAAGTTGATATCACAAAAATTGAAGTTCCCATGAGATTTTGTTTAGGCGTAGTACCAAAAATAGCCACCGGGTGCCATTGATTTCCATTGAATTTAGTTGTATACATTCTGCCTTAACAAATTAATATATTTATGTTCAAATATCAATTCTGTCACAAAATTTGGAACCTTGAGACTCAGACCTTTCTGACAATATCAGTTTTGTCAAGATTAGAAAAGGTTTTGATCATAAATTATGCCCAAAAGGGGAGGAGCCTGATGAAATAAGTACCGTTTCTATGGTAACGCAACGTTCAGTTATAAAACAGTTTTCAGACGATGAATTCTGAGTTTATAAGCTTTCAAATGATACCTAATTTATGATAACTACTAAAATATGTGATATAATAAAAAAGGCGATAAAAAATAATATTATATTTTAGAGGATAATAAATATAAATATTGTCATTTTTAGAGGATAGTATTATACTATCATTTTTAATTTTTTAATAAAAATAAAACATTGAATTAAATGTGAAATTTTGAAGTAAAAATACTGAAATAGCATTTTCTTACAAAACCTTCTCCAATAATGTTAGTTTTATTTCAACTTTGAAAAATCTCTTTTAATCAGAATATTACGCTGTTAGTTGACTCTCACAGTTAGTGCACTGTAAAAAAATATTGATGGTTTAACTTAAAAAAGTAAGTAACCTGGTTGCCTTAAAATTTTAAGTTCATTGAACTGGAAAAAGTGAGTTAATACAATGAAGGAGATTAATTTAACCATCAAAAACTCAAAATAACAAGTTATCTCAACTAAATAAATTATTATAAAGTTGATTTGACAAAAGAAATTATTTGATAAAAATCTTGAAAATATTTTTTACAGTGTAGAACCATTTTAATAATCCAAAGAACCTTTTTATAGAATGAAAAGCTTCCATGGATGTCGAAGGTTCTTCGTGGAACTTTTGATACCCGTAAAGAACCTTTATTTGTGACTGTAGACACATGAGCAATAGTTAGTGATGTTTAGTGATATAAAGACAACATTCACAATGAAGGCAATGCACAGAGTGAAATATTAATTCCACAACTCGTTCTTGTATATTTGTCTTGTTGTGTTTGCTCTTGTAATTCAATCGTATCATTGAGCTCTTTAATACACGGTGATCTGCATGTCTTTATTTCGAACACGCTGCTGTGTGTGTGTGTGTGTGTGTGTGTGTAGCATGTTTACTTGTGGCCTAGTTTTGCACTGCGAGATCAAAGTCTGCGTCTGTGGTGTCTTGATAGTGAAGGTGTCGTCTGTTATCGTGGCGTCTGATGAGTAGCACACTAGCACACTTTGTAGTGTTTGACGTTATGATTGTTGTGGACGGCGCTCGATGGAAGCAGTGAAGTGCACTAACGTCCCGCTGACGTGCTGTACCGCCTGAACCCATGCCATATGCACACACATCTCATTGTTGTGAAACAGCTGAAGTCTCTGTGAGGATTTCTGGGACGTTTCTTCATGTTGTCTTGCTCTGATGGATGACTTGCGCTGCTCAAACTCATTAGCGTTAATGACTTTAAGACCCGGTGAGCCCAGCAACCAGCATGTTAATTCTCTAAAGTCTCTATAGAGTCGTGTGCGTGTGTGTGTGTACATCATAGTGTGTACGTATAATGAGTTTTCAATTATTTTAACTTTTTATATTTCATTTTATAATATAATATTTTATGACTTTAAGACCCAGTGAGCCCAGCAACCAGCATGTTAATTCTGTATAGTTTCTATAGTTGTGTGTGTGTGTGTGTGTACATCATAGTGTATGGACGTATAATGAGTTGCTTGATTTTATCTTTTTATTAGGGCTGTCAAAGGATTAATCGCAATTAATCACATCCAAAATAAAGGTTTGTGTTTACATAATATATGTGGGTGCACTGTATACTATATATATATATATATATATATACACACACACATGCTTGTATTTTTAAGAAAAAAATATAATTTATATATAAAATATTTATATAAAATATGTTATATATAAATCTATACAGAAATATTTACATGAAAATATTTCTTAAATACAAGCATGTGTGTGTATTTATGTATATACATATAAAATAATTATACACAGTACACACACATATATTATGTAAAAACAAACTTTTATTTTGGATGCGATTAATCGTTTGACAGCCCTACTTTATTTATTTTATTTTATAATATTTTTATTTTATTAATCTTCTTTCCTTATTTATTTAAGAAGAGGGGCTTCTCTATTCTGTTTTTGATTTCCAAATTTATAATCTATTATCTTTTGATTTATTCTGTTATTTATTTTGATTATTAAATTTTTATTGAATCAGTATTCTATTGTTTTTTAATCAAATTAAATTAATAAATTAATCAAATTATATTAATATATATAATAAAGTTATGATATATGATAAAGTTCTATTTTATTCTGATTCAAATAATAATTATAATTTATTAATTGATTCTCTTTTTTATTCTGATTTCTAAATGTATGTTTTGATTATAAAAAAAAATGCTTTTTTATAAAATTATTTTAATTTAAGTGTTTCTTCAGTCAATTGTGTTCTAAGTAAGTCTATTTCCCATAATTTCAAGATTCTCAGTGTCCATTGGTTACTAATCTCCAGTTTTAAGACCCGGATCATGTGACGTGTAATCTAAACTCAGCTTTCACTCGTCTGCATCAGTCTCTCTCTGTATTTGAATAACAATTACACCAAACACACGAGGACTAACGAGCAACACAGCCAGGTGTGCAGAAAACCTGGAGAAAGTGCGAGAGAACGAAACGGAGAGGGGAAGACGGAGACAAAAGCACTCTGAAAGGCAGGAGCGAGTGTGAGATAAAGTCTGATAATGCAGATTGAATGTCTGGAGTGGAGAGGCTCTTAATGAATCGTGATTGACAGTCACTTTGAGATCCCGCTCGGTTCCCAGGACACTCGGTTCCCGTCCATAGCGACCGCTTTAGAGCTCCTCTCAGACATTCATCTTGTCTTCTCTGTTTGTCCGGGTAAAGAAACGCATTGTAGACCCGCTCTCGTCCTGTCTTTATTTATCTTTCTTTAACTAGAACTGCCCGGTTCTCCTCACTTGATCCCAAAAGCTCATAACCAAGCTGTGCTCAGAATTATTAAGGTCTTCAGATAAAGATTTTAAAAGTTATAAGTTAACTGGCGATGCTGAAAAATAAATAAATAATTGAATAATTCATTTTCAGCTTTCATTTTATTATTAGTAATTTTGTTTTGTAAATATTTTTTATATATTTTTTTATTATTTAAATTTTTTTACAACAACTTCTACTTCATGTCTATTTCTAAGCATTTAATTTAAAATATTTTCTTAGAATATTATTTATTTTTCCTTCATCTCAAACAATTTTTAATTTAATTTCAGTTAACAATGACAGCGCAGGGTTGAACCGTCTAAAATCCCTAGTTTTACATGGGAAATGCTGGTTTTTACTTCCACAAGCAGGTTAAATTTGCCATTTTTAACTTTAATATCTCATGTTTCTCATAGATTAGGGGATTTTAATCTTAATTCTTCTGTATCTCAGTATAATGACCCCAGTTATCTTGTGTTTCATACAAGATCTCAATAACTTCTCTAAGATTTGCCAACATCTGCAAAGTCAAAGATCTCAATATGAACTGTAATATTTTTCAACAAACATTTTTAGTTTGAGCAATATTTTTTGCATTTTCCCTCTGATGCTTTTCGTTTGATGGTCAAAAATGACAAAATTTGAAATGATTGTGCTATATTTCCGTCCAATAATTTTTTTATTTAATATTTTGTATTTTTAGGGGATTTTATGGTATTTATATTAATGTTGGAGTTATAATCCATTTATTCACTTTTTGAGCATTACATTTCCAGATTAATCTGTCTTAAATCTTGCTTTGAAGAAATCAGTTTGGTCTCTTTTTAAAGACGACACGTGGCAGATCATTGCTGAAGTGAAGCAATACAAAAAGTTGAACTTGAAGAGTTGCACAAAAAAATGAATAAATATATTTTTAAATTAATTTTCCCAAAAAAACCTCAAAGCCATCAATCTAAACAAGCTTTGCACCAAATTTGAGGTCATTATCTCAAAAAATGAGCTTTCGGTGAGATATTGTTTGGCCGCAGTATGGAGTTAAAACTGTGCCATAATTACACAAACAAATCCAGCATTTTGCAAACAAACTCGATCTGCTTTGCAAAGGAAAATCGACTCGCAAACAAACAGATATGTGCAATGAAATGTGCGAAAATACAGTGGAGGAACACATATGCATTGTGTTTTGCAAATATAAATTAATAAATATAAATAAATACATGTAACCTTTGAACAAATACCAAATCTAGTGCACACAAATGCATATCTGTCTATTATGATTGTGACACTTGGCTTTTTTTCCTTTGAGTTTGTTTGCAAAATGCTGGATTTGTTTGTTTAATTATGGCACAAAATTAACTCCATAGCTGCAGTACCAAAAGCTTCCACTAGTTGATATCCGTTTCCCATTAATTTCCAATACATGTGTGAGTTTTTTTCAGGACCATTTAACCTTTTTGAATCATGCCAATGATTTGTTTTGTCTTCACACAGCAAGTGCAAAATCTATGTTTGAAGTAAAAAATAAAATTAAAAAAAATCAGCACTGGTAAGTTTAAGCACCAGCTGGACTGGGTTGTCTGGTCTACCTATTTTTGCTGCATATATGTAGTATTCTCTTTATCCGAGTCAATGAGAAGTAAAGTGGGAGGGGCTTAGCGAACAGGAAGTGATGCGGATGAGAGCCACAACGCACAGATGGTCCCAGTGACTCAGCCGGCGTGACGTCCAAAAAGCTTAACGCAAAACCCACAACCACATGTGATGCTCAGTGGGTTGTGTATGCCAATGGTTCCCATGTCTCTCTCATGTGTTTTCCTGAGCTATTTACATGGTGTGATTATGTCAAGGTTGTCCGTGTGGGAGAATAGCGCTGGCTTCGTCCTGCTGTAAGTCTTTGTGTGTCTCTAGTACTGCTCATCCGGGCATGAAGGTCCCAGCTGTATAGGAGAGACACAGGGAGTCCTTCACCAACCGGGCCGGCTGCCCACAAACACTTGACACCGGTGCGCCGAGAGCCTAGAAACAGCTCTAATGAGTGTGTGAATGTGCACGTGAGTGGATGTGTGTGAGGAACATTTGTAATCATTTACAGTGAAGAATTTAATTAATCCAGCTTAATTTTCTTCGAGTCACTTTGGGATGGTTTGTCGTCATTTACTCATGCCCTCATGTTTTTCTGAGCACAAAAGATGATATTTTAGAATGACTAGATTTTTTCCCCAGTATATTGTGAAAGTCAATGGGGACCAAAAACTTTTTGGTCAAACAATTTTAATGCATGACTTTGAGGCAAAGAACAGCCCGACATGAAGCAGAGTGCATTAAAATTGTTTAATGCCCAGTTAGCTGTATATTATCCCACTTATACCATGGTCATTTGACAGTATTGACAATTTAAAGTCTCCCAGTAGTTAATTTTATCTCTTAACTTATCTTTGATCAACAAAATTACATATTTATTATTTATTATTACTTTTTATATTATTTATTATTACTTTATATATATATATATATATATATATATATATATATATATATATATATATATATTATTATTTATTTATTATTATTAGTATTATTCTTTTATTTTTATCTGATTGAGAGCTACGGGTCGCCTTAAGGGCGGTTGGTGAGGGTCTATATGAACTGTTTTGTTGATTTATTTAATTATTTATTTATTTATTTTCTCTCTCAGACACCTGGTTTCATTGTACTTTTGTTGTAGCACCCTCTGTATAGTTATAGAAAACCTAATAAACATAATTTTTTTTTTTACATATTTAAGCGTTTTTTCCTTAAACAAATTCTTCAGGCCTTAAAATATCTTGAATGTAACTCGACACCCTCGCCTCATGTGGTTCTATGAATATGCAAATGAGCCCCGCCTCCACTCACTCCCTCAGCTCAGAGATCCACTGGTTGGCGATCACACGTTGATCTGATTGGTTACAAGGTTTGGTTCACTGCAATTTTAAGAAGAAAATACTCAGCAATGCTGTCGACCTAGAAATTTACACATGATTCGTCTTAAAGCATTTTAAAAACACCACATAGACATAAACCACATTAAACGCTTGATTTTTACCGTTTTATTTGGTGTTTGTTAAGGCAAGAATCACTTTTGACTTGAACTAGTGAGAATCCACCCCTAACACTCACTATAACACCATATAGAAACATCACAACACTCAAAACACCTTACAGCAATGCAACACCCTGACAAGCAATGTGCTAAAACAACATCCCATCATGCATTGCATTGCATTGCATGCATGCAAATCTTCTATGCATCATTATTTAATGTGTTTTTATTTAATCTGAAATAGGCAACGCTTTATTTTTATTGTTCTCTCAGATCCAGACTACACCGTTGTGCTAAAGTCATCTGTGAACGCAAAGTTCTTCGGCGACCCGACGGAGCTGGAATGCAAAGTTACAAACGTGTCCAATCTTCGTAGCGGACGACTGGGAGTGTCGTGGCTTTACAGAGACGCTGTTCCCGGTGTCGCTCCAGTATCTTCTCACACCATCGCGTCGTTGGATGAGAACGGGACCCTCGTGCCAGGCAAGATGTACAAGAGTCGCATGGAGGCGGGGCTTATTACAGCGACCAGGGCGGAGCCTTCCACATTTAAGCTCCGCCTCCTTCGCACGACGGACGCCGACGCTGGAGAATATACGTGTGGCGTAACGGCGTGGATCCCGACTCGTCACGGAAACTGGAAAAAGGTCGTGGAGCATTTGACCCCTGCTCTTAAAGTCAGCTTTGCTAACAAGCGTAAGTGTGCATGCATTTAAACGTGTATGTAATCTTATAGGGGTTTTGCACGCTTTACTAAGACTAAACACATGTTTAGTTAGCTCTGCCTCTGTATTTAAAATATCAAGGTAACACTTTACAATAAGGTTCATTCGTTAACTTAACATTAGCTAATGTATTGACTAACAAGAACTGACAATTAACTAAACATTTGTTTCAGTGTTTATTAAAGGAGTAGTTCATTTTTTTTTAAAAAACTTTTGCTGATAATTTACTCACCCCCATGTCATCCAAGATGTCCATGTCTTTCTTTCTTCAGTCGAAAAAAAATTAAGGTTTTTGATGAAAACATTCCAGGATTTTTCTCCATATAATGGACTTCAATGGGAACCAAACGGTTCAAGGTCTCAGTGCAAACTGTTCAAAGGGCTTTAAACGATTCCAGACGATGAATAGGAGTCTTATCAAGCAAAACGAACACTCGTTTAATAAATAAATAACAAAGTTTAAGTTTTATAAGCTCAAATGCTCGCCTTGCTCTGTTCTGTGATGAGCGTTCGTGACTCTCCTGTTCCAACTCATTCATCAAATGAACGAATCTTTTTTCATGTCATTTGGTTGATTCAACGAAAGAACAGGAGAGTCACGAACGCGCATCACAGAACAGAGCAAGGCGACCATTTGAGCTTATAAAACTTAAACGTTGTTATTTATTTATTAAATGAGCGATCGTTTCACCTGATAAGACTCTTATTTATGGTCTGGAATCGTTTAAAGCCCTTTGAACAGTTTGCACTGAGACCTTGAACCGTTTGGTTCCCATTGAAGTCCATTATATGGAGAAAAATCCTTAATTTCTTTTCGACTGAAGAAAGAATGACATGGATATCTTGGATGACATGGGGGTGAGTAAAAGTTTTCTTAAAAGTGAACTACTCCTTTAATGTTAGTTAATAAAAATACAGCTGTTCATGTTATATATTTATGTCATATCAAACATATACGGGTCTAGTTGGCCTGTGATATCGCAGCTCAAATGTTCACGCTTCTATTCTGGTCTGACATCTGACATCTCAGCTCATTGATTTCCTGCATCATTTCTATAATTACCTGAACGCAATACATGTATGCACAGAAACATTTGCACCTTCTGTAATGGAGAAGTCTGTTTCACGAGGAGGCACAAATGACGGCGTGTGTATTATATTGTGATGTGTTTTGCGAGCTGCTGGACTGATGCACTTCTCCACAGGGTGCAGTTTATTCTGACATGCTGTACGGTTATGTTCAGGACTGTTGCTGCTCAAAGTTACACAGCTGCAATTGCAGCTTTAATGACCTCCAAGAACATTTGGCATAATTTTACCATTATCGAATATTGTCGCTCACATATTGGGACACTTTTTCATATTCCTAGAGACTTGGCAATAAATTGTCTTATGTAACACAAGACCAATAACTTTCTTTCACAGAGAAGACATGGTTGGCTAAGTTTGCCTCAGATGTTTCTCCTTAAATGCATTAGGAGAAATAAACAGAGGCCTGAATAGATGCTAGTAGCACAAACAATAATAATGATAATCATTTATATTATTATATTCATTTATTTTATCATTATTATAATACTTAATTATTTTATTATAATAATTTATATTATCATATTCATTTATTTAATAATTTATATTATATTATTAATTTGTATTATTGTTCATTTTAAGATTTATTATACATTTATATTTTCATTTTGTAATATAATAATAATTATTTTTTTTTTAAATATGTATTAGTATTTATATTATTAATATTATATATTACTATAATAATAATATACGTGTTTATTATTATAATTATAATATAAATAATAATCACATTTAGAGATGTATTATTATTTATATTAGTATTATTATATAACTAATAATAAAATAATATGATTGTTATATATTTTAATTATTATTATGTTAATACTGTTATGTTTATTTACTTATTATATAAATAATAATAGTCACATCATTGATAATAATCATGATATGATATTATTATAATTCTAATATAAATAACTATCACATCATTAATATTATTATTATTATTTTGTAAAAAAATATCTATTTTAATTTTATTACGCTTGGTGTATCATTTGCATTGTATTTACTGTTAATATTTAGTGCTTGTAGCCAATATATAATATATCAAATATGGATTGCAGCTCAGAAAGTTTGAGTTAAGCGAATATGAACAGTATATACCACCTCATGTATAGACATTCAAATCTCCATGTAATCTCCATGAGATATTAATAATGAGATGTGTTTTGCAGGTCCTGTTCTCGGGGTCGTAGCCCGTCGTCTCCGTGAAGCTACGGCCACTGGCTCCACGTTTGAGATGAGCTGCCAGGCTAATGTTCAAAACCTCCCGCCGGGAACCACGTTCTCCATCCTGGTCCTGTCCGAGGAGGCCGTCGGGTCTCCCAGCCGCAAGCTGGCCTCGCTGGGCCCGGAGACGGTCCTCCAGCTGGAAGACCGGCGGGACGGCCTGATGCTGGTGAAGACCGGGAAGAGGGACTTTCAGTTTCGGATCCAGCCGGTGCAGGAGAGCGATCGCGGCTTCTACTCCTGCGAAATCAAAGCCTGGACGAAGCAGGCCGGGGACGACTGGGTCGAGATGGCCAAAGGAGTGTCCAATAAGGTTCAGGTCGCTTTCGCACACAAAGGTAGAGAATGATTTCTGAAGGATCATGTGACACTGAAGACTGGAGTAATCTCAGATTGATCTCAGAAATAAATTACACTTTACTATATATTCACATTAAAAACAGTTATTTTTGTAGTAATATGTCACAATATTACTGTATTTGTAATTTTATATATATATAATGCCACTGTATTTGTGTATATATATATATATATATATATATATAATGATTGATATCACATATAAAACAGTTATTTTGGTAATAATATGTCACAATATTACCGTATTTGTAATTTTATATATATATAATGCCACTGTATTTGTGTGTGTATATATATATATATATATATATATATATAATGATTGATATCACATATAAAACAGTTATTTTGGTAATAGTATGTCACAATATTACTGTATTTGTAATTATATATATATATATATATATAATGCCACTGTATTTGTGTATATATATATATATATATATATATATATATATAATGATTGATATCACATATAAAACAGTTATTTTTGTAATAATATGTCACAATATTACTGTATTTGTATTTGTATCATATACACTGTAAAAAAATATTTGTTATCACAACATATTTTCTTTTGTCAAATCAACTTTATAATAATTTATTTAGTTGAGATAACTTATTATTTTGAGTTTCTGATGATTAAATTAATCTCCTTTATTGTATTAACTCACTTTTTCCAGTTCAATGAACTTAAGATTTTAAGGCAACCAGGTTACTTACTTTTTGTAAGTTAAACCAACAATATTTTTTTACAGTGTATATATAATGTTCAGTATGCTTTAATATGTCAATCTTATAAGACTGGAATGATGCTATTTTTGTCCTGTTTTAAAGGTCCCACGTTTGATGTGTCCATCAGTTCAGACACCACGAGTGTTTTCCCCTGGGAAACGGCTAAGATGGTGTGTGACGTCAGTGTGAGCGGCACGTCTCCCAGTACAGGCGAGTGCACATACACACACCTGAACATACACACGTTAATGCTCATTATGAATTGCTTTACACTGCAAGTGTAAAATTAATCTCAGTTGAATTACTTAAAAGTGAAGAGTTCGTGTTTTAAACATAAGAAAATAAACATAATTCAATATGCAGTATATTTATATCTAATGCAGTTTTGTTTCTCAATTAAATCGATCTTGTTAGGAAGATTTCGATATATTGTAATTGATTTTCTCTTTATCTAGCAAAGATCTTTATAAAAATACATTATTAAAGGCATATATGGTTTCTCAAACCTTCATAACTATGTTAAATTTTCACCTTTTCTTCTACTGTATAGATATATATAATATATCATTGACGTTTCAAGCATTTATTGATGGTGAACTATGGAAGATTTATTCTGCCACAGAATAAAAAGTAAAAAAAACGTAACCGCTATTTTTAATCTCACAATTCTGACGTTATTTCTCGCAAAAATGAGAAATAAACTCACAATTCTAGCTTTTTTCTCAGATTTGTCAGATATGCATATTACGTTTACGTCGCAATTACGTTTTTTATTCTTAATATCCATATAAAAGGAAGCATTATAGTAAAAACAGTAAATTGACGAGACATTACAGTAGTTCAAATCTATTCATATCATGCCATATTCCAGCTATTTCTCCAAGCTTGGCTCATGCTGACTGTTTTTAAACACACATTACACACTATCAGCTTCAAAAAAGCTGAGATAGATCATGCAAACCCTGTTCTTGTGATGTTCACACACACATCGGCCAAAACCAGCAGCTTCACGGCGAGAGCGAGATGAGGTTTCTGCAGACGTGCTTGTGTTTGCGTGTCTACTCTTTGTTCCAAAAACAAGCGTAGAAATATGAAACTAGAGCTCTCTTTGAGTTCTGCACGTCCAAACCGGTTTGTTTGACATCAAGCGGGAGTTTCTACAGCACAATGCTTACTTTATTCGGTTTTATTCACAAACCCTATAAGATCAAGCTCTTTTGAGTCATATGACACACGTACGTACTGTACTTTACTGTTGATTTATCACCCATTTCACTTCCTTTAGGTGTCTGATGCATCATTACTCTATGAAAGAGTGTTCACAGTGTTACAGTAAATTGAGAAATATAGACTTACAGTCTCAAAACTGACTTACAAAACTGTTTTGTTTTTGTGTCTGTGTCACAGTCACAACCTCTTATAACCACAATGTTTAACAAAGTGAACTAGATGCACAACATCATGTACTTTAATTTATTACTTGTGATGCACAATCATTTAGCATGAGCTTTTACAGTTTTAATATATATGAGATTGACTTTTTTAGATTTCCCATTTAAAGATTTAATGAATTTTTGTCTGTTATTGTCATTTTTAGTAGTTAGTTGTAGGGATGGGCAATGATTAATCGCGATTAATCGCATCCAAAATAAAAGTTTGTGTTTGTGTGTAGTGTGTATAATTAATTTGTATATATAAATACCACACATGTATGTGTATATTTGAGAAAAATGTGCTATTAATATATCAAATATTTATATTTTATATAATATTAATTATGTATAAATATATATAAAGTATATACATTTCTTAAATATATACATGCATGTGTGTGTATTTATATACACTACACACACATATATTATGTAAACATAAACTTTTATTTTGGATGCGATTAATCGTTGCCCATCCCTAGTTAGTAGTGGATTTAGTTATTGAAGTACAAACCGTCAGTATTTATTTTGCAATAATATTCGACTGGCTGCTCAATATCATGTATATGTAATTCTATAGAGGTCTTCAGTTTTGTAGTAGTGGTTTTAGATTTGTTTTATTGTGAGAGTACACATATTTAAAAACGTTAATATTTACTTAAGTCAACTTGCTTTTTGAAATGTAAAAAAAATTAAGAAAATATTATATAACTAAAGTGAAAGTCTAATGTTTTTTTTAGCATTAATTTTAACATTTTAAAGGTTATTTTAAAAGTGATTAACATTTCACTGACGTTTGATGACGTATTTGATAATATTTGTAACCTGTTGAAGGATAAATGTTGGTCGAAATGAGGAAGTAACTGATATTAATCAGGATGTTACTGGAAGCGGGTCCGGACGTGTCTGCGCTTGTGTTTAATGGCAGTACTGATGTGGAAATGAATGTTTAATGTTGGGAAAAAGACTTCATTAACTGATGTCATGTGAAACTGGGTCACCCAGTGTGTGTTTTTCAGCATGCACTAACATGTCACACTGCATCAAGTGAAGATCAAGACATCATCCTCATATATTATACATTTATAGTGTAAAAATGCATAAATAGTCATTTATGAGATGTAATATGTCTCAATTCTTCCCAGAATGTGTCTGCAAAGTTTCAGCATCCCCACAGATCATGTTGTAAATATGGAGGACCAAACCTATAAAAGCTAAAAATGAATACATAAATACATGAAGAAATGTAAAAATAAAAAAATTCATAAATTACTATTTATACTTTATTTCCCTATTTATGTATATTATATATGTTCCCTCATTAGCATACAGAGCAATGCATGTATAAATAAATAAATGAATAAGTAAATAAATGTAGACGTAAATGCAGATATACATAAAAAAAAGTGAAAATAAATAAATGCATAAATAAATAAATGAAAACATAAATGAATGTGGGAAAATATTTAATTATACATAAATATGGAAATAAAAGTATAAACAGTCTTTTTTTCATTTCTTTGTGTATTTTTTTTTTTATTCATTTTTTTTTATTTTTATAGTTTTGGTCCTCCATATTTACAGCGTGATCTGTGGACACACTGAAACTTTGAAAACTTTGGAGATACTGATACTATTTCTTTGCGTATTTATTTATGTATGTATTCATTTTAAAGTTTTATAGGTTTGTTCCTACATATGTAAATTCCCCTTTTTGGGTGGAAGGAAAAACATGCCATTTTAATCTTTAAATGCAAATGAGCTTCTGCTCCGCCCCCTTTCCAGAAGAGGGCGGAGCCTCGGACCAAAGCTGTTTGTTTTTTATTATAATCTCTCTTGCGCTCACGTGACAGTACAGTTTCATCATCACGAAAGTTCATGCGTCTAAACTTCAGATTTTCTGAGCGCACACATCCTAAACTTAATATACACACTTTATGTACTTAAAATGAGCATTTCATCTTATTTCAGATTTATTTATACAATATTATAGTATTTATTTATATTTAGCTTTTATTTTTATATTTTCAGTTTTAGTTCATGTAATTCTTATAAGGTTTTTTATTTGTTCTTAAATATATATTTAGATTTATTTCAATTTTTTTGTCATTTTAGTACTTCTACTTGTTGCCAAGGCGACAGTTCTAATTTTTTTTAATTACGTTTAAAATTTAAGTTTTTCATTGAATACTTTTTCCCTCTTTATTTCAGTTAATGAAAACAATTTTAATTTTAGCTAACACTTACAAGGACCAAATGAGATCTTTTTGTCTTTTATGGGTTTTCTTTCCTGTGCGCGTGTGTTTTATGAGCCTGTGTGTGTGTGTGTGTATATGACAGTATTATCATGTCACGTTGAGATTAAAGTGTGGCAGCTGAAATCCGAACAACTGTTTTCCTGGAGACACATTCTGCCGTGTTATGTTATCTGTAAGAATGCTTTAACTCGTTGTAGTCTATCATTCGTCTATTAGCTCTCATTGGCTGCTGCTTGATTCTGTCCTCAGGCCAGAGTCTTGCGCATCAGTACCAGTGTAATCTCAGGGGATGAACAGCATGCACTTCCCCTCGGCGGTGGCTCTTCATAACCATCTTTGCTGTCCCAGAAAAGAGCAGGTTCTAGTCCTCCGTCTGTGTCTTTATCAGCCTTTGCTCCTTCCTCCACACATGCTTATGATTTACCGTCGGTTCAAAGTGAAAATCTACTATCAATTTGCGCAGTCGGTCAGATTTCGCCGCTTCCATTGAAGCTCGAGAAGCTGATTGTCGGATCTCAGATCACGCTGGTGAACAGGATCCTCAGGTTTTAAATATTAAGAAACAATTATAATTTTTAAAGTAATCATGAAATTCCATATTTACTTCTCAGTGATTTTATTTTATCATAAATTGATATATTTTTAGCATGTGTTTTGTTTCTAATTTTTTTTTATCTTAATCAGATTTTAAATAAGAAAAGGATAATGAAAGTAGTGTCCAAAGGTATAACATTTTTATTTAATAGAAAAAATAGCTTAATTATTTTTCGTTTTTTAATATTTTAAGAAATTTCATTTGTTGATCGGGATTTAATTAAATATTAAAGTAAAATAAAGTAATTTGGAAAGTCATGATTTATTTATTTTTAAGTAACTTTACATTTTTTTTTACTCAATTGTTTTAATATGCATAATATATATTAACATATTTTCTACACTTTATTTTGTTTTTAATATTTGTTAAATAAATTTAAAACAAACAAAATAAATGTTTTTCATTTTAATCAGATTTTTTTGAATGAAAGTGTATTTATTTTTCAGCTGCATTGTTACTCATTGTCAAAGATATAACATTTTTATTTAATAGAAAAAAATATTTCATTATTTTTAGTTTTTTAATATTTTTTGATCAGGATTTAAATATTAAAGTAAAATAAAGTAATTAGGAAATTCAGCATTTATTTATTTATCAGTCCCTTTTTAAAATGTTTTTACTCCATTGTCTTAATATATATATATAATCTACACTTCATATTTTCTTTTTAATATTTGTATTTATTCTTAATTAATTTAATATTTTGCTTTTTAAATTTTTTCATTTAATTTAAATCTTGTTAGTGAATTTTTTCAGTGCAATAAAATGAGAAACTATCTACGAATCAAAAAAAAGTATCAAATTTCAAAAGGACTTTTGAAATTATTATATTCATTATATGTTAACTTTATAATTTTGTCTCAGCGAAAATGTGTTTGAATAGGCCTTAACATCCGGAAGTCTCTCATGTGCGTTTAGACAGAGGATTCACAAAATCTGTGACCCCCTGTGCAAATCATTTGGGTTGAGCACATTAAATTGAATGGCTTTTCACTATTCATAAGTCCCTCAGGCCAGATGTGTGCGTGTGTTCGTCAGCTCATATCCCACAATGCCTTGCTGTGACCTCGTCCGCTCCTTTCCCACAAACTCTATCAACTGCGCTCCAACCCTCTCCTCATTATTCGGAGTCCAGTTCCAAACACATTAGTTCAGGATAGACACGGGATGGAGATGGTAGCATTTCTGCTTGAGAGCGTCTCGCTATCTCAAACGCGAGGGAATGACTCGATACGTCATGAAGATTAAACCTTGCTATTACTGGAAGAGTTGATCATCCACCGATTAGATGCAGTCCTCGAAAATGTGTTTTGCTAAGGCGAGCATCACTGGTGCTAGTGCTCATACTAGAACAAAACCCCGTCACATTTATGATTTCCACCTGCTAGACATTAAACCCGGTGATTAAATGCCACAGATATACATCGAAGGACGGTGAAATTACATAGCAACAAGATATTTTTTCATTTTAACATTCACATCACTCGCAAACGGTCATCTCTATAAATGAGGCGGTTTGGCGTCCAAGGATTTCTCGTAGCACAATAGCAGCCTGGTCAAACATGAGCTTATAATTAACCGCATTACCCACAATCCTCTGACGAATCCGCAGAATAACTGTAATTAGCAGGATATCGAATATGACTTAAATCTATTGCACTCCAGGTCAGTGCACTTTTGTTCTCTGTACATCTTTATATATTCATCACAGGATTCAGTTGTTTCAGATGTTTCTCCTGAACAAAAGACTCCAGTAATCTCACATGCATCTCGTCCTCAGCTATGTGCTCACATTACGTCTTAATTTATCAGTTATTGACTAATTTATGTCTGTTTTTTTTTAAAGATATAATTGAGGAGAAACGTCTGAGATCAAGTTGATTCTTAAAAGAAGCATAACTGGGATTTCCATATCACTCACTCACTCACTCACTCACTCAGTCAGTCACTCACTCAGTCACTCACTCAGTCATTTACTCACTAACTCACTTAGCCAGTCATTTACTCACTCATTCATCTATTTACTCACTCAGTCATTTACTCACTCATTCAGGTATTTACTCACTCACTCACTGTCATTTACTCACTCACTCATTCATTTACTCACTCACTTACTCACTCAGCCATTTACTCACTCACTCATTCATTTACTCACTCACTTACTCACTCAGCCATTTACTCACTCACTCAGTCATTTACTTACTCACTCAGTCACTCACTCAGTCATTTACTTACTCACTCACTCACTCACTCACTCACTCAGCCATTTACTCACTCACTCAGTCATTTACTCACTCACTCAGTCATTTACTCACTCAGTCACTCAGTCATTCACTCAGTCACTCACTCGCTGTCTTTTTCTCACTCACTCAGCCATTTACTCACTCACTCACTCACTCACTCACTTATTCATTCAGTCAGTCAGTCATTTACTCACTCACTCACTTATTCAGTCAGTCAGTCAGTCAATCATTTACTCACTCACTCACTCACCTACTCACTCAGTCATTTACTCACTCACTCACTCACTCACTTACTCACACAGTCATTTACTCACTCATTTACTCATTTACTCAGTGATTTACTCACTCACTCAGTTAGTCTTTTACTCACTCACTCACTCACTCAGTCTTTTACTTACTCACTCACTCACTCACTTATTCAGTCAGTCAGTCAGTCAATCATTTACTCACTCACTCACTCACTCACTTACTCACTTACACAGTCATTTACTCACTCATTTACTCATTCACACAGTCATTTACTCACTTACTCAGTGATTTACTCACTCACTCACTCAGTCTTTTACTCACTCACTCACTCACTCAGTCTTTTACTCACTCACTCATGCACTCAGTGCTTTACTCACTCAATTACTCAGTCAGTAATTTACTCGCTCACTAACTCACTCAGTAATTTACTCTCTCACTTACTCACTTACTAACTCAGTCATTTACTCACTCACTCACTCAGTCAGTCACTTACTCAGTCAGTCAGTCAGTGATTTACTCACTTATTTAGACAGTAATTGACTCACTCACTCACTCACTCACTGAGTCACTCACTCATGCACTTATTTATTTATGCATGCATTTATTTAACCTTTTATTTGTTTATTCATGCATTTACTTATGGATCTATTTTTTTATTTATGCACTTATATATTATTTTATGCATTTTATTTATCCATTTCATTATTTGTGCATTTATCTAGTATTGCATTTATATGAATTATTCTAGTAAAACTTGTGCATATTAGTTGTAAATATAATTTGTATCGTAGTTTTAGGGTTTACAGCGTTCTGTTGTCATAGCAAATATGTTGTAAAATTGCATTCAAGTTTCCTGAGCTATAAAGAGCGATAACATTTTCTTCTAGGTGAAGCTCCTGTAATGCTTTGGTCCTTTTTTTTTTCTTTCCCTCATTTTCTTTGTTTTTCCACTCGTCTTCCCCACTTTGTCTTCCTCATCTGTGTAAGACCGTTGTAAAGGTCTTTGAGTCAGCGCGTGGGTTTGACAGCAGTGGGCCGTCATACAGTCAGTCTAATTGCTAGTTTGAGACCATCATGGCTTTATAGTCGTCGCTTTCACTCTTTCTCTCCACAGAGCCAGCTACATCTGTGCATTTCGTTGCCATTCCAGTGACGGAAGATGGAAAGCGTTATTTTTATAGGACATGCCACATCTTCTAATTGATCTTGGGTTCTTTGAACCAGTATGTGTTAGTGAGGGGAAAAGACTTTTGCTAGAAATGAAGCCGAAAGATTTGCTATTTGATGAGATCTTGGCACGACCTCCATGGTAATAAGCTATGCTAGAAAATGTGGTGGAAGATCCTTTAATAAACGCTTCTCAGAGGAAAGGGTTTTTGGAGATTTGCAGTCCTAAAAATATGTCCTCGTTGGTATTTTTGAATCTAGTGGCATTTCTTTGCTCCACAGCGAGGTAGATTAGAAACTTAATATCTTCTTGTGACATAAGGTTATTGTAGAGGAAAAAAACGCATGCCACAATTTTTAATTCGATGTTGCTTTGTAACTAAATTCACAAGGTCCCTAAGCAGTGTTCACTATACTCTCTGCACACTGAGCAGAAGATGAACACCTCTTAAAAAAGTATATTCCAGGTTTAAGTCAAATTAAGCTGCTTTATGTATGCATGTGCTGTATGTATTTATGCATTTATTTACACACATTTTTAAAATGCATTTATTTAACCAAATTTAATTACATAATTTTTTACAGTCAATTTAGCATTTAAAGGAGTAGTTCACTTTTAAAAAAACTTTTGCTGATAATTTACTCGCCCCCATGTCATCCAAGATGTCCATGTCTTTCTTTCTTCAGTCGAAAAGAAATTAAGGTTTTTGATGAAAACATTCCAGGATTTTTCTCTATATAATGGACTTCAATGGGAACCAAACGGTTCAAGGTCCAAAAGACAGTTTCAGTGCAAACTGTTCAAAGGGCTTTAAACGATTCCAGGCGATGAATAAGGGTCTTATCAAGCGAAGCGATCGCTCATTTAATAAATAAACATAACAAAGTTTTATAAGCTCAAATGCTCGCCTTGCTCTGTTCTGTGATGCGGGTTCGTGACTCTCCTGTTCGAACTCGTTTATCAAAATGAACAAATCTTTTTTCGTGTCATTTGGTTCATTCAACAAAAGAAATGAACGAGTTGACTCGGAAAAAGATTTGTTCATTTTGATGAACGAGTTTCAACAGGAGAGTCGCACAGAAGAGCAAGGCGAGCATTTGAGCTTATAAAACTTAAACTTTGTTATTTATTTATTAAATGAGCGATCGTTTCGCTTGATAAGACCCTTATTCATCGTCTGGAATCGTTTAAAGCCCTTTGAACAGTTTGCACTGAAACGGTCATTTGGACCTTGAACCGTTTGGTTCCCATTGAAGTCCATTATATGGAGAAAATCCTGGAATGTTTTCATCAAAAACCTTAATTTTTTTTTTCGACTGAAGAAAGAAAGACATGGACATCTTGGATGACACGGGGGTGAGTAAATTATCAGCAAAAGGTTTTTTAAAAGTCAACTACTCCTTCAAAGCATTCTCTTGTCATGGCAATATTGTTGTAAAATTGGATAAAACTCAGTAAGCAATGTTGTCACTCTAAAATTGTGTTTGCAGATCGGCACCTTTCACTTCCATTGTATATCATTCACTGTCATCCAGATTTGATCTGATTTGGAGAAAAAAAAGCCTATTTTTAGCTTTCCTTTCCTTTAATCGTGGTAAAACACCCTCGCATAGCTTACTGCTTTATTTTGCAGTGCGTATGACTGATAATTCTGTGATTTCTTCCCCGTTCAGATGATGTAGTGTACGAGATGAAGTGGTTCCTGGGTCGTCTGAGGGGTTCCAGCAGCCAGACCCTGTTAGCCAGCATGGACCGCTGGGGCGTCGTGCGCAAAAGCCCTCGCAACGACAGCAGCGACTGCAGCCTGGAGCGCCTGGGACACAGAAGATTCGCCATGAACGTCCACAGCACACAGGACAGTGACGCCGGAGACTATCACTGCACTGTCACACCCTGGATCCGCTCACCCGCCACCGGGATCTGGAGCAAAGAGCCGGACGTCTCCTCACAGAGAGTGTTCCTCAACGTGAAGTTCGCATGTAAGTGGACTGAACAATTTCTAAGATGAGTAACAGAATTGCTAATGTAACACTCAGACAAAGTCATGCAAGTTTAACAGGTTTTTCTACACTAATGGGAGGCTGCCAGCATTTGACACTCACTCCCATGGCAATATTACATTCATCCGAAACCTATCAATGCATGTTGCAGCATGCATGTGGAATATTAAAACAGCTTGGTCGAGGAATTGTCCAGAAAAAGTTTAATTGTCATCCGTTTAGTCTTCAGTAAGTCTTTAATAAAACCTAGGAGAAAAATATGAAGCTGTTTTCCGTACAACAATTCATAGTGAATCTTTTCAAGCGCCACAAAGGCCCCAAAACACCATAAAACACTTCACTTTAGTCCATACAACATCTATCAAAGTTATGATATCTTGCTTTTATGATATATTCTTAATGTGCATGCAAAAGCTTTATTTATGAATGCATGCATGTAAACATTTAAATTAGGGCTGTCAGTTAAACACGTTATTAACGGCGTTAATGCAAACCCATTTTTATCGCGCGATTAACAGTCTTTTTGGCCAAGCAAACTTTGTCATTTTTGTTCACATGCTTTTGCGACAGGACGCTATGGAAGCTTGTTTCCGCCACAGAATGAAAAATAAAAAAGGTAATTGCGACTTTTTCTCACAATTCAGACTTTGTTTCTCAGAATTGCGAGATGTAAAGTCAGATTTGCGTGATATAAAGTCAAAATTTTGAGATATAAAGTCACAATTTCGAGATATAAAGTCACAATTGCGAGATATAAAATCACAATTGTGAGATATAAAGTAAGAATTGCGAGATATAAAGTCACAATTGTGAGATTTAAACTATTCTGAGGGGGGAAAAAAGTTTTTCTTAGAATATTTTAATTTTCTTTTCTTAGAATTAGCCTCGTAACTCGCAATTACGAGTTTATATCTCACAATTCTGAAAAAAAAGATGTCAGAATTTCGACATATAAACTCGCAATTATGTGTTATAAAGTCAGAATTGCGAGATGTAAACTTGCAATTGTGAGATAAAAAGTCGCACTTCTGTCTTTTTTTCTCAGAATTGCGACTTTATATCACGCAATTCTAACTTTGTATCACGCAATTCTGACTTCATATCTCGCAATTGTGAGATAAAAAGTCGCAATTCATTTTTTTATTTATTTTTTACTCAGTGGCGGAAACAAGCTTCTACAGGACGTGGCATGTGTGGCGCTGCGCTATGAAACCCATTCATTTCAATGGCTTGCGCCGCGTGAGGACGTTTTGTTGTTTCGTCGACCAAAGCGCAAGCGGATCTAGGTAGACCGTAAACTAAACAACAGACACACCACACACTCGTTTGGGCTTGCAATCCAGCCAAATAGTTGGTTAACATTAAGTTTTGAGTGGATGACGAGTGCGAGACGCCGTAATGGATGCAAACAAGATTCTGAATTGAAAGTTTACTTTACTATAAAGTTGCCAAATGGTCCCATTGACAAAACCAAAGTGATCTGTGTGTTTTGTCGTTGTGAACTGAGCTATCATCATCACAGCACATCCAGTCTGAAATACCACTTGATGATGGCCAAGCACACACACACACACGCACACACAGCTGATGCGACTTCTCCACCCCCTCGTCAATATCAGAATATTTCTTTCACCTTTTTATTGATGGACAGTGTAACACTGTGTGAGCGATTATTTGCTCCAAGTGAGAATGTTAATGTGAAATTCAACACAGTATATGCTAATCCAAGCCAATCCACTTTTACATGTTGATAAGAGCATTAAAATGAGAAAAAAAGAAATCAAGAGACATTTAGAATAGATAAAAATTTGCGATTAATCGCGAGTTAACTATGACATTAATGCGATTAATCGCGATTAAATATTTTGTTTTGTTTTCGTTTTGACGGCACTAATTTAAATTATTATAAATTATATTAAAATCACAGTCTAAATCATAACTAAGTCATCTTGTTTTTTATAATTATTCTTTATAAATGCACCCTAACTTGTTTGTGTCCGTGTGCAAATACTCAGTGTGGGACTCGATGAAGCTGCCTTTGCTGTATGGGATCTGTGCGTCAGTAACTGTGGGTGTCTTCTCTCTGGTCCTGGGCCTGGTCTGCGCTCACTGCTGCTGTAAAACAGCTACAGCTACTCCACGCTCTCGCAACAAACTCATGGAGCTGGAGATGGATTGACAAAGACAGTACAGTTGTCCTCTTCCGTCCTGGACGGCTTGGTGACAACTGATAAACGCTGGGACACATCCCGTCACATTATGCATCGCCTGGAGGGAGAAACTATAACTACTGAATCCGAGTCGACGACCATGGCGAATTACTCAAATATTGCACTAAACACATTCTTATATCAGCCGGGAACACTTTTGTTGGATTTATCAACAGTCTGCATTGAAACAAGAAGTGTTAAAGAAGACTTTTTTTACACTCTGAGGACATACCTGCCAAGATCCGAGCAGATTTTGACAAATTGAAGGATTATATTACACTACATCAAGCTCCAAAGAGACTGTTTGCTTCCAGATCAGGGTTTAAAGATACTAGTTTATACCATGATTCTTCTGAATATGGTGCTACTCTCCTTCGGCAAGGCGTGGGAGGAGCTGAACCCATGTCACAATGGGAAAGACGATCTTTTATCTGTGATTTTGTGACGTTGTTCATTGTCGTACTGTGTGCATCATTCAGCTTTGATTACCAACCCATCCAGAGTTGACCAGTTCTGACCAACCCATCCCTCTAACTAGCCAAACATGATCAACTGGTTAACTGTAATGCCATAGGGGTGGCCACACTACATTTTAAGACCTGAAAGAATTCGATTTATTGAAAGAGAAGTATTTTTTTAGATACAGGATGAATTCACATTGTTTAAATATACCTTTTCGCCTGTTTCCAGTGACAACACAACCCATCTGTTAAGCTAGCTAGCTAGCAACACTCTAGCAACCATCTAGAGCACCTTAGGAACTGTTTAGTAACACCTAAGGAACTGATTAGCAACTCTGCAGTGAACACTAAAAAAATGCTACCTAGCAACAGCCTAGAAAAGACCCAAAGGATCATGACAACTGCATAGAAACGCCCTACACTGTAAAAAAAATATTGATGGTTTAACTTAAAAAAGTAAGTAACCTGGTTGCCTTAAAATTTTAAGTTCATTGAACTGGAAAAAGTGAGTTAATACAATGAAGGAGAATGATCTAATCATCAGAAACTCAAAATTATATGTTATCTGAACTCCTAGCAACAACAGCATTCTAGAAAACACCAAGAGCATCCTAGCAACTGCATAGAAACACCCTAGCAACTACCTACGACACTAAAAAACACTAAGAGCATCCTAGCAACTGCATTGAAACACCCTAGCAACTACCTACAACACTAAAACACACTAAGAGCATCCTAGCAACAGTCTGGAAACCACTTTGAACACCATAGCAACTGCTTAGATACACCCTAGCAACTACTTACAACATTGTACTGCAGCAAAGATCAAGGACATCATAGAAACAGCTTAGAAACCTCTTTGGACAATGTAGCAACTGCATAAAAATGCCCTAGCAATTCTACAAAACACTGAGCGTTATAGCAACCAACTAGAACACCATAACAACTGCATGGTAACGCCCTAGCAACTATCAAAACAACCTATTGTAGCAAAGACCAAGAGCAAGCCAAGAAACCACTTTGACACTTTGACTCGCCCTAGCAACTATACAAGACTTTGAGCATCATAGCAACCAACTAGATAGAACACACCATGACAACTGCATAGAAACGCCCTAGCAACTACCAAAACAATTTACTGTTGCAAAGACCAAGAACAAGCCAAAAAAAAACAATTTAAGCGCCATAACAACTGCCCGGAACACCATAGCAACTGCATAGGAATACCCTAGCAACTCCACAACATTCTGAGCATCACAGCAACCACCCAGAACACCATAGCGACTGCATAAAAACACCCTATCAACACTACAACACTCTGAACACCATAGCAACCGCCCAGAACACCATAGCGACTGCATAGAAACACCCTATCAACACTACAACACTCTGAACATCATAGCAACCACCCAGAACACCATATCGACTGCATAGAATCACCCTATCAACTCTACAACACTCTGATCACCATAGCAACCACCCAAAACACCATAGCGACTGCATAGAAACACCCTATCAACTCTACAACACTCTGAGCGCCATAGCAACCACCCAGAACACCATAGCGACTGCATAGAAACACCCTATCAACTCTACAACACTCTGATCACCATAGCAACCACCCAGAACACCATAGCCACTGCATAGAAACACTCTATCAACTCTACAACACTCTGAACACCATAGCAACCACCCAGAACACCATAGCGACTGCATAGAAACACCCTATCAACTCTACAACACTCTGATCACCATAGCAACCACCCAGAACACCATAGCGACTGCATAGAAACACCCTATCAACTCTACAACACTTTGAGCACCATAGCAACCACCCAGAACACCATAGTGACTGCATAGAAACACCCTATCAACTCTACAACACTCTGATCACCATAGCAACCGCCCAGAACACCATAGCGACTGCATAGAAACACCCTATCAACACTACAACACTCTGAACATCATAGCAACCACCCAGAACACCATATCGACTGCATAGAATCACCCTATCAACTCTACAACACTCTGATCACCATAGCAACCACCCAAAACACCATAGCGACTGCATAGAAACACCCTATCAACTCTACAACACTCTGAGCGCCATAGCAACCACCCAGAACACCATAGCGACTGCATAGAAACACCCTATCAACTCTACAAAACTTTGATCACCATAGCAACCACCCAGAACACCATAGCAACTGCATAGAAACACCCCATCAACTCTACAACACTCTGATCACCATAGCAACCACCCAGAACACCATAGCGACTGCATAGAAACACCCGAGTAACTACATACTCCATCAGAACAAACCTAGTTTGTCTGTAACAACCTTTGTAAAGCTAGCCTCAAAGTTTCTCTTCCTGCAGTGTAAGTTCATGTCCTCTAAACTGATACTGATGTCAGAATGAGCGTTTGATGATCAGCCAGGAGGTGAGTCAGTGATGTTAATGTTCCTAATCACCCTGAAACTGAAAAGATAGAAGTCCTGACCTACGCACATTCTCACACAGCCCGTGTTTACAAGAGCAGAGGCGGCCTTTGCAGTTCAGAGTCTCGTTTCACAGAAACAATGGAAGGAAAAAAAAGACAAATGCAACGTGACTGCAATTTGACGGCTACATTAACAATATAACCCCATATTTCTCTCTTTATAGTCTATTTATAAACGCTTTCTATCTCTTTAATCAGAACTATTGTCACAGTCATGACCGAAAAACAAAACACCATTCAATCTTCGTCCCTCGGCTGAAATCGATTGATACTAAAAGCGCTTAATTAAATACCCTTGTGTTAAAGAGTTAGTCATTAGTCAATCATTCAGTCAAACGATTTGTTCAAAATGTGTGATTCATTCAGGGACACCGCAGACGTGAGCGAGTCGTCGAGTCGTTAATTAGAACGATTCATCCAAAACGCTAACAATTCTTTCGGATGTTTTCGATACACACCTGCCTCATGTGTGTGCGGGTCTTATTGAGCACAAGTGAAGCGGCTGAAACAGTAAACGCCGTTACTGTACATGGGTGTGAATGTGTGGCCGCCCCTCGAGCTGGACAAATGTCGACTCATTGGCTGCTAGAGTCAGTCAGAGGTCATGATTCGCTGGGCCTCGGGCCTGGTCTTGAAGCGCCGCTAACAGCTTGAGCAAGTAGAGCTGAAACTCAATGGCGTCCATTAAGGCCAAAAGACCCCCAGAACAAGGACGCTTGTGTTCGGTGACGCCTCAAGGGCAACAGTCGGCCTGTTTCTGCTTTGTCTGCTTCTGAGGGCCTTTGTCTCCATTCCTGAACTAAAAAAGCCCCCACATGAAAGATAGTGGAGATTCATGGGTTTGTTCTCAATCTCTTCTCCTCAGTTTTAAACTTCTACTGTTTAGTTAATTTAATCCTCTCAGACTTTATTTTCTAGATGATTTCAGTCTCAAGTGTGCTTGTTGGCTTTTGTAAACTTTATACTTTTTAAGAAAATGAGGAAACCGTCCCTTTGACACTGTTAGAATGTTCACCGTTTAGAATACAGCGATGTCATCATGCAAACTGAACAGCGATTGGTCTTCGATCTTGAGTTTATTTGCATACTGAATTGTGATTGGTGAAAGACTGTTGAGTGGGTTATTGAATGAGTGATTAGTGGTGGGCACGATAGATAATAAGCATGTGAAATTAATACAGAGTTATTTTAGAAGGAACCGGATATGATGTCATGGTCCAGTGTTTTTGTTTTCAAAAAGTAATAAATTATCAATAATAATAAATTCAAAATGTTATAATATTCACTGCCTCATCTTGCGTATGTGTATAACTCATTATAATTAATACGATTTTTAATGGTTTTATGATCAGTCTCTTCTGCTCACGAATGCTGCATTAATTTGATCAAAAACGGTAATATTATGAAAAACAGATGTTTTCTATGTGAATATATATAATCGAAGCTGAATTTTCAGCATTATTACTCCAGTCTTCAGTGATGATCCTTCAGAAATCACTCTAATATGATGATCTGATGCTAAAGTAACATTTATGACTATTATCAATTTTGAACACAGTTGTGTTTATTCATTCTTCAATGAATAGAAAAGTTCTAAAGAACAGCATTTATTTGAAATAGAAATCTTTTGTAACATTACAAATCTGTCACATTTATTATTAAAATAATAATAATAATAATAATAATATTTTAAACTGTACTGTACAGCCAAAAACTAAAACAAACGTTTTGTACAATTATGTTGCTGCCTTGCAAATTTTGCTGTTTCTTTATGGAAATGCAAATGTAGTCTGCCATAGGCATCCACTTGCAAATTTATACATTTTATCCTTTCGCATGGGGTCATGTGCAGATAAATCTGAAATAGCACATTATTTATGATAATTGTGACATCTTGAAGGGATAGTTCACTTTGAAATGAATTTTTGATATGTTTTATCTTACCTCAAGGGCATCCAAGATGTAGGTGTCTTTGTTTCCGCAGTAGTTTCAGTTTTTATATTTTTAGGTCAAACCGTTCTTGTCTGTCAGTCATATAATGGAGGTCTATGGTCACCACCTCAAAGAGCATGCACAGAGAAGTCCAAATTAAACATGATTTAATGACTCGTGAATGCAAGTACACGTTGATGGCCTAAGACACGAAACGAGCGGTTTGTGTGAGAAAACGAACAGTATTTTTATCGTTTTTACCTCTTGTTACCTAACCATAGCCACAAAGCACCCGCGCCCTCAGATCACTTGGATGTGGCTGAGAGGTAAAATCGTTTTCTCACACAAACCGCTCGTTTCGTGTCTTAGGCCATCAATGTGTACTTACATTTACGAGTCATTAAATCATGTTTAATTTGGACTTCTCTGTGCATGCTCTTTGAGGTGGTGACCATAGACCTCCATTATACGAACGGTTTGACCTAAAAATATCAACATTGAAAAAAGACACCTACATCTTGGATGCCCTTAATTTTATTATTAAAAATTAATTTCAAAGTGAACTATCCCTTTAATGACCACACACGTCATTTGTGCAGAATTTTATATGACAGCGCCGTATATTTCTATGCGTGTGTCAATAAGGTTTTCGGCAAATGCATTGGAAGGAAATGTCTCTAATGCTTATTTTTGATGTTTTTCCACTGGCTGGGAAACTCTTCTGCTGTAATTGCTGCTGATTGGCTGTGTGGGACTGGAAATGCGTTCGTCAACTGTGTGACGGGCAATTTGTTCGCTCTGTGTTGCAGCATGTTCCACTTTCCTCTTCTTTTCTTTTTTTAGCAGCAGTCTGTCGCTCTTCTCGAATTCACTCTAATTTGACACTCTCACTTATATGTGCGGTTCTGCTCTTGAGGCAACCCTGAACCTCATGAAGAAAACAGCGCACGGCAACTGTAGAGCAATAGTTCATCATTTTACACCATGGAACAGTATTACAAATATGATCAGAAAAAAAGCATTATTTTGGTGCATATCCAAAACAAAATGTTTTACTATGGCGGCGGCCCTATGTACAAAATAGTTGTACAGTATCAGGTATGTACTGTAATGTAATGAAACAGTACCTGGGTAAAATATTAGGTGTCTTCATTTGATCTCTGATATACTGTGGCTAACTCATAAACATTGTTCTGTTTTCCAGTGGCTTGTAAAGTCTCTGGACGGAGTGGTGAAATACGGTCAGGAGTGTAATGAGAACATCACTCTCGGCTCCTCAGTGTAAATGTTAAACCGAAGACGAGGAATCCTTTGGGGTCTCGTCAACGTCATGGCAACATTATAAACCCACCACGGTGAGGAACTGAGCCTTTGCACAGATTTACACTCAAGTTCTTACAGTCACTGTGCCAACACATATTGTGCATGCCATGCTTATGAATATATTTGCATGATGTGCACATTTATTAAACGGTCAAATTTCACTGCAAGTTCAAAAGGAACAAAAACTCACTGTAATGGTCATGCAATCGATTCTGTGTTTTTAATATATTGATAAATATATATTAGGCAATACATGCAGTATGAATAATTTTATTCAGCGAGGATGCATTAAATGTTTCAAATAAATGCTGTCCATCAATTCATCTAAGAATTAAATACAAATACATAAAATCTATCCTGGTTTCCATTAAAGTATGAACTGTTTTCAACATTGATAATAATCAGAAATGCATGATCAGATTTCTGAAGGATCATGTGACACTGAAGACTGGAGTAATGATGATCACAGAACATAAATTAGACTTTAAAATATACTTACCTAGAAAATAGCTGTTTTAAATTGTAATAATATTAAATTTTTTACTGAATTTTTTTCTCAAACTATTTCAGCATTGGGGAGCAAAAGTGCCGTCTTTCAAAAACATAAAAAAAAAACTCTGACAATGCTGGATCGATGTGCCTGTGCTCAAACAGGTCCAGTTCTCCTTGTAAGGCCGTCTGCTACACAGGGCACACGTCCATCCATCACTGAGCGAGTGTGTGTTGCCATTGAGTCTCTGCAGTCGCTCTTATCCATATGACACTTTCCATGCCAGACTGAAAATGCTCAGTTTAACCCTTAAAGTTTCTGATTTGAATACTATTGCACGGTATAAAGACCTACTGTTTTTAAAGGGGTCCTATTATGCCCTTTTACAAAGTCTTGATTTTGTTTTTAGGTTGTACTAGAATACGTTTTCATGCTTAATTGTTCGAAAAATGCATTTTTTTTTACATTATTACAGGTACTGTCTCCCCAGTCTGGTTTTGATGAAGCCCCTCCTTCCGAAATACGAAATGTCCTGTGATTGGTTAGCTGGCCCAGTGTGTTGTGATTGGCAACGCTTAGCATGTGTTCAGGAAATGTCCCGCCCCTTCATAACCTGAAGCTCTTCTCAGATGTAAATATTAACAATGGCGTCAATTTCAAACCCTTTCGAGCCTGATTCAGACCCTGACAATGTTAACAAACAAAGGGATTGTGCTGAACCAATTCGACGAATTCGACAATTCGACGAATGATTAAAAATGGGCTAATTCGTACGAATTCATATGCCCTCACTCGTACGAATTAGTACGATTTTACTAAATCGTACATATTTTACGAATTGGCCAATTCGTATAAATTCGTACGAATGACCTACCCCTTACCCCGCCCCTAAACCTACCCATCACATGGGGTTTAGACAAATCGTACAAATTCGTACGAGTGAGGTCGTACGAATTAGAGCTAGACCGATTTATCGGCAGGCCGATATTATCGGCAGGCCGATATTAGGCATTTTTAGACATTAGGCATTCGGTATCGGCAGTTATAATGGCCGATAAATGAATATTTCAAAAATAAAATAAAAACAGACGAATCACGCTTTAATTGAATAACAATTAAAAGAACATCCCCATCAGTTCTCTTAACTCAAATAAACGTGACAAAATTTGTGAATTAGCTAGTAATAATTTACGTTGCGTTGTTACAGTGTAGTTGACTGACTGTCCTTTTAAATTTTCACTCTGTGACTGAAGTATTTCTGTAATATAGCAATGAGACGTATCATCTCTCCTTGGCCTGTTATGTTGAAAATGTATGTTTTACAATTTGCAGTATGACGTCATCCATTGTTAAATTATGGCTCATCATAGACTAGCTAACCACAAAGCTAGCTAACGCCACTATCATCAGTCTGTTCTGTTGTGACAATAAAAGAAACAAGTTTACTTTTAAAATGCTTTTTATTATTTTAGTTAAAACTCATTAATAACTTCAAATAATTAATGTTAGGGAAATCTGTTAAAATTTTGTTGCGCGTTTTTAAAAAAAATAAAATAAAATAAAAATCGGCCGATATATCGGATTTTAAAACCAACAAATATTTGTATCGGTATCGGCCTTCAAAATCCTTTATCGCTCGGGCTCTAGTACGAATTAGACACTTTTTAATCATTCGTCGAATTCGTACGAATTGGTCATGAGATAGGATAGGCTGAACGGATATCAAACACGGAATTCACTTTCACTTTCATTTTTTTTCCTTTTCTAATAGAGTTGATTCGATGTTATCCACCATTTTGTGATGTCACCAACCAAGGAAGAAACTTGTTGTAGTTCCTACCAGCCATTTGTTGTAGTCCTTAAAGTGATTTCTGTTAAAGAAAATATCCCCCTTTGCTTTGAAGTGTCGTAACTTTGCAGATGTTATTATGCTCAAACAAAAACATTACATACTAACTAACGTTAGAAAAGTGAAATCATAATCAAGGACCCCTACGCAACAGATTTGCTGTGTTCACGCCCATGTTGTAATTACAGAATTGACGAGATGACGAAGCTGTACAAGGACTCGAAATGCTGCCAACGGTGAGTCGAGCTCACAGAAAATTTCGAGGACGTGATTTGAATGAAGTCGAAATCTTGTAATTACGGTAATTCCGACGTCTCATGAACACACCCATTATTTCACACTATGGCTTTTCCACTTGCTTACTTCCCTTCGTCTTGGACTCGGATGTGCATCATTGCAGTATTATGCGATTAAATTTCAACATCATTAAAATATTATACACTATTATACACTATTATGCAATTAATTCTCAAAATAATGAATGTATTATACAGTACAGTTAAGTGGTTTACGTTCCCAGGGCTGCGGTGGTCACGTGGTACAAGGAAGATCTCTCAGAAAATTCCCATCTTACAAGCTGTAATTACCATCTCTGAGGGCATGAACGCTTTTTACAATCTTGTAGTTACGGTAATTAGGCAACAACATGGCTTGAACGCACCTAGTACAGCATTTACGTCATATTACCCTTTAATTCAAGTGACATTCAGCAATGAAAATTTTTTTTTTTAGATATTTGAGTCAAGAGTTTGGTTAATATTGGATTTCAGAACACCTTATTTCTGCCAGATATATATATATATATATATATATATATATATATATATATATATATATATTCACATAAAATTGGATTTAAAGACGGTAGATGGTATTTAAAAAAATGTTTATGTTAAAATACTTAAGTTGACATTAGTTCTGGTTCATAATTGGAAATGGAAAATGCATTGTGGGCTACAGACGGTATTTCACAGTGTACATTTCTGCAAATAAGGTCATTATGCTGCACACTACATGCATACTGTAGAAGTACAACCTACCTCATTCAAATTGAATACATGAAGCTAATAATACACTCATAACAGATGAGCAGAATATCATGCAGATTGTGGCGTGAGTTTTGGGATCCATTCAAGGCAGCAGAAGGATCCTCGTCGGCGCACCTCATGTTCACAAAACCACTCTAAACATCTTCCTGACCGTATACAACACTAAACTAAACGGACAGGACGGCCCGCACTTTAAACCAAACTATAAACTATCATGTTTGGACGTAGAATGCTGAGAAGTTACATTCAGACTAGGTTTCTACAGCATATTCAGGTTTCTTGTAAAGCTATCTGTCTCCTTGTGTTTAATACAAATCAGTTTCATGGCCGGTCTAAGAATAGTGAAGTGCGTTCAGAGAAACATTGCTTTGATATTCTGCTATCTAATGCAGTGGCATATTTAAGTCAGAGGAGCCGTCACTGTCTTTTAGTCTTTTATTTGCTTCAAAAATCTCAGCAGTAATTCTCTAAGCTGTTAATTTAAAGATTAAAGTGACTGATGGTAAAAAAAAGTCCAACTTTAAAGATCACAGGCATCAACTGAGTTTATTTGTGGACTAAACCGACAGGGTCACATATACTGTTAATCATTTCACCGGAAAGAAAAAGAACAAGAGTTTTTCTCCAAGACTGCATTGAGATTGAATAGAGAGTGAATGGAGACTTATTTTGCATCTCAACTATATCTCGAACTGTGCTCAATATACCATCTGCAGTCTAGAGATAACAGATACGAACTCATCTTAGGTGACAACTGCTGGACACTCCGTTGGGTCTGTTCTTATTCATTATTCACTTCTTGTTCTTATTCTCTTATTCACAGGTAATTGCGACTTTTTATATTTGTCAGATGCAAAGTCGCAATTGCGAGATAAAAAGTCGCAATTCTGTTTTTTTTTTCACAATTGCGACTTTATTTCTCAGAATTGCGAGTTTATATCTCGCAATTGCGACTTTATTTCTCAGAATTGCGAGTTTATATCTCATAATCACGACTTTATTTCTTAGAATTGCGAGTTTGTATCTCGCAATTGCGACTTTATTTCTCAGAATTGCGAGTTTATATCTCATAATCACGACTATTTCTTAGAATTGCGAGTTTATATCTCGCAATTGCAACTTTATTTCTAAGAATTGCGAGTTTATATCTCGCAATTGCAACTTTATTTCTCAGAATTGCGAGTTTATATCTCATAATCACGACTTTATTTCTCAGAATTATGAGTTTATATCTCGCAATTGCGACTTTATTTCTCAGAATTGCAAGTTTGTATCTCGCAATTGCAACTTTATTTCTCAGAATTGCGACTTTATATCTCGCAATTGCGACTATTTCTCAGAATTGCGACTATTTCTCAGAATTGCGACTTAATATCTCGCAATTGCGACTTTATTTTTCAGAATTGCGACTATATCTCGCAATTGCGACTATTTCTCAGAATTGCGACTTTATTTCTCAGAATTGCGACTTAATATCTCGCAATTGCGACTTTATTTTTCAGAATTGCGAGTTTATATCTCGCAATTGTGACTATTTCTCAGAATTGTGACTATTTTTCAGAATTGCGAGTTTATATCTCGCTATTGTGACTATTTCTCAGAATTGCGACTTTATTTCTCAGAATTGCGACTTAATATCTCGCAATTGCGACTTTATTTCTCAGAATTGTGACTTTATTTCTCAGAATTGCGAGTTTATATCTCGCAATTGCAACTTTATTTCCCAGAATTGTGAGTTTATATCACGCAATTGCGACTTTATTTCTCAGAATTGCGACTTTATGTCTAGCAATTGCAACTTTATTTCTCAGAATTGCGACTTTATATCACGCAATTGCAACTTTATTTCTCAGAATTGCGACTTTATATCACGCAATTGCAACTTTATTTCTCAGAATTGCGACAATTCTGACTTCATATCTCGCAATTGTGAGGTAAAAAGTCAATTTTTTTTTTATTCAGAGGCAGAAACAAGCTTCCATAAAATGGAATAAAATTGTTGAATAAAATTGCTAAAACTAAAACAAAAATCTGAAAAAAAATATTAACACAAAAGCATATTTAACAGCATATAAACAACACCAAAATAATGTTGCTAATAAGTGTCCTGACATATGAACGAGCATCTTCATCTGGGATGTTCACACACATTGTAATGCATACATGAGAAACATTTCTTTTTCTCTTCCTCTCCCTGTTATCAATCATTTGTCATGAACACGGGTCTTCTGGTTTCCTAAAATGGTCTGATGAGCTCCATCTGTGCCCGTGGTTATCAGAAACATGTCCTCCTCTAGTCATAGAAACATGTCCACTGCTGTTGGATCATTAGCGTTCATGATAAGCGTCTTCTGGCGGCGAGTCTTATCGGCACGTTTAGCAACTCTAGCGCCATCACCGAACGACTCGGCCACTCGTGATGCCTTACATGCTTTCATCATTGGTTGTGTGACAAAAATAGCATGTCCTCATTATTATAACATGTGTGAAGTTTTGTGGCTCACTCCACGTGAAGCAAACGCTCTCTGACGGCTTTGAGGAAGAAGTGCTCTTTCATGCCGGTCTCTGTCGAGCTCCAGTGGATGTCATTGACCTATAAAAAGTGAAAGTCGTTGTGTGTCTGGTGTTTGCAGCACCATTTTATCAAGCACAATGCTATAATGACTATGTGCTACATTTGAATTTGAATTTAGCCCCACCCCTTATGTAGCCCCGCCCCTTCTGTCTAGGTAAGGTAAAATCTTACAGATTTATGAATGAACTGCCTGTCTTCCTGATCTATCCGCTTTGACATTACATTTCTTCAATAATAACTTTCATTAAAGGAGTAGTTAGGAACTAGTAGGTACTTTTGCCTATTGCCTATACAGTAGCTGTGAATTCGGACTTCTTTTGTCACATACTGTTTTGACTACTATATAGTAGGGAAGAATGCAATTTTGGATCCGCCATACTTGTTTGGTGTATTGTTTTTTTGCGTACTATATAGTAGGGAAGTATTTGATTTCAAACGCAGCAAATGAGCTGCCACTTTGTTAGGGTGATGAGGCTGGTTGTCAGGGCGTTGCTATGCAGTTGCTAGGGTGTTCTGTGTGGTTGCCAAAGTGTTGCTAGAATGTTCTGGATTGTTTCCAGGATGTTGCCATGAGGGTGTTCTATGCGGTTGATAACACATTGCAAGTGTTCCGGATGGTTGCCAGGGTGTTGCTACATGGTTCCTAAAACTGTTTATGTAGTTGTTAGGCCATATCTGTGCGATTGCTGGTATGTTTGAGTAGGTGCTGAAATGTTCTGGATGGTTGCCAGGGTGTTAATGTGTTTGCTAAGGTGTTCTGAGTGGTGTGTAGTGCGTTGCTATGTGGTTGCTAGGGTAGGGGCTAAAATGTTCTGGTGTTGCTATGCAGTTTGCTACGGTGTTCTGTGTAGTTGGTAATGTGTTGCTGGGTGGTTTCTATGAAGTTCTGGGTGGTTGCTATGCAGTTGCTAGGGTGCTGTATGTCATTTTTAGCACATTGCTGGATTGTTGTGTGTGATTGCCAGGAGTGCCAGGGATTTAGAGTGGGATCAAATCTGTGTTTGCTAATATTTTCTGGGTGGTTGTTATTTTATTGTGGCTGTTTACTTGAATGATACTCTGTGGTTGCTAGGGTCTTCTAGAGGGTTGCCAAAGCATTGTTATGTGATTTCTAAGGAGTTGCTACTAAGGTGTACTGATTGGTTGCCAAGGCTCTGCTGTATCATCGCATGTTTACGTGTGTTCCGGGTGGTTGCCGGGGTGTTGTTATGTGCTGGGTGTTGTTTTTGCACCCCTGTATCTTCACATGGCACTAGTTTTTCCAGGAACTGGATGAACTGATCAAATGCACACTTAAATGCAATTTTGAGGTGCTAATTGGTGTGATCTCTATCCATAAATATCTACATTTACATTTATTCATTTAGCTTTCATTCATCCAAAGCGACTTGCAATAGAGGAACATAAGCTATTCATCAGAGCCAACAAAAACCATAGTGTACAATGAATGCACATAGGAGGGATCTTCTGTCGTCCTCTACTCTACTACACAGTGCTCAGACACAGAGCCGGTGTTGAAACAACCCAAGGGTTCGACTAACCTATTTATCTTCTTTCTATTTGTGCTCAATGGCTGCTGGGGCCTGAAGCTGCGGTCAAAGGAAGTGTCACTAGCTAAACTATCCTACCGATTTAAGACGAAGAACACCTCAAAATAAGATTTATGGAGGTTTCGTGTTTTTATCGTTTTCTGTCATCATTTATCCACTCTCATGTCTTTTGAAATTTTGCATATTCAAGTCAAATGCATACAAGCTGATCGTATTCATGCAATGAAAGTGAATGGTAATATTCTGTTATTGGTCAATTTGGAAATGGAAGACCCAGTCAAGTGCACTGCATTGCTGAATACTATAACCAGCACAATATATGCAAATTATGCATACAGAAAATGTGTGCATACTGGTGCATACTATACTGCCATTATAGTAAGGGTAATTTGTTAGTATACTATTGCAAATATACTAGTCTTCACTACATGTTTGATTACTGTCAGCTTTGAGCTCTTCTGCCCCCTAGTGCATACTGAAAGAGAGCTGTCAATCAAAACTACACTCCAGGAGGAAGGAGGCGGGGTGCTGTCATGCTAGAAATTTCCACCATTACACAATAAGTACGGAATATTATAAAAAAGGGATAAAAAGGTACATGTCTAATCACCAAAAACTGACAAATTACTATTTTTTTGTTATTGTACAGAGACTGTATAATTTATTTTATGATAGACTACACAGTATGGCACTAAACCGATTGTGATTTCACACTAGAGTTACGTTTATAGCCTTGACCTACATAGTCACACCTGGCCTTTATGACTACATACAAAAAGATCTTTATCTACTCATGTACTAACTACCAAAAGTGATTTTCTTCGTAGAAACTTCTGAACTGAGAGACGATGCTGCCACCGTCTGGTGATTATATATAGTTGCACACATATAACACTCACACATATAAATTAAAATATTACAATATAATAGTTGTGATACAACCAATAAAACCTCATTCATTCATAATCAAGACAAATACAGACACAAATGTAGGATGACCTACTCTGAGGTATTATTACCTACACCAAAATAGCGCTTTCCATGTGAAAACATCTCCCCCCTACGGAAGCCCTGAACCGCAACCTAAAAAAAAAAAAAAGTCAGTAAAAAAAAAAAAATCTAAAAAAAAAAAAAAAATCTGTAAAAAAAAAAAATCTGTAAAAAAAAAAAATCTGTAAAAAAAAAAAAAAATCTAGCATTTCGAGATTAAAGTCGAAATGTTTCGAGATTAAAGTCGAAATGTTTCGAGATTAAAGTCGGAATGTTTCGAGATTAAAGTCGAAATGTTTCGAGATTAAAGTCGAAATGTTTCGAGATTAAAGTCGAAACATTGTGCAGTGCGCGTCCACTGGCTCAGAGCGCGCGCGCGTGTGTGTGTGAAGTCGAACTGCCATGGATAAACACAAAATAGTAGCTTTTTACTTTTATCTGGGCTTTCAACAAAATTCTACACACGTCACACGTGCTACTGAGGTGTTTTCGTGCTCGTCTCAACACTATCTGGGTCGAGAACACAACAGTAACTGTTCGGTCTCCTCTTCCCCGTAAATACGCTCTGGATACACAGTGTGAAACTCGCTATCGCGTAGAAGCTGCGCGTGTGTGCTTTCCATTGTCTCACATTGCCGCACACACAGGCATTCATAATGGCCAATAGCGAGTTTCACACACTGTGTGTGTGTGTGTGTGTTTTGTTTCATCAAAGGAGACCGAAAAGCTACTATTTTGGGTTTATCCATGGCAATTCAACTTCACACACACGCGCGCGCTCTGAGCCAGTGGACGCGCACTGTTATGAATGCACAATGTTTCGACTTTAATCTCGAAACATTTCGACTTTAATCTCGAAACATTTCGACTTTAATCTCGAAACATTCCGACTTTAATCTCGAAACATTTCGACTTTAATCTCGAAACATTTCGACTTTAATCTCGAAACATTTCGACTTTAATCTCGAAATGCTAGATTTTTTTTTTTTTTTTACAGATTTTTTTTTTACAGATTTTTTTTTTTTTTAAGATTTTTTTTTTTTTTACTGACTTTTTTTTTTTTTTTTAGGTTGCGGTTCAGGGCTTCCGTACCCCCCACATGTTTTGAAGATGAAATGTTATCTCGTGTCATGTTCCTGTTGATGTGTGTAATCATTCGTGGGTTAGGTTAGATGGCACTCACAGATAGTATGCTGAACATGAAGAGATCACAAAAACAGTTTGATGAAGTTTGAAGGTTTATAATGACAAAATACCATAGTGACTAGATTTAAAAAAAAAAACTTTCTCTTTTTATTACATAGACAGTGATTTTATTGTTTCATAATAATGCAGTAGCCTATAGTTAAGCTTCTCTGTTTAGATTATCAGTAACCCAGTAAAATTAAAGCACACTAAAAAAGACATGTATATTCTTTGGGTAGCATGTCAACCCCTTGAAATAGGATATAATATATGTCATATTATCATTGATATTTTATTATGAACAAAACAGCAAATAGTCCTGCTCTGCATGTTTAAATAAACTGCATAGATTCATTTAGGCTATGTTAATCATTCAGTAGCTTACTAAGCTATTTGTCCAAGCTATAAGTAATTAGCTAGCTATCAACGCCAAAGTTTAAGGATCAATTAATACAGCTACATTTATGTAGGCTATAGGCTATCTATATTCAACATTTGGATCAAAATCAAAACCTTTCATCAAATTTTGAACAATGGCCAACCCATTCTTGTCTTAGGACAACTTTGATGAACTTTTTTGATCCACCTCTTAATGTTGACTTCTGTATCTGTATAGGCTATATATATTAAACATAAAGTTTAATTTAGGCTACATCAATACCTTGTAGGCCTAATGTACCTGGATTTGAACCATGTCAGGCTACGAGTCTCTGATGACATCACTGTACCACATCTCATCACTTCCCGCGGGTGGGCTCGGGCTGAACGGATGCGCGGGTTCGATGGCGTCATGGGCGCGGGCGCGCGCGGGGGAGTCAATGGATGGAGGAGATAGATAGTTTCCTCCTCACACACCGGTTCAAGAGCACTCACAGCATCTCGGGTAAGTATGTCTGAGTTTTTCACGTTTAAAAATCACACCGATCTCTGTAAAACTGTTCATGTAATGTGACGCTAATTTCAGCCAGTTTTCCATGTGTTTTTTTTATTATAATTGTCCAGTGCTGCTTATGCTCATCAAGTAACGGGTTTTTTGTTATAACAATTGTTAACTTTTTTAAATAAACATCTGGTTTGATGGTAGATGACAATTAACGTGGATATTAACTTTTCATAGATGACATTATTATTATTACTTTTGTTTTTTTACATTATTTTAAAACATTGCGATTTTGACTGACGTGTACAGTATAGTGTACACGCCCTCTAGTGTTTCATGACTGAACTAGATATTTGTATAATTTTTACTCAATGTCTGGAAGCATGTGGTGATTTATAGTGGATGTATTACGTTTTCCTATATGTGTAGGCCTAGTTCATCACATTAAAGTCAACGTCATCCACTTGCAAAAATGAAGTTTGAGGGTATTTCTAGGCTACTGAAAATTATTGTTTTACTTATTTCTTCAGAACATATTATGTGTTGCAGAGCATTTAATAAAAAAAGACTGAATTTTCACTTTTTGGGGGTGAATTAAATAATGTTATTGTTAAACTTTTGTCCTTTTTTTAATAACCCGACACCCTTGCATCATACTATACGCGGTTCTATGAATACGCAAATTTGCACATGGTTTGTCTTAAAGGGATACTCCACCCAAAAATTCTGTCATAATTTCTGTCACCCTTAAGTTGTTGCAAACCTGTTTGAGTTCATTTCTTAATGCTGAACACAAAGGAAGATATTTTGAAGAACAATTGGAACCAAACAGTTTTTTTAGCACAAAAAAAAGAAATACTATGGAAGTCAATGGTGCTCCAATCGTTCTTCAAAATAAGTTCCTTTGTGTTCAGCAGAAGAAACAAACTCATACAGGGTTGCAAAAATTTGAGGGTGAGTAAATGATGACAGAAGTTTAATTTTTGGGTGGAGCATTTTAAAAACACCACATAGACACTTTAACAACATTAAAAACTTGATTTTCACCACAGATATCAAGAATATTTTAACTGCAGTTAATGTTAGCTCACAAAAAAAGAAGTGTAAAGGGAAAAATGCAAGTACAGTAATAAATGAAAAGGACAGTATTTCATGAATTGTACAAGACATTCCACTATAATACTAAAAAGTTAGTATCATGTTTGTACCATGTCTGCTAAATGTCTAATTTTTCATGCTAGTCTTTTTGTTATGATCTCGTGAAGCATCGCCGACGCGACGTAGGTTGTCGCCCACTATGACACACTATACGAGAAGATAAGATCGAATCTTGCGTTCCGACGCCCGTTGTCGTTTACGAATCCCCACGACACCCTACGTCAAACGGATCGTGCCAAAATCTGGCTAAAATCGTGTAATCTGAACCAGGCATTAGAGCCAGACCGATATATTTCCATCGGTATCGGCAGTTATAATGGCCGATAAATTAATATTTCAAAAATAACATAAAAACAGACGAAACACGCTTGAACCATGTCATGAGTGTGGGAGTTGTATAGTTTGTCCACCAGAGGGCACTCTACACCGTTCCTGTTGGCAACACTCGTTGAATTGTTCCCGATACATACATTGCTTGAATAACAATTAAAAGATCATCCCCATCAGTTCTCTTAACGCAAATAAGCATGACAAAATTTGTGACTATCATGTCCAGTTTAAAAAAAAAAAATATCGGCCGATATATCGGATTTTAAAACCCAAAAATATTTGTATCAGCATCGGCCATCGGTCTGGCTCTACCAGGCATTAATGTTAGCTCACTAAAAAGAAGTGTAAAGGGAAAAATACAAGTACAATAATAAATGAAAAGGGCAGTATTAGACATTCCACTATAATACTAAAAAGTTAGTATCATGTTTGTACCATGTTCGCTAAATATAATTTTGTCTTTCTTTTAGAAGTACTTGCTACATGTGGCCCACCGAATCCTATGTCTTGATCCATCAACGAATAAAAAATGGCATCAACAATGGAAGCGGCAGATATCGCTGTCGTCGCCGTGTACTTCGTTCTTGTCCTGTGCTTTGGCTTTTTTGCGATGTGGAAGGCGAATCGAGGAACCGTGAGCGGATACTTCCTCGCCGGCCGTTCCATGAACTGGATGATGATCGGTGCGTCGCTGTTCGTCAGCAACATCGGCAGCGAGCACTTCATCGGCCTCGCCGGCTCAGGAGCAGCTAGCGGTTTCGCCGTCGCCGCCTGGGAGTTTAATGCGATTCTACTCCTCCAGCTCCTGGGATGGGTCTTCATACCCGTTTACATCCACTCGGGTGTGTACACCATGCCGGAGTACCTCTCCAAAAGATTCGGTGGGAAGCGGCTCAAGGTTTTCTTCGCGTGCCTAACCCTCCTCCTCTACATTTTCACCAAGCTCTCCGTGGATCTTTACTCCGGAGCGCTTTTCATCCAGGAATCTCTCGGCTGGAACCTCTACGTGTCCGTGATCCTGCTCATCACCATGACGGCTCTTCTCACGGTCACCGGCGGGCTAGCGGCGGTCATCTACACGGACACCCTGCAGGCGTTCCTCATGATATCGGGCGCTTTGTGCCTGATGGGTATCAGCTTAGCCAAGGTTGGGGGTCTCGAGGGATTGCGCACCAGATACATGACCGCCGTTCCCAACGTCACTGCCATCGAGCTAGGCAGAAACCTCACCTACACCAATTCCTGCCATGTGCATCCCAAGCTAGATTCCTTCAAGATCTTAAGAGGTCCCGTGGACAAAGACTTGCCGTGGCCTGCTTTTCTTCTAGGCCAGACTCCCGCCTCGATCTGGTACTGGTGCGCCGATCAGGTCATCGTTCAGAGAGTCCTCGCGGCCCGTAATATTGCCCACGCCAAAGGGTCGACATTGATGGCCGGCGTCCTAAAAGTCCTCCCGATGTTTATCATAGTGATTCCAGGGATGATCTCGCGTGTGCTTTTCGCTGACGAGCTTGCGTGCATTAGTCCAGAGCACTGCATGCAAGTGTGCAACAGCAAAGCCGGTTGCACAAACACCGCGTACCCTCGACTCGTCATGAACGTCATGCCCGTAGGATTACGAGGCTTGATGATGGCCGTGATGCTCGCCGCTCTCATGAGCGACCTAGACTCGATCTTTAACAGCGCCAGTACTATCTTTACCCTTGACATCTATAAGATGGTGCGTCGTCAAGCTTCCTCTAAAGAGCTCATGATGGTGGGACGCTTGTTTGTGGTCTTCATAGTAGCCGTTAGCATAGCTTGGGTCCCGTTCGTCGTTCAGTTGCAAGGTGGTCAGATGTTCCTCTACATTCAGGAGGTTTCTGATTATCTTACGCCACCAATTGCTGCACTTTTCCTGCTTGGCGTCCTCTGGAAACGTTGCAATGAAACCGGTGCATTCTGGGGTGGCATTGTGGGCTTCTTACTTGGAGCCACAAGACTAATTCTCGCCTTTGTCTATAGAGAGCCGGACTGCGACACGATTGATAACCGTCCGTCCTTCATCAAGGATATTCATTTCATGTATGTGGCGGCTGTGTTGTTTTGGGTTTCAGGGCTTGTGACGGTAGTCGTCAGTCTTTGCACAAATCCACCAAGCAAGGAGCAGATCGCCACGACTACGTTGTGGGGACTACGCAACCGAAATCAACACGCCGATGCGCACGCAAACTTCCATGGCAAACTTCATCAGCTCTCAGAAGAAACTCAAAAAGAGAAGACATCGGATGAAGTGGAAATGAAAGCAAACTCTCTCAAGGTTGTCCCTGAAATGCTTCCGAATGGCCAACGCTCCCACAAACATGCAGGACGAGTTACGGGACGGTGTGTGAAATGTTTGGATTGGTTCTGTGGGTTTAGTACAAGCTCTGAGGAAGTGGATTCACCTTCTGGAGATGAAATCAGGAGTGCGACTGAAATGCTCAAAGAACCTCCAAAAACCAAATTTGTCCTCAATCTCGGCCTCTTGTTAGTGTGCACACTTGGAGTTTTCCTGTTTGTATACTTCTCTTTGTAAGCTAGTGTACAACTCAAAATGTCATGTTGTGATGATGCCAAATGTTACTGATACTCTTAAGCTGGTTTGTTTGAGGACTCATATTTAAAGGGATACTCCACTTTTTTTTGGAAATAGGCTCATTTTATAACTCCCTCAGAGTTAAACAGTTGGGTTTTACCGTTTTCGAATCCATTCAGCCGGTTTATAAAAATATCAGTAACCAGATGGTTTCTGGTCTCATTGACTTCCATTGTAGGAAAAAAATATACTATTGAAGTCAATGAGACCAGAAACTGTCTGGTTACTGATATTCTTCTAAATATCAGAAAATCGGCTGGATGGATTCGAAAACGGTAAAACTCGACTGTTTAACTCTGTGGGAATTGTAAAATGAGCCTATTTCCAAAAAAAAAAAAGGAAAAGGTGGAATATCCCTTTAAACTCTAAACATGTCAGACATTCACATTATGTTTATTTAGTACACTCACTGACAGAGCGATCAAATATCTGACATTGGATGCGACATTTCACGTTACATGCGACAAACCCGAACCCTTACCCAATAGTAAGTACGTGTAGTTAGTTAATTAATATTACTCAGTACTAAAATGCATAATTACACTGTAACACGTCTCCCTGTAGTCAATAATTGTTTGATCACCAAAATTTCAAGGTTTTGTCCTTAAAGTAGCTTGAATGTAACTCGACACCATTGCCTCATTTGGTAAACGCAGTCCTATGAATATGCAAATAAGCCCCACCTTCACTCACTCCCTCAGCTCAGAGATCCACCGGTTGACGATCACACGTTGATCTGATTGGTTACAATGTCGTTTGTGACGTCAGAAACGCCAGCGATTGCAAAGCGTGTTTTTGAGACTGTCTTTGGTTCGCTGCAGTTTATACTTCGCAATGCTGTCTTAAAGCGTATTAGAAACACCACATAGACACATAAACAACATTAAAAACTGGATTTTCACCACAAGGGGACTTTTTAAACAAAGCGTAACCGAAACTTCTGAAGTTAAATTATGTGAAATATAATGTTACCATGGACTTTTTTTTTTGTAAAAACAAAAACATGTCACTTACACATTTGGTGCTGATAATACCAAAGCTGCTTAAATCATTAACCATATAGTATTATCTTCTTACCCTCAAGGAGTTTCCGAGGTTCAGTAAAAGTTTAGCTCAGTCAATAGCATTCGTGTGTTAAGTTGATTACTATAAAATTAATTTTCCACTGTTTTTTCACTTTTAAGTCCCTCCTTAAAAAAAAAACATCTTAGTTATATTGGGGTATTAAACAGAACAGTAAAATGGAAGTGAATGGGGCCAATCAATAAATGTTAAAATACAAGCTGTTTCAATTATTTGGCCACAATACGTGCTTGTTAAAACTGTAGAAATGCTAACTTGAACAGCATTAAAGCTCAGAAAAACAGAATAATGTGCCTTTTTTTTGCTTTATCTTTCACAAAAATAAAATAAAATAGAAAAGGATAAGTCAAAATAATTTTGTTATGGTAAACATTCTCTCAAATGCTGTTAATTGACTTAACCCTATAAGAATTCCTTCATGTTTTGCTTGTTTGCTTTTATTCTTGTCCTATTTTGTCTTTGTAACTTAGCAGATTACTCGTGTGAAAGCCGTCTGTGAACTGTTAGTCGGTCTTACCACGGAAACATCTCTGCTCACCACTGACCCCATTAAAACCCCATTGGATTTTTGTGTTCGTTTGTCAACGCTTGTTTGTCATTCTTTAACCCCTTAACTGTCGTTATACTTTTGTATTGCCTTTTTCTTTCCATTATCTTTTAGTAACCATCATAAATTATATGTCATTTGAAAGCTTAAACTCAAAATTCATCCGTTTGGAAATTGGACATTGCATTACAATGGAAACATTACTTTAAATCCTTTTAGCAGGCTCCTCCCCCTAGTGGGTGGTGTCATGTTTCATATTATTAAACTATTTTACAATCAAAACTTTCTAATCTTGACAAAACACACATTGTCGGAAAGGTCTAAGACTCCACATTTGATGACTGATTTGTGATTTTGTTAAAGCATCAAATTAATTAAATAGAATATGGGTGTTTTACCCGGTGGCTAGTTTTGGTATTACGCCTAAACAAAATCTCATAGGAACTAACATTTTTGTGAAATTAACTTTAATTTTGGAACACAACTGGGCTTTGATTTGAAAGAGTAAAAATTATTTTGTAAAATATGTTTTTTTTATATATATATAAACTGTTGGTAACACTTTATTTTACGGTTTCCGTTTTACTTAATTAATTACTTAGTGGTAGACGTTATGGAATTTTGAACAACCAAGGTTGTACTTAAGTGCACTTCATGTGTATGTACATACACTCTTAGAAGAAAAGGTTCTATCAGCACTACGTATTTTGGAACCCCTAAAAGGTTCTATACACTCTTAAAAAAAGGGTTCCTCTGGGTTCCATATAGAACCCTGGGGTTCCATACATGGCCAATAGAACCTTTTACCAAAAAAAATGGTTCTATATAGAACCATTTTGGAGTTCCATATATGAAGCGGGGGATGGAACCATTTCTGGTTCTAAATAAAACCATTTCTTAAGAGTGTACCTTATACGTGCAACACCCTACAGAAGGTACAAAATGACCATGTGCTTTTTTCACACCTTAGTAACTTATTTAAGTATTTCTTACATTGTGTAGTACTGTCTTATTCAATGACAAACAACTCGGCCCGTTACATATATGCAAAAGTAGATATGTAATTATTTGTATACAAATAATTAGTACAGGCTGTTCCATAACTTAGTTATTACTGCTAAGTAATTAAGTAATTGCGGACACCGTAAAATAAAGTGTTACCAAAATGTTTTATATTAGGCTACTTTTATGTACAGTTTCAATACATTTGATTTACGTTCCTATTTTGAAGTGCTTTTACTTTAGCAATAATCTGCTGTCTTCTTTAAAAAGAAACCAACCTTAAAGGGTCTATATACCAAAGCATTCATAAATCACAACCATTTCAGTTTGTATTTTCACGTCTAAGCTCAGCGAAATCATGTGGGCTAATTAAAAACCCTTGTCTAAATAATTCAACATTCAAATATTGAACTATCCAACCATAAACATTTACCCTTGCTCACTCCATGTTAGCAAAGCGACTGAAATAAAATGCTTTCAGCGACTCTCTGTCACTTTTATATTTGCTTGGCTGGTGGTCTACAAAGCTGACTAGTTTGTAGCTGTATTTCTGTATTGAGGCCTTTGTGGTTTTCTTTCTTTGAAACCTGGCCTATGTATATTTGTGGCCAATTCCGCTGAAGGACGAAAAGCACTGGAAACAGCAGCCGATAAACTGCATATTTGCACACCTGCATGAATAGAGACGGTGAAGAATCTTGGCGATGCGATGCTTAACGTTTCCCAGCAGATTTGACCTCAGGTTTCTCGTCTGCTCTAATTGTTTGGATTAATTACTTCCCGTAAGTCACCTGACGTGACATTTTCATGCCAACTGAGTTTGGTATCAAATGCCACATTGTTCTCAAACAAAATGTGAAAGCGGACTTGGGTTAGCTCTTTGGCCGAGAACATGTTAATTGTGGTTTAGATGTGTGTGAATGTGTGTGTGTTTTACAGGTAACTCTAATTTCCCATAAGTAAAGCAGGATGTACAAATGAGAAACCAGTGCGAGTATTGGGAAACTATTATTTTAATTAGCCTTCATGACAATGCATTCCATCCATGTCCTCAGATCAAGAGGTAAAAATGATAAAAATACTGTTCGTTTTCTCACACAAACCGCTCGTTTGGTGTCTTAGGCCATCAATGTGTACAATTTATGAGTCATTAAATCATGTTTAATCTGGACTTCTCTGTGCATGATCTTTGAGGTGGTGACCATAGACCTGCATTATATGACTGACAGACAAGAACGGTTTGACCTAAAAATATCAAAACTGAAACTACTGTGGAAACAAAGATCTTGGATGCCTTTGAGGTAAGTTAAAACATACCAAAAATTCATTTCAAAGTGAACTAATCATCCAGGCCAGCACTCTTAAAGTTTATAAGTATATGCATTGAGTGAAGCCTGCTCCTATCCTCACTTGCTAAATTACGGACATGGCATTCAAATTTCATTTTTTCATGGCATTCAAATGGCATTTCATTTTCAATTTTGACTAATTCAAATTTTTCTCAGTTATTTTTCTTATTATTATTATTTAATAAAGCAAATTTAGCTTTATTTCCAGATTCAATCACTCACCACGTTCGCACATGCACACTCTTCAAAAATGTTGCTTTAAATCTCTCGACAAACTCAAAGACGTAAAACACATTTATATGTATTATAAATAAAAAACACAGGTTGCACTGAATACCAGCTTGCTTATTTTTCACATGTCATGCACACTAGAAACTATTCTCGAGATCTGTCGCTCAAACACACAACTCTGTGACGCTGTTTGCGAATGTACATTCGAACGACGGTTTTGGGAAACACCAAGTTCTCTTCTCCAAACAAAGTTGTAAAATAAAGTTCTCCAATCGAAATTGATTCAATTAACTCCAGCCTCCTGTGAACTTTAACAGGAGAGCTTTAGTACATGTGCCTGAAAGTAAAGATTGCGTCTGAATTAACTACAGGTTTGTGTTTCATTTACTGAAGTAGGCCTACACAATCAAGTTACCTTTATTTATAAAGCACTGCAGATTGTTTCTTTACAGCGATAACTGGAAAATAATGCTGTAAAAATGTTGTAAAAAAAGTTATTAATTTAGTTCATTTATATATAGCCTATATAAGAGCCAACCCGATCTCACGAGAATTCGTACGAATTTTACGAGGTGGCTAATTCGTAACAATTCGTACGACCTCACTCGTCTGAATCAGTACGTTTTTGCTAAATCGTACATATTTTACGAATTGGCCAATTCGTATGAATTCGTACGAATGACCTACCCCTGACCCCGCCCCTAAACCTACCCATCAGGTGGGTTTGGACAAATCGTACGAATTCGTATGAATTAGTACGAATTAGCCACTTTTTAAACACTCCAATTCGTACGAATTGGTCGTGAGATAGCGTAGTAATAGCCGCTCTGGAGAAAACAGTGATGTCATCATTCTCATATAATGATGTCAATGCAGGCAGATCAGTAATATTGTTGAATATTAAATTAAAATGTCTCAAATAAACAAACAAAAGCCAAAGGTGGCAGTGTAAATATGCACAATAAACCTGTTTAGCCTGTTCTGCTAGAAGTTTTCTGCATAGCTACTTGAGTTTCCCATATGATTTCAAAATCATAGTGTGCAGAATTAATCGTTTGCATTGTACAAATTTGTATTTACTATCACTTGATATAGTAGCAGTGTGACGCCCTCAGCTCTTGTGGTTTTCCACGCTTTTGATACACTCTAAACAATGCTGGGTTGTTTTAACCCAAATTTGGGTCAAATATGGACAAGCCCAAATGTTGGGTTAAAAATGTCATTTCAAATTTGAACCCACTTTCAACTTTCACTTTTTAACCCAACTTTTGGGTTTGTCCATATTTGACCCAAATTTGGGTTAAAACAACCCAGCATTTTTTAGAATGTAAAGTAACGCCACAATTGTATCTCACTTGCAACCGTTTCAACTCCAGTTGATGATTGAGAGCTGAGACTTTTATCAAAAATGCGTATTAATCATCATAAAGCTCTAAAGAAGTTAAGAGATATGGTTTACATTTAAACAATTTCAGTTCTTATACTTATTATTTATTTTGGCCAGCTCATATTTATTTATTTATCTTAATTTACTTTTTTGTCACTCACACCACTGTTTTAGCTGTAGTGAACACTGAAAATAGTGACCAATTAAAGCACCTAAAATACACACATATACACATTTAAAAGTTTGTAAGATTTTTTGTGTGTGTTTATGATCTCTCTCTTATCTTTTCTTTGCACCAAGGCTGTGTTTATTTCATCAAAACTATTGTAAAATCAGTGAAATATTATTACAACTTAAAACAGATGTTTTCTATGTGAATATAGTCAAATGTAATTTATATCCTGTGATCATGGATCATTACTCAAGTCTTCAGAGTCACATGATCCGTCAGAAATCACTCTAATATGATGATCTGATGCTCAAGAAACATTTCTGATTATTATCAATGTTTAAAACAGCGTTGCTGCTTCATATTTTAGTGTAAACCATGATACATTTTGCTTTCCAAGATTGTTTGATGAATAGAAAGTAAAAAAACAGCCTTTATTTGTAATATAATCTGTATTTGTAACATTGTTTACCGTCATTGTTTATGCCAATTATCATTCCTAACGGCTGAGTAGATAAATACCTTTAGTATATTTTTAAAATATCAATACCAATTATTTTAATGAAGAGTTTTATGAATAATGACCAAGTGTGTGAACTCCCTCGCATGCCGGCAGAGACTTCAGGTGTGTATAATGACATAACATGCGTGTGTGTAAGCAGGAAATAAAACAATACATACCAGCGAAAATGCAAAAATGAAATGGCATCACACTGTGTGTGAGCTATGAAAACACTTTAGCGATGTTGTTTCCTTTTAGCAGTAAATCTGCACAGATTTGTGTTTTTTGTTTTGGACAGTCTGATGTGTGTATAACACTCAATGCTCTCATGATGATCAGCATACAGTATATTACTCAATTATTCAAATTCGTACCCACAAAGTTCTTACCTCCCAACTTTAAGTTGATAGTGCCGTTTTTATTTATAGTTATTAGTGAATTTTAGGACAAAGATCTGAGACCAAATTTATGCTCACATGAAATGTAGAATATGGCCTGGTTTCACAGACAGGGACAGTCATCTTCATTTATACAGCGGTTTTACAATGTAGATTATTTCAAACAGTGATGATAGGGAATTAAAATAACAGATTGTTTTGGCAGAAGTCCAGCTAAAGTTAGTTTTGATTGATTCACTTTCGTCACAACGATCATTAGTTATTAACTTAGGGGCCGCTAACGGGACACTGTTCTAACAGAAAACTCTTAAAGGGATAGTTCACTTTGAAATTAATTTTTGGTATGTTTTAGCTTGCCTCGAGCGGTTTGTGTGAGAAAACGAACAGTATTTATATCGTTTTAACGATATAAATACTGTTGGTTTTCTCACACAAACCGCTCGTTTCGTGTCTTAGGCCATCAATGTGTACTTACATTTACGAGTCATTAAATCATGTTTGATCTGGACTTCTCTGTGCATGCTCTTTGAGGTGGTGACCATAGACCTCCATTATATGACTGACAGACAAGAACGGTTTGACCGAAAAATATCAAAATGCACTCTTTGCAAACTTTAAAAACGCAAACCTGTGAGAACGCTGATATCGCACACATGCGTATTAAGAGTTCGTTCTATAGGTATGTGCATTTGAATCTCCTGAAAGATGTATCGATTCAACAAATGTTATTTCTCGTGTCTTTGTTTTGTCTTTTTTCAAAGGAATGTTTATAAAAGCTACTTAAATGCCCTAATTTAACTAAGCATAATCCTGGTTTAATCAGATAAAATTCTGCATTATAAATTAGAGCCAGAACGATATATCGGCAGACCGATATTATCGGCCGATATTAGGCATTTTCCAAACTATCGGTATCGGCAGTTATAATGGCCGATAAATGAATATTTGAAAAATAACATAAAAACAGACGAAACACGCTTGAACCATGTCATGAGTGTTGGAGTTGTATAGTTTGTCCACCAGAGGGCACTCTACACCGTCCCTGTTGGCAACACTCGTTGAATTGTTCACGATACATACATTGCTTAAACAACAATTAAAAGAACATCCCCATCAGTTCTCTTAACTCAAACAAGCATGACAAAATTTGTGACTATCATGTCCAGTTTAAATAAATAAATAAATAAAATATCGGCCGATATATCGGAATATCGGATTCCAAAACCCAAAAATATTTGTATCGGTATCGGCCTTTAAAATCCTTTATCGGTCAGGCTCTATTATACATTTTAAGGCCAGACAAGTAGTTTGTTGAGGGTTGATTTTTTAGGGAAGGGCTATGCCATATATTCAAACCAACACAGTCTCATGAAAGTGCTTATCTATTCCACGAATGTTATTTCTCTTGCCATTTATACTAAAAATAGTTTTTAGTATGATACGCACTTTATGACGTGTAATACGTCTGTGGAACCGGGGGAGTGTATTCTGGGTTGTGAAATAGAAATGTTCATGGGGTTGGTTCAAGAAAGAAAGATGTCTCTATTCTCACCTCATTCAAATATGGATTGAGAAACTGTTGTTTTTGTGACGTCAATGACTCACGCTATATGCAGCATCACAGAAACGGTGCTTTTTGTGATGTTGCATAATTGTATATTTAGCTGTCACTGGTTACTATTCTAAAACTTCTCTAGACTGAAAAGCAGATTATGAACAGAGTGTCTCCATGCATATAATCTAAAGTCATGATCCACAAACCATCAAACTGCAATTTGCACTGCAGATCTAGAGAAACAGCATGTGATTTCAGTTCACTGATGTGGACTTCTTCTCATACAGTTAACTGGGAAACTTGGAAAAACCCGTTTCATTTTGCTCTTATCTAATCACCTTGGACACTAAACAAGTGTTTATTTAGAGTAAATATGCCGAAGCTTCTTCTTCCTTTTCATCCAGTCAATGAGAGGTGTTTCCTCGTGTGTGAACAACTGATGAAATCTGAGGCGATTCTTGAGATAATAGGCTACGAGGTAAAGTCAATGAGGAACTTCATCTAATCTAATATCATTACATATAATCCCTTCCACTAAAGTGGTGGCTTAAATTCACGTAAATAACAAAAAAACAAAAAAAGTTAAACATTTGATTTAGACATCTTCCGTATAATGTGTGAACTGTGACAGAAATCTCTTGAAATGTCCCTGATTTGCATATCAATTGGGTTTTGAAGGAGGCTTCACATTTCCTCTTCCTTTACTGTAAAACAGTGCGTCCAAACATCAGATAGGATTCTGCAGAACACACTGTTATACAAGAACTATTTTTCTGATGAATTTGTTTAACCAGTTTCTCCATTTAGACCATATGAATGAGTCAGTTTCCATGAGGTTATGTAAAACAAAAACTATTAACTGAGCAACTGAAAGTAAAAATGCTCTGAACAAAATACCAACATTTGTTTGTAAGTTTCACTCTGCAGAGTCAATCGTGTCATGCAGATATTATTCAAACACAGTTACATCTCTGATTTAAATGTTTGGTCCCACTTTATATTAAGTGGCTTTAAGGACAATAAAAAATAAGTACAATGCCAATTTTATTTCTATCGCACTACTAAACACAACACCAGTTGACCGGTGTACTTTACATCAAGACAAAAGACAAATAAAAACAATGCATTTCATCCTTAACATGCTAAATCAAAAAGATAGGTTTTTAGCCTAGATTTAAAAACAGACAAGGATGGAGCAAATCCAACGCTAACTCACGACCAATTCGTACGAATTTGTACGAGAGATTAAAAAGTGGCTAATTCGTACCAATTCATACGACCTCACTCTTACGAATTCGTACGATTTGTCTAAACCCACGTGATGGGTAGGTTTAGGGGCGGGGTCAGGGGCAGGTCATTCGTACGAATTCATAGGAATTGGCCAACTCGTAAAATACGTACGATTTAGCAAAAATCATACTAATTCGTACAAATGAGGTCATACAAATTGTTACGAATTAGCCACCTCGTAAAATTCGTACGAATTGCCATGATATCGGGTTGGCAAATCTAATGCTAAAAGGTAAATCCGAGAGGTAAGGTGGGGCCAAACCATTTAAGCATTTAAAAAACAAAAGAAGAATTTTAAAATCAACACGGTATCGTACAGGCAACCAGTGCAAATGACGTCTAGCACTGGAGTAGTATGGTCCCTTTTTCTATCTGTTAGAAGTCTTGCCGCCGCATTTTGTACCATCTGTAACCGTAATACAGTGTAATACAGTGAGTTGCTATAGCCTCGATGTTGAAAATGCACTTGACCACTGAGTTTATCTGTTTGTCAAATTTCTTTACCCAAGACTTTGCAGAAAGAGCTAAATTACCTAGGGTTATTTAACTAAGAGGATTAGATGAGCCAAACACTAACATTTCAATTAAAATTTAGAAAATGTAGAGATAACTAAGGCTAAGCTTTCACATCAGATAGGCAGGCCCCAATTTTTACCAGTCCATTACAAATTGGTTTTAGGGGTAAATAAACTTGAGTGTTTCAAAAAAACCCATGTTTCCTGAAAATAGACTATAATTGAACAAATATATAGCGAAAAAAGAATCGGACCTAAAATAGATCCCTGTGGAACACCACAAAACAGAAAAAAGCCTTTGATTAATATTCCCCAATATTAACACTAAACTTCCTATTTGACAGATAAGACTTAAACCATTCAGGTCCTTTAAAACCCACCCAATGTGTGGGCAAGGTACAATGCACTTATCGTTTTCATGTTGTATTGTAAAACAGGTGTGTGTGATATGGGTCGGTTTAAGGGTCAACAGTAATTACATCTGTAATTACATGCAGGTATTTTCAAAATATAAGTACACTGTAAAAACATGTATGTACACAATAGGTTCATTGTATCAAAATGATTAATTTCAATGTAAGTATTCTACTTAAAGCCATTTAATATAAAGTGGGACCAAATGTTATACTCTGTACATACCAAAAAGTAAACAATACAAATGTCTTTTTAAGTACTTTTACTGCTGTTAATCTTGTGGCAAACAGATTATACTACGTCCGTCATCATCATAAAGTCAATGTTTATTAAGGAAAGCAAGCACACATTGAATAAACACAGACATACAGCTGCCACAAACATAGATAAATGCACAGGAACATTGCAATACCATCTTTACAGATAAGCATGTTTACATCAGGGCCATTTTTTGACCATTGTGGCACACATAGGGTATTGAAATGCTGATGGCGACATGGGTGGTTTGTCTTAAAATGGCCTTGGGTTGGTTACATGTTCATGCATTTGTGAGATGGCATGATGTTTCATGATGCATTTGCTGGGATATCAAACCCATGGCCTTGGCATTGTTAGCAACAGGCTCTGGTTGAGCTACATTTTCAATACATTCAGCAACAGGTATATTATGCTACATTCACACCGGACGTGAATCGCGCGTCAAATTCGCGCCTGACGCGTCTAGTTTGACGCTTGACCGCTTTGTGTTAATTCGCGTGTCAAGAGTGAAACTGACGCGCGTAAAAACAAAAGTTTGAAGCGAAATTTACGCGCGAGACGCGCGTCAGAATCGAAATCCGTTGGCGGCCATTGTTTTTATGTCGACCGAGCATTCATCGAGAGAGTCACCGCTCTGTATTTAGTCTGGAGAGCAGAACAGTGGCGTGGGGATCATCGTCGCCGTATATTTGTGTCCTCCGGAGCCTTCTGAGGTGAACCGTTTGGCTAGTTTTATTTGCTCGCTCCAGGAGCTGCGCTGGATGACGGCCGCTGTCAGCGGTACTTCCGCCTGTCCCGCGCCCAGTTTAATGACCTGTTGTCCCGCATCGGAGCGAGGATCACCCTCGCCCTCATCCATCTAATCTAGCTGTCATTTATTTTTGTTTTGACGATAAATAGAGCCAGCTTCCAAAAGTTATTAACTTGTCCTGTGATTTTTTTTTCTCTCTCACGTCCAGACACGAACGTTGATTGTCTTTACATCATAATACTATTTCATATAATCTAGATATGGAATGAATAACATTCAATACAAAATGAACATGTCTTGTATATAGAAATAATGTTTTAAGTGATAAAATATTTGCTTTGTTGTGCATAATCCCACCATGCATTTAGTCACATTACAAAATAATTTATTGAAGCATCCAGACACTTCACCACGTGAGCAAGTAGCTAGGCTCCTGATTGGTTAATGCTTCACGCCAAAGTTCAGATTTTTCAACTCGGCGGCAGACGCGAATTCGCGTCAAACGCGTGAAGGCACAAATGGCACTAAATAATTTGCGCTATTGCGCCAGATGCTCAATTCCTACCCTATCTCACGACCAATTCGTACCAATTCGTACGAATGATTCAAAAGTGGCTAATTCGTACTAATTCATACAACCTCACTCGTACAAATTTGTACGATTTGTCTAAACCCACGTGACGGTTATGTTTAGGGGCGGGGTCAGGGGTAGGTAATTCGTACGAATTCATACGAATTGGCTAATTCGTAAAATATGTACGAATTAGCTAAATCGTACTAATTCGTACGAGTGAGGTCGTACAAATTGTTACGAATTAGCCACCTCGTAAAATTCGTACGAATTCCCGTGAGATCGGGTTGTCAATTCGCGCGAATGAGGCGCCTTCGCGCCGCAGGAATTTTTTTACGCGCGTAACGTGTCTTTGCATTAACTTAACATTGAAATCATTCGCGCCTGATGCGCTATTCGCGTCCTGTGTGAACGTACCATTAGGCTGCTGTCACTTTAAGACCTGACACATGGATCCATACTGTTAAACATGTGTTTTCTTTCTCAACTTTTTATGTTCACTGTAACTGTGTTTACATAAATACTCACCAAGACCGACATTTTGACATTATTTTGTGTTTATTTAAGCACAATAAGCAGTGAAAAAGAACTCAATTTAGTACTGAGAGGCAGCTTTATGCGCATGCACTTTAGGTGTGAGCACAAAATCTGCAGGAACGAGTACAATTATGCACAATCCCATGCTGAAATTCAAGTCCTGTAACACTAACAATATTCATCCGGAGCAAATGAAACGAGTGAATGAGTGCAGCCGGGTTTGTGTGTAACTTACTGTTGGCGAGATGAGAGAGAGAGAAAGCACAACTGGTATTGTGGAATAGAATAGAATAGATTATACTTTATTGTCCCCTAGGGGAAATTTGTCATGGACATAAGAGTGTGTAGTAGTAGCTGCCTTTACAGATAATAAAAAACACGTACAAAACAAATAACATTAATAATAATTAGGGCTGTCAAACGATTAATTGCGATTAATCGCATCCAAAATAAAAGTTTGTGTTTACATAATATATGTGGGTGCACTGTGTATAATTATATATATATATATATAAATACATACACATGCATGTATATTTAAGAAAAAAATATTATTTCTATATAAAATTTTTGATATATAATAAATCTATATACAGTATATACATGAAAATATTTCTTAAATATATACAACCATATGTGTGTATTTATATATATATATAAAATAATTATATGCACCCACGTATATTGTGTAAACACAAACTTTTATTTTGGATGCGATTAATCGCTTGACAGCCTTAATAATAATAATAATATTATGTGTCTATTATATGGAAAATGAGTATTGGAAGTGTTTCAGATATTTCAGTACTTCAGTATTTCAGATTTGGAATGACATAAGAGTGAGTAAATGACAGAACGTTCATTTCTAGGTGGAGTATCCCTTCATATATTGGTGATTTCACAGTGACGTTGACTCTGGCTCGTAAGACAGTGGCTTGAGTTTCAGCTGCTTTGCTCACGTGTAGTATTAGTCGTGGGTGTGTTGATCACAAACACTTTAATGATCCCCTTAGTCTTTGACATGAGCTGGTCACATTTAAACAGATCTTTGAAGGCCTGCTTAAAGTCCCTCGACAACGTGTAGAGCAGCAGGTTGAAAATGACGTTGATTACAGCGATCGGCCTCGAAATAATGTAGGCGGCGTGAGCGCCACGGTCCAGCATGCAGTCGGCGTCCGGAGTGAGTCTTGTGTAGATTCTCAGAGCTCGTAGCACGTGAAAAGGAAGAAAGCAAACAACAAAGCACGTTATTATCAACACGATGAGTCGCCTTGCTTTAACTCGTCTCTTGTTTCCCACATGAGGACCCTTCTTTAGCTCTTTAATGATGCGCCAATAGCAAAGACAGACCACGAGCAGAGGAAGCAAATATCCCAGGATGGTCAAAGCCCAACTATACGGCCAGACGATTTCAGTTTTGTTGCTCGCAAAGTCCAAACAGTATGTCTTATTGTCCGTTGGAACTGTCTCAAACATGTTAAAAATCGGCGCTAACTCGCCTGTCGTCACGACCCAAACCAAGACGCAAGCCAACACGCCCCATCGCTTCTGTTTGAGGCTCTGCATGTGCAACGGATGCACGATCGCCACGTACCGGAAGATGGCCAGACAGGTGAGGAAGAGGATGCTGCCATAGAGGTTGAAGTGGAACATGAATCGCGCAAAGCGGCACATGGTGACCCCCAGCGTCCAGCTGTCGTCAAGGACGTAGTAGTAGATCAAGAAGGGCAAGCTGACCATAAAGAGAAGGTCCGTGATGACGAGGTTCACCATGATGATGGTGCAGCTCTTCCAGGGACGAAGTTTGAGCACGTAGACCAGCAGAGCTATGATGTTTCCCACAGCGCCCACGATGAAGATCGCCCCGTATGTGGCGGGTAGGTAGTAGCGCTTCATGAGATCGTCCACTTCGGTGCAGTTTTCACTTGTGCTGTTACTCGAGCCGTAGTAAACCTGGCTCGCCATAGTTGTTCTTACAGAAGAAAAACATACAAAACATTGTTAAAGAGCGCACATCATGCAAAGTTGATATCCTAAAATTGATAGTATTTCAGAGACTGCTCTTGTTCTCTACTTGGCATTGAATTCCTGAGCAATGATAAACAGATGTGCATCTATCTATCCAACGAGATGCAATGAGAACCATGTTGTTTAACAATAGAATGAAGTCATCAAAACACTCTGAACCCTGATTCAGGACAGTTTTGATGACTTCATTCTATTTTTAAACAATAGAATATATGAGCTGAGTGTTTTGGTTTAGATTTTCTAAACAGACTTGATCGTTGTGACGAAAAGATTGAATTTAGGCTTTTATTCACATATAAATGTTGTTCAATGAACATAAAAAAGGTCAACCAAACCTGATTGATGCGCAAGAACAAACTGCATTGGTTCTTGCTGAAGCATTTTTGCACATCAAGCGAACATCCTTGAGCTTCCCTTTACCTCAACTGATGTGTGAGTTGGTTAATGTTTATATGTGAATAAAACATATGCTAATTGTCACAGACAGAGGGGTTAGTTGTAACACTTGTGTGTAACACACATAATTCAGTACTATTTTAATTGAATAGTTTGATATTGTTTGTGCATCGGTATAGACAGATATCCACACATCCATCCATCCCTCATCCAATCATCCTTCTATTGTGGATCAATATCATGGATATAGAGACATAGAAAAGGGCTGCACAGTTTTGCAATAAATAATAATAAATACAATTATAAATATTGTAATTGCAATTAAATTAGATTTGTGTGTGGCAGCTGCATGTACAATTATTATTAATAATAATAATAATAACAGTAATAATAATACAATTAGCTCAAAATAAAATTTTAAGGGTTTATTACATTAAAAACAGGCCATATTTTTAATAAATAAACAAGTTATCATTCATAGTACACTAAATTTTAAGCATTTTAAATTCCAACATTGTTTGTGAAAGTCCAACAAAGTTAAATTTATACTCAAACCTGGAAAGTTGTGTGGCTCCGTTTTCATTTGATTATCATTGTACACTTGGCGGCGTTGTAACACTGTGTTACAACTAACCCCGCTGTGTATTAGCCTACATATTTTAACCAGTCGCTAGGAATTGCTGTCATGTTTCAAAACGGTGCTATGTTTGGGCCAACAAGACAGTGATTAAGGCAATATAAAGTTAGATTTGGAAGCGTATCCAACCCAGAAATCAACAACAACAAAAAAAGCTATGATGAAAAAATTTACTTTCATAGTGTCAAAACACTCTTTGTCCAGTATATTCACGAAATATAATCAAAACTTTTCGCAAATTCGCGGGAGACCGTCTTCTGGCAGCGAGAGAATGTAAAAAGTCCGTGTTACATTTAACCCCGCGTTAGGTTGTGCCCCGCGCTCCCCTAATTATGCCAAAATTTTAATTTTGGGGTTAAATAACCTTTAAATAAATGTATTGTTTAAAGGATATGTTTACTGTACAATTAAAAAATGAAACGCCAAAATACTAGTAGAGCCAACAGCAATCAGTTTTTAGAAGAGGTGAATAGGCTACTTACAATGTGGTCTGATGCTCCTCATCCAGCCGCTGGTTCCTCAGAGAAACGAACTGTGGTGAGTTTAAACACCTGAGCTATCCTCCCTCTTCTGATGAACAGTTCCTGGTGATAAATGTCTGTCCCATTCATTTATGTCACATCAAAACACACAGGTATTATGATCTGTCAGCACATGATCCTATGGGCGGGATTTAGAGCCGTACAGGTCTGATCTTCATATTTTGGCTATGGGGAAGTGAGTTACAGACAAGCCCACATTACTTCCATTGATGTCAATGCTGTCAGAACACAATAACCTTTGAAGATTTGCACCGCTCATTTAAGATACCAATGGTTATTTTGCCATGTGTCACTGTTTAGCATGATAAACCGATCATGTATTGGACAGGTCGAGGAGCAATTATCATTCGAGCTCATACAGTTTTACGAGCACTGTGTCAAGAGAATAAATAGTGCTGTCCATATTGATATCCATCCCAAACAGTATTCAAGATCAAAATTAGTGCATCCAAAACGGAAGTTAGTAGACAATATATTGCAAATGGGTGTGGATTTCAAAGTGTGGATCGCTTTTTCCTTTTAGGTTAAAATAAAGCAAGTTCATCACTGTAAAAAGTTATACGATCAAAAAGTCAATAATTAAATCAATCTTAGGGAAAGTTCTCCAATTTAACCACTGGAGGGAGTGAAACACTTAAATATAAACTGAAACCCTATGCAGGCATAATATAATAGTCTACAGTTTATACAGTGCCAGTCAAAAGTTTATATTTTGTTTTTAATGCTTCTGAAAGAAGTCTCTTCTGCTCAGCAAGACTGCATTATATCACTGTTAAAAGTTTGAGGTTTGCATTTATGTGGTCAAAAATACAGTAAACACGGTAATATTGTGAAATGTTTTTACAATTTAAAATAACTTTTCTGTTTTGATTCAGCATCATTAGTGTTTTTCAAGATTGTTTGATGAATAGAAAGTTTAAAAACAGCCTTTACTTGAAATATAATCTGTATTTGTAACATTGTTTACCGTCATTGTTTATGCCAATTATCATTCCTTTTTTTTTTGTTCTTTTTTTTTTTGTGGCAATTATCATTAACGGCTGAGTAGATAAATATCTTTTGATTATTTTTAGAATATCAATACTAATTATTTTAATTAACAGTTTTATGAATAACCATGACCTATGTGTGAACTCCCTTGCGTGCCGGCATGCAGAGACTTCAGGTGTGTATAGTGACATAACATGCGTGTGTGTGCAGGAAATAAAACAATACATACCAGCGAAAATGCAAAAATGAAATGGCATCACACTGTGTGTGAGCTATGAAAACACTTTAGCGATGTTGTTTCCTTTTAGCAGTAAATCTGCACAGATTTGTGTTTTTTTTTTTTACAGGACAGTATATATATAGTGTGTGTATAACACTCAATGCTCTCATGCTGATCACCATACAGTATATTGATCATGTCCCAATATATTCATTATGACTGATCGTGAGTGAGATTTCTTTGTCTCAGGTTTTTTCTTTTCTTATCTCCAAGAAATGACATAAAAATTGAGACTTTTTCCTCTTGATTCATGCATTAAAAAAAATTCCCTTTAAATTCTTACCCACAGTTATATGTTCTTACCTGGCAAGGCAACTATAAAAAATTGTGCCACTTTTATTTATACTTTAGACCAAGTTTATGCTCACATGAAATGTATGGCCTGGTTTCACAGACAGGGTTTAGATTGTGGAACTGGGGGAGTGTATTCTGGGTTGTGAAATAGAAATGTTCTCATGCTTGGTTCAAGAAAGAAAGACGTCGCTATCCTCACCTCATTCAAATGTGGATTGAGAAACAGTTGTTTTTGTGATGTCATCACAGAAATGGTGCTTTTTGTGATGTTGCATAATTGTATATTTAGCTGTCACTTACTAGGCTATATAAAACTTCTTTAGACTGAGAAGCCGATTATGAACAGAGGTATGTCACCATACAGTCATGATCCACAAAACTGCAATTTGCACTGCAGATCTAGAGAAACAGCATGTGATTTCAGTTCACTGATGTGGACTTCTTCTCATACAGTTAACCAGGAAACTTGGAAAACCCCATTTCATTTTGCTCTTAGATCGAATCACCTTGGAGACTAAACAAGTGTTTATTTACAACAAATATGCTGAAGCTTCTTCTTCCTTTTCATCCAGTCAATGAGAGGTGTTTCCTCGTGTGTGAACAACTGATGAAATCTGAGGCGATTCTTGAGATACGGAGCTTCATCTAATTTTATTTCATTAGTTAATCACTTCCACTAAAGTGGTGACTTAAATTTGCATAAATTACAAAAAAAACAAGCCCTATTTTGCATCTAAACGGGGTTTTATGGAGGCTTCACATGTCCACTTCCTTTACTGTAAGACCTCAAAACATAAACATCAGCTGAAAATCCGCAGAATGCTGTTATACAAGAGAAAATACTTTCAATTGAGCAACTGAGATTAAATGTCAAAAAGCATTAAATTGTTCGTTGAGAAGTTTGAGTTTCACTCTCCAGAGTCAATTGTGTCATGCAGATATTATTCAAACACAGTGACCGCTGCTTTGACTGTAGTATTACTCGGGCCCTATGCAAAGACAGTGTGTAGGGGGCCCGCATCATCCCATGATCTATCTATACACTTTTTAAAAATAATAATAATAATAATTGAGTTCAAATATATATATATATTCTATAATAGAAAAATGGTTATACTGCATATCATTAATGGAAAAAAAATGAAGTCCTGAAAAAAATGAATACCGGAAGTACGTCTTTTAGTAGGGATACGACTCTTCCGGTTAGCTTTTTACAATGGTGGAGTCCGATAGATACCGCTGGACCAAATATCTCCGCAACGCGCTTGAAGTCACATATGCCGATGTGGTTCGGATGGTAAATGAAAACTCTCAAGTGGGAAAGTGTGAAAGCTGAGGTATGGCTGTCTACGTCCTGATGCAGAGAGCAACCCGGCACACTAGGCCTACAACAACAGCCGCGGGTAGCTCTAACAGTTCGCCAGTAAGGTAAACGTTTCTATGGTAACAGCGAGTTGGACCAATCAGCAGACGTTGCTACTACGCTTAGGATTGTGGGTAGTGTATTTTTTTTCATAAGATCGCGGAAAAAAACGTTTTTCTTTAAACAAGGTTGATTTCATACAAACATAGCTTCAACAGGAGCAAAAAACTTCGTTTCACAACCTCATAGCCAGTATTCCTCAGATGGTTTAGACACTAGGGCTGATGATAATCTAAATCCTTATCAAGAAATACTTTTGACCGGAAGTTCTGTATCCCTACTCCGCGTTCCGGAAGAAGGAAGTGTGACATAGGCATATAGACTTTATTACATGGCTTGGTAGAATTCCAATATAGAATGTGGTCTGTTATTTCTTGATAACACACCACTGCTAAGTATAACACACCGTCTATGTAAAACAGAGCGTTGCCACGCAGTTCCGAGTTGGAACGGACTATTTTCTTTAGCGGAAGCAATACAATCGTTCTTAAATCAATAAACTCATTTTTAAATCAATATTTTCAGTCAAATTATTGATTTATTTAGGCAGCCATGTAATAAGCGGGATAATAGCCAGGCGGTTGTTATAGCAAATACCACCCCTTCAGTCCGCGTCACGTCGGGCTCGGCTCTGCCTCACAGCCAATGGGCTCTATGCACGGCGTTATTTCCGGTGAAGGATTAAGGATGCTCGATAACTTCCGCCGATCATAGAGTCCAATGCAATACCGAGAATTTATATTGAATTTTATACTCCATGGTTATACTAATGAAACGTTAGTCACAAAAACAGATAAAACAGACACCCCTCGTTGTGTTTATGCTTCTTTTTAAAATTATATTAAATAAACAACTATATATAAAATTACATCTAAACGTATGTACGTTTCGTTTCAAAGATGGGAGGACAGTAAATATTGAAGACTCTGCCATAATCCCGTTTTCTCCGGTTTTCCTCCGCTTTAATCTACACAACCGGAAATGGACGAGCATCCTTACGTCAAATGCGGAACTTATGCGTGCATATAGCCCATTAATGTTTTGCATCGTGCCTAGATAACCAATCAAATTATGCAAATTGCATGCATGCTGTGCTCGTGGGAGCCGCCTACATAGCCCATAATCCCAAATGGCACAGTTCAATTGCACTGTCGGTCTTGTGGGCGTACAATGGCTTTCCCTCCATTAATGATGCCCCAGCTACTGTACTGTACATGCTAAAAAGTAAACAATGCAAATGTGAATCACTTTTACTGCTGTTAATCTTGTATGACAAACACCAAATTACTTACGCCATCATCATAAAGTCAATGTTTATGAAGGAAAGCAAGCACACAATGAATAAACACAGACATACGTCTGCCACAAACATAGTTACCATAAATGTACAGGAGTAATGCAATGGATTCTTTACGGATTTGCATCATTGTTTGACCATAGTGGCGGGCAACAAAGACCGTTTTTTAATGAAATGGCCTTGGTTACATCATATATTAAATAACAACTTTTATATTCCACAAAAGTAAGAAAGTCATACAGGTTTGGAAAGACATGAGAGTTAGTAAATGATGATAGAACATTAATTATTTACATGAATATTTTTTAGGTGGAGTCTCTCTTTATAAATTGGTGATTTCACAGTGACATGCCTGGTAAGCCTGAAACAGTGGCTTGAGTTTCAGCTGCTCTGCTCGTTTTTGATATTGGTGGTGGGTTTGTTGATCACAAACACTTTACCGATCCCCATAAGCTGGTCACATTTGAACAGATCCATGAAGGCCTGCTTAAAGTCCCCCGATAACGTGTAGAGCAGCAGGTTGAAAATTATGTTAAGCACAGCGATCGGCCTCGAAATAATGTAGGCGGCGTGAACGCCACGGTCCAGCATGCAGTCGCCGTCCGGAGTGAGTTTCGTGTAGACTCTCAGAGCTCGTAGCACGTGATAGGGAAGAAAGCAAACAATAAAGCACGTTATTATCAACACGATGAGTCGCCTTGCTTTAACCCGTTTCGTGCATCCCACATGAGGACCCTTCTTTAGCTCTTTAATGATGCGCCAATAGCAAAGACAGACCACGAGCAGAGGAAGCAAATATCCCAGGATGGTCAAAACCCAACTATACGGCCAGATTATTTTTACGTTGTTGCTCGCAAAGTCCAAACAGTACGTCTTATTGTCCGTTGTCACTGTCTCAAACATGTTAAAAATCGGACCTAACTCGCTTATCGTCACGACCCAAACCAAGACGCAAGCCAACACGCCCCATCGCTTCTGCTTGATTCTCTTCATGTGCAACGGATGCACGATCGCCACGTACCGGAAGATGGCCAGACAGGTGAGGAAGAGGATGCTGCCATAGAGGTTGAAGTGGAACATGAATCGCGCAAAGCGGCACATGGTGACCCCCAGCGTCCAGCTGTCGTCAAGGACGTAGTAGTAGATCAAGAAGGGCAAGCTGACCATAAAGAGAAGGTCCGTGATGACGAGGTTCACCATGATGATGGTGCAGCTCTTCCAGGGACGAAGTTTGAGCACGTAGACCAGCAGAGCTATGATGTTTCCCACAGCGCCCACGATGAAGATCGCCCCGTATGTGGCGGGTAGGTAGTAGCGCTTCATGAGATCGTCCACTTCGGTGCAGTTTTCACTTGAGCTTGAGTCGTAGTAAATTTTGCTTGTCATAGTTGTTCTTGCAGGAAAAAAAAAAACATACAAAATATCATGCAAAGTAGATCTCCTAAAATTGATATATTTCAGAGACTGTTCTTGTTCTCTACTTGGCATTGAATTCCTCAGCAATGATAAACTATCCAACGAGATGCAATGAAAGAAGAAAATGAGCCACACCAAGTGGGTGTCAGTGTCTGCGTTAAATTTAATAGTGTCAAACCATATTTTTAAAAATAGAATGAAGTCATCAAAACTGTTTCGATGACTTCATTCTATCTTTAAACATTGTTGACACTATTAAATGTAACGTGGAAATTGACACCCACTCGGTTTCATTAGAATCGGGTACTTTTTAGGTTATATATAGTTATTGAACAAATTGTACCTTCAAAAAAGGAGGTAGTGTTGCCGCGTTTCCACAACGCATGATGAGGGAACGTCTGCCAATTCCACCAACTGCGTTAAACGAAGCTATAATTTGTATTATTTAAAATTACTTTTCAAATTGCAATGCTTGTAGAAGGTCCCTATTGGCAATTCTGACCTGGTAGCCTTGAGTAAATTACCTTGTTTAAGATAATAATTCATATATAATTATCATTTAAGCTTACTATCTTCACTAACACAGACGAAAATGAAAAGACTATCAGTCAAAGTTCAGCTTTAGGAGCCGAAGAAATAGGGCAGGTTAAGGAGACTGAGAGAAAAAGAAAGATGTAGATGAGGAGCAGATATTGAAACAAATAATATATATTTGATATATTAAAAATATAACAGATTTTTTATTTTTTTTTGATAATGACACTTAATTCTAATACAGCATTGACAATGGCACTATTGATGATAATAATAATAATAATAAATATAGCTGCAAGCAGCCATTACCGGGGCCAAGCGCAAGAAGCGGCAACATATGCCAAAATGGCTAGGAGTGGCAGACCAACTGCAGCAAGGAGCAATTAAGGGCATTTTGAGAGAACTTTGGGCAAATGGCTAAAAAAATCACATAAACATTAACTTATAAGATGATTTAATGGGTTATCACTTTCGAACAATAGGTGGCGCAGTTCCGAAATAGATGTGATGTGGTCAGAGGGAGGTGACAATGACACATGCAAAGTTTGGTGTCAAAATGTGAAGGCATTGCAGAGATAAAGCCTAAATAGTAATTTTGGCAGCATGCCTAAACTTTGATGCTGTGGTATACCAAAACGGTTTTGTCTATCATCGTGCAATTCATAACTTTTAGTCGGCACGGTCTGGAGATGATGCGATTAAATTTTCGTGAAAATCGGACAAACGATCTAGGAGGAGTTCGAAAAAGAAGGCTTTTCAAAGAAATAAAGATGGCGGACAGGAAGTTTGGCTGATTATGCAAAACCTGATATCTATGTTTTCGGCATAACCCAAGGAATCTATTAAGATCAGTTTCATTGCAATAGGCAAATTTATTCAAAAGTTATTAGCGTTCTCAGAAATTAATTATAACTTTTGACCAACAGGTGGCGCTGTCTCAAAATCTTTTGAGTACCTTCAGGGCATGCTGCTTATGGCACACACTGAGTTTCGTAATGTTAGACCAAAGCATTTGTTTAGTATAGCATTGTATTTCACAAAACTGTATTGAAGTCAATGGGAATTTCACGTTTTGTTCTATTATAGCGCCACCAAGAGGCTCAGTCCCACAATTTTTTTTATGTGTCCTCAGAGTGACCCCATACATATGTGTGTCGATTTTGGTGCAAATATCTCAATTTACTTCCGAGTTATAAACATTTATATGAAAAAACACGTAAAAAATGACTGACACATGACTTTGTTTGAATTTTACTACCCCTTACTATCAATATTTACGCATTTGGGCATTAGCGTGTAGTTAACAAGCTATGATTCCGTGTTTCTGGCGGTGGTTTCGTCTCGATCGGAACAGCGGTTTTGAAGATATCGCCAAGTGTTTTTTTCGCGCTAAATCGCTACGCTACGCCATCCGTGAGACGAAACCCGACATATTTGGTATCGTTGGACTCGGCAACGATTCAGGACCTCAAAAATATGACTCCCGTGAAAATAAGTGTACCACACCCAAAGTTATAAGCGTTTGAATAAAACAATTCACCACTAGGTGGCGCTGTTTCGAAACTTCTCAGGCTCCTTCAGGGCATCGTACTGATGACCCATAACGAGTTTCGTAACAATTCGTTCATGCGTTCAAAAAATACAGCATTTTAGCACATAATTCAAAATGGCCGACAGCCAAAATGGCCGATCTGGGAAAATTGGATATCGGTCGACTCGGCATGACGCCCTGAATCTAACGAGACCAAGTTTTTGATTTTTGGAGAAACCGTTCAGAAGTTACGAGCAAAAATAGCCATTTTTCATATCTCCGGACCACTAGGTGGCGCTGCGCCGAAACGCAGCACGTAGCCTCAGGTCATGCTTGTGATTACACGTACCAAGTTTGGTGTGAAAACGAGTAAGCGTTGCGGAGATACAACCTCACGTCTGTTTTCGCAAGCGCTACGTAAATTTTGTTTACGCGTTTATCAAAAACGGTTATTCGAATCATCTTGAATTCCATAACTTTTTGTCAGCACTGCCTGGAGATGATCCGGTGCGATTTTGGTGAAAATCGGACAAACCGTCTAGGACGAGTTCGCAAAAGTAGGTTTTTTGGAAAATTCAAAATGGCGGCCGTTTTTTTATGACGGAAAATGACGTCATATGGTGCGATCGAATCGGCATGAGCTCAGGAACAAGAGGAAAAAAGAATTTTGTTGATAGGCCTTACGGTTCAAAAGTTATTAGCATAATAAAAGTGAAACTTTGGACAGTTGGTGGCGCTAGAGGGAATGAGTTAGAGACACCAAAATTGGTGTATTTAAAGTTGGGACTGTCCTCTATCAGAATGTCAAACCAAAACAACTTTCCCGCAAACCGGTCTATGGGCTGCCATAGACGCCCAGTCGGAAGAAGAATAATAATAATAATAATAATAAGAACCGGCACAGATACAATAGGTGCCTCCGCACCTTCGGTGCTTGGCCCCTAATTATAATATTAATAATAAATGACAATGATGATGGCAGTGGTGATCACAATATAACAGATATTTGACAAAATAATCCAATGCCCACTGGCATGGTTTTAAAGCTATTTATTATGCATTTTCTTTTTTGCCTTTCAAAAGTCTTAAATTGCACACATGTAGGTCAGAGAAATCAAAATTTTCCCCCTAACCCCCCGAAATATCTCTTATTTTAATGCACATGTTTGTAAATACCCAAAAAGTATTGCTATACCACGACACTCAATATGTTGTCCCACGGTGAGTCTTTTTCCCCAGTTGCACCTACTCAAAATTTGAGAGTTCCCCCCACCTACCAAATCACACTTTTGTAATCTGACACCTATAGCGTAGGTCTGTTTAATACTTTAATATAACGTTAGCGCATTTAGATTTGAGCCCATATATTTCAATAAGCTCTGGTTTGATGTTACTTCATACAACTTTAACTTCTCCATGTACAAGTATTAGGCTATCTGTCATTTTATATTTATATTTATACGTTTATATTTGTCATCCTCACAGAAACCACTTTTATGTGTAGGCTGGCTATGCAAACAAACCTGTCTATGACTTATAGCCTTATAAATATTGATAATGGACAAGTTCTCTCTGGAGTAGCTGCAGTTCTTTCTAACTAAATAATTATAGTCAAGGCAAAATAAAGTAGATCTTTAACAATGGTGGATCAATCCGAGATGTGTGTTAGCTTAGTAAGGCCAGACAACAATAGCCCAATGGGGCTATTTTTTTTTTCCTTTACTCCTATCAAAATAAAACTTAATACAATGAAAGTATCCATGACAAGTCAATTTTTTTTTGTATTACAAGTTTCTTTGAAAATGAATTTTAATATGCAAATGAGATGTACACCCAAAATACACCAAAATAGGCTTTATTTATCTTATTTTTCCCTTTACTCCTACCACAATAAAACTTATGCATGAAAAGTAAAACATTTTGTATTAGAGTTTCTTTGAAAATGAATTCCAATATGCAAATGAGCAATATACTAATCGAATATGCCCATTGAGGGTGTATCATGGGCATATTCGATTAGTCTGAAGGTTATTTGCATAATAAAAAGAAACTTGTAATATATTTTTCATGGGTATTTTAATGTGTAAAGTTTCATTTTGATAGGAGTAAAGGAAAAAAATAGCCCCATTGGGGTGTGTTCTTGTCTGGCTTTACTGGTTCTCGGATTGATGAGAATTTAACATAATTTCCTCAACTAGGTTTTCTTAGGACTTTTAGTATGTTGTTCTGGACACCTCATAGAAATGATCTAAGCTGCAAAAAATATTTTACAATTAGTCTGTCGTAAAACGCTACTTAAACCAGTTGTGTTTCCATCCCACTGTGCACAATTACGGTATATGACCTGATTTCACACAGTAAAGCACCTAAAACACTGCATTCTGCATACAAACTCTGTTTAAACGGTACATTTCAACACTTGTTATGAAATTCTAAGATATTGATCTGTTGTCTCAATGTGAAGCTGAATTTATTTGAAGTATAACAGCTATAATATTAAAAATAAATATAATAATAATATAAATAAAATGTAAATAATTTGCATGGACTGTCTGAATGCACTATTAACAAACAGACAGGCAACTCTGAATAACTAATTGGCAAGTAATACTAGTCGAATGTGGTAATTTACAATAACTACCTTTTTTTTCATACAACCCAGAGAACTATTAAGAACTGCTATACAGGTTTATAATTAATGTGACAGTTTCACTTCATTTTTATGGTCCCCAACACATTCTGTTGACTAGTTGCAACTACATATATAATAACTCTCATTAGTGTTAGTGGAGTATTAATAGACTGGTTTGGGTTAGAATAAGTTGACATGTAGCTGCAAAGTTAAAGTGTTACCAATTTGACTAATGCAAATAGTTCTAAAGTGAGGAACATGGTAAAGTAATGACTCAAATTTGACCAAGGAATTACTAGTTATTTGGAACAGTCTTCTAAAGTTAAAAGCATGGTAAGTTTTGTTACCCTTCTTACAATCAATTTTGCTTAAAGTAAATGTATTGTTTAGAGGTGAATACTTGCAATGTGGTCTGATGCTCCTCATCCAGCCGCTGGTTCCTCAGAGAAATCATGAGTTTAAACAACTGAGCTGATCCTCCCTCTTCTGATGAACAGTTCCTGGTAAATCATCAGTAAATTCATTTGCATTCATTTATGTTGCATCAAAACACACAGGCAATATCAACACATAATCTTATTCATATGATAAGTGTGTTACAGACAAGCCCACATTACTTCCATTTATGTCAATTCTGTCAGAACACAACAACCTATTTTGAAGACTTGTATCGCTCATCCAAGATACCAATGGTTATTTTGTCATGTTTTGCCTGATAAACTGATCATGTACAAACTGATCATGATCGAGCCTAAGAAATTAGGAAATGTTAACAGCAACTGAATGTTTCTACTATTTCTGCTATCAAATGTCATTAATAGTCTATAAAAAATTTTTTAGAAGGTGTAAACAAATTGGAATGTGTTTTACAATGTCTTTCTGGACCACTGGACTCGAGACCTCCCAGACCATCGGGCTTGGGACCACCGAAGTCGGGTCCTCCCGGACGATAGCGGGCTGCTCCGAGACGGCCTTCGGGACGACAGCTGGCTACTCGAGTACAGACTCCGGGACTGTGGACGCCTGCTTCCTGATTGCCTGGCTGAATTGTGAGTACGGATTACCCCATTAAACTGCACTTGGACCTTACCTTTTCTTGTGTGCATGTCGGGACACTGACAGATGGCGCTGATGGAAGTAACAGAAATGCAGCTTTTACCACAGTAACCCCGTAAACAAAGCAACTGCGCTACTTTCTGTTTCTGAAAAGCATTTAAGTATTTCGAAACAGCCATTCAGATTATTGAATTCAATTTGCTTTTCATACAATACCCTTGTGCATCCTTATGGACATTTTTGTCCTTTTCAGTTTTTTTGTTTTTTTTTTATCACTTTGCCTGTGTTAAAGCTAACTGCAAAAAACTTGGCACCGGTTTGTATTTTTATTGGAATTTTACTATTTCACCGTTATTTTCTTAAAAAAATATTTTTTGCATTAGGTACAAAAAATACTCCCTCTTAGCACCTTTTGGACAAAAATGTCCCCATTGAAACCCATTAAAACTGCCATTTTTAATCCCCGGTTCAGTTAACGTTAACTATAAAATTATGCAATCTTTGTTAAGAGGCTTTCATTCTGATGGCAAGGCTTCAAAATTGTATTTTTTTACTATTTTTTATCAGATGGTGTCATTTTTTTTTTTTTTTAAGTTTGGCCAATAAAAAAAATATCGCTTTATTTCTTTTTTCTGCTTCGGCATACTATAGAGCCAACTGGATAAATTATGCAACAATATTTGTGTGGGTGTGTTGGTATGGATGTCAGAGTGTGGTTAGTATGTGTGTTATAAAAAAATATGTGTGTGTGTGTGTGTGTGCGCATGTGACTGTATTACTGAGAGAGAAAATCTGCAAATAACAAATCCAATCACTGTGAGCTCCAGTGGGTTTTGCTGGCACCCAATGGTTACTACCCAATGGTTACTACAAAATATGTTACTACGCCCAAACAAACTGTTACCGAAAGCTCATTTTTTGAGATATCATCCTCAAATTTGGAACACAACCTATTTAGATTTATGGCTTTGATTTTATTGCAGTTTTGAGTTCAACCTGATTTAAAAAAATATATATTTTATATAAAATATTTTTTATAAATAATTTTCATAAACTTATACCTATATAACTTTTTTTGGATTTACTTATTATTATTTTTTTTTACTTCAGCGATAATCTGCAAAGGGTCTTCTTTAAAATGATACCAAACTTAAGTCTGTGCTCCAAAGCGTCACATTTTTATTCATTTTTATTTTTACATGGACATTTTTGTCCTCTTTTTACCTATGTGTAACTTTTTTTAATTGATGCACAAGGGTTAAACACTTAATTTTTAAACATTTGTTTAAACATTTTTATATTTCCTGACCAAATGATGCTCTCGATGTTGATTAAAAATGTCTTGATTCTTTATTATTGTTTAATAACATTTAGAAAAAGTTTTTTATTTCTTATCATTAGTTTGTTCTAATGCTTGTACTGTGTTCAGGTTTTAAAGCTATTGTTATATAATTTTTTGGCCTTAAAACATCTTGAAAATGCACACGTGAAGACCAGGGAAATCAGTGAAATTGTTTGAAATTGTTGAAAATGTAGTTCTAACCCAATCCCAACGCTTCCCATAATTATGCTATCCCAGAGGGAAATGTTGGTGAATAACACTGATGCAGAAGCACCTAACCCTGGTTTTAAGCCTAAACTTGACATAAACTGTAAACTTGTCCCTCAAATCTGATTGAATGATTGCAGGATCAACAAAGATGTTGATCAGAAACATGTACTCTGTGAAATCAGGTTCACTGTTACTATAGGCAAGAGTTTGCGAACCTCTAGTGGCTGATGATGGAACTGCAGGACATTCATCATGAGACGGTCAACCTATCTATCCATCTTAGGGAAAGTGCTCACATTTAACCACTAGAGGGAGTAATACCCCCTCTTAAATTAAAACCAAACCCAATACAGCCATGAAATAGCATATTTCACAGTACTAAAACCAGAATATGTGTAAAAAGTAGGCCTATTCATTTGAATATTTAGCTGTACTGTTTTAATCTGATTCATTTTTGCCCCCTAACCACCAAACTAGACGCCTCACATGAACCTACGCAACTTCAAATACAACAGAAAACAGAGCAGTCGTATTAAAACCTTTTTAAAAAAATGTAAAATTCAAATCTGCCCGTTTATTTGTTTTATTAAACACAGACAGCATAAAACCTTCCAGTGTCACGCTGAAATCTCAAGCAATCGCTGTGGTGATTTAGCCAAGTGAAGCACTCGGAGCATGATAGACTGTGGTTCAGCTAAAATAGGATCCGATGGCCTATTTTAGGTGACTAGAAAATGAGAGCACGTTGAAAAGCAGGCCAGACTGAAGGACAGGCCATGTTTCTACATCAGAGGAAGGCGGTGGATCTATATGTGGATCCAGACTCTGACTGTCCTGATCTCAGGTCAGAATCAACTCTCTGATCGGTATCGCCAAACTCGCCGCTGGGTCAGTTTAGTCGCTCAGGAGGGGCCACTGCATCGATTTTTAGATTTTAACACTTGGACAGAAGGTGGAGACACCATAAGTGATGAAGCTTGCAGTAAACAGCACTTATCTTGGCACGCCAACATATTATCGTCTTGCTGTGCCATTCCGCCCACAAATAATGTGTGGCGACCTGCTGTCAAACTGGCCTTTTAGTGCCCTGCATCGCACAAACAACTATAAAACCATAAACTGCATTGGGGGATGAGACCTCGTTATTCATTCAGATTGTTAGTAGCATCGACAAAAATATGTTTGTTACATACATGAGCTGCTGTTTATCAGGCCTGAAACATTGAACGCAAATGCTATGAGACAAAATGCAATGCATTGCAAGCATGTGTTGTTTTTGCTATAGCGGCCATTAGTGGAAACTGTTTATTTGTGGCCAGTTAATTAAAAACAATCGACATCTTTATATCTAGATATCTGAATGATAATAGGCCTACATCTGTTTTATTGACAGATATTTGAAAGTGACTTGCAATGCAAATGCACTCAAAATCAAATGTGAAAGCACACTTTTCAAAGGTTTCATTCTCAACATTGACACAAGGAGTGCATTAGCGTAACTTAAATATCCACAAAGAGAACTGTTTGTTATTTATATATATATATATATATATATATTAGGGCTGTGCAAAATTTAATTGCGATTAATCGCATCCAAAATAAAAGTCTCTGTTTACATAATATATTTGTGTGTGCTGTATATAATTATTTTGTATAAATAAACACCTATGCATGCATGTATATATTTAAGAATTATTTGTGTTTAAATTCTGTATATATATAAAAATACATAATCTATATTATATAAATATAAATGTTTTATATATGAATAACACATTTTCTTAAATATATACATGCATGTGTGTGTATTTATATATACAAAATAATTATATACAGCACACACAAATATATTATGTAAACAAGATAAGACTTTTGGATGCGATTAATCACAATTAATTTTTGCACAGCCCTATATATATATATATACTCTCTAAAAGCCAAAAAAAACCTTCTATTTTGATTTCATGGGGACTATAAAGTGCACAACAGAGCGATAGAATAGATAGTAAAACGCACAACAAAGCGATAGAATAGATATTAGGCAATCAAAATTGGCAATTATTTTATTTTTATGGAATACTGCAGTATAAATGATTTATCTGTGCTCATTATTATTGTTTTTAAATCATGTGCCTCATTATCTTGGATCAGAATAACTTCCCCTCGACATCTTTGACATCTGTTCTCTGATGAAGAGGGCGGGGCAACCTGTCACTCACTTGAGATCAACCAATAGCAAACCACAACCATCCAATAAATTCCCCACAGATAAAATCAAGCCCCGCCCACCTTTGTCGTTGTTCGTGAAGCCGATTCACTCGGAGATACGTCACGAGGGCGAAGAATGGATTAATATAACTTCCGTTTCGTGCCTACACTGACCTGAACAACACTTAAAGTGGAGGTTTGTTTCTGCCACAGTCATGCATTCACATCTGCGTACTTGTAATCTTAGTGTGAGGATAAAGTGCACACTAAAGCACGTCTCTCTGTATCGCTGTAAGTATTCGTGAGCGCGCGCGTGCGAGTGTGTGTGTGCGTGCCTGATGGGGGATGTAGGTGTTGCGTGGGTTGGTTGCCATTGGCTTTCCTCCCCATTCCAGTAAGTCTCTCCTTTTTTTCATTCTCACGCCTTCGCTGTTGCCAACCACTGAGAAATCTCTTCTGCTCTTGTTCATCTCTACTCACCTAGAACTGAGTCTTCTGCACGTCTCCGTATATATTACTCTCACTGTGTCTCATAGGGATCACACACACACACACACACACACACACACACACACACACACACACACACACACAGCAGACATTACACACACACACACACACACACATACACACACACACTTACTCACACCCACGTTTGGTGTGTGATTCATGAACACTGTGCTGGTGAATTCTGAGGTTAAACACAACTAATGTCCTTAAACACACACCTTGTGTAAACATTCTGTTTATTTGTACATGTGTTTGAACAAATTAATTAAACATGAAACAATTACCATAGCAACAGAAATGACAGAACAGACTCCCAAAAGTTTACAAATCTATCTATCTATCTATCTATCTATCTATCTATCTATCTATCTATCTATCTATCTATCTATCTATCTATCTATCGTTCTTTCATTCTAGCATTTTTTTGTTCTATCTCATTCTGTCATTCTTTCCTTCTGTCTATCTATCTATCATCCATCTATCACTCTCATTCTATCTATCTATCTATCTATCTATCTATCTATCTATCTATCTATCTATCTATCTATCTATCTATCTATCTATCTATCTATCTATCTATCTATCTATCTATCTATCTATCTCATTCTATCCATCCATCCATCCATCCATCGATTTTTGTTCTATCTTTATATCTATCACTAATTCTATCTGTCATTTTATCTATCTATCTATCTATCGTTATGTCGTCACTCCTCCTTTTATCCTTCCTCTTGTGGTCATAAAGGGATGGACTCAGCCTATGGTGTCTAACTGATGCTCAGCTGATGGGGACACTAGCGTTTTAACCCTAATTTTACACTAATAATAGAAAAAGCTCAGTGTTTAACTGAATAAAGCTGATACGATGAAGCAGAATGGGTTTGTCAGTGGTGTATGCAGATCCGCGTGTCGAGCTCCTGCAGCGTCTCCTCCTCTCGTGATGGTGATCGTCGCATTAATATTTCAGACCGATGGACCCCTGTACTGAACCTGCACTGGACAGACATTAAACACACTGAAATTACGTTTCATCTGCATGCATGCGTGCACAAACACAACGCTTTTATACAGAGTCATATCTGAAGCTCGTGAATTTTGCAAGTCTTTTTGGGTTGACCTCTGAACTGAACTGACAGGAATGCACTGATTACTCTTAACCAATGGGGTGTTTTCACAACTCAAGTTGCTTAAGTGTGTCAAGGGTGGTCTGTGCATTTGGATGTGGCACTGATTCATGCAAAAATCATGCTATTCGAAAACTGAACTCGTACTTGTTTGCATTTGCCATTGCCCGTCAGAACCTCCTCTAATGAGTCCCACCTCTGATGCTCAACAATTCTGTAATATTGCATCGTCGTTAAGTCTTAATCCAGGTCAGACAGGTCATCGGCAGTGGCGGGAAATCCTCCATCCATCTGCAAATGGATGTGTGTAATACTCCCGGGAGGAGAAGCGGGGGTTAAATGCACAGGTGGAGCGTCTCGATCGATGTAATCGACTGATTTATTGACAGAACCTGTCCTGCTGATTGTTCATTTCCTTCTTCATCCACACAGCTCCACTAGTTTTATAGATATTTGGTTTCCTCTCTTTGAACATCATCACACACACCACAAAAAAACATATTTTCAACATAAAGCCGTTTGATGGTCTCATCTGCTTCCATTTTTATTTTAATAGTCTACGTTGCTTGATATTGCAAATTGGTATTTATTACACATTATCTGAACGTATTATCATAATCATAAAAGCTATTGCACACCGCTTTGTTAAACGTCTAGTTATTTACCTAATGGCTAATGAATGGGAAGTCTCGCACATTCAAAGATAATTTACTTCAGCATGCTCTCTTAATAAACTTCTTCGTGGTTTTGCAATTAAATGCTTTTATTCTTTTGCTCATTTGCTACTTAAATTGCACAAAGAGGGTAATTGGGAAATTGCTTTCAAAACACAAAAAAATGATTTTATGTCATGTTTTTTCAGGCACAGTTATTTTATTAGTGGTATTTTTAAAGTCAGGAATTCACTATTTCTATTGCTCATATTGAGGGCAGGGCGCACGTTAAAATATCCATAAACCACTAGACCAATGTTTTTGTTTGACTTGTGTACTAATATTATCCCAAATGTTTCCAACAATGTTTAAATCTAGAGAAATCTTCTACTTTAACCAGTGTAACGTGGAAACACCAAAGATGCTTTAATAATTATGTGTTTTATTAGACCAGTGAGCAACTGTTAGTCTTCTGGTTTGAATCTCTTTACCACAACATGTTTATACCCCAAAAGTAAACCAGACAACATTGTTTGTCAAGTGTCTAACAACATAATCAGAAAGAGCTTTATTTAAAGTAACAGTAATACAGCATTTTTTGCTGCACTGATTTAAAATGAATAAAATTTAGCAACACAAGTCACCCAACTTTTATAAGTACGATATTAAAACATCGATCTAGCTTACAATGTGCATATTAGCCATGTTATAACATAGCTCTCAACACACTTAAATGTATTTTTAGTATGATTAAGGAAACCTGCGCTGCGTTACCGCACACATTTTATTTGTTAAATAAACTGACCTGTATTATTAGAATGCAGTTGTTTCATTAGAATGAAATAAAATAATGTGAATTTAAGTTATCTAATGTAACTATAACAAAGTTCAAATTCAAGGTAGAAGGGGATGATTGTTAAACGTAACTTTAATAAACAAACAAACAAACAAACAAAAAAAAAACGACATCTAAGCATAATAAAAATGGCAACATAACATTTTGCCCGTCCTGCTTTATACCTATCTTTTTAGAGTGTAACGTTACGTTACGCCTTTGTTATTGTTTTGAATAAGCGACCGCTAGCGGTAAAACTTACATACTGTGCCTTTAAGACAGCGAATGGCCAATGTGACAAACTGGTACTGAATGTGCGCTCTTGCGTTGCTGTGGCGGTACAAAAACAAAATAAACAACAAAACAAAACAAAAAACTCTATACGCACTAAACACCCATGCTGCAATGGCACATTTCAGAAGACGACGTGAAATCGAATACGTTTGTATACATTTACGTTCAAAACTTGAAGTTCACCAATTTGTTAAAATCTGACTTTAATCTTAAAGGAGTAGTTCACTTTTAAAAAAACTTTTGCTGATAATTTACTCACCCCCATGTCATCCATGATGTCCATGTCTGTCTTTCCTCAGTCGAAAAGAAATTAAGATTTTTGATGAAAACATTCCAGGATTTTCTCCATATAATGGACTTCAATGGGGTCCAAACGGTTCAAGGTCCAAAAGACAGTTTCAGTGCAAACTACAAACTGTTCAAAGGGCTTTAAACGATTCCAGACGATGAATAAGGGTCTTATCTAGCGAAAAGATCGCTCTTTAAAATAACAAAGTTTACGTATTATTAGTATTATTAATAATACAATTATTTTTGTATTATTAGTGTAAAATTAAGGTTAAGACATTATCCCCATCAGCTGAGCATCATTTTAAACAAAACAGCCTGAGTCCATCCCTTTATGATCACATGAGGAAGGATAAAAGGAGTGACGACAGAATAATGTTAATAGATAACAAAAGAACGATAGAACGAGATAGATAGATAGATGCGCGTTTGTGACTCTCCTGTTTGAACTCGTTCATCAAAATGATCAAATCTTTTTCCGAGTCAATTTTGTTGAATGAACCAAATGACACGAAAAAAGTTTTATTCATTATGATGAACGAGTTCGAACAGGAGAGTCACGAACGTGCATCACAGAACAGAGCAAGGCGAGCATTTGAGCTTATAAAACTTAAACTTTGTTATTTATTTATTTATTAAATGAGCGATCGTTTCGCTTGATAAGACCCTTATTCATCGTCTGGAATCATTTAAAGCCCTTTGAACAGTTTGTACTTTGCACTGAAACTGTGTTTTGAACCTTAAACCGTTTGGACCCCATTGAAGTCCATTATATGGAGAAAAATCCTGGAATGTTTTCATTAAAAACCTTAATTTCTTTTCGACTGAAGAAAGAATGACATGGATATCTTGGATGACATTGGGGTGAGTAAATTATCAGCAAAAGCTTTTTTTTTTTTTTAAAGTGAACTACTCTTTTAAGTGTACATCAATGTAAAAAAAAAAAAAATTGATGTAGATGTAGATCTCTCAGCATCTCTATTCCTGCATCAATATACATCTGAATCACATGACCCCATATGGTATTATATTACATATAATTATGACTATAATTAAGAGGGCGGAAGCAACCAGTCACAGTTTTATTTGTTAGTCAAGAGGATGAATTGTGAGACTGAGAGTGAAAGATGGAAAGCAGCAAGAACAGATATAAAGACGTCAATCCCACGTCACTCCAACTCTAAAAACTAAAAAATATTCAGAGTAACAGAAACATCTTTACTCCAGCGACCTGGTCCACGACTACAACCAAGAGAGTTAGAGGCATGTGAATTTAAATGATGCAACTCATTAAAAGTATAGTCTTTCTTTGGATACTATGACCCCAAGGATGCGTATTTGCTGTCAGTGTGCGTGGGTTAGCTCTTTCTTTCGGTTTTATACGTGTAGAAGTGGTTTTGTCTCAAACGCTGCCAGCTAGGCCACAAAGGTCAAGCTGTTTCCCCATGCAGATGTAAAAAACAATATATATGATTCACATACAGCCATCAACATGGCTTCAGTCCTTAAACCCCAATCAACATATTACCTCTGGCTTCTAAATGGGAAACTAATCCACTTGAGGATAATTATCATATACAGTTATCCTCATAACACACTACTTAGCGAGATGTTTAAACATTCATCAATCACATGTCCTTCCAAATCTGTATGCTTTTATTTGTGAAAAGACAAAAGATAACCAGATGCACTGTAAAACGCCTATTAATATATTGTTGGAAGAGCAAAAATATTTAAGTTGAATGATATGTTTAAGAAGTCATATTATATTAAGTCTGCAAAAATATTTTTGAAAAATAAATAAATAAATGAAGGGATTTTTCAAATCCAGTGGAAACACAAATCTAGCCAATATTTGCTAAAAGTATTAAGGCCAGCTTTATGCTATACAATATTTTAATGCGTATAACAGAACATATATGTTGTTTTGTTGTTAAAATTAACATGTACAAACATTTGATATAATATCAAAAGAACATTATTAAATTGTCAAGGTTTCTACATGTGAGAGCGGATGGATCCTATGCAACACTTTAATATGTAAAACCTTTATTTTTAAAAAATAGGGTTTATAAGGTTAAAACCTTTGCTTTTATTGTGCTCTAGCCTTTTTATTGTATGTAAAAAAGAAACTGCATGAAAATTCCTTTGGTAAATGAGTTTATAACGACACAAGGATGAGTAAATAATGACGAGCTGGACTTTCCTTGAGTCTTTCTCCATTCTTCTCTTCTGCGGATCAATCGATCCGTCAGTCTCCTGAGAGTCGCCCTGCACATGATGGTCATTAAACCTTCACTGAATACTGCACTCCATCCAGGAGAGTCTTTGTGTAACTGCTAACAGAAGTAATACATTGGAGAGAAACCAGGACTTGCATATTGGCATGGTTTTCAGATTTTGTTTTTAATGAATGCCATTCTGCTTCTTGAAACCTCTCAGCCGTCTGTCACGCTTTCTGCATCAGTTCCTTGGAGAGGTTTATGTCGACATTGCAGTTCTAGTGAAGCGCTGCCATTTTTCTCCTGGAGACGCTCAGGGTCTCGTTGTGCCATGAGAGGTTATGGAGGGCAGATTGCATACAGCCTCTCTTCTGGTCTTTCGTATTATTCATACAACTTGGATGGAAATGAGAAACCTTTGGATACAAGTTGGAATATTGGCTTCATTATTAACAATGTGAGAGGCCAAAAACTTTGAAAACTACTTTAGATAAAATATAAATAGAGCTGCAAGCAGAAATTAAAGGAAGTGACATCATGTACCACAACAACATGCATCATCATGCATCTTCATGCATCATCTTGTATCATCATGTATCATCATGCATCTTCATGCATCATCTTGTATCTTCATGCATCATCATGCATCTTCATGCATCATCTTGTATCATCATGTATCATCATGCATCTTCATGCATCATCTTATCATCATGCATCTTCATGCATCTTCATGTATCATCATGCATCTTCATGCATCATCTTGTATAATCATACATCATCATGTATAATCATGCATCATCTTGTATCATCATGCATCATTATAAATCTTCATGCATCATCTTGTATAATCATACATCATCATGTATAATCATGCATCATCTTGTATCATCATGCATCATTATAAATCTTCATGCATCATCTTGTATAATCATACATCATCATGTATAATCATGCATCATCTTGTATCATCATGCATCATTATAAATCTTCATGCATCATCTTGTATAATCATACATCATCATGTATAATCATGCATCATCTTGTATCATCATGCATCATTATAAATCTTCATGCATCATCTTGTATCATCATGTATAATCATGCATTATTTTGTATCATCATGCATCATTATAAATCTTCATGCATCATCATGCATCTTTATGTATAATCATGCATCATCTTGTAACATCATGCATCATCTTGTATCATCATGCATCATCCTGTATCTTCATGTATCATCATGCATCTTCATGCATCTTCATGCATCACGACTAAAGGCCCCCAAAATGCCATTTGCATGTAAACAAATGGCCAAAACGCATAAAAAGTGAGCATAAAAAGTCTTTAGTTGAGAATGGTGTCATGTAAACGTCCTCTAAGTTCAAGATTTATATGGAGTTTTTAGTTCCTTCCCACAATCGCCTTTGCAAACTCCACACCATGCTCAAAAGTTTACATACTCCTGCAAAATGTTGATTATTTTAACAAATTAAGAGTGATCCTACAAAATGCATGTTTTTATTATTTACTACTGTCCTGAATAAAATATTTTTACATAAACGATATTTAAACATAGTCCACAAGGTAATATATTTATATAAATGACCCGTTCAATACCCTTTATTCTTAATACGGTGTAACCGAACGATCCAACCATTTTGTGATGTTGTTCTTCAGTCCCTTGTTTGTCCTGAACAGTAAAACTGCCCAATGTTCTTCAGAAAAATCCTCCAGCTCCTTAAATTTCTTCAGCTTTCCAGCACCTTTTGCATATTTGGATCCTTTCCAGCAGTGACTGTATGATTTAGACATCCATCTTTTCATACGGAGAGCAAACGCAACTATTAAAAAAGGTTCAAACCTGTACAAACTGTACTTAATTTCTCTTCCGGGAAACATTCAATATCTTCTGTTCCTACCGAAGTACTAAATGATTTTTTTTTTAAATATATTTCAACAAAATAAGATACCCCCTCTAAGCCTAGGTTGCATAGGGCATAATTTTCATATTAAACTTAATATGAATTAATAGATTTAAGTAATAAATTAAATAATATGAAATAAATTTTAGTCAATTTCAAGTCATTTAATAAATGCTGCATTGAAAATATGCATTGTGAAGTGCTAATTAAAGTACTTATTTGGCATAAAACAGGACAGCAGATACGCTTGTAAGCAGATTTAAACCTGTTTTTGAGAACTGCTTATTGCAGGCCAGAAACATATACACGCGCATGCAATTGCAATTGAACTTGAGTATATGACTGTGTGCTCATACACGTATTTGCTTAGAATACATTTTGGCCTAATTTTTAAAAACACTTACGTTTATTTACTATATGGATTAGTATAAACAGCTTGTCACTTACAGGACAACGACTGGGAGCCTTACGTCAGGTTTTGGGAGAGTATTAAAAGGTCACATGTTTGAAATGTAATTGGAGTGTAATAATGTGGCATTTTTAGGAATCGATGTTGAGGGGTTTGTGGTGACCGTTTAAAGCTTAAAACCATGAACGCTTGACCTTTCAACCAGCGAACCTTCTTTACATATCTCACTGCCACTAGTGAAGCTTTGACTCGCATCAAAACTACTCCTGAAATGGCCATTTGAATCCCATTTTGATTCTCTCACTAATGGATTTTGCCGTGTTCATATTTACCAAGCCTTAAATTTAGCAACAGAATGTTATGATCATTCAAGGTGGATTGTCTGATGCACTTTGCCAAAATGATGAGCTGATGCACAAGTCTGGATCTCTAGACCTCCATTTAGACTCTTACTCAACATAATAAGCCACAGTTTGTCTCTCCGCACCTCCTCGAACAATGCGCTTTCACATGAGGGCGAGAAACCACACTTAGGTCATGATGGCTGCATTCAACAGGTCCATACCATCGCCGGACCGACGGAAGGAATGTTTCGCTGAGAAATCTCTCGGTTGGTTTTCAACGTTGGGTTATCTGCATTGCAAACTGCCTAATCCCGGAGGAGATGGCGGTGATGATGTTTATGTTTGCGGATGTCTGGTGAACGCCGGGAAGGGTTTGGGAGGAAGTCAGCAGTTATGGGTTTGAGGAATGCTGATTGAGATCTTTTGCACAATCGCAGAGCTGTTGTTGCTTCAGTTTAAAATACGTAAGCATTGACATATTTAAGGCCAAATGCAGTGGCACGATGTGCTATCCAATTAGGGTGTGAAATATTGGAAGTATGAAAACTGACATTTACTGAAGAGAACATATTGCTGATTATTTCCCAACCTGTATAATGAAGAGCTGAATATCTAACCAAATATTGAGGCAAGAGGAAGTTTTCGAGCTCTAGGTTTGAATGCTCATTAATTTCCTCATTGTTGCGGCTCCTCTCTTCCCAGTCTGTCAGTAACGCTCTGTTCACTTCCTGTCTCTATGAAGCCCCTCCTTCTGAAAAGCACACTGTGCTCTGATTGGTCGGCTGGAGCAGCGTGTTGTGATTGGTCGAGTGCTTCGAGTGTGTTTGGGAAATGTCCCGCCCCACCAGTTAACACACTACTATCTAACTTAACCAGGCCCCGCCCCTTTATTCTGCGTGTTAAATATTTAAATGAGGAATATTGTGACGTGTTCGTTCCCGGATAAAACTCAACACTACACTCTCAGAAAAAAAGGTACAAAAGCCGTCACTGGGGCTGTACCTTTTCAAAAGGGAAAACTTTTGTCCATTTTAGGAACTAATATGTATATTTTAGGTGCTAATATGGACATTTAGGTGCTAATATGTACATTTTAAGTACTATTATGTACATTCTAGGTGCTAATATGGACATTTTAGGTGCTAATATGGACATTTTAGGTGCTATTATGTACATTTTAAGAGCTAATATGGACATTTTAGGTGCTGTTATGTACATTTCAGGTGCTAGTATGTACATTTTAGGTGTTATTATGTATATTTCAGGTGCTAATATGCACATTTTAGGTGTTAATATGGACATTTAGGTGCTATTATGTGCATTTTAAGTACTATTATGTACATTCTAGGTGCTAATATGGACAATTAAGAGCTAATGTGTACATTTTAGGTGCTAATATGGACATTTTAGGTGATATTATGTACATTTTAGGAGCTAATATGTACATTTTAGGTGCTAATATGGACATTTTAGGTGCTATTATGTACATTTTAGGAGCTAATATGGACATTTTAGGTGCTGTTATGTACATTTCAGGTGCTAGTATGTACATTTTAGGTGTTATTATGTATATTTCAGGTGCTAATATGTACATTTTAGGTGTTATTATGTATATTTCAGGTGCTAATATGTACATTTTAGGTGTTAATATGGACATTTAGGTGCTATTATGTTCATTTTAAGTACTATTATGTACATTCTAGGTGCTAATATGGACAATTAAGAGCTAATGTGTACATTTTAGGAGCTAATATGTACATTTTAGGAGCTAATATGTACATTTTAGGTGCTAATATGGACATTTTAGGTGCTACTATGGACATTTTAGGTCATATTATGTACATTTTAGGAGCTAATATGTACATTTTAGGTGCTAATATGGACATTTTAGGTGCTATTATGTACATTTTAGGAGCTAATATGGACATTTTAGGTGCTGTTATGTACATTTCAGGTGCTAGTATGTACATTTTAGGTGCTATTATGTATATTTCAGGTGCTAATATGTACATTTTAGGTGTTAATATGGACATTTAGGTGCTATTATGTATACATTTTAGGTGCTATTATGTACATTTTAGGTACCAAAATGCACCCTTTAGGCACTTTTGAAAAGGTACAGCCCAAGTGACAGCTTTTGTACCTTTTTCTCTGAGAGTGTACTATGGAGGCTTTTCAGGAGTTCAGAAATATTACACACTAAAGACTGTTTAAAATGTAAAAACAGCATAATAGGTCCTGAAGATTTACAGTACTTTTCCACAGCGCACCAAACCCGGCAGCCGGTGATTAGGTGACTGGGTTCTGACTTCTAATAATTTAATTTGCGCTTGGCATGTAGAAAATAATAGTATCAGTGAGTTCCGGATCATTAGGAATGCTTACAAGAAGAGTATTCAGGTCTCCTTGTAGAGAAAGACGTGCTCTAATCGTCATCAAATCAATATCCTTCAGTCCATTAGGTTATTTAGTGTCTTTGGATAAACAATGGGCTGAACGTCCATTCTCGTAATAAACATCAATGCATATTTTCAATCGTTTATTTCTTTAAAGCTGCCATTCAGTCACCTTTACGTCAATATTAATTGATGATCTGCCATCCTAATGAGTTTCCTCGGGGACAGAAATGTTGCCACATCAATTATTTCAATGCAGAAAGTCTCAATTAAGGGTTCATGCCAGAGCTAATACATCACAATTCTTAGGTCAGATGTCTTAAATGAGGTATTCATCATTATGGATTTTTTCTTGTTCCCATGGATAGTCCCTTATCAAATACAAAACCTTAGTGATTAAAGCCTATGTCGCATGATGTTTGTCTGGGGGATTTTTGTGTAAAGGAAACAGAAAATGTATTTCAAGTGGAAAGAGATGAGCTGGAAAACAAATCTAGCTGTAGTCTTTCACTTTCCAACAGGGAAACAAAACATAATGTCACCATGTTCATTGCAAGGTTATTAGTTTTCTCTATTATGCTCATGGGATATTCCCATTGATTACTTTATGTAGCTCTTGTTTTGCCATTTGTGTTAACATGAAACTTAGTAGTGCATGGCATATTTCAAGAGAATCATTCAAATTGGTATAGAAGCATAAAATTTGGCACAGATACTCTCTAAGGGTCACTTTTTGGGAAAAAGGCGTTGGCCACCCAAAAATTCAACATGGTGGCCATTTTTTCAACATAATGTCAAATGCTGATTATGTCAACCGTTCAAACTACTGTGAAAATACTCTCTTCTCTCAAAAAAATTTTTTTTTTTTTGAAAACGGTGCTTGTCCCCTTAAAAAGTTTAAGATGGTAACCATTTTTTTCAAGATGGCCGCCATTCTTCTTGAATCCTTAAATCTTTTTTTCAAAGGGTGATGCTATCATGAAATTTGGTACAAATATTCTTCAATGAACATTATTATCATGGAAAAAGGTGTGTGCCACTCAAAAATTCAAGATGTTGACCATTTTGATTTGAGTGGCACATGCCTTTTTCCAAAAGCGTGTTCCTTGAAGAGTATGTCTTGTATGACTAATTTTACGCTTGCCATTTGAACAATTGAAATAATTCATATTCAACAGGAACGGTGGCCATCTTTATAAATGGCGACCATCTTGAATTTTTGAGGGACAAGCATCTTTTTCCAATAACATGTTCTTTAGAGAGGATATTATGCTTGGATCACTGTTTGAATAATTGATATAAAAGCATTTAATAGCAATGGCGGCCATCTTGAAAATTGGCCGCCAAATTGAATTTTTGAGTGGCCAATGCCTTTTCCCAAAATAGTGGCCCTTAGAGAGTATCTGTACCAAATTTTAAGCTTCTATACCAAAGTGAATGATTTTTTTTACTAATCTGCTATACTATAGCTGGTTTTTGCAAATCAAATAAATGATTTAACATTAGTAAATAAACCTGACTAAAAATTACAAATAATGCGAGTCAATAATAACTTGCTCCATTTTTCATTAAGTGTTTAAATGTACTTTTAACCCTCCAGTGCTGTTCAGTCATTTTCCATCATTGAAAGAGTGCATTAGAAATGAATGAATGGGAAATGAGTTTGGAAGGGTTCGGTACTACATAAAATCTCGCTGAAAGCTCATTTTTGGAGATATCAACCTCAAATTTGGAGCACAACTTTTCCAGCTTTGATTTTCTCAGTAAAACGAATTTCGGAAAATATATATTTCGTATAAAACTTGAAAATGGGATTGTTGTGCTTTTTTCAAGTTCACTTTTTTAAACTTCAGCAATAATCTGAAGCCAAGTATCACTTTTAAAAAGAGATCGGAACTTTTGTCTATTAAACTCTGCTTATATTTTCTGTACACGTTTCCCTCTTTTTCTTTACAGTCGTTCAGATTGCCACCATTATTTACTAAATGTTTTGGTTACACTTTATTTTAAGGTGGCGCAGTTACATTTTGCATATTCAAATAAGTACTGAGTAATATTTATTAATGCATATAGAGTTAAGGTTTGATTTTGGGTTATGCATATAATTTGCTGCTATTACTATATGCATCAATGTGTAACTAATAAAGTGTTACCAATGTATTATTGTGAGTGAATCTATCTCAGATAAACCTGCCCCAATATAGTTTATAATTTACTGTTTCATTTTACTGATTACTTTTCAATTATGCACTTGCAGGCTTCATATTAAAAGTAATAATGCCTGGCCATATAGGGGCCTGTGGGCGAAAGGCTCTCACTCACTCATCTAACATGTAAACTGTTGCGGATTCAGCCATCTGAATCTAATCGTCACCATCTAAAGAGCACAACAGGCCTTTAGCTTGTTGATTTAACAGTACTGTAGCCCACATCCATTGTACCCTCTGGAGATTCACTGTTGTTTCCACGGCAACAAGCAGACCCTTGCCCTTCCCAGGGCTCCTGACATTCATTTGGACTATACCACCTCAGACTGTAAATCGGGGGGCATTATCACATCTAATATGACTAGTCTTCTGACTACATTCCATAAACTACACATTGCTAACGTTTTTTTTTAAATTACTTAACATATAATAATGAAACAAATATGTATATAACGTAGATTTTAAGCATATTTGCCGTTAAAGCAAGCAACAACCCCCGCCCCCCCTTCCAGTCACATGACTTGGTCCCTCCTCCCACGATCTGTCAGAGCAGCTTGTTGCACGACCAGCTTGGTAAACTAACTTGAGTTCGGCGTTAAAATCTAAACCAGTTGCCTGACAAATCGCGTTTCGCGCGGACCGACGAGAATGTTCGCTTCGGTTAGAAAACAAGCCTTAATTTCTTTGACTTAACGAGTCATTTACGGCAGTTTCCATCGAGCTCTTTTTGCTGTCTGCGTGATTTGTGGTCAAGCGGCGGCAGGTCATGTTAACCAGGTAAGCAGCAGGTTAAATTCCCGCGTTTTCAGTAGCGAAAAGCTATATTTGACTGTTTATTTTCAATAGAAAATGTTCAATGTCATTACAGTGCTTGTCATTGCCGAGAAAGATAGAGTGAGTGTGTTTAGCTAACATTGGCTTCGTCGCTCAGTGATGTCGACATGGGTTTAGTAATGTATGCTCTCCTTGTTGCCGAGCGAAAAATAATGGATTGGAAAAATGAAAGTGCGCGATTGAGCCTGAGAAGTTCCCATGTTTACGTTACATGAAACGCCCGCGTGCTGCCCCGTTGGTGGCAGTGAGTTTGACGTTAGAATCGATGAAAAATATAATTTGACAGCTCATTCTTCGGGGCGTTTTAGTTGTCAACGGTTCTTTTTCCGCGTCATCGCTCCGTTACTTCGTGATGGGAATTAATTTGAATCTTATCACGACAGTTTATATAAACCGCCTTCCGAGTTTAAACGCGTATAATGGTGCAACAACTTAAATAAAACAATATGAACATGTATATCTTTAAAGTATTTAATATTCTAAAATAATGCCTTGATACATTTCGTTATAAATCGACCAAGATCAGAAATAATCGGCTCGATATTCTCTTCGAAATAAATAGTTTTGTGTGTGGTAACGCACACACATAGATGACGAATGACGTTTATATTCTTTACTTCAGACTTGCCTTCTGGTCTTTTCCCCCGTCACCATCGCTGCGTGAGGAGAATGTAATGACGTCAGTTTATAAATAACCCGCGAATCTCGAACATTTCTGGCTTTGCTGGCTTGATATGTACAAATTGACATATGGTTAACCCCTCAAGACTAGTCCCGTCACGAAACCGCTCCCAAATCCCGAGCCACACCCCGTGCGCGCGCAGAGCACGTGAGAGCCGGACAGCTAATGCTTTATCATTATCATCATCACCAACACACAACTACTTCAACTCTTCACATCACGCGCTTTATATACATTGTTTTTTTGTTTTTGTTTGCGCGTCTGTCGTTGTCTATGGTTCAGTATTAGATAAGAACACTTTCAAGACCGTATTCATGTAACGTGTTAGTTCAAGGTGGTTAGATATATTATCATGGTTCATATCCCAAAAATAGTATCATGATAAATGATGTTAAAAAACATCTTTTGCATGTATTTCAAGTTTGGGCCGAGACATGCAAAATGAAAGGTGATTTACCTGAGAAAGTGCTGAGAGACATAGATATGGAAGAGGATATATGCTAAGATGCTTTTCTAAATCTCAATAAGCATAATGCAAGTATGACCCAAATAGGAATCTAATTCCATGATCTCATTTTTATTTGCCCTCACAGCAAGTATCGCACCTTTCTCATTGTTTTTGTGAATTAAGCCTCTGTCTGATGATAGTCTGCACACGGTTGTTCAAGATAATGATTCTTATTCAGTGAGGATGTCTAACGGGGTAGACGCCACAATTTAGCTTTGCATCTTAGTATAATGCGCAGTTTACTGTAGACATGTCAGAAAAGAGCTGACTAGAACAGGGGTCTTCTAGATGAAAAAGTTATATTGTGCTGAATTATTAATAGTCTCACAATAAAATGTATTAAGTGTAATTAAAATGTGTTGTTTACCATTAAAAATAAGTATTGATGGGCCTGTTATGCATTAATGTGGTACGACATGACCTGTGCTAGAAATCTTTATGTAAATGTAGTTGAGGTTGGATGAATTTGCATCAGGCCTGTCCTATGCAAAAACCTTTACATTAAATTAATGCTTATGGATATGAAAAGTCTTTGCATTTCCATTTATTCGTTTAGTGGACACTGTGCTTTATTTGCATTTCTCCAATGCTGATTGCAAATGAAACATGCAAGGACGCTTCACACACAGTATTGTACATTTATGTTACTTCAGATGCACACAGAAAAACCTTGATTTGTGTCACGTCATCTCTGCAATCCGTCCAATGCTGCAAAGAATCGATTATACTCTGAAACGGGAAGCTCAGAGGTGGTTTACATTTCTGTTGAACATTAACAACATGACACGTTTGATAAAGTAATCATTAAACGGCTTCACGAGAGCTTGAAATCGTGATATGCAACGTAATTAGTCAGAGCTGCTCAGATAAATGAGGAGAAAGCTAAATATTTAGGCTTGTGTCTCAATCTATAATAAGCTTTTAACATCCTATGATTTTCCTGATGGGTTGAATTATTTACGTGACACTAAACAACGCAGAACCTTAAATTGTGAATGCACAGAAATGCTTGAGAAAGTTGATTTTCTTCCTTAATTTCATACTATCTTAGAATCAAAATGATAAAATAGTATTGCCTCATTCTTATTTTAAAGTAAGAGCGGCACATCTGTTTGTAACTTCAATATGCATGAATTTCCAAACTGGTATTTGTATCATATTATTTGAACGTATTTTTCATCATATTCATAACCACATTGGTTTGTTGCGCAAGTGTTTCTGAACTTTGTTATTCTTCTAGTTTGCACATGCAAAGAAAGCCTAGCCTACTTCCACATTGAAAAATAAGGTGGATAAATTTGGACAACACCGTACACCTGTATAATTTGTGCATTATTATTTGAATAAATGCTTTGGTTTTCAACCTTGATTCTAAATGCCAAAGGAGCAATTTCAGAAATGAGCACTTTAAACCAGTGAGAGTGTTTAGTGTAATCACATAGAGTTGACTGTCAGGGTCATCAGGGTTAGTTGGCAGCTGCATAGAGAGCGAGTGTGTGTCTCGCCTCATTGATGTTTAAGCATTGCTTTGTTTTAACATCGTTTGCCGTTGCTTTTGTAAAAGCACTCTGGCTGTCACATAATTGCAGTGCGCCTGCGGGAACCTGAGCCCCTAAAAGCAGGAGGCTTCAGCTGTTCTATTGATTCGGATGGAAACAGTGCGAAGCGGCTTCTGACTCATCACTTCTACCCGACTGCATCATCGCTCACGTGACGCGAGAGAGGAGGATATGTGTGTCCTCGTCGCCCTACGGTAACGATGCTCATTGTCATAGTGATGGGTTGCCAGGGGATGCAGAGACCTTGGAGGCAGGCAGAGATGCTGCGTTTCGTTTGACGGAGGTGTGTTAGACATGCGAGAGAATTCAAAGTCTTTTTTCGGCGTGACTACACAAACACTGCCTTGAGGGTAGAGGTCGACCGATATGGGTTTTTTCCTGGCCGATATTTAGAAATCGAGGCAGCCGATGTCTGATATATGATACCAATTTTTTTTTTTTTTTGATATGTTTGGCCGATTTTTCTCTTTTTTCCCCCTTTCATCTCATAAAATCTAACAGTTAATAAGAAATGAAACAGAAAATTGCTTAAATTACATTTATTGAACAACTGAACACAAGCCTTTCCAAAGCGCACACATACATATATATATGAAGAGTTCAGATGCAAAAGCCTCTAAATAAATGCCATTTGAAATTTTCTTCTTTAATGATAGTTTTTATCAAACTTGTATATTTAAGTTCAGTAATTTCACTTAAATGGCGATGATAATTACCTATTAATTGTTATTTAAGTGAAATTCCTAAACTTAAATATACAAGTTTGATAAAAATCATCATTAAAGAAGAAAATTTCAAATGGCATTTAGAGGCTTTGGCATCTGAACTCTTCATATATATATATATATACTGTGTGTATATATATATATATATATATATATATGTGTGTATTGCCTATGTTAAATATTAAATACACAAAACCGAGATGCTGTGTTTGATGGAGGTGTTAGACATGTCAGAGAATTCAAGGACTTCACAAACACTGCCTTGAGGACATGTAACTTTGAAGACATGTTGAAAGAATAGTTCACTCATAAATTAGGATTTTGTCACCATTTACTCAGCCCCATAGCGTGGCATACCTGTTTTTTTTCTGTCTGCTGTGAAGAAACTTGGCAGAAAGTTCATGCTGCCCTTTTCCATGCAATCAAGGTGCATGATGATTGAACTCGCTAAAGGACAAAAAAGCACCATATAGTTAGTTCACATAAAAAGATAAAGTCATACGATAGCTTTGCACGAGGAACAGAGTGAAATTAATAATTATGTTTAATGATAATCTCGTAGCCCTGACCACACCCAGAATTATAGCAGCACGGTTCTGGAATTGATAATTTTTTTGTTTTGTTTCAAATACAGATCACAATTCTCACACTATTCTGAACTGACAACTAAACAAAATAGCATGTAATTTGCTAGAGGTTCTGACAAATTGCTGCTGTCTATTTAAAACATTTTTAATTTGTTAAAAAAAATCTTTCACTGGTTTCATTACTGGATGAATCAGCATTTTGAGCAAATCGTTTCAATTAATGTTTCAGTCAGTGTAGCCTGGGTTTCCCCATACTGCTTTGCCACAGCGCGATTTTATTCACGCTGCTAGGCAGTCTGTATACCATGGACCAAATTTTCGCCTCATCTAGCCAATCACAGAAGGGGGAGGGAGCAAGATGACGATGTCTATACGACGCACCGAAGCAGTTTGTTTATACCTACGGATCCAACATGGCAGCAGACGCGAAGTTTGTAGCCTTTCGGCCGTTTCACACCGCAAGCGTGAGCGCCACTTGAGCAGCGCGTCAGCGTAACTACATCGTCACTGCAGAGAGTATTCACACTGGAAGCGTTTGTACAGTGTCACAGCAAAGCTATATCGTTAGCCTCATAGCATAATTGCCTCATTTTTTGTTTTTTCTTGTTTTCCAAAGACATTGAAATATGATGCTATGAGGCTAACGATTTATAAGCGGGCAATTCTTTACGAAGCCAACTATATTTTTTTTGAAGTTGGTCATTATAGATAGTCTTGAAAGTTTCTAATGGGGAGGTGTACAATATTCGCATATAAATGTTAAACAACAAAACAACCAAGAAAATGGCTCCAATCTATTAATTTCAGTCATACTTTTGATATGTTTACAAGACTACAACTCCCGCGGATAAAAAATAAAACGCGCAAATATAAGCCACACACTCGGGTTTGATTTGGGTTGTGCTAGCCTATGTAGCTGTCTGTGTATTACATAAACTAAAAGAACATTTATATATAATATTTTCTGGCTAGTTTACTTTAGTTTTTTTTTTATAATACATGCTTGCCATGTATAAAACATTTCCAGGTATAGAGATTCATCTTTGTCACAGTTTGGGAAAGTTTGGGAAAATATGTTCCCAAACAATTCTCTGTTGCCAGGGCGTAAAAATGGGGGAATACCTTTAAGATCAGGGTTCAGGAGCCTGTCATCGGAAGCTCTGAGGTCAGCCTGCCAGTTTTGGGAAACTCGGCCAACAACAGAGCCTCAGAGAGGGAATGCGTGACGCTATTGGCCAGTTAGCGGATGGGCGGGCTCTTGCCGGAGGCAGTCTGGCAGGAATGGGTTGGTTGCGGGAGAGGAAAGGAGGGGAGGGGTGTGGGAATGGCTGGAAATGTTTCAGCCAGATAGTTGAGCAGCGAGCAGACGCGCTGGTCCTTTCTGCGCTGTTGCTGAGAGAAAATCCCCGTCTCGGCATGGGCCGCCAGCTCGCAGCTTTGCATAGGGAATGACAACGCATCACATGGTCGTTTTATACCGGGAGAGCGTGAAGTGATTGCTGTACCAGATGCACACAAACTGAGCAGGAGCGAGAGTGCGACGTGAAGAGAAAGGACTTCGTTTATTCCAGCAAGGTGGGAAGAGTAGGGATCCTTATATCCTTTAAAGTTCCTGTTTTTCCCAACACGAGGAATTTTGCTGCAATATGCTGCATGCGGGCAGGGGTGTGGAAAGAGAGGGAGGGAAATCTGAGTTGTGTCAGTAAGTTACTCTGTCTTTATCCCATGTGTATCCCAGTCTTTCCGGTTTCTCTCCCTTTGAATTCTTGAACATCTGGAAGTTAATTTACGTTTTAAGAGTGTAGTGCCGATTTATGAGAGTTTGGTCTTATTGTTGCAGCATTTGCTTTTTAAGATAAAGTTTTGCTTTATGAAATTGAAAAGGCAAGGAAATTATGGTAGTCTTTATCCCATATCCCAAATCTTTCCAATTTCTATCCTTTTCCATTCTTCTTGCCGTTTTTAAGAGTATAATGCTTATGTTTATGTAGTTAGAATGACTAATTTGTGAATTTGGTCTTGAACCTAAGGCATGTGTAGCATTTCTTGAAATTATTTTCCAAACCTATCCAAAGGTTTTAGTCCAGTCTGATTAGCAAGGGCTTAATGCAAATTTACTGAACGCCAGCATCATTCATGTTGGCCCGATCAGACCTCCGGTCTTACTAGATGTACAATCCAGACTTTAAAAGAGCAGGACCTGCGGCGTGGCAGGAAAAGGCCGCGTTTGTGTCGAACATTTGGCAAACGTGTTGGGAGGAAGAGCGTGTTTTTTTTTAAAGAGGGAGACTGACTCTGCCCTTCCCGTTAAAAAACCCATGAAAACAGTCTAGGCAGCCACTGATTGTTTATTAGCCAAAGCCGTGAGAGCAACAGCTCTCCTCTGAATCGATCAGAAACACGTTTAGTCGGACTCGGAAAGGTAATTAGCTGGCACCTTTAAACGCTTTACAACTGCCAGGCGTGTTTCATGAACAAATTACCCTTTATTACTTGACTATTTTAGTTGGGAGTGTCGTATGGCGCACTTCTAAAGAGAAACGAGATTTGTGCCAGCACCTTCCTGTCAAGGTGAAAGTTTGCTGTAGAAGATTAGATAGAAGTTAATGTTGTTTTCAAGATTCTGGCTCCTTTACCAGCCTGTAAAGGTAAGTCAGCGAGTCATAATTAGCTTTTTTCCTGAGATAAGTTGCAGGATATTTACTGAAAACACAGCGCAAATGTCTGTCAGTCGCTAAGTAGATCATATCTGTGCCTAAATGATCTTCTTAATTAAATTGCACATCAGTTTCAAACAGCCCGAGGAAATGAGCGCCAGGCATGGCTGCCATCCACAATGCTATAAATAACTAGAGACGATGATCTGGGGGATAAAAGCAGCCTTGGTGTTATGAAGATAATAACTTGGGTCACCGGGATTCAGTTTTACATTAAGGCTATTATCATATGACACACCCGTTTTTGCTGACCACATCGAATCAAGGCTGCAGCGCTTTACAAACTGCAACTAGCCTACCGTCTGTCTTCGTATTGCAAGCTTGCAGAGTTGTAGATTGTTTTAAACATGAGAATTTGTTTTTAATTCCATTATTGTGATTGTTTATCAGAAGACGCTTTATATTCATTCGGCTGTACAGAATGACTGCAGCGGAACATATGACTTTAATGTATGTTTGACATTTAGGCTAACTCTTTGACTGTGAAGACATTAAGTGGCATGATTAAACAAAAGTGGTTTTAGTTATCTAAAATTCTTCCAGCTGTAGAAAATGTGGCCTTGTTACCTTCAAAACAGCGATCGCCTTGACTTTGTCCTTAGCCTGCTCTATGATATGATGATCATGTCATTGCAAAAAACCTGTCCCCCCCTCCAAACTTCAGCGATTTCATTGGTCTACTCAGTCACACAGTCATCTGTCTGGAAAGATTCAGTTTCAGTTTCAAACCAAGATGTGCTACCAATGCTATACGAGGTTAAGGTTAGGGTTTAGTATTTTCACCAATGAAATCTTTAGAAATTGGGTTGTTTGGGAAACAAAATCACATCAATTACAACCACCTCTTAACCACATATCTTCTCGCATGACGTTTTGGTCAACCGGAGGCAAAAAAATTAGGAGCAAATTAGGAGACCAATATGATGCAATTCCCGCTGGCTTAGGCAACCCAAATCCTGGTCTGATGCCATGGAGGATTACCCCACATTCATCCTTGGGTTTGGAAGCACTATTATTGTAACAAAAGAGTGTTTGAATGGCAGAACCAGTTTGGAAAAGCCTACTCTGCGACCCCAACGCCAGTTCACCGGCGGTTATACTGTAATTTTGTATACTGTAATACTGTAATTCTCGACTAAAGTTGTAAATGGAATTGTTCTTATGATTCATTATCTTTTAGACAGAAGATCTGTAATTGGCATTGATTTGGCTTAGGGATGTAGCGATTACCGGTTTCATGATAAAATGTCCTCATGGTTAGTGTTATCGTTTAAAATCTGATTATCGCGATATTTACAATGTTTTCGTGCACTATATTCCAAAACTTCTGGAGCCATTCGAAAGCTTAATGTGAAGTTTGGCTACGACCTTAACTCACTCCTAGATCAATGTTTCCATTATTATACTTTATTTGTAGAAGAAGGTCTATGGTTTTTCATAAAAGTACTTTGTCTTAAATCTTTTTATTTCGGTTTCTAAATCGGTCTTTCTCCCATCTGTCTGGTAGATCATACTGTCAGTAGATATGATCTAAGCATCAACATCTCTTTTTACTTTTCAATGCGAGGCACATTGTGACTCCATATTGCTTCAAGCACGTCATTCTGCGCACTGGATGTGCATAAGCGCTTTGCCGCTCTGTATTCGAGCCTTTCATATTAGGCATATAAAACCTTTGCACAATGAAATATTATGATTTTTAATGATCTTTCTTGTTCAGTCTTATCTATCAAATGTTGTTGCCTCATGAAAAAAACTATACATTTAAAATAAATGCATAAAATAAAATGCAATAAATACATTTATTTGCTTTTCATCAATGTATTTTATACAAAGAGCAATTTGCTCTGAATTATCCACTAACCTCATTAGCTACTTAATAACAAATTAATTCGCAACCTAGTTATGTACCTCACAAGTAACCCAGAAGTTAGGTCATGTTAGCTGGGTGTTACGTTATGTAAGTGTTGTAAAGCGATAAATGGGGCGGAAAATGATTTTATCAATCAAAAAATATTTTTGTAAAAAAAAATAATAATAATCTCCTCCAAATGAGCCATAGATTGGGCAACTTAAGCTACATTTACATGCCATGCACCCAAATAATTTATTTAAAATCTGATTCGTGGCTTAATCGGACTGAAAAGGCTTAAATGATGCACCTCAGTCGATCCAGTTGAGCTCTTTCCAAATGCAATATCAATGTCTGTAGACCTAAAGTAATCTGATCACAAATTGTGTACGATTGACCAATTTACTCATGCAACTCGTATTGTATTGAACCAAAGGGTTGCTAAGAACCAGAATATAAAAGGACATTAAGATATTTTTAATGCTTCTTGAGTTACAGGCATGAAAAACACATTTTTTAACGCCCACTGTTGGCATATATTGCAACAAAAATGGCCAAGTAAACATATTTATCTAACAGACCTACCAATGATGCTGCCATCTTTCTAAAGTCAGTTTTACCCCCCGTAATTTGACCGTGGGTCCTTAAAAAGTATTAAAATGTCTTAAATTGAGATTCGATAGGTCTGAAATATTTTTGGTCATATTACCAATAAAATGTCTCCAGTCTGATGGACCCAATGTCCGTCAAATAACTCGAGAATGATTCTGATTTCATTACATAAACAGCGATTGATGCTTTTCATGTAACGCTGTTGAGACTCGCCTGTCTCTGTGAGAGATTTTATAACGAGAAATCAAACAAAATGAGCATAACGGCAAACATAACACACAGAAGAAACATACTGAGGTAAAAATTCAATATGTTTAGTTTATTTATTTACAACATGATATAGTTAAGTAACAACATGACGGGAGCTATTTTTCTTACGATTGCATATGTAACATTATAAATTACTTTAATTACTTGGGTTAAACATTAAATATTACATATATGATTGGAATATAGCGGCTAATATTTATTTCCATCACAGGTTTGGTCTTAAATTTCATTCAAAGTGGCATTAAAAAGGTCTTAAAAATCAGCTCGTTCAGCATATGGAGCACTTTCAATTTATAATTGTAGCATCTGTTGTCCCAATGTACTAAATGTTTTTTATTTCAATAATAAAAGCAAAACGACAGTGGGGCGGTTCCGCGGTGGGCAAGTAATGTAATCGAGAACGCCGAACACCATGCAACATTGACTACCGCAGCAAGCCTGTTCCCTACAGTGACGTAAGATGTGATATTGTACTTTTGTGTGTGTGTGATAATAGATAATTGCATCTGTGGAATGCATGGCTTTGCCGTTCAGCCAGGCGTCCTCCTCCAGAAGCACTAATCATTGTGAGCAAGGGCGGGGCGGACAGACAGTGCTAATCTCTGCAGGTCACAACAAGGAGACCGCAGCACCTTCCTACCTGCACACCATCTGTCCTCCTCCTCAGCCTCGTCCCACTCGCTGACAGCCATCCGTCACAGCTCTCGCCTCTGAACCCAGAGCCACGGCAGGTGACGCGGTGACTTGGCAGTATCGTGCAGTTTATTGGCCAATCTGTTAGAAATCGATGCCTTGTTTGGATATTATGATGTCATTTAGACTTACCTAACCCCGTTTTTACGTTAGCCATAGCTAGCGTTGAGCTATCTACTAAAGCGCCCAGAGGATCTGTTTTAGGACATGGCAATGTGTTGACATTTGTGCAACTTTTTGTAATGTTAGTTTTGCCCCTACTATAGCTTCATAAACGCAATTAGTTGAGTATTGTATTGTCTAGTAGTGTATTTTGAAATCGATGCCGTTCGGATATAATCATGCCATTTAGACTTGCCTAATAGCCTAGGGGTGAAACAATATTTCGCAATATAATATGTATCGTGGATAGTGACGATATGTTTTGTGTTTAGTTCGTTCACCCAAAATAAAAATTACTATACGAAAAAAAAATCAAGTTTACAGAGTTTCTCAGTACATTAAACTAATATAATGTTGATTTAATGTATAATAATGCAGTGGAGGAATATTTGTGCCAAACGTCTAATGTTGCCAGCAAAACGTGTCCTACACTATTATCAATATAACTAGTCAGAATGAAAGGATGTTCGTCTAAAATAATTCTGTGTTTTCAGCTTCAGAATCATCAATATTTTTCATTCTGCTGTCTCAATTGTCCTGTGCGTTGGGTTACAGCACCGAGTCCAAGCCTATACATTTACTCCCACGATGTAATACCAAATTTAGCATTTTAATCTTTTATCATATGTCTTGGAGTATCGTAATAATATCGTATCGGGATATGTATCGAATCGTGACCTGAGGGTATCGTTACACCCATGTTACCTAACCCTGTTTTTACTCCACACTGATGTGTTAGCTATATCTAGAGTTGAGCTATCTACTAAAGCGCCCAGAGGATCTGTTTTTGTGCAACATTTGTGCAACTTTTTGTAATGTTAGTTTTGCCCCTACTATAGCATCATAAACGCAATTAGTTGAGCCAGTGTTGTTGTGTCGGGCTGGTCGAGATGCACAGTGTATATTAGTACCGCAGAACGGCAGCGTTTGCACTTTTCAGAGGAAATTTATCTACAAATAGAAATAGTTGACTCTGCATATTAAGCTAGGAGATGGGTATTTCAACGTGAAAACATTACACACTTCACCTTTTATAGCATGCTTCAGATATTATTACCATGTCATCCGGAGAAACCTACCCTGTGTTTTTGCTCAGTTGAGCGAACAGCCGACAGGGAGAGATTTGCATCGATTTGACTGGAATTGCAGTTTCTTTAAGAGAGAAAGCAAATTGTTGGTTTGCAGCTTTGATGATTTGTGCATTACCACCATTTTTTGGTCTTTAAACGTGCACTGTTTTATAAACCATTACCCTGTATTTGCTGTGCTTCAACGCTTGCGTTATTGCACCTTGAAAAGAAAAGCCAACAGGCCTGAGAATTTGGGTTTTATTTGGGTTTACAAGCTTTAAGCACTTCTAGTAGCTGACAGATTGTATTACTGAAGCACCCTTTAACTGTCATTCACCTCGTAAATTAGACCATCGTTTTTTTGAGATCTAAAAATACAAGGATTAATTGCATGAGGTCACATCTGACATGGTTTCTATCCAATTTTTTTATGGCTTGACTCTCGGGGGTAAAGCTATGAAATTAAATCGTGCCGCTGAGACTACGTGTGCGACGAGTATGGCAGGCCATTTAATTTTATAATGGTAAAATGGAAAGGAGCAGCAGGTGCTGGGATTGTGCGATGGTGGAGCATGGATTGAGGCTTCCAAATGACTCTTTTTAACACCAGGTTGCTCTCCAGTTCTGGACGTCGGCCTCCCTTTGGTCCCGTGCTGCCAGAAAGGAAGCTTTGCTAATGTGTTTTTTTAAGAGCTCAAATAGTGCCGCACACAAGCATCTCAAATTACAGCAGCACCCGAAATTTTTTTTTGCATTGACTGCTTGACAGTTTGGACCTTTAGGCCAGTTATTTTGACGTATGATGCATTGAAGGCCTTGATTCAGGGCTTCAACACACAGTTCAACTAGGGACAAGTCGGTACGTTGTCAGGTGGCTTGTTGCCCTATTTATTCTTCAGGAAAGGCATTGCAGATTTTATTTTATTTATTTATTTAATTTAATTTAGTTTAATTTTTATTTTATTTTTTTATTTAATTTAATTTTTTTATTGAATTATTTATTTATTTTATTTAGTTCAATTTTTATAATAATTTAATTAATTTTAATTTAATTTTATTTAGTTTTTAATTTAATTTAATTTAATTTTTATTTTATTATTTATTTATTTAATTTATTTTAGTTTAGTTTAATTTTTAATTTATTTTATTTTTATTTTATCTTATTTATTTTTTTTAATTTTATTTAGTTTTATTTTTCCCAAAGCGGATATTCACACATTACAAAAGCGCAGTATAATATAAATTAGTTTTTATATTATATTATATTATATTATATTATATTATATTATATTATATTATATTATATTATATTATATTATATTATTATATATACTAAAAATTGCTACAGTCTTAAAATAATACAAGGAAAACTAATAAAGGCTTGCTTTAAATAATGTACGAAAATAGCAAGATATTTTTTATGCTTGTTTTATATACTATGTTTATTGTTTTGTTGTTGCTGTGTCATTATTTTATGATTGTGCTGTCTGCGTTATGCAGATTAGTATTTCGTTTGCACTACACCTGTTGCATTCTACCTCAGTTTGATTTTTCATTTTCTGTAGGTGCACTATTGTGGTTGCTAGGCATTGTGGGAAATAGAAAGAAGAAACAGACCCTTAGCAACAAGAGTGGAAAATGAAAGAAATACTCAAGCTCATTAGATTACACAAATGCTTGCTGTGTGTTATTGGTGACAGACAAAAGGAGGGTCCAGATCACCACAAGTCCTAATAAAAAGCTGAATCGATCAACCTGGCTGTGCTCTGATTGGAATACTAATGTTTAGCTTAGTACGTGCTTCATTATTGTGTCTTGATTTCACTACGTTGTTTGTATAAATTAGAAATAATTACAATAATTAGCATTTTTTTATTTGATTTTATTTAAATGTTTTAACATTTGGCAGTCTGACAAATTAATGAGTCTAAAAAGAGATGCTGTTATGATATTCACTGCAGGATGTTTGTATTATACTTCACACTTCAGCAAATGTAGTGGGTCATCATGATGGTGTTTCGTGCTTGCTTTGCACACAACACTGTCCTACATTTACTACAGGGCTCCAGACTAACGTTTGGGAGCAGTATCATTGGGGATTGTTAATCATAAAGGCAATTTAATCATAATATTACTTTTGTTTCGCATTAATAAGTGCAGTTACTAATAATATGACGTTTATTTCTTGAAAATGCACAAATTAAGTTTTATAGGGAAAATATTCAGCTGTTATTAAATGGACCTGTACTACTGGCATACTAAAACATACAAAAAATGAGTACGAGTACAAAAACCCAGGCATTCAGGTTCCTTCAGAACTTGTCTTTTTAATGCATATGATACCTCCTAAGGTTAGTATAGTGTTCAGCTCCGTACACACAGTCATTGTCTGTTGGCTTTGCTGTAAGTGGAGAGGACGTGGCCGTCATTACACAGTAAAGTGAATCTTCTACGGCAGCTGCTGGTTTTTACGGGCTTGTTTGGTCTGCCTACACCACCCCCACCCTGACCCGGACCCTTCCCGCCTCGCCTGCAGTTTGCACAAGGAAATATTTCCAGATGTTCCAAGAAAAGTCCTCTATTTCAGCAGCAATGTTTGTGTGAGCTTCACAAGTCATGCCAGAGGCGGTGTTTTATAAGATTGGATGGTGTTGTTATAAGCTGCTCCCAATCTGAGAGGTGTCTGGTTTATTCTTATAAGGGTTTATAATCCTATATAAGGGTTAGTGATCATGAGAAGTTCTGCTACTGTAAAGAAGGGTATCTTACTGGCAGCTGGATTGGCATCCATCCACCCATCCGCCCACCCATCCACCCACCCATCCATCCACCCATCCACCCATCCGCCCACCCATCCATCCATCCATCCACCCGCCCACCCATCCATCCACCCACCCATCCATCCACCCACCCATCCACCCACCCATCCGCCCACCCATCCATCCGCCCATCCACCCACCCATCCACCCACCCATCCATCCATCCACCCATACACCCACCCACCCACCCATCCATCTATGTTATAACTTTTTTTATAACAAAAATGAACCATCACTGAACATACTAAAGCTGGACTGTGACGATATTTTCTTCTAGAAACGAATTTTGTTGCATTATTTTCTAGGGGTGTAACAATATATCGCAAAAATGCTACAATACGTATCGTGGATAGTGACAATATGTATTGTGGATAGTTCCCCCAAAATAAAATTTACTGTGTGAGAAAAAAAAATTCTATTTTTCAGAGTTTTAGTGTCGGTACTACATTAAACTACTACACATAATGTTCATTATAATGTATAATAATGCAATGGGGGAATATTTGTGGGTCCTGATAATGCTAAATGTCTGATCTTACCAGTAAAAAGTGGCCAACATTATTAGTCAATGAAAGTGTGCAAGCATATTCGTTTAAAATCATTCTGTATTTTCAGCTTCGGTATCATGAATATTGTTATTCTGGTGTCACCATTGTCCTTGGGTTACAAGCACCAAGTCCAAGCCTATTCATTTAAACCCATAATGTAATATCAAAGTTAGCATTTTAATCAACAGTATCACAGTAATATTTTATCGTAAGTTCAGTATCGTGATATGTATCGAATCGTGACATGAGGGTATCGTTACACCCCTATTATGTTCCTATTATCTCTGTAAAGCTTCATTGAAACAATCTGTATCATCAATAGTGCTATATAAATAAGGTGACTATCCTTTCTTGCTCCGCGTTTAATGTGAACTGGTCGAGGTGTTGTGGCGCTCGTCGCGGACTGGAATATGCATCTGTTTCAGTCCTTGAACGGCTGCCTGGAATATTGCGCCGCTGCATGTTTTCTATTGGCTGAAGTCTCTGGCATTACTCAACAGGTTAGGTCGTCTCTATCGGTTCAGGAAGGGGTGTTTTCCTTCAGTGTTTGCACGCCTCTGCATTTGACCGAATGTGACACTGTGCTTAATCGATATAGCTGTTTTTTCCATTCGTGCTTTGATGCGACACATATTACACTGATTTGCTTCTAGCTTTAGTTCATGCTAGTGATGTTCCTCATTTGTTAGTCTCTTTGGATAAAAGCCTCGGTTAAATGATTAAATGTAAATATAATCCTTGAATGGCCTATGATTAGATAACACCAATGCTTCAATTTCCAGAATAACAACATCCTTCTGTTATTCATTTTACTGTAGGTGGAATCTATCTATCTATCTATCTATCTATCTATCTATCTATCTATCTATCTATCTATCTATCTATCTGTCTGTCTGTCTGTCTGTCTGTCTGTCTGTCTATCTATCGGATTCTATATCGAATTCTATCTATCTGTCTGTCTGTCTATCTATCTGTCTGTCTGTCTGTCTGTCTGTCTATCTATCTATCTGTCTGTCTGTCTATCTATCGGATTCTATATCGAATTCTATCTGTCTGTCTGTCTATCGGATTCTATCTATCGGATTCTATATCGAATTCTATCTGTCTGTCTGTCTATCTGTCTGTCTGTCTGTCTGTCTGTCTGTCTGTCTATCTATCTATCTATCTATCAGATTCTATCTATTGGATTCTATATCGAAATCTATCTGTCTGTCTGTCTGTCTGTCTGTCTGTCTGTCTGTCTGTCTGTCTATCTATCTATCTGTCTATCCATCTATCTAGAGGTGTAAAGTAACAGTTAAATGAAGAAAATTCAATGTTGTGCCATCTGTCTATCTGTCTGTCTGTCTATCTATCTATCTATCTATCTATCTATCTATCTATCTATCTATCTATCTATCTATCTATCTATCTATCTATCTATCTATCTATCTATCTATCCAACTATCTATCCAACTATCTATCTATCTATCTATCTATCTATCTATCTATCTATCTATCTATCTATCTATCTATCTATCTATCTATCTATCTATCTATCTATCTATCTATCTATCTATCTATCTATCTATCTATCTATCTATCTATCTATCTATCTATCTATCTATCTATCTATCTATCAAATTAGAGGTGTAAAGTAACAGTTAAATGTTAAAAATTCAATGTTGTGCCACCTATAAATGGTCATATTCATGATGGGAAACTTCTATTGGCCTTGTTTCTTACACAAATCAAATCTTGGCCTTCTTTTCCAGATCCCAGACAGAAGAAAGTGCCTTTTCTTACGTGGTTCCTACTTGAAGCTGCTCTCCGCCCCCATTCTACACTGGCTTGGCCTCCGAAAAGATCTCAATTCCTCAGACTTGCCAAAGCACAAGGAACCGACACACTCTTTCCATTCACGGACCATTATTCGATATTGTTCCAAGGATAGCCATTGCCTTCAGGCAGAGTTTTCAACAACCGTCGGCCTCAAGACCATTTGGAGACCTGGAGCATGTTCTTATTGTCGCTCCAGTGTTGTGCACCTGGGACTAAATGACTGATGAACGACTTGACAGAGATTGACAGCTTCACTGAGAGCGGCCATCTCCCATGCGACAGCCAACGTGGGTCTGAATGTGACATCTCTATTTAAAGGAGCTCGCCAACAAACTGAGACAAACCTCAGAACTACATCAAGAATCAAACTCATCCAAAACCAAGTCAACAATCTACTGACGCTATAGAGCCTGCAGGTTCTCGACACAACTTTTGCTATGGCTTTAAACATCGCGTCGATACGAGACACGAAATGGCTGACTCTCGAGGTGTGCCGGCAGTTTCAGAGAGGGACGTGCTCGCGCAGCGACGAGGAATGCAAATTCGCGCACCCACCCAAGAGCTGCCAGGTGGAGAACGGACGGGTGATCGCCTGCTTCGACTCGCTCAAGGTACCATTTTACACTTACGTGACGCATTTTCTTGTTTGCAGCTTTCTTATTACAAAAAGACATTTGATTTGCTCGGACTCATTCCGAATGTCATTTATTGGTGGAAAGACTCATTTTTGAGGATTGTTTTGTTTCATAAATAAATCCAAAGAGCATGAAGCATGGCTAAGGGCGAAATGCCTTTGGCGAAATGCCTTTAACTATGGTAAAAACACTATCTCATGGCTTTTTTTCTCGTTTTTTTTTTTTTTTTTTTGTAAACTACACTAACAGCAATATGATACACGAGTCCAAAACAGCAATTTGGCGCGTTACTATAGAATTGCTGTCACAGATGTGCATTTATCTGCATTTTACATCATTGGCCAATCAGAGTTGAGTACAAAACAAGATGTGCCAGAAAATACGGTATTGTGATTCTTCCACCAAATATTATATTTCATGCGTGAAACTATTTATGTTGCTATTTAGCTAGTTATCGCATTCAGTTGTGTATATTGTAGGGCTGTCAAACAATTAATCGCGATTAATCGCATCCAAAATAAAAGTTTGTGTTTACATTATATATGCGGGTGCACTGTGTTTAATTTTTTCATATATATATATATAAATACACACACATGTATATATTGAAGAAATATTTTCATGCATATATTGTATATAGATTTATATATAATTTATATTATATATAAATATTTTATATATAAATAAATAAATATACATGCATATGTGTGTATTTATATACATACAAAATAATTATACACAGTGCACCCACATATATTATGTAAACACAAACTTTTATTTTGGATGCGAATAATCGTTTGACAGCCCTAGTATATTGACAAATAGCTGGAACTTTGTTTTCTAATACATAAGTTCACTATTGCATGGCTTTTTTCTTAGTTTTATTAAACAGCACCAACAGCAATGTGATAAACGATACCAATCTTAGATAAATAATTGTGTTGATTAATAATAATGCACAATTTCAACAAAGCAACTTGGCGCATTGCTATAGATCTGAGGTCGCAGGCGTGCATTTATATGCAAACAAAAACATGGAGACTTAAAATTTTAGAAAATATGACAATTGCCATTCTTCTGAGACTATACGACAATTGTAGCTAGTTATCGCATTCACCGTGTGTTCACAGCTGTGTATATCCATGTTGGAATCTAAGTTCACTTTGTGTGCATAAACACCATATTTGACTGATCAGTTTCTAGGCAGTTATTATTATGTAAATGAAGCACGGGAACTCGCTGCACCCGGTAATTGATCGCATGAACGTCAACACATTTTTTGAGGACACTTTTTGTGTTGCTGGCAAATAGCTTGTCTTAGTGCAGCACTCTCAAATTAGAGTGCATGTGTCAGCTCAGCCACACTGCATACTGCACACTTCAAATAAAGCTGACCCATAGAGAGCGAAAGGGCAGCGCCACTCTCTCTTATACTGCCAGTTTTATGTCTCTCCATCTAACGTTACCATGCCACACGTCCGTCATATACGGCCTGGCAGAGGGTTTCGGTGAATGCCCGTGCTGTTTTTAGAACCGTGACCATGTGCAAAACAAATGCAGTGAGCAATTATTAGATTTTAGCCCATGCTTTTTTGTTAAAGTTTCATGTTAAAATACATTCTCTTCACCCAGTGTATTGTTTACTGACTACTATTATTATGGCATTCGTGGGTTTATCTCTCCCAACACTGTAACATTATGCCTCACAGGCACCATCTAAACATTGAGAGCGGCCCACTCAGATCTGTCAATCACTTTCCAGCTCAACCTATCGTGAGAGTTTGGGGCGTGGCTACAGTAGTAGGCGGAGTCAGAGGGTGTTTGGATGCTAGTGCTTTACATTCAGCCTCAGATATTGCATTTAGACCTTCATTTCAAAGATTAAACGTACATGTCAAAGTGTGATGAAACACACTACAATGGACGCTTCAGTACCAAATAGCATCGTCATGCTCATGCATTGTTCAGAAAGACAAATGTACAGTTCATAATGGTTATTCACCACCTCTTAATTATTATTCACATCAATTCTATAATAATGCACCATATCTGGTCAGGCTAATGAATAAGTGAAAGAATAGTTTATTAAGGGTGTTTAGGGAGATGAATTTAAGAAGGCTTTTAAGGCATAGTACCATAAACTGCTAACAATATTTTTTTTAATAAATCGAAAAAAACTCATTTCCTGAAAATCTCGCTCTGTATCTCTCATTCAAATCCTGCCACCCCGCTCTCCCCAAATGAAATTACCAAAATATGCTGTATGTTGCCGAAAATCAGCAGGAGCAATTTTTTATAATTATTTTGAGTTATTTTGATGGTTCAAATGGTTAAATAGTTACCATAACATTAATACGGCTTGGTTAGATGTGTCGATGCCGGCGACACGACCAGTTTAATATGGTATTTTATGGTATTGTTGTGTTTTTGTAATTTTCATTATTAGGCTATTTTTAAATCTAAATATAATTTAAAATCTAATTTTAAATGTTGCCTTAGCAGCTAACTAAAATATGTATAAAAATATTAATATTTGCGAAAAGTTTTTTTTTTAAATAGTTTTTTGGTTTTAATTTAATAACCCTGCCGTGAGCACCCTTAGCAAAACTTTTTTTTACAAATGATAGGCTAAATAATGTAGACAATATCATGACTTTTATTATTAATAGCGTGAATTATTTATTAAACATGGTCTTTTATTATATTCTTCCAGTAAACCAGTGATCACAAACTGATCTTTTTGTTTGATCTGGGTCTCATAATGTTTCACGACACAGATGGCCGTGAGCCGAGCGATACAGCAATACATGTTTTAATGCGGCGGAAACACTGCGCCGGTGACATTGACAAATGCGCAGTAAAACTGGAGCAGCTCCTATCTCTCACAGGAATAATAGACTTAAGATGATACTTACCTTCATGTGCGCTGCAGTCCCGCCCTTCAAAAACAATCGTCAACGGCTTACACACACTCTGCTGTTTATCTCGCAAATTAGGCAAGGTCACTATGTAGGTCAGTGTGAGAGGATTGTGTTACGAGGCATGTGGGCGATCTCAATGCACTGAACCTGTGAGCGAGGTTGTATAAAGAGGGATAACGCTGCATTGACTGAGTTTTATTGCAGGTCTAAAGCTGATATGTGACCGTTTAAAAGGATTTTACTTGTTTTTCTATGTGCATTTAAATTAGCCAAAGCTTCTGCAATCATATTAACCCGTGGTCATGCATGCTCAGACTTTCAGTTCGCAGGGCCAAAGTTACATTTATTCAGGCAACATCCGCCTGTGGTGCTGCAGAACTGTTCTTTCGAGCTGTCTCGTCTCTGTTACTCCGAGGTGAGGTGTACTTGTGTCAAATTTCTGCTGAATTACTGTAATTTGCCATCGACTTGCGGTCTGTTATGGCAGTTCAGGTCTGTCAGAGATGACGGCTACCTAATGTGATAACAACTGCCTCCAGTTAGCACAATCGACCACGCCGTTTTGCACATCATAGGGCTTTCTGGGGAGGGGGGGGGGGGGTGCAATGTGGTGCGTCATGTGATTCATGTCACAGTTTTAAGACTAAACCCAAACCTCCACCCTAAATTGCTTAATCCCTTTTTGTGTCTTCTCTGAGCAAGTAGAGGTATAGATTCTCAAAAAAAAAAATATAACAATATAAAAATATATATAACCTTAACCTTTTTTTAAATGATATCTTTTTTTAATAATAATCTTTTATAATTTATTTTGGTATTTTTGTTCATTGATTTAATAGCGCAGGACAATATATAGAATATTCGCAGTATTTTTGGGGGATATTTTTAAAATAAATTATGTTGAATTTTTCTTGGTCATTAATTTTCTCAGAACATGCCATTGGATGTTTATAACATGAGAGTGGTCATGACAATATATTTGTTTGTATTTATTTTAATGTATATTTTAACAACGGCTTAGATTCAAATGTCAGTTGCACGCAATTCGCATAAAAGTTCGTATTTCAATGAATCAGTGTTATATTTTTTGCTCTTTTTTTAGTGAATTTATTCAGATCTCTGCTTCATTTTTGTGATTCAAATCTCCCAAATAGCAATTTTCTTTAAAATGTTTTTTTTTTATAAATCTTTTTATTACATACTGTGTATTGTTATATTAGTGCATATAAATCAAACTGTTGATTTAATTAAAAACAGTATGGAAAACATACAATTTTGCTTTTAGATTTTTACTCTATGCTTTAAACAGCAATGCATAAGTAATGCATTTATATTTAATATACATTTCTCATCTCAGATGTTCTGCATAAGAAAAACTGGCCCAAACCCGACCCAGAATCCATTCATTCGTTGTATCTTGTTTGGTTGGGGCGTCTGACCTCTAGAACTGAGATATTCAGCGTATTACTGTATTAATTGAATCTGTAAAACACAGGGGCCCATTGAGACAGCATCTTTGGCCCCTGGGAGTCGACGGTCATCAGATTCTCTCGCTCGAGTCGGGACTCGAGGTGCTGCGGAGACTCGTGAGTTCCTCTGACTGCGTTGACCTTGCGAAGATGCACAAAAGCCCGAGTTGTTTTCCAATCAGCCATGTGCTCTGCATTAACAGATAATGAATCTGGTCAGTGGGCTCATTTGTAACGTTCACTGTTTCATTGTGACGCCTTCCTGCCGACCTCAGCGTTTGCACGGGTGCTGTGAGATTCTTTTCTTTTTAAAGTGCAGGTGTGTGTTGCATTGTGCTGTGTGTCCTGTCCTGTCCGGACCAGAACAAAGAGATCCAGCCGAGAGTCCTCTGGTACTGACTACGTTTTCCATTTTTATAGACAATGCATTGCAGAAAATGTCCTGCTTTTGACCGCAGCATGACTTCATATTCAAGGCCGGGACATTTGGAACTTGTTATGCGAGTTACTAGTGTGTTTTTCCCCCACAATGCATTACGCTCACAACTAGGGATGGGCAACGATTAATCGCATCCAAAATAAAAGTTTGTGTTTACAGTACATAATATATGTGTGTGTGGTTTGTATAATTAATTTGTATATATAAATACCCACACATGCATGTATATATTTAAGAAAAATGTGTTATTAATATATCAAATATTTATATTTATATATAATATTAATTGTGAATAAATATATATAAAATATATACATGCACATATTTCTTAAATATATACATGCATGTGTGGGTATTTATATATACAAATTAATTATACACACCACACACACAAATATTATGTAAAGACAAACTTTTATTTTGGATGCGATTAATCGCGATTAATCGTTGCCCATCCCTACTCACAACTGAAAAATTGGGAAATTCGAGTACTGGTTTTGGCATTGACCTTTTGAAATTTAAATAATTAGGGGGGGGTGATAATATATCGTGTCAATATATATGTATTGTGGATCGTTCACCCAAAATGAAAATTACTGTGTGTGAAAAAAATCAAGTTTTAGTGTCAGTACTACAATAAACTGCTATAATGTGTAATAATGCAATGGAGGAATATTTAATGGGTCTGCCCAAATGTCTGATGTTACCAGTAAAAAGTGGCCTACATTTATTTTAAATATATCTAGTCAGTGAAATTTGTCTCTTAAATAATTCTTGTCAGCCTATTCATTTATGCCTGGTTCAGATTACGCGATTTTTTTTTTTTGTTACGATAGTCTTTGTGTCAGATTACGCGATTTTGACTCCTAAAATCTTGTCGTGTCGTGGGCAAGTCACATGTCAGACTACACGTTGCTTCCTGACCAGTCTTTAATGGCACGTGATGTCATCGAGAAGGTGAAACTAGTAGCGAGTGACTTCCGGAAATGAACGTAAACAAACAATGGATGAAGCGGTGAATGTTGTATCGGCTGTCCTGTGTTCAGAAAAAAGTTAAAAAAGAAAGAAAACCCGACAATGGAGACGTTCCTGGAGTGCTCGAAGAGGACAGTGCGGGCTGTCAATCCGCCAAAGAGAACTTGAGCTAAAATTAGGGCTGGGCGATATGGCCAAAAAAAATTATCACGATAATTTTTTTTATATCAGTCGATATCGATAATTATCACGATATATGTCAAATATTTATTTTTTTCAAGTTTAAAGGCAGATTTTTGCAACAAAGTTGTATAAACCAGAGTGTTAATTGTGTTTTTAAACTACTCTTTAAATTTATGTTCACTAACAAAAACAGTAACATCTGTTTTTTTTCCTTTTTTTTTCTTGTGTAACAACCACATTTTTTTTTATTTGGTAAAAAGTAATATTCTGACTGTTTGAGTTGCATTCAAATTAACCATTGGTCATTCAGTCTCATGCATTTAGATCATGATAACCACAGATAAAACCAGGTATAGCCTATAACTTAGCTCCTCACTGTCATGGCATAACTTTGTTTTCTGTATTTTTTGAATGAAAAACAATAGCCTGACAGCTAAATACATTATTAAATACTGTACTTATATTCCATTAGTCATAATACATTGTCAACATTAATAATATTATACAATTCAATATGTATATCCCACATTTCATGGTGCAGTTAATATTACCAGGCTAACCTTACAGTAAATCCATGGTAGGCTAAATGGATTCAGTATCAATTCAGATTCTGACTGTATCGTTGCACGCAGTGTTTCTCCTTTTTGTCAGCGGTGTTTAATCTGCCTTTAAACTGGTTTAAACTTGACATTTGTGTTCTTCGCTGAACTCAAGTGCTTCTCACTGGATCTCGTGAGCAAAACGATCAGAGGCGCGTCTGCGTGAGCTCGCGCTCCGCTCAATGCACTGCCGTTTGGACTTTGAGCCGAGCGGATAAATGCTCCGTGTGGCGCGCGCGATTTAAATGAGTTTCGTTCCGCTTTTTTGACGCATAAATATTATCAAACATTTATCGACCTCTTGATATCGTTTTATCGAGGAAAATTATATCGCGATAATTATCGTTATCGTTTTATCGCCCAGCCCTAGCTAAAATATATTTTTACTTTTAGTTTTAACGTCAGCACCATCGTCTCTCTTTCGTTTCGCCATTTTTGAAAGTTGTGTACGGAAAAGCTTCTGTGCTCCTATTGGTCGACCTCATACATGTGACGGAACCGTCGTGGACGACCGTTAAAAAAATTAAACATGCTAGTATTTTTGTCGTGATGTGAAGCGTAGTAGGTTGTCACCCACTAGGACACACTATACGAGATGATACGATCGAATCTTGCGTCTCGACGCCCGTTGTCGTTTACACCCTACGTCAAACGGATCGAGCCAAAATCGGGCTAAAATCGTGTAATCTGACCCAGGCATAACACACACAATGTAACACCAAATTTAGCATTTTAATCAACAGTCAATCTTTTACCATATGTCGAATCGTGACATGAGGGTATCGTTACACCCCTAGAAATACTGAAATAACACTAACTACTTAAACCACTATCGCTCTAATACTGAATGTTGCGAACAAAGTGTGACATTAACATGTAAAGTTGCTACGCTTCTAAGTTTGCGCGTTTTTAGCAACGTGACTGTGGTTCAAAATTGTTAATATTTTCCAGCAACAAGTGTTATTGGCTTGGATTCAGTTAATTTTAGTGAATTGGTTCATTCATACTGTTCATTTCAGTTCACTGATTCGTTTTGTTCATATTCCCAGAATTCCCTGCACTTTCCCCACCCCAATAACTGAATGTTTAGAACAATGCTGATGACTTTTTCGCTGTGACACGTTGGTAAAGTTTCATTCACACATATTGGATTATAGGTTGTGCGATAGAAATACCTGGATGTTTGGATGCTTATCTTTTCCCATTAGTTTCCCAATACTGAACCCAACTACCATGCGTTTGTCCCGTCTAACCTAATTGCTGAAGCCGGTTGAACCGCAGCTGTTTGACACTATTGACAAAGAGGCCGGAAGCGGAGCTGAAACGTGGGGGATGGAAAAGAGACGTTCCCGTCTTCCTCGATAATATACAAACGCCAGAGTCATGTGATGGTGTGCCTGACACTGAATAGCCCGTTGTTGTTGTTGTTTCTCGAGTGGTGTGTGTGTGTGTGTGTGTGTGTGTGCTTGACAAGTCTCTTGCACCGGTTGCAGCCGTCAGTCCAGGCACAGTTTCCTAATAACAGCTCTCATGTCAGCTAAACACTCGACGTGTCTCAAACACACTCAACAACAGTCCACAGTCTTCTCGGTTTTACTGCACCGCTGACGTGTCTGTTGCATGAACAATAAACACAAGCCTATTGATTTTGTTCAAAAGATTTATAAATGTATTTTGTATTTATCTCTTGTCGCTTTATAATATTTTGCCGCAAATCGTTTTTGACTAAATCGATATAAACAACATGTTGTATCCTGGTGTAACAAGTGATAAATCTCATAAATGGTAATTTCTGAGTTTAAAAAATGTGTTATGAAGAACTTTTACTTTACTTTTTACTACTAAAATACATTTATTTCTATAGCTTGTATTAGCAATATGCCTATGGTGTATTATATTAATTTCTAATAATACATCATGTGCATTATATAAATTATTCATTTATTTGTCCATATTTAATGCTATTTACATTAATTTATCCTGTTATTTTTAATATATATTGAATAAATAATAATAAATTAAAATAAATGATAATAATAGTGAATTATCTTATTATTATTATTATTATAAATAATAATAATAAACATTTAAAATCTTATAAATTCAGTGTAGTTAGTTGCTTTTCTTTTAATACTTTGTTGTGTAGCTTTTCATTTTTTGTAATACACATTTATTTATACAGCTTACGTTATTATTATGGCTCAGGTATATAATTATTTGTTTTATTTTATTTTTTTATTTTATCAAATTAAGTTTGGCTTTTTTTTACAGGTTTTAAATATAAAATCTAACTTTTTATTTATTTAGTATTTAGTATACTCATTTATAATATAAAATGTAACATTATATAATAATAATATATGATATACATTTGTATTCGGTAATATTTTCATATTTAAAGGAGTAGTTCAAAATGAACAAATCTTTTCCTGAATAAATTTGTTTGTTGAATGAACCAAATGACGTTCATTTTGATAAACGAGTTCGAACAGGAGAGTCCCGAACTCGCATCACAGAACACAGCAAGGCGAGTATTTGAGCTTATAAAATTTACATTTTTTTATTTATTTATAAAATGAGTGATCGTTTCGCTAGATAAGACTCTTATTCATCGTCTGGAATCGTTTAAAGCCCTTTGAGCAGTTTGCACTGAAACTGTCTTTTGGACCTTGAACCGTTTGGTCCCCATTGAAGTCCATTATATGAACGAAAAATCCTGCAATGTTTTCATCAAAAAACTTTAATTTCTTTTCGACTGAAGAAAGAAAGACATGGACATCTTGGATGACATGGGGGTGAGTAAATTATCAGCAAAAGGTTTTTTTTAAAGTGAACTACTCCTTAAATGCAATTTCAACTTGTTAAAATTAAAATGTATTCTACTAATAAATAATATAACAAAAATAGACATTTGAATTCTTCTTAAATTGGCATATTTCTTAATGATGTGTTGTTAACCATTTAGTCGAATGGTTAGATTCACTGTATTGCAGTCCATTTTGAGATTCATAGACTCTCTGAACTGGAATGAGACGAACTTGCTGCACATTTGTTTTTTTGTCAGTGCAATCTACCAAAGCGAGCCGCACCCTCGCCAGAGCAAACATGCGAGGGAATGTGTTCGCTCGGCAGGGTGTCAATCCCCCAGGTCATTCACAAAACAATGAAATGCTGACTTGAGCTTAACGTCGAGCCGCTGCTGGGGAGTGACTTTGATGAATTCTGCAGCCTCTCATTCCTGACCGGGGCCTCCGACACGTCGGCCTGCATTTGGTCCATGTGACTTCACTTTTCCCCTGCCGTGGGGGTGGAGCGGCTGCAACACCAATGCAGACTCGTGACTCCTGAACATGAAGCGCTCTGAGCGTCTCCTGCGCTACCGTTCGCTTGTTGATGTCAGCTGGAGCTGGTTAGCGTTAGCGCTGCGTGTTGCTCTTTCTGTCAGCTGCTGCTGGTTAATGCTGCAGTGCACCTGCGTGTATATGTGTGTGTGTGTTCACGCTCTTCCACTTGCTTCACAAGCGTATTTCTTTCACATACCTATCCGGGGATCTGTAATGGAATATTGGGATATTAGAAACAGACCTTGGAGAGGCTCTTGGCTACTGTGTCTACATTCTTTCAAGTGGTTACAGGACGGTTTCTAAAAACACAGACCTTGTTTGCTTGCCTCATGCACTTTTTATTTTTTTATTTGTCAAACATCAGACATTACAAACTACTAAATTACAAAGTATTTAGGATCGAGTTATTATGAACAGTATGCAATAAATGCTGTTGCTAGCCATTTGTATTGAAACTGGGACATTCTGTAAAGAGTCAAAAGGTTTTCCTGGAAAACAAACATCCCTTTCATCAATTGAACAATCCAAGGAGTTTTGTTCTTCTTCCAAGAGCGGACGATTACATGGTTAGATTCCAACAAACAAGACTATTAATACATTTCCTGGACAAATGTGCAGTTCGGGGTCAAAAGTTAGCCTATCTGTTTGCAAATAATCCAATATTTCTTTGACAAGTTAAATTGCATAAGACAATGTAATTGGAGAGACTGTAAGTAAAGCAGAATTGACGTTTGTTATTTATATTTTAAAAAACTTGTGAGCAAAATATTCCTGAAGGCTGTCGTTATGTCTCACTCTGAAAGCAGATTAAACCGTCAGATTTTATATTACTTGCCCAACCCCAAACCATTATTTATAACCAGTTAAACCAGTAATTTACCAGTTAAGTCGTTAATTTACCACTTAAAGCATCGTAAATGTTCAGTATGTTGTCAAAAGTTTTCGGTTTGCCAATAATGCACACAAGATCGTTATTTGAGAACTTAAACTGGATACAAAATAAATAAAAAGAGATGTACATAAAGCAGAACTGACTTGAATCGCTTCTGTTTGTTATTTACATTAAAAAAAACACACACACACACAATTCAAACTTATTATTCAGCTAAATATTCCTGAAATCTGATTAAAACCGTCAGATAATTAATAATCTACCGGTCATTTATTTACCATTTAAAGCATCATAAAAGTGGAGTATGGGGTCAAAAGTGTTCAGTTTGCCAATAATGCCGAGCAATGTATTTATTTGAGAACTTAAACTGGATAAAAAATGTAATTTGAAGAGCTAAAAACTAGACGTGCAAAAGCCTAACGATTTCAAATTGAAATTTGAATCACTTCTATTAGTTATTGACGTAAAAGAATAAGAAAAACTGTACAAAATGGCCAAGAACTTAGTAGCTACATATTTTTGAAGGCTCTCGATATGATTTTGATCCAAAGGCGGAAACCAGAAACAAAAACCAGATATAAATCTTTTTTTTTTAATTACTTAAATGACATCGAAACATTATTTACCAGTTAAAGCTCCATAAATGTGCAGTATGGGGGTCACAAGTTATCAGTTTGCCAACAACGCAAGACAAGATATTTCTCTGAGAAGTTCAATTTAACAAATTTCTATCTGACAGCAGATTAAATCCATCATCTTTTGTAACACTAGCACGACCTCACAACATTACAGCAGTTTCCTAGCATGTCCAAACCACACACATTTCCCAAACGTTCCTGAGCAAAACACATCCCATTCAATCAAATCTGCAATCACCATTGATTTCCCACTGTAACCCTTCCCGTAATGAGGTGTAGGGCAGGATAACAGGCCATGTAGATCCGAATGCTCCAGTGATGGATCCGATCCCATTGCGTGGTTCCCTTGGAGAAGGTTTCCAGCGCCAGAGACCAGGTGGTGTTAGGATCCCAATATGCTTTAATGAGACGAGAGGCTTTGAAATCAGAAGCCTCGTATAATTAGGCTGTAACCTTTAAGTTACTGTTGGACTCCCAATTGGAGGGCCGCTCTGTGAATATCGTTTAGTTTTCCAGCTTATGTGCCATGGGACCAAGCATCCGCAAGATCCATCGATGTAGACTCTGAGCTCAGCGTATTTAGTTCATTAGTGATTAGTAATTTGCTTGCTTTTATTCACTTAGAGTTGGGGCTTTTCAAAATGATTCACGTCTCATGAGAGATCAACAAGCTGGTTAACAAAATCTTACCTGGAACCATCTAGAAACTAGAAATCGGATGATAATTGTTTTGACGACCTTTTTTTTTAATATTTTTAAACTTTATTAACCCTTGTATTATCTTCATTTGTGTCCACTCATTATCTTTGGGGTCTCCAGGGACCACAGACAATAACATTTAAATTTGGTATGTAATGTAAAAATAAAAATGTAATGTAATAAAAATAAAAATGTAATTTTACTCTGTTTATTAATATTTTCACTCAACATTTGTGCCGTTTTTGGAGTTTTTTTGATAACTTTTCAATTTCTATAAATATTTAAATAAATATTTATTTAAATAGGCTTTTTACAAAAAAACGCCATTGTATGTAAATTTCACTTTATAAAAGACCCAGATTTCTCATTTTCTTTCATGGAGATAACACGGATAATTTAACATGGTTAAATGTAAAAAAAATGTTGTCCATTTTTTTGGAAAATGGAGTTTTACAATAAAAAAAAATATATCACTTTAACCACTAAATGGCCATTAAGCTGTAAGCTATTTGCTATTTGACTAACCAAACTATACATCTTTTCACAAGTTTTTCCAGTTGGATTCATATCTAAATATTATAAAATCACAATTATAGTTTTTTAATTTGACCAAAAGTCATTTGCGGGTTAAAAAGACCCCAAAGATGACCAGAGGGTTAAATAACTCATTGACATTGTTTTTTTAACCAGTTTTATCTCACAAACTTGCTTAGTTACTACCTAGTAACTAAAATGGACCGATTAATATATATATATATATATATATATATATATATATATATACCGATAAAGGTCTTCTTATGGTGTGTCTGAAGAAAAGCACCTAACAATGATATTCACAGGTAGAGTAACATTTAATGTTTTGTGTGTGTGTAAATACTCAAACTTATGTTAAATGCTAATTATTTTAATAACAGCTATTCATTGTCAATTTTGAAACGTATAAAACAAAGATGAAAATAAATTTGTGAGATGGTAAACAACTATCTATTGTGCATATGCAAACATCACTGTATGTAATGCAGCTCTTGGCTTTAGCACACTGTTCTCAGATTTCAAGCTTTGATTGCAGGATTGATGGTTCAATATGTTTCACGCTTGTATGGCGGCTGTTTTATGATGTCATAACTGAAGGCTTCATGATTGGCTAGTTTGTCAGCCACAGATATCTGTCGGATGCAATGTTTCGGGTCTGACGTGGCTGAGAAATGTCTGGAAAGCAAAGCCTAGCGGGGAAAACAACCCCGTCACCTGAACGCCCGTGTGAGAGAAGTCTGTGCGAGGTTCAGCTATCGGACATTTATCGATTGGTTTATTTCACACATTATCGGCTGTCAGATCCTTGGTCTGTCTCTTTCAAATCATTTTCGTCTGACAGAAAAACAAATGTGCTATAATTAGTGTTCTGGGAGGGCTTCAAAAGCAAAGCAAATATGCAAAATACTGTTGGATTTGCTTGGAATAAAAAATCTAGAAATGAGCCTTTGCTTAAAAACAAGCATGCAATAAACAGGGCGAAACATGATGTGACGGCATCCATTGAAAATAGGTGTGTGTCCCGGACGTCCCTCAGTCTGTGTGCGGATGGAGGTCGTGGCCCGCCGAGGGTTTGGCAGAGGTCACGGATGAAAGTCAGATCGGCTGTGGCCAATTTCACAGCCAGCAGACGCGTACGCCACTGAACTAGCGCGACAGGTGGGGGATGCTAATTGGCAGTGTGTGTACGGTGACTGAGGGGTCGGGGAGCGCAGAGCTGTCAGCGTGAAGAAGAGGGGGAGCAGGTGGGTTTATTTCGGGATTACGTGTGCCGATTTAAAGTGGACAATCGTCTTAACTCATCTTTGATCACCAAAATGACATATTTAATCATTTTTTTTCTTGAAAACAAACTTCATGCCTTAAAATAGTTTGAATGTAACTCTATATTAGAGATGTGACGGAGATAAAATACTCACACTGGTTAATCGGTAATACCGGTTGCATCGGGGGGAAGGGCGGTGTATAAAATGTTTTAAAAAAATGAACTCGCTTATAAAAAGCTGGTGCGGCACTGCGTTTTACTTTCACTTTTAAATTATTGTCAATTCAACCGTCGCAGGGAGTTTGATTGACAGGCGATCTGGCCAATCTGCCATTTTTGGTCACATTGGTTACACGTTGATCTGATTGGTTACAAGGTCGTTTGTGACGTCAGAAACACCAGCGATTTCAAACCGTTTTTTTGGTTCACTGGAGAACCAAGATGTCCATGTCTTTCTTTCTTCAGTTGAAAAGAAATTAATGTTTTTGATAAACATTCCAGCATTTTCTCCATATAATTGACTTTAATGGGAACCAAACGGTTCAAGGTCCAGAAGACGGTTTCAGTGCAAACTACTAACTGTTCAAAGCGCTTTAAACGATGAGTAAGGGTCTTATCAAGCGAAAATGAATGAGTCATTTGGTTCATTCGACGAACGAATTGACTCGGATAAAGATTCGTTCATTTTGTTGAACGAGTTTGAACGGGAGAGTCACGAACGCGCATTACAGTACAGAGCAAGGAGAGCATTTGAGCTTATAAAACTTAAACTTTGTTATTTATTTATTAAATGAGCGATCGTTTCGCGTGATAAGACCCTTATTCATCGTCTGGGATCGTTTAAAGCCCTTTGAACAGTTTGTAGTTTGCACTGAAACTGTCATTTGGACCTTGAATCGTTTGGTTCCCATTGAAGTCCATTATATGGAGAAAAATCCTGAATTTCTTTTCGACTGAAGAAAGAAAGACATGGACATCTTGGATGACATGGGGGCGAGTAAATTATCAGCAAAAGTTTTTTAAAAGTGAACTACTCCTTTAAGGAGAAAAATTAAGACTAAGAGTAAATAAAAAAAAATAGCTGATGAAATTAACACTATTCAACAGTCATCATGGTAAAATCGATATAATCTATGGCTTTTTGCTTTTATAAATCATCGATAAAAGCAATATGATAAAACATCAATGTTCAGAAGAATTCTCCTTGCTAGAGGAGTTGTTTAGTCTAAATAAATATAAAAAAATGTAACTGACGTAATTATCAGAATAAGCAATTCCTCTACCTAGTAATATTCTTATTAATTAATATACAATGCACATCAGAACGAAGCCTTCTCTTATTTTGATTTGTTGATCGCTCTGTTTTCCCATTTTTCAACGTTGGTTTGTAAATTTTATATATCAATATTTATCAAATGAATATTGAGACAGGAAAATAATAATTCAATGATGTAAACAGGGGTCAATTCTTCAGGCAAAAATAGTGTCTGAAGTCAGTTCAGTGTTGATTCAGTTTAATCATCACATATGAAATGAGTTCAGCTCTGTAGAAAACCGTGATGTCATCGTCCAGTTTTCCGACAGAAATATTGCTGAATATCATGTGTCCCCGGAGAAGACAATATCGAGGAACTGTGCAAATACTAGTGTTATCTGATGTTTCTCATATATTTTTATATAATCAGATGTGGTCTGGTATTGATATCTGAGAGAGAGTGAAGGGAACGTGTGTTCTTGAAACGGATGATTCACACTGATGCGCATGGCCTGTTGCGCTTCCATCATTTACAGACACTTCAGTCGCGCGGAGAGACTCGCGTCGGCCTCGCTCGTCCGCGTGACGCCGCAACTCATCCGCGAGCACTGGAGAATATGGCGATGAAGGCCATGAAATGTCAGGACACACGTGGTGTGTTCACACTGATGACACGTTTGCTGTTGTGCTAGTCAAGAGCTCTGTTTGTCAGGCATAAAAGCATTGAGCAGAAATGTGTGGGATGGTTTCGTGAATGCATTAAAGGGTTCGTTTTGTCATGATTTATTCATATCTTTATGTCGTTCCAAACTCATGTGACTTTCTTTCTCTCGTAGAACACAAAAGGAGATATTCTGTGCCATGTACATGCTGCTCTTTTCCATGCGTTTGGCTACGTTAACCGAAACAATTATATATTCTGCATTTAAATGATTTAATAAAATAAATGAGAAAAAAAATATTATTAATAGTAAATATTCCCTTTACTAAATTTCAAACATTGTTAGTTTATGACTTCTTTAATCACAGCGAACTGCATGATCGGAGCTGGTCATCTCAATGATATCTTAATTGAGAGATGTAAAGATATTTTTAAGGGCTGTCAAAATTACACGTTAACACATGGAATTATTTATTTTTTTCAGTTTAAATGCATTAATAATGATTTTATAATATTTTTTTTAAATAATTGTCTTTGTTGTTTTACAATTCTATGTTCTACAATAATTTGGAGATTAACTAAGATTAACCTAAAGATTAACCTTTGGAGATTTCGAGATTAACCTAAATAATTAGAATATAAAAATATATTGAAAACTTCAATGTTTGGTGCGATTGATCGCGATTTATTACAGAAAAATGTTAATTTTCTTTTTTATTTATTTTTTTTAATTTCTTTGTTTTAATTTTTTTTTAAATAGATTGATGGCACTAATTTTTAGATATTTTCCCATACGTGCATCAGCAAATTTTAAGCAAATGGGTTTAAGTATGCTTGTTACTTGTTTATTTACTCATATAATTTACTGAATTTTATTATCACAGAAATTGGCGCGCAGAAAATGTGAATCATTGTCCATCGTTTTGCGAGCAACTGGTGATAAAAAAAAATGCTGCGTCGCCTTGAGTCGGTGCATCATTACTGAATGACTGTGCTTTTGCTGTGTGTGTGTGTGTGTGTATTAGAGAGTATATTTGTGTATTAAATTGAGGTCTATTATTGCGGCTCCCCGGGGTGTGTGTCACGTCTCAGGACTTCACAGATGATCAGATTTACAGTGCTGGATCAGGCACGCTTTAGCAGACGGCCTTCTTTGTGCCTGACACCAACACACACACACACACACACACACACACACACACACACACACACACACACACACACACACACACACACACACACACTCATTTATGTCTACGTTCTTTTATCTGTTCATAGATTTTCTTTAAGTTCACTTGCTTATTAATGCATTTGTGTATTCATGCATTAAGTCAGTTTTTCTATATTTTTACTATTTGTTGATCATTTATTTGTTCATTAAAATCTCAATTATGAATAGACAACTAAACAAAATAACGTAATTTCTAGATCAGGGTTCCTCAATAGGCGGCCCGCGGGCCACATCCGGCCCGCGAAAGGAAAATGTTTGGCCCGCGCTCTTTTACAGGTTGTCATGGTAACATCAGTGTAAGCAAAAATTCAAACGCAGTATCTAGGCATTCGCGCGCAACGGAAATATGGCAAGTGCGAAGAAAAGAAAAGTGGACACAGAAAACAGATGATTCAAATCTGAATGGACTGAACAATTTTGTTTTATTTTGCCTGACCACCACAATGCAAAGCCAACGTGTTTGCTATGCACGCAGACCGTGGCTGTCTGTAAGTCTGACAATACCAAACGCCATTTTAACATCTGCTCAAAATTTCTTGAATAAAACAGACTCGTTTGAAAAAGAAAATAATAAATACAAATAAATAAAAATAGAATAATTGGGCTATGTGGTGATTTGTGACTCTTTTTAACAAAACAACAACAACAAAAATAGCAGAGCAAACATTGAGGTCATAACATTGTGGTTGGTGGCCCTTGGCTCTGTATTGTCAGCAGAATTTGGCCCTTGGTAAAAATTAATTGAGGAACCCTGTTCTAGATGTTCTGACAAAATTTGTCAACGACTCACTGAATGAAGACTTCACTTGTTTCATTACTGGATGAATCAGTGTTTTAAACAAATCTCTTGAACAAATGATTCAATTACAAATTAATTTTTAACCGTTACTTGTCGCCACCTACTGGTGTAATTATCTAATCAATACAATCTTTATTTGAAGCATCAAGTTACTTTCAAAAGGTGATTTGCTCTAATTTGATCAGTACTGAAGACATCAGTGTATATATCTGAGCTATAAACTTTTATCCCAGCACTTTTGAATGATTGTAACACAGAAATAATGATACTATGATGTTAAAAAAGCTGATTCATACTATACATGAGTCATGACAAAAGTTTAATACACACATCCGAATTATTGTCATTTAGGTCATTCGTGCAGCTCTAGTGTTTATGTATTCAATACTTTTTTGAATTGAACTAATTGAATCGTTTATTTAGTCCTACGTTCATTAAATTGTTAATTCATGCATTCATTCATGACATGCTCAGGATATTTAAATGTACTGCTGATTAAAATATTTTTGTTAATATATAACAAAACTCAATTTACTGTACGATTAATTTTAGGCCGAGGCCTGAAAACAAAGATCACCGTTTTACCGCAGAATTAATATAATGCTGCTTTAACAACCAATATTGTGGCTGGAAAAGGTTGTTTTGTTGTGTTAGAGTTCAATTATATTGCAAAGATTGGCCAGTTTATTCAAAGACCAAGAGAAAATCTGGGTTTTTGAATGACCAGAGCTAGAGCCCGACCGATAAAGGATTTTGAAGGCCGATACCGATACAAATATTTTTGGGTTTTAAAATCCGATATATCGGCCGATATTTATTTTTATTATTAAGTATTGTTGGATTTCACACACGTGTAAAAGAAAAGCTAACTTTTCTGCACAAGATACGTTTGATACTTTTTCTCTATGTCTAAATGTTCACTCCTCGCAAGTCTAACTTATATTTTACAATGCAGGGACTGTAACTAGAGATATGCTAGTTATAAATACAGTAATCATTACTTTATTTAGGCAGAAAAAGTTCATTGTGGTTTCCAAGCTCATTAATGTTAACGTTGGAGATAGTAGCATTAGCTAGATTTATGGTTAGCTAGTCTATGATGAGCCATAATTTAGCAGTAGATAACATTATACTGCAAATTGTAAAACATACATTTTCAATATAACAGGCCAAGGAGAGATGATTAAAGCGTGTTTCATCTGTTTTTATTTTATTTTTTAATTATTATTCATTTATCGGCCATTATAACTGCCGATACCGATATTATGGAAAATGCCTAATATCGGCGGATAATATCGGTCTGGCTCTAACCAGAGCTAATATTGTTCCCTCGCTCCGGCTAAACACAAGGTTGGCTGTCATCATCATCATCATCATCATCATCAGTGTTTTTCAGACCTCGAGACTTCAACTTGTGGTTTGATGCATCAGCACAACTAAAAACAAACAGAAAGAGTGTGCTAAGCGAGTTAAGATGCAACACGTGAATCTTTTATTATTTGTGCAACTCCCACACAGACCACGAGGACGTCCATGTTGAATCACGGCACCTGGTTAACTCGGACTGCGTATAGAAATCAGTGTGAAATCTGAGGAGCTTTCTGTGGCGCAGAATCTGTGCCGGTGTTCATGACATGCTCAGGCACTGATAGATGTACGTGTGTGTGTGTGTGCTTCTGGGATGTCCCTGCAGATGACGGGTTGTGTGAAAATAGGCATTTTAATGAGAGTCTTTCTCAGGCTTAGGTGAGCGGGATCTAGTCTTTCTTGCGCATTAATCTCAGACGCGTCAGAGCCGTCTGTGGGATTATTGCTGCGTGTCCAATGCATGCATAATTACCAGCGGGAGGAACGGCTTTAAATGCATTTCAGGCATGTTCACATGATGTCATAATCTGACATTATACTGCTTCATTTATTACACTCAGTTATATATATATATATATATATATATACACTATAAAAAAAAACATTTTCAAGATTTGTTATCACAACATTTTTTCTATTGTCAAATCAACTTAAATAATTTTTTTAGTTGAGATAACTTATTATTTGAAGTTTCTGATGATTAAATTAATCTCCTTCATTGTATTAACTCACTTTTTCCAGTTCAATCAACTTAAAATTTTAAAGGCAACCAGGTTACTTAATTTTAAGTTAAACCAACAATATTTTTTACATTGCAAGTATTTATTGTTATTAATATTATTGTTACTACTACTATTAGTATTATTATCAGTTATTTATATATATATATATATATATATACTGTATATTTAAGTTGCAAGTGCATGCAAAGTCAAATGTTGCAGTGCTTTTGCCATAAACTCACAGCCAAAATAATATAGTTTCCAGTATAAAGAGACAATAAATATACATTTATTAGTTTTACACATACACAAACATATTCATATTCACATATTTATTCACAAAAGTGTCTTCTTGAAATAAATTGTTACAGGATTGTATTGTTTTTCTCTATTAAGAGCTGCTTATTCATGCATTAAATATGTGAAATTAAACAACTTTATATTGAAAACTGCACTGCAGACATGCATATTAGATAGATGTAAGATTTACGCACTTATGTGTGCGTTTGTAACATTAACTAAACCAGCGTCAGGCCGTATTTCCCCATAAGTCTCTCTCACCTCATTATTTGTAATTGCCTTTTCCGCTACAGTGAAACTCACTTTGGGGAAGCAGTGATCTGGAAGAAGCTGATCCCTGCATCCAGTCTAATAAACTCACTTCTCACATCTGCAAATAACATCTCAGCAGAGGAAAGAGTCTGAAACATCCCAAAAATGAGGATGCACTGACCAGAAATTACTCCAAACTGCATTTTGCATCATTTCTTTTTCTGTTAAATTTGTTTACGTTAGAAAAAAGTGTAAAATCATTGTTCTTGCGTTGCAAATATGACCTGGACATTTAAAGGAGTAGTTCACTTTAAAAAAAAAACTTTCGTCATCCAAGATGTCCGTGTCATTCTTTCTTCAGTTGAAAAGAAATGAAGGTTTTTGATGAAAACATTCCAGGATTTTTCTCCATATAATGGACTTCAATGGGGACCAAACGGTTCAAGGTCCAAAAGACAGTTTCAGTGCAAGCTAAAAACTGTTCAAAGGGCTTTAAACAATTCTGGTCGATGAATAAGGGTCTTATCAAGCGGAACGATCGCTCATTTAATAAATAAATAACAAAGTTTAAGTTTTATAAGCTCAAATGGTCGCCTTGCTCTGTTCTGTGATGCACGTTCGTGACTCTCCTTTTCGAACTTGTTCATCAAAATAAATAAATCTTTTCCATAGTCAACTTGTTCATTTCGTTCGTTGAATGAACCAAATGACTCGAAAAATGATTCGAACAGGAGAGTCACGAACGCGCATCACAGAACAGAGCAAGGCGAGCATTTGAGCTTATAAAACTTAAACTTTGTTAAGTTTTTATTAAATGAGCGATCGTTTTGCTAGATAAGACCCTTATTCTTCATCTGGAATCGTTTAAAGCCCTTTGAACAGTTTGTAGTTTGCACTGAAACTGTCTTTTGGACCCTGAACCATTTGGTTCCCATTGAAATCCAATATATGGAGAAAAATCCTGGAATGTTTTCATCAAAAACCTTAATTTCTTTTCGACTGAAGAAAGAAAGACATGGACATCTTGGATGACACGGGGGTGAGTAAATTATCAGCAAATGTTTTTTTTTAAAGTGAACTACTCCTATAAGGAAATTAAGCATCACAGGTTGTAGACTCACAGATCAGTACTTGGTTCTGTGCAAGACTAAAGAATTAGTGTAATGTTTCAATTCCTTCTGTATTTCACCAATACACTCAGAGCCCTTCATTTTAAAGCAGGAAGTGATGTCGCTGAACAGCGCTCACGGCTGTGTAGGTCATATTCCATATGATGATGTGATGATGCGTGAAATGGATCAGAACTCCGGAAGAGGGTTGACTCTTTTTCTACTTTCTCATCCACCTTTGCAACGCCAACCTTGTCGGCTCTGGTTGCAGGCGAGTTCACTTCACTTTGACCGCTAGAGAAAACTCATTGGTGGTCGTTGATGGCTGTGGGCGAGCAGCCACCCAGAACGCACCACAGACACACGAGACACCTTGTGTTCACAGCTTCATCATGCGTTTTCCCGTTTCTGAGCAGGTTTTGAAGTGTCACTCAGTCTGAGAGCGTGAAGGCATGAGAGATCAGCCCGGCTCCATGAGATTTGCCCTTCAGCGACGCTAACTGACAACGCATTTTCAGGCTGATAACCGGGGCATGACCATATCTCTGTTCCTTGTGACATTCAACTTCACTCTCTTGTTTTGTGGTTAAGGTTTGTGGCGAATGCACAGGGATAATAGCCAGAAAGTTACCGATTCGAGTTCCTGAAAGTGCAAACCATCAGCCATTGTGGCCCTGAGCGAGACATGAAATCAACATATTAACCTTGTTTATTGTTTTAATATTTGTTCCCAGTTTTATTAAAAGCTTCGTTAGTGTATGTTGTTCTAAAGGCCGTTTTTCTTCATCAGTCATCAATAAGCACTCGCTCCACTTCTAAACTCCAAGGGGATCGTGAGTTGACGAAAAGATAATAATTCATTAATTTGTGTGTAAATGTATTTTGTTTTGTTTTTTTGTATTATCATATTTTTTAATTATTTATTGAAGTGTTTTTATTATTATTTATATAGTTTCTGGAGTTATGAATGTGGAGTAGCCTTTGCTGATATGCCGTTAAATTACAAATAAATATATTGAAATAAATCATTTTAAAATAAAAACAATCAAAAATAAAATAAAAAATGTATTTTATTACCTGATTATCGAAATATTAACTTAAAATCTCAGGGTTCAGCTGACAATCAAACTAAGTGCGGGAATCCCTGAATTAATATGATACTGGTTAATGTTAATTTATTAAGGATTATGGCAAGAATTGCAAAAAGAAGCATTGTGTTTGGTTTTGTAGCGATGAACTGGAGAATGAACCTCAACCTCCATGTCTTGGTTTGGAAATACATTCATTTAATATTCAGTTTTTACTTTGCAACACATGATAACGCTAAAGAAGAGAGCTTGTTTGCAAATGTTGTCTCATATTGAAGTCTTTAGATAAGAGTTTAGTCAGCTGAGATACATGATGTCCTGTTCATGACATTCAACTGTTTGTGTGTATACAATGAGAGAAACTTGTTTTTATCATTAACCGAGGCATCAAGCCGTCTGCAGTGTTCGGACTCGGTGGGCCGCCCTCATCAGAAGTAATGCGGCTCGCCGCTGGAAGAAAGGCCCATTGAGACTCAGATGCAAATGGGTGTTTGGGTGTTGGAGGCCACAACTGAGGCTCAATTCTCCTTCTCCTCGGAAAATGGCCCCTGTGTTTGTCCCACCCACCAGCGCAGTCGGATTACTTTTGACTGCAGGCCTGGAAAATCAAGGAAACCGGAGTCGAGGAGAGAAGCGGGTCCGCAGTTCAAGCTCGATCGGTCAAATAGTAGAGGATGACAAAGGGAATTTAAAGGAGTAGTTCAATTTTGAAAAAACTTTTGCTGATAATTTACTCACCCCCATGTCATCCAAGATGTCCACGTCTGTCTTTCTTCAGTCGAAAACAAATTAATGTTTTTGATGAAAATATTCCAGGATTTTCTCCATATAATGGACTTCAATGGGAACCAAACGGTTCAAGGTCCAAATGAGAGTTTTAGTGCAGCTTCAAAGGGCTTTAAATGATTCCAGACGATGAATAAGGGTCTTATCAAGCGAAACGATCGCTCATTTCAAACATAAATAAAAAGTTTAAGTTTTATAAGCTCAAATGGTCGCCTTGCTCTGTTCTGTGTGACTCCTGGTCGAACTCGTTCATCAAAATGAACAAATCTTTTTCCGAGTCAATTCGTTCGTTTCGTTCATTGAATGAACCAAATGACTCGAAAAAAGATTCGTTCATGGTCGAACTCGTTCATCAAAATGAACGAATCTTTTTCCGAGTCAATTCGTTCGTTTCGTTCGTTGAATGAACCAAATGACTCAAAAAGATCCGTTCATTTTGATAAACGAGTTCTAACAGGAGAGTCACGAACGCGCGTCACAGAACAGAGAAAGGCTAGCATTTGAGCTTATAAAACTTAAACTTTGTTATTTATTTATTAAATGAGCGATCGTTTCGCTTGATAAGACTCTTATTCATCGTCTGGAATCGTTTAAAGCCCTTTGAACAGTTTGCACTGGAACTTGAACTGTTTGGTTCCCATTGAAGTCCATTATATGGAGAAAATCCTGGAATGTTTTCATCAAAAATCTGGAGAAAAAAGCAGCATGGATGACATGGGGGTGAGTAAATTATCAGCAAAAGTTTTTTCAAAAGTGAACTACTCCTTTAACATTCTCCGTCGTTTAGCGTTTGGACGGATGACAGTAAAAATTAGGAATTCATCTATTGTTAGGAGATTGTGGGATTTAATCTGCAGGGAAAATCTCAGTGTAAGTCTATTATTAGAGTCTGAAAACACTAATTCCTCCAGCCAACTTCCACTTGACCTCAGTTATACCCTAATTAGCAAGTTCACCCTAAATGCTCATTTCCTTGATAATGCGTTACGTTTATATGGGCGAGAGATGGGAATTACTGGGCTTGAGTCTGGGGCATGGATATTAAATGGGTTAAGTGGTTTTAATCCTAATCTCTCCATGAAATGGATAACAGTGTTCCCAGTCCTCACTGGGATTGAGTTGAGGAGACTGTACAGAACATTTACTGTCAGTTGATGGGGTTGGTGCTGCGTCTCAGATGTTTCAGGTGCGGTCCTTCGTTTCTGAGCTTTGAAAGGGGCGAGAGCTTTTAGGGGTTCAAAGAAGTCATTCACAGTAAGTGGAGTTAATTTGTCTAAAAGCTTTCTGGTTACCTGATACCCTCCTGGTGCTCACAACTGATTGAAAGGCTTTCCCTAATGCACTTAAACAGCTGTGGTGTGACGCTGCACATGTGAGGTGCTTATGTGGGCGAAACGGGTTCAAATCTACCTATAATTTTTTTGTTCCTTCGTTCATTCCTTCTATCTATATATCTGTCTGTCTTTCATCTATTGTTCTATTTATATTTATATCCATCACTCTATCATCCATCCATCCATCTGTTGTTCCATCCATCCATCCATCTATCTATCGTTCTTTCCATCCATCCATCATCTATCTATCCATCCATCGTTCCATCCATCCATCTATCGTTCCATCCATCCATCATCTATCATTCCATCCATCCATCTATCTATATATCTATCTATCGTTCCATCCATCCATTTATCTATTCATCTATCTATCGTTCCATACATTTATCTATCCATCTATCTATCGTTCCATCCATCCATCTATCGTTCCATCCATCCATCTATCGTTCCATCCATCCATCTATCGTTCCATCCATCCATCTATTGTTCCATCCATCCATCATCTATCATTCCATCCATCCATCTATCTATATATCTATCTATCGTTCCATCCATCCATTTATCTATCCATCTATCTATCGTTCCATCCATCCATCTATCCAAGCCTATCATTCCATCCATCCATCTATCTATCTATCTATCATCCCATCCATCTATCTATCATTCCATCCATCCATCCATCCATCCATCCATCCATCCATCTATCATTCCATCCATCTATCTATCATTCCATGCATCCATCCATCCATCTATCTATCATTCCATCCATCTATCTATCATTCCATGCATCCATCTATCATTCCATCCATCCATCCATCTATCATTCCATCCATCTATCTATCATTCCATGCATCCATCTATCATTCCATCCGTCCATCCATCCATCCATCCATCCATCCATCCATCTATTATTACATCCAACCATCCATCCATCATTACATCCATCCATCTATCTATCATTCCATCCATCCATCTATCTATCGTTCCATCCATCCATTTATCTATCCATCTATCTATCATTCCATCCATCCATCTATCTATCATTCCATCCATCTATCATTCTATCCATCCATCTATCATTCTATCCATCCATCTATCATTCCATCCATCTATCATTCTATCCATCTATCTATCTATCTATCTATCTATCTATCTATCTATCTATCTATCTATCTATCTATCTATCTATCCTTCCATCCATCCATCTATCTATCGTTCCATATCATTATTCTGCGTCCCTTTCGCTACCTTAAATCAAATTCAGGAATTGAATTTGAATTGAAAATGCCGTCTGAATTCAGTTCTGTCTCACACAGGTATGAGTATGAGGGACAGTCCAACGAAAGTCCCAACATGATGACAAGGACGCTTCTGTCTGAAGACTGTCTTTGTCAGCACTCCCAGGGCTCATCCTGTTAAGCCTCTCTGATCTCACCCTCTCGTTGTGCCGTATAGTAATCAAGCCTATTATTTTAAGTGGCGTGCGGGAGAGTGACGGGCCCGGCGTGACCCACTGTACTTTCGTTCGGTGCTGGCCAGACCACACGACAGCAATGTCACTGAGAACACTGCACTGCCTTTCACATCAACATTTGCTTGTTTTTCTTGCCAGTCATAGAGATTGTATCACAATTTCAAGTTCTAGTAAATCTATATGGGTCAGTCTAGTAGTCCCTTGAGCTAAGTAGTGTTTTGTTCATGCCGCATTAATGGTTGTCCAACTCGTTTGTTCTGACATTTCGGGTCTGTCATGTCGTGCTAATGCAGGGATACTTGACCGTTTTAAATCTGGTTGCGTATCGCCTTTGAGGTCAAAGTTGCTCCAGATATAGTATTTTTCACTGAAGTAACGCACACACCTGAGCGGCAAAATCTGGTTTGTACTGCAGCTTCACTTTTCAAGTCACATTTATCTATATAATGCTTTATACACTACAGATTGTTTAAAAGCAGCCTTACAGTAATAAAGAGGTCTTTGAAAATACATGCACTAACCATGGGTGGTGGAAAAAGTACATTTTCTGTCTCCACCAAATTAAAAATGCTGCACAAAGTGACAAATTGAGTCAAATAAAAATGTGTTTGATCTTCAAAATACAGTCAAACTAGTGAAAATAGAAGCTAGTATGTAATTGCCTTGTATGTAAAAAACTTTTATTGTGTAATTGGCAAGATTGTGATAACATCCAAAACTCAGTTCGGTCCAAATGCAGATTCATTTGTGATTCTGTGTATTTAAACCACTCTTTTTCTTTTCCTCTCAAGACAAACATTAAATGAAACTAGATTGATTGTGTGTTGTGTTACACTGCCACAAATGGCCTGGACACGATGCAAATAGATGTTAATGAGTCTATCTATCTTTCCATCCATCCATCTATCGTTCCATCATCTATCTGTCATTCCATCCATCCATCCATCTATCGTTCCATCCATCAATCTATCATTCTATCCATCCATCTATCTATCCATCTATCTATCTTTCCATCCATACATCTATCGTTCCATCATCTATCTGTCGTTCCATCCATCCATCCATCCATCCATCCATCCATCGTTCCATCCATCTATCTATCATTCTATCCATCCATCCATCTATCTATAATTCTATCCATCCATCCATCTATCTATCTTTCCATCCATATATCTATCGTTACATCATCTATCTGTCATTCCATCCATCTATCCATGTATCTATCTTTCCATCCATATATCTATCGTTCCATCCATCATTCTATCATTCCATCCATCTATCCATCTATCTATCTTTCCATCCATATATCTATCGTTCCATCATCTATCTATCGTTCCATCCATCTATCTATCATTCTATCCATCCATCTATCTACCTTTCCATCCATATATCTATCGTTCCATCATCTATCTATCATTCCATCCATCTATCCATGTATCTATCTTTCCATCCATATATCTATCGTTCCATCCATCAGTCTATCATTCCATCCATCTATCCATCGTTCCATCGTTCCATTCATCTATCTATCTTTCCATCCATATATCTATCGTTCCATCCATCAGTCTATCATTCCATCCATCTATCCATCGTTCCATCGTTCCATTCATCTATCTGTCATTCCATCCATCTATCTATCGTTCCATCGTTCCATTCATCTATCTATCGTTCCATCTATTTATCTATCGTTCCATCGTTCCATTCATCTATCTATCGTTCCATCTATTTATCTGTCATTCCATCATCTATCTTTCGTTCTATTGTTCCATTCATCTATCTGTCGTTCCATCATCTATCTGTCGTTCCATTCGTCTATCTGTCATTCCATCCGTCTATCTATCGTTCCATCATTTCATTCATCTATCTATCGTTCCATCTATTTATCTGTCATTCCATCATCTATCTTTCGTTCCATTGTTCCATTCATCTATCTATCGTTCTATCATCTATCTGTCGTTCCATAGTTCCATTCATCTATCTGTCATTCCGTCCATCTATCTTTGTTCCATTGTTCCATTCGTCTATCTGTCATTCCATCCATCTATCTATCGTTCCATCGTTCCATTCATCTATCGTTCCATCCATTCACACTGACAACAGTTTGCAGCTGCAAAGTGAAGTGAATCAGGCATTTTCAGTGATACTGTCAATCAACGGTTCGTCATTTTGCCAAACTGAATCGGTGTAAATAAAGCTTAATTTTTACAAAGATTGTGCTACACCTGGAATTCAATCCAGTTCATATTCATTTGTGATGCGATGTTTCTTTCAGGATGTGAAATACAGTAAATGACGCCATGTGACGCTCATTGCGATGACAAGCCGTCATGAACCTTGTGCCTCCTCTTTAAAGTGTCTTCTGCTTTTTATCTCCTTTAATGTCTTAGTTTATCTCATCTCGGATTTCTAAATCCGGTGCCTCCATTAATTGCAGTGATGCAGTATTGTGTAGCACGTCGAGGATCGGTCATTTGATACAGAGCTTCCATCAGCCCCATTCCTGCCGAGTTTCACGGTAAAAATAGACCATCCCTCCTTCATTATTGAATCAGCAGTCTCCTCTCAATCACAGCAAATCAAACCTCTCATACATATTCCAGAACGATCCTTTGAACAGCGTCGAAAATCTACTTCTAAGTCTACTTCTATCAGGTGTCTTTCACTTCTCCTCGCCATCCGTCACTTCAGAGAGTCCGTCTTTCGGCCCGGACTGATTGGCTTTGACACCTTTCAGCTTTTGGCCTGACGGCTGAGCAACACTGTTAGTCCAGCACCAGCAGGGATATCGACAGCCATCGGCACCCTGATCCTATGGATTACAGCGCTGCATATTTGGGAATTTGAGGGTGTTAAGTGTCTAGACCTGTCTCCAACTTGGCCTATAATTGATTATATGTTTCTAATGAAGGATATTAGCATCATTTACACTAGTGGTCCAAAGTTTAGAATAGTTAATTTTTACCCACCAGCGTTTTTTCAGCGTCATATTCACCAAAGTATTCATATTTTGTTGTATGAATACATGCAATTTATCAAAAGACAGAACAGACCCTCTGCTTTTGATGTTGAATGCTTCATGCATTCTTTTTTTATCTTGGAAGTTTCATAAAAATGAACATTTTGAGCAAAAAACCTGAGAAAATCACGTTTTTGTGCACAGTCAGCGTTCAAAATCAGCGTTCAATAGGTTTGGTGAATGGAAACTAGAGCCAGACTGATAAAGGATTTTGAAGGCCGATACAAATATTTGTTGGTTTTAAAATCCGATATATCGGCCGATATTATTATTCTTATTTCAGAAACGCACAAAAAAATATTAACAGATTTTCCTAACATTAGTTATTTGTAGTTCTTTATGAGTTTTAACTAAAATAATATGATAATGCATTTTAAAAAGAAACTTAAAAAGAAACAGAGGAACATCAAAATATGTTAAAGATCTGATAAATAAAATAATAATTGGTCCCTACATTGCCTTATAGTTATAAGCTACCTTATAATTACAATATCAGCTTGCCTGCACTTTTTGACAACACTCATGACATGGTTGAAGCGTGATTAGTCCGTTTTATTTTATTTTTGAAATATTCATTTATTGGTCATTATAATTGCCGATACCAATATTTTAGAAAATGCCTAATATCGGCCTGCCGATATATCGGTCTGGCTCTTATGAAAACGCAAAGCTGTGTCAATAACTCAAAGCATTTAAGTGATCGCAAATGCAACGTATTTTGTGTGTGATCAATCACCCAAGGTCTCGCGTTAACAAAAGTCAGATATTTCGGTTCCCGGCGCTGCGGTGAGCTGATTCAGCAGTGTGGAGATCATGGAAATGACAGCCATGCTCCTTTTAGATCTAGTTTCGCCTTATTTATAGCACACTATCTCCATTGTAATCCGAGTAAGGAAGGATACCTGGACATCTTGCGCTTTTATCCTTGTTGTCATAAACCAACACAAGCAAGCAAGACCTCAGATAAGCTGAGCGAGCACATTCCTGCGAACGCTTCCCAAGCTGTTTTAAAGGGATTTGTGACCTCCCTGCAACAATGCAGAGTACACAATAGCTTATATAGGTCACTTCTCTACTTTAAAACGTTTCATACCCTTGATAAGGAAGCGTAAGTATTATGATTGATTAAATATTATGCAATTTGATCATAGTGAAATAAGCACGATAAATGAATTAATGTGGTTTGTACACATTTATATCCTGCTTTGTTCTTCATTTCAATCAGGTTTTCATTTTTTTGCATATATGAAGCATTGCATCTGGTTAGCAGTGAGCTAGTTTCAGTGTAAGATAATGATTGTGTTTTTTAGTGCGTACTTAGAAGTTAAAAGCAGAAGCATTTTGCAATATCTCTAACTTAAAAGTTAAATGGATAAGCTTGCGTTCATGCACACGTACTGTATGTGCGTCAGCTTTTTTCTACATTGTACTAGTTTTTTTTTTGCATGTCATTTGTTTTTAAAAAACATAAAAAAGACATTAAACAGAATTCAAAAATGCAGAATTCAAAAATAATAATAATATATAGCGTTAAATTGTATATTTCTTAAAAAACAGTTTCAGAAATATAATAAAAACATTTTAAAGAATTATAAAAAAAAACTTTCAAGAATTTTTCATTTTTAAATTTAAAAACAGAAATAAAAAATACAGAATTTAGAAATATGTGAAATTACATTATACATAATTAACCATATTTATAATAAAATCACAGATTTCTTTGTACTAGTGTACTAATTAATATTTTACTCAGTCATATCTATATTTTAGTTTCCTTCATCTTCCTTGTTTTGTAAGTATATCGTGAGTGTGTGATGTGTGTGTGCTCAAGGTTAGCATGGCGATCTCGCAGCTGATGCTGTAGGACTCATGCAGGGCGATGAGCATCTGCAGAACAGGAGTGTGTGTGTGTGTCTGCAGTATGTGTTTCCGCTGCGCTTCTTTAACCCCTCCTCCACTGTTTCTCACACTCGTATCGGTTCGGCCTCCCGTGTCACTGGATATCCTGCAGTGGAGTTTAATGCAAACACGCGCTGACCTTGTGAGAATATTCTTCTAACTTTGGCCTACTTAATTAATATTGCAGTGTGGAGCCGACATCTTCTCTGCATTGATCCTGCTTGTATTTCATGTAGAGTATTTAGCTCTCTTCTATTTTATTGCAGAGGCTAACTTTATTGATGTTATTTCTTTTTGTGAAATAATATTTTGGTCATATCTCTCACCACTAAAGTGTATTTCATGCTTTTAACTAAACTGATTTATGATACTATTAATATAACGAACATTCACCATTGAAATATTGCTTTCAAACAGTTTTATTTTGTTAATATACTCATTATATTATGCTTTTGTAGTTGCGGCATCTTCCACTCCTGAAAATAAATGAAAACAAACCTTCACCCCTTGGGATAAATGAGTAGAAAGTCAATTCAAATATGCATAATAGATGTTGTTGTTGTTGATTTTTCTGCAGAGGTAAACTTATTGATGTCTGTTTACTGATGATTACTAAAATTATTTTATTTGGTAATAAAAAAATAAATACAAATGTCCAGATTAGAATTGAAATGTCTGAACTAGAACTAGTAAGTGAAATTAAATTCTTAGGTGTCATTATTGACAACAAACTCGGTTGGAAATCCCACATAACTTACATAAAGTAAAAAATTGCAAAAACTCTGGCTATCCTGTTTTGTTTCTATGTTTGTTTGTAAATTTCTTTTGACCGAAATAAAAATTATGAATGAATGAATGAATGAATGAATAGGAAAAAACAGACTAAGCAATAACTTGCAAGACTTTGTTTTGCATTGCCTGCCTATCTCTGCTGATTCAAAGTCTCCAAATGAATCCATTCTGCAACTTTTGAATACATAATTATATTTTTATAAACTAAATTATAAGCTTAAGTGCAAGATCCGAAAGTTGGTTTTGTCGCTATGGTTACACACACACACACACACACACACACACATACAAAGTCATCTGTCAGTTGTGCAGTCCCAAAATCTCCTAAACAAAGTTAAAACCCAAAACTGATATGTGTTTTATTAAATATTAGTACATCAAAAACTGTACGATATGTGTTTTTTAAATCAAGTGATCAAAGAGCTTGTTGCCGCTGCGATCAGTGGATACGTGGATACAGTGTTTTCTCGTCTTCACTTGGACGCGCGCTTCAATCCGTTGCGGATATCTTCGTGGATATTGTAGTATTGTGTTGCTAAATCCCTTGTGCACAATGTCGGTCTGAGACAGCGAGACCTAGACAAGACATTTCTTTTCTGTTAACCTTTTACCATGTCTTGAGTATTGCAATAATATCGTATCATGTTTTTTTGAGATCTCAGATTTTGGGGCTGGCATTTGTTAGGGTAGACTGGGGTCTTTTTCGCAGGAGACTTCAGCAAATGTTTCAATTGTAAAAAAAAATGTCGATTCTCACGAGTCGTTTCATTTGTGATCTCTCCTGTCGTAGGGTCGGTGTACGAGAGAGAACTGTAAGTACCTTCACCCACCAGCGCATCTGAAGACGCAGCTGGAAATCAACGGACGCAACAACCTCATCCAGCAGAAGACGGCGGCAGCGATGCTGGCCCAGCAGATGCAGTTCATGATCCCCGGCACCACCATGCAACCAGTGGTAGGAGACCGCACGTTTCCACTGGGCTTCTGCGGGGCATTAAATGGATTTTGTGAAAATTAAGGCCTTAAGTGGCATTAAAAAGCATTACATTTTAAGCCTACAGGCAGTAAAAACCTAGATAGTTTTGAAGGATATTTTATATTATGAATTAGTTTCAATATAGCCTTCATAATTGAACTTTTTAATTTGCTGTCACAAAATATGTATGTTAGTGTGATAAACACACGGAACCAGTTTGGTAATTGCAATTTTGGTATTGTTTCATCATTGTCAAACTGAATGGTTGCAATTCAGAATTTGGGACATGTCTATTTAAATATAAATTAAGTATTGTATAATAATACAGTAAAAATAATATTTTTATTGTATAAAAATAATATTGTAATAATATTATATTTTATATATAAAATCTGTGGTTAGTCATGGGTCATTTTTTATAAATGGCATCAAAAAGCATTAAATTTAATTTGAAGATACCTGGAGAAATCCAGGATAATATAATAATTGTATTTTTCACAGTTCTTACAAATAAGTATTTTAAGCCTTAAAATAATGCATGAATGTTTTGCCAATCATTATATATCTAACACAGATTGAACTGACGCAATAGTATAAAACTCTCCTGATGTTTTAATAACTATCACAAAAGTATAAAATAATGCATATTTGAAGAGTTCAGATGCAAAAGCCTCTAAGTGCCATTTGAAATTTTCTTCTAAAATGATAATTTTTATCAAGCTTGTATATTTAAGTTCAGTAATTTCACTTAAATGGCAATGAAGATTACCTATTAATTGACATTTAAGTGAAATTACTGAACTTAAATATACAAGCTTGATAAAAATGGTAATTTTAGAAGAAAATTTCAAATGGCATTTAGAGGCTTTTGCATCTGAACTCTTCATTTTGTCACATTTTGGAACTTTGAAGGGTTAAAGTTTTGCTTAGTCAAATGCTTTTTACCATCATTGTGGTCAGAGTGGCATTAAAATGAAAAAAAAAAATAGCAATGATAATAGTGATGCTTGACTTTGCAAACAGCACTCTTGAGAAATATTAAACAGCAGTGTTTTGACATGCATGAAATTTGACATTTGTTTCTTTTTTTAATACTTTTTAAGATTTTTATTCTAAGTGACATTAAAAACAAAATTGAAAATTGAAATTTAGTTATATTTAATTAATTGGAAAAATATTTTTAAATTTAGTAGACATTGAAAATTGAATATGATTTAAATATGTACAGTTAAATTATATCTAATTCTAAAAAAAAATAACAATAATAATTGTTGTCTTCACAGCCTACATTCCCTGTCAGCCAAGGTCTGGGCTCGAGCCCTGGACTGAGTTACGCGCCGTATCTGACTCCCATGAGCCACGGCATGGGTCTGGTCCCCACAGAGATGCTCTCCAGCACCCCTGTGATCGTCCCGGGCAGCCCACCGGTCAACGTGCCGAGCTCGTCCTCCACACAGAAACTACTGCGCACCGACAAGCTCGAGGTAAAGTGGCACACAGAGACATTTCATTCAGCTTGAGTTGCAATTATTGAAACCTAGACAAAAGTTATTATAAAACCTAAGGAATAAAAAAGTAAGTCTAGTTCATTCTTTTAACTTAATTTTTAATATGTTAATAATTTACATACAGAAGCAATGAACGTAAGGGATAATTCAGATAATAAATAAGACCAATCATATGTCAGTATGCAAATTAATGCAGGCATAATTCAGTATGTAGATATTAGGATCATCATTGTCGGCTAAATTCTGAATAATGAACATTTGAGTGAAGTCCAGATCACTGTACAATACAATTAAATATTTACCTTTAAAATACTGCTTGCAGAAAGGTTTGTTTTGTTAAAATGCACATTAAAATACTATGCTTTTTGGCCCTTAAAAAGGATGCAGTTTTGTAGTCGTCAAACCTTGAACCCTTGGGTTTAATGGGTAGAAAGTGAAATAAAATGTGCAAATCGATGTAAGAGAGAAAAGACAGCTCACAATTCAGTATATTGCCAGACATAAGAGAGAATTTATCTGATATTTTGAGGAATCGCAGTACAAAAATACAATCAAAATACAACATAAGATGTTTGGCGACATTTTAATAAGCAAATATGTGTAAAAAATAAACAAAAAAAGAGATTTTTTATAAAGAAATGATGAATTCAATATAAGAAATGATGAAAGAAAGAAAAGACCCGTTATAAATCAGAAAACAAATTGACGTAAGAGAGAAAAGGCCAAAAAAAATGTAAAAACAAAATAAGATCAATAATAATTCTGTGGCCGAGGGACGTGAGAGAACGGATTCAGAGCCACAAATTCAAAAAGAGAAAAAGAAAAGACCAATCACATGTCAGTATGCAGATTAATGCAGGCAAGCAGACCAGTCATAATTCAGTATGCAAATATTAGCATCATCACTGTCGGCTAAAACGTTTGAGTGTCAGTGGGAGATTTTCAGACTTTAATGTGTAAGTTTGTGAAGACCGAAGGCTTTTGTCTGTGTGTTAAAGATAGAGCTGAATTGATTACAGAAAAGTGTGAGGAGGGGGACAGAAAGAAGTGTGAGGCCTTTCAATTCAGCTCTGCCTTGCAAGAAAATGATCAGTGTGGTTGAAACAATAACAGTTGAAGGTTGTGTGTGTGTGTGTGTGTCATTAAATATGCCATCACTTAGCAACTGACTGATATCTGTGATAATGAGAGGCTCCGTTCCTCCGCGGCCCTCCCACACCGAGAGGCTGTCGCTGCTTTTGTTAACCCTCTGGGGTTGTTCGGCCCAAATGGACCTGAAGAATTTATAATTTTTTTTTAAAAATCACAGCTTCCTCGGAATGGTCCGAAATTTGGTGACTTTGTTGGTATTTGGTATTTGAACACCCAAAAAAATTGGGGACAGGATGTGTATAGTCAAAGTGGTTGTAAAAAAAAAAATAGTCACACTTGGGGTGTTCGGGTCCAAATGGACTCGCATTGAAAATGAATGGGAAATTGGCAAAAATGTGAAAATACTGAGTTTTTTTGTGCGTACAATCTACAAATCAGCCACGATCTTGAAAAAAAAAAACACACAACAGTGAATGGGTGAATCTATAAAACATCAAGAGAGCAAAACAGACACACACACACACAAACAAACACACTTTTATACACAAACACACCAAAAAATTCAGATTATACATGCGTTTTGCATTTTTAAAATGCTCAGTTTGTCCACCAGATGGCCAAAAATTGCTTTTTTGAGGCCTAGGCTTGACTCTAAAATGAAATACAGCTTTAAAAAATTTTTTTTTTTAAATATATATTTTAAAAAATATATTTTTTCTATTATGTTCAATGGGGGGAAATTTTGTCATAATTATTGCATTAATACTTATTATAATGTTTTTTTTTATTTTTGAAATTTTCTCAAAACACCAAAAAATAAAATAAAAAATATTATAAAAAAAAAAAGAGTTAAAAAAAAAAAAATCATGATTTTTTTTTTTTTAAATATAATTTGGACCCGAACACCCCGAGTGTGACTCTGAAACGAACAACCCCAGAGGGTTAATATTCAGCTGTGTGTGTGTGTGTGTGTTTGCCATACCTGTGCTCATACATGAAAGCTTTGTTTGAATCTTCACTGACTCACGTCTCTGTTTGCATATTTCTGTTGTGTTCCCTGTTTGTTTCGTCTGCGTGTTTGTTTTGCGTCCGCGAACGGCAGGTGTGTCGCGAGTTTCAGCGGGGAAACTGCGCGCGCGGCGAGACCGACTGCCGCTTCGCCCATCCCAGCGACAGCCCCATGATCGACACGAGCGACAACACGGTCACCGTGTGCATGGACTACATCAAGAGCCGCTGCTCGCGCGAGAAGTGCAAGTATTTCCACCCTCCGGCGCACCTTCAGGCCAAGATTAAAGCAGCTCAACATCAGGCGAACCAGACCGCCGTCGCAGCGCAGGCCGCCGCTGCAGCCATGGTGAGCCAATCACAGCTTGCACAAATAACATGCATACAATTCAACGTTTAAAGAGTCATGTTAGACCAGCTGCAGTGCTTAGAATTGTGAAACCTTTTATGTGTACGATAAAATCAATTGTCAACACATGTTGAGAGAGGCGCGCCGGCGGAGGTTGCGATTAGCATATCTGATGATGTTAGCACGTTAAATGTGGAGCACTGCTTTATTATTATATAGCCATGACCCGTCTCCAGAATCTGGGCGGGTTGCGTGCCAAATCTGTGTCGACTCCCTTATCTCGTCCCTGGAGGAGAACAGTGTGAGTAAAGAGAGAGAGAGATAAAAATCACTCCCGCTTCTTATCCATCTTGTACTTTACTGATGCGATCATTATTAGGATAGGATATTGATATAATAAGCGCGATGGCTTAAAAGCTTTTTTGCTCACACCCTTGACTACACAAGGTCACGGGGGGGCGGCTCACTTCCACATTTCGCCTGCTCTCCTCAAATCAGTCGAGATTAAATTAAGGAGATGGATAGCATCTTCATGCCAAACTGACGTGAATGCACAGGTTCATCCACTATATTTGGTCACATGCCAGGCTGCTCTCACTTGTCTACGTGTCTACACTACAACTTCGTGCACCATTATAAGCAAGCGATGTTGAGTTTTGATTATAATATTCATGCACGTATGCAGTTTATTCTGTTGCATTACTTGCAGTTTCGTTAAAGGGATAGTTCACTTTGAAATTAATGTTTGATATGTTTTAGCTTGCCTCAAGTGCATCCAAGATGTAAGTGTCTTTGTTTCCGCAGTAGTTTCAATTTCGATATTTTTAGGTCAAACCGTTCGTATAATGGAGGTCTATGGTCACCACCTCAAAGAGCATGCGCAGAGAAGTCCAAATTAAACATGATTTAATGACTCGTAAATGTAAGTACACATTGATGGCCTAAGACACCAAACGAGCGGTTTGTGTGAGAAAACGAACAGTATTTATAACGCCCGTGCCCTCAGATCAGTTGGACGTGGCTGTGGTTACAAGAGGTAAAAACGATATAAATACTGTTCGTTTTCTCACACAAACCGCTCGTTTGGTGTCTTAGGCCATCAATGTGTACTTACATTTACGAGTCATTAAATCATGTTTAATTTGGACTTCTCTGTGCATGCTCTTTGAGGTGGTGACCATAGACCTCCATTATATGAACGGTTTGACCTAAAAATATCAACTGTGGAAACAAAGACACTTACATCTTGGATGCCCTTTAGGCAAGCTAAAACATACCAAAAATTAATTTCAAATTGAACTATCCCTTTAATGTATATGGCTTCGATTATAACAGGTGATATCAATGTTAGTTGCATCGCAATGTCTGCATGCATGCAATTTTGTTGCATGGTTTTGCTGCAGCCTAGGCAGTTTTGATGATTTCTGATGGGAGGAATCGACACTGCAAGCAAGCCATGCAGAAAACACATGCACTGCAACTCAGTGATGCAGTATTGCACATTTGCAGCGTAGACGGCTTTTTGTTGTTTATGGGAGCAACTGAGAGGTTTCTACATTGCAAGTCAGCAAAACAAATCTAGATGTCTCCTGTTATAATCAGCTAAACCGTCTACATTGAGAGCGTTGTGATGCAATATAACTGGATATTGCATGCTTGTAGACTATCTTTGTTGTTTATAATGGGATTGAATTTGTTTTGCTTTTGTGGAATGTGTTGCAACAAAACTAGATCACTCCCATTATAATCTACAGAAGGCATTTGCAAGCGGGTGTAGATAACTTTATTGCTTATAATACAAGTAATACAATTTTGCATTGCTTTATTGCATTTCTCAAGCCAACATAAAGTGTGTCTTGAACCTTTTTATCTAGTTTTATTTACACTGCAACAAGCAAAGCAGCATAAGAAAACTATCGTGCTCCTGTTGAAGCTGTCTACACTCGCGATGCATGCAGTGTAGACAGCGTCGTTGATTTATAATGAACGCATGCACTTTTTTCTACAATGCAATGCAAGAAAACTAGATCTCTAAAACTGTATACGTTACAAATTCACAAGCTTGTCGTTTATAATGGGAACGATCCAGTTTCCGTGCACTGCGTCGCTCAGTTGATTGATTATAACGGTTACGCGCATCCAAAATAAAAGTTTGTGTTTACATAATGTAGTGTGTATAATTAATTTCTATATATAAATACCCACACATGCATGTATATATTTTATATATATTTATTCACAATTAATGATATATATAAATATATGATATATTAATAACACATTTTTCTTAAATATATACATGCATGTATATATTTTATATATATTTATTCACAATTAATATTATATATAAATATAAATATATGATATATTAATAACACATTTTTCTTAAATATATACATGCATGTGTGGGTATTTATATATACAAATTAATTATACACACTACACACACATATATTATGTAAACACAAACTTTTATTTTAGATGCGATTAATCACGATTAATCGTTGCCCATCCCTAACGGCGAGGATCTAGTTTGGTCACGTGACTCGCTTGCAGTGTAGACACGGTGTTTGGCAGCAAGCTTTCGCGCTTCCGCTACGACGCCTGTGTGCGTTTGCTGTCATGACACTCACATGCTTGGCCTCATTCGTTTTGCTGTTTACTCCATTTTCGCTTTTGCTTTTGCCCTGTACCTTTTTTTGTTTTCCCACTGTGGCGTCTGGGTCATGAGGTGACGCGAGGACAGTATCAGCTCACCAGCCATAACAATAAAACAAGAGTGAAAATAAGATAAAGCGCCTGGCTTTAGCTTCAGCTTAAACGCTGCTTGCATTGAGGTGCTCTGGCCTTTCCCCGATTCAGATTTGCTTCTAGGGTTTAAAGTGAAGCAATCGATCCCTGCACCCGCGACCCCAATGCGAAAGAGTTGACACGGTTCATTTTCTTGTCCTTTGTTTTGTTTTTCTCCAGTGGAAGGTTATGTAATCCTCTATGATAAATCCCTGTGGGTGGCATATTTATTTTAATGGTTCTCTATGTTGGCGGAGGGGAGCAAAACAAGAAACTCTTGGTTACAAGAATGCCTTCAGCATCTCATCCTGATGTTTATTAAAAGCACACTCTTCCTAAACCTACTGATCTGAACACCTAGACGGCACTGAGGCTTGTGCATTGTTCTTCTGCTTTCTAAGAAATTCATGCAGCAAGTATCCTTCAGGGAGAATTTAATCCCAGAATGCATGCGACAAGCTTAGTGAACAGTTAGATTTCAATGCACTGAAATCGTCATAAATACGGACAATTTGCTGCTGTATATTTCTATGCTTAGAGTGTTAGTTTAGCAACATGCAAAAGTCAGACTTTAGTTGCGACGTGCATGATAAGTCACTTATGCTCGAGAAGGTCGCGGCCTATGTAGACAGCAATGCAGCACACTAGGGTTTTGAACAGAGCTTCGAGAGAGTACAGGCATAGATGTTTTTTTTCTGTTAAAGGAGTAGTTTTGCTGATAATTTACTCACCCCCATGTCATCCAAGATGTCCACGTCTTTTTTTCTTCAGTCGAAAAGAAATTAAGGTTTTTGATGAAAACGTTCCAGGATTTTTCTCCATATAATGGACTTCAATGGGGTCCAAACGGTTTAAGGTCCAAAAGACAGTTTCAGTGCAAACTACAAACTGTTCAAAGGGCTTTAAACGATTCCAGACGATGAATAAGGAAAAATATTCGCTCAATTTGATGATCGACTTCGAATAGGAGAGTCACCAACGCTCATCACAAAACAGAGCAAGGCGAGCATTTGAGCTTATAAAACTTAAACTTTGTTATTTATTTATTAAATGAGCGATCGTTTCGCTTGATAAGACCCTTATTCAACGTCTGGAATCGTTTAAACCCCTTTGAACAGTTTGTAGTTTGCACTGAAACTCTCATTTGGACCTTGAACCGTTTGGACCCCATTGAAGTCCATTGTATGGAGAAAAATCCTGGAATGTTTTCATCAAAACCCTTAATTTCCTTTCGACTGAAGAAAGAAAGACATGGACATCTTGGATGACACGGGGGCGAGTAAATCATCAGCAAAAGATTTTTTAAAAGTGAACTACTCCTTCTTTAAATGACTCTTCAAGTGCGTCACATTTCTCTCGTACAACCCGTTTGCTGTAATCTGTGACTATATTACAAGGAAGAAAAGATGCATTTTTTTCCTTTTCCACATTCTTTTGTCTTTCTTTTCTGTGGATATTCTGATTTGAAGCATTTTTGCATGGCCCTTCTGCGTCATCTCATTTCAAGCATCCCGTTTTCTTTACTAAACATTTTGCTGCCCGTCATTCCATCGAGCCACATCTTTACTTCTTACCAGTACTTTTGCATGGCATTTTGAACTAGGGTTAGTTACATATATACGTAGATGACACCACAATAAATATAACCCATAACAAGCAACATAAATTGGATATAAGAATAAACAGAGCTCCACATTTTGTGATCACTCGCATCAGTTGTTTCGACCTTTACGCTTTATAAGTGCAGAGTCATTTTAATCCCTCAGTTGGCAAGAAATTGCAACATATTGTGACAGAAATGAATGTCAAGGAAGGCATTTGCCTCGTTTACCGAGTGTCCTTTTATTTCCCCAAGTCTAAGTGGTGGTAAATGTCATCCCAGCGCATGTTAAAATCGCCAGATGACAACCGCAGAACCATGAATTAGCAATCAATAGATGGCAAAGTTAATCGACTAATCTGACCAAAGCAAGCCGTCGAAGAGATGTTTGATTTTAATCCGCCACGCGCGCAGAAAACCCTTCGGTAGCGGATATATCGGGTGCCGGATGCGGTCAGTGTGTTTCATGCAGTGTTTGTTCTCCATTGATTTACTGCTAAAGATGATTCGAGAGCTTTCATAGCACTAATATCTCCAATCCCATTTGACTTTGATCGGTAAATGGTGAGAATCTTGATTTCTGCCGCTTTTAACACAACAGGTACTGTAGACGCTTTTTGCTTTCGTACTAATTCAGAACGTAGCGATGTGTTTCTTTGAGACGAGTTTTTTCGTTTATGTGCATGCCTATTGTTTTGTATGTGGTATACTGCATTCAGATTATTTTTGTTTTTGTTTTTTTTCCTTCTCACCTATCCACAATGCAATGCTGTCCCCATGATGCACCTCTGCTTGCTGTTACCTGTATGTTAATACGCTTGAATCCCATTGGCCCACTGCCATCATGTGCTCGCTGCCTGCTATTAAAAGACTCAGTCGACTGCCAAAGCAATGAAGCGACCCCTCGAGGCATCTGTAGATCTGGTACTATGACCTTTCACCTTTTGCTTTGCATGTAGCTTTTTAATGTACTGTAGCAACTCACAGACTTTTTTAATTTGGCTTCTTTGTTTTGATAGCACAAGTAACAAAGTCACATTGATATCAATTTAGAAATTACCAATTATTGAAGCCTAGTAAACGTAAGTGCCTCTAAAACGGAGATTCGAGTCAACAATGTGCATTGATGTTTGTGTAAGCGGACGCGTGCACGCAACTCACGCTTGTCTTCTCGCTCAGGCGTTCCCCCATGGAGTCCTGCAGCCCCTACCAAAGAGACCAGCACTAGAAAAGAGTAACGGGGCCAGTACTCTCTTCAACCCCAGTGTCTTGCACTACCAACAGGCTTTGGCCAACGCACAGCTTCAGCAGCCCACCGCTTTCTTTCCCACAGGTAAGAACACACACACACACACACACACTGCTTCGTATTAATCAGCCCCTTTTTTCTCTCTCCTGCGATCCCGGAGTAACGAGGCCTTTAAACATGCGTTTGTCCCTTTTGCATGCAGGGAGTGCACGAAATACTAATGCAGATTTCGTTTGATTTTCACTCGCGTTAATGGATGTTTGGGGTTCTTGGATGTAAAAAAGCATTGCCGGCCATTGATTAAATTAGAAAAAGGTGCTTTGATCGGCACACTTGTACGCCGTCAGATTATATATCTGACTCCCAGCTATATGGGTCAACACATAATGCCGATATGTTTGCATTAAAAAATAATTCGGATCACAATTAAAATATGCACAACAGATAAGATAAAATACTATATATAGTATAATATAATATATATAGGCCGCTATATATATATCATTCAAAATTGTAAAAAAATATATATTTATTTTTATATTTGGTACAATATTTACTGCTATTTGAAAACAAGAGATATTTGTAATTTATTTAAATAAACATGGTGATATATTGTCTATCATTGTGAAATTCTAAATGTTATATATAACATTTATATATGTTAAGCAATTATTGACGATTAATCGCATCCAAAATAATTATTTTGTATATACTGTATATAAATACACACACATGCTTGTATATTTAAGAAAAAAATATTATTTTATATATAAAATATTTATATTTGTATATATATATATATAATGTTATTTACATGAAAATATTTCTTAAATATATACAAGTATGTGTGTGTATTTATACATATAAAATAATTATACACAGTGCACACACATATATTATGTAAACATAAACTTTTAATTTGGATGCGATTAATCGCGATTAATCGTTTGACAGCCCTAATATTAATGTAAAAATTTACAAAATACATCAAATTAAGCCTGATTATTTAAAAAAAGGTGCCAACTATCTTCAAATGGCTAAATATTGTTTGATTAATTTTCCTTGCCCTATATATTGCCTGGTGAAAATTGCAGGAACATTTTGATATTTAATATTATATTTTACACACTATTTTTAGACAATAATTTTTTTTAATTATTATTACAATTAATTTTAATGTTTATACATTCTTTTAAAACAATTATTTGCAAGCAAAATGTATCTAATATTATTAATATTTTATTACCTATATTATTTACATTTATGCATTTGTCAGACGCTTTTATCCAAAGTGTCTCATTCACATTTTTATCAGTTCTTGCTTTCCCTGGAAATCGAACCCGTGACCGACTCTCATCAGCTTGAGCTTTATTTATAACCGTTATTATCTGTATTCATCTTTTCAACTGATAATAATAATTATTATCATTATATTATTCTGCGTAATCAACTGAAAAGATGGTCCTGGCTCTGAATCTCAGTAAACAACCGCAGTAAACTGTGTTTTTTTACCTGTAGGCGTATGTACTGCAGTATTTTTATGAGCATAAACACATGAAAACTCTGTGTGCGTCGGGTCTCGGAGCGAGTCCTGCAGTCTAATCCCTCGTAGGTGTATTTTGTCATCACACACCCACGTGGTGGTTGTGTTTTCTTTAGCTGTCCTCCTGTGCCCCCGTTCCTCCCTCTTCTCCAGCGCTGGGCCTTTTGTAACAGCAGAGCGTCTATTTTAACCGTAGGAGTGGCTGTTACTTCACCGCATGACTCTCTCATGTGTGTGTGTGTGTGTGTGGCTGATTTTAGCCATCTTCCTCCTCTGCCCTGTTGCCCTCTTCCTCCTCTCCCACACTGCGCTCTAATTTCACAACGCTAAGCTCCCGTCCTCTCATTGCGGCCCATCTGACTATTGATCCAGTTTATCTTCCTGGAATTCACCGAGGTTTTTACCGGAATGACGACACGGCGGAGCGAGCGATCTATAATGACAAGCTTAATTGGATTTGTATGGCATGCTGAATACTGAATCTCTGGCTCTGTCTAATATGTTTTTCTTCCCTATTAACCTCTCTCCACTCTTCACTGCATGGTCACAGGGTCAGTTCTGTGCATGGCTCCTGCTAGCAGCATTGGTAGGTTCCTCCTCTCTCTGTCTGTCTGTCTCCCACCTCACGTAGAGATCTAGTCGCTCTTACAGGTGATTTGAAGCTCGATTGACCCGTGACCGTAACGTCACGCATCATTCTAGATCAGTGGATCTGTGTTAGTTTGCTTCAGTTCACCTGCAAGAGTGCTCTGTGTGTGTGTGTGTGTGTTTGAAAATTCACATTTCTCTCGTTGGGGTTTTTTAATTCATTAATTATGTACATTAATACAGTAATTATGTGTGTTTTATTCAAAATACTTATTATTATTATTATTATCTGAATTCAATATATTTTATTATTATTATTCAGTTTCTTGTGTATTTTTTAAAATTACAATTTTTTACAGGGACATTTTCAGGATTAGATATTTGTTTTAATATGCATTTATATTATACAATTTTTTTTATTTAAATTATTCATTATTATTATTATTATTCAGTTTCTTGTGTCTTTTTTAAAATTACAATTTTTTTACAGGGACAGATATTTGTTTTATTTTTTTGTAAAATGTATAAATATTATGCATTTATATTATACATTTTTTTATTGTTTTATTCTTTACATTTGTATTTATTTTGTATTATTATTAGGGCATAAGGGCACGATTAATCGCATTCAAAATAAAAGTTTGTACATAATATATGTGGGTGCACTGTGTATAATTATTTTATATATATATAAATACACACGCGCACACGCTTGTATATTTTTAAGAAATATTTTCATGTATATAGATTTATATATAATTAATATTATATATAAATATAAATACTTTATAAATAATATTTTTTCTTAAACATACATGCATGTGTGTGTATTTATATATACAAAATAATTATACACAGTGCACCCACATATATTATGTAAAGACAAACTTATAATTTGGATGCGATTAATCGTTTGCAGCCCTAATTATTATGCATTACTCTATTATTATTATTTTAAATTCAGATCATTATTTGACATTTATAATTAATTTCACATTCTCTCACGGTGGCTATTATTTCTATTACTATTATCATTGTTTTAAGTCGTTTAAACGGTATTTGTGTGAAAGCGCCAGATCCAAGCGAACAGGCTCTTAATAACTAGCGTATTGGCAACTTTGATCAGTTTCCTAGAGAAATAGCCCACTTGATCACAAACGGCCATTCCCTGTAGATCGTAGGACTTGTCAAAAGTCTCGCCCGATGTGCGCGAGACTGGTTAACAGCGCATGCCCAACTAACCACCCATGCCAAACAACTGATTATGGTGATAAATGTCCTTGAGGTGATTGTAATCAGCCTTTTTCCTCTTGTTTTTGTTTTATTTTTTCCCATGCTTCTCTCGCTTTGCATCGTGATTGCATGCCATCTGCTGGTTTAACCTAACGATGGCTCGCTGCTCTGTAATATACACCATTGCTAAACCAAAAAAACAAAAAAACTACAAAAAAACCCTACCAAACACCTGTTGCATTGGTTTCCATAATGCTCCACCTACCTGTTCATTGCTTCCATGGTTCCCTTCCTGAAAAAGTACCCATGATGTACAGTGCTACGCCTGCTACTGTCTCTGCAGCAACAACTCCTGCCACAAGTGTCCCCTACGCAACAACAGCACCAGCCAATCAGGTTTGCTCCTTTTAAAAGCTTTCTTTCATAAATCCCTGAGCTCTGAATAAGCACTTCGCAAGGCTCGAATCCATTGGCTAAAACCAAAAGCATTCATTCGGACGGATCGGTGCTTATTCAGAGCTCGCACATTGGCAAATAGTAGTTGTGTTGTGTTGCATTATTTTCTTGTTTCGTTCTGCATGTCCTTGCTTTATTTTGATGTCGAGATATCCTTCCTCATCCACACAAACACTAAACACACACACAGTCATGTGCTGAGCAGGGAGAAGGTGAGGTTTGCAGAACCAGGGCGACGTTGGGCGACGAGGCGCTAAAAATGGTTCTGTAGGAGGAGGGAATGTGTGTGACGTTCACCAACCGGCAATTACAGCAACCAAATCACAATAGCCCTAGACTTGCTCATGAACTCGTCTAATGTGCTCAGATCCCATCACGCATTCCCCGGACCGCTCCCGTTCTTTGGTATTGTTCACTCGGGGGTCACATAAGGAGACTTTGAGGGCTTTCCCACTTCCGTCGTTCTTAAGTGAAGCCTTCCTGTCAGCGAGTGGCTTTTCCTGTTGTTGAATATTCTCAGGAACTGGACGTTTGTAGTCTCATCACGTGAAATTGAACCTGTTTCCTGAGGGTCTCTTGCCAGACGGTGCGAGGCTCTTCAGCGCCACCTGGCAGGAGAATGAAGTACCGCACCTCACGTCTCGCCAGCCTCCAATCACGTTGATTGAGATTAATCAATGTTTTAATCGTGCAATATCTTTCATAACCGATGGGGATTCAGCGTAAAGCAACAAATCTTGACATGGAACGCGAACATTTTATTTGGATAATGCAAGAGTGCCCTGTTTGTGTGAAATTTTCACATTTAAACACATTCTTTATTAATAATGACTAAAAATATTTGTCAGTATTTTTAATTTATGTAATGATAAATTATTTAAAATAAAAATAATAGTGATAATAAATGCTGTTAAATGTTAATATTATTAGAATAAATATTTAAATGTTTGTGGTAGTAATTGGAAATTTAAAAATAATGTATTATAAAATGTATTATATTAATAATAATAATTTGAAATACATTAATAATTAACATTGTTTTAAATGTACTCTTACTACAAAGATATAAATATTTAATTGTTTTTTTTTTATTCAAATGTTTATTGTAATAATATTAATGTTTAATTGCATTTATTATCACTATTATTTTTATTTTAAATGTGTATTTGTGTGCACTTTTCACATTTAAACACATATTGTTAAATTCATTATTAATAATAACAATAAAAATATTTGTCAATATTTTTAATTTATGTAATGATAAATGATTTAAAATAAAATAATAGTGATAATAAATGCTATTAAATGTTAATATTATTACAATAAATATTTAAATGTTTGTGGTAGTAATTGGAAATGTAAAAATAATGTATTATAAAACATTATTTAATTAATAATTTTATTAATAATAATAATTTGAAATAAATTAATAATTAACATTGTTTTAAATGTATAACGATTACTACAAAGATATAAATATTTAATTGTTTTATAAACATTATTTTTAAATTTCCAATTACTAACACAAACATTTCGATATTTATTGTAATAATATTAACATTTAATAGCATTTATTATCACTATTATTTTTATTTGATGATATTTTCACATTTAAACACATTGTTAAATTCATCATTAATATTTTTCAATATTTAATAATAATTTTTTTTAAATAAATAATAGTGTTAATAAATGCTATTAAACCTTTAATATTATTACAGTAAATATTTAAATGTTTGTGGAATTAATTGGAAATTTAAAAATAATGTATTCTAAAACAATTAAATATTTATAGTAATAGTTATACATTTAAAACAATGTTAATGATTAATAATTAATAATATTATTCATTAAATACTATTTTAAATATCAAAACCACTGAGAAAGAAATGTGAAAATTATTTAATAACATACAGTATATTAATAACAAAAACAATAATAAGGATATTTATAATAACAATTATATATTGTATACATGGTTGTATTAGTCTTTTTATTATATGTTGGTATTTGATCTATTATTAATTAATTATCTTGACTTATTTCCATGTCAAACAGGATTTTCAACAATTTCAAAAATTGATTTGAAGGTGAAAGCACTAATGTGTTCACTGTAAGGCCAGACATATAAATTAAGAAAATGAGACATTTTGTTATATTTTTAAGTTATATATTTAGCAGATGCTTCTCTCAGTCGTGGTTTTACACAGGTTTCAGAGCTGAAGGAGGAACACAGAGGCCTTTTCTCTGGTGTTTGTTTGCGTCAGTCTCCGAGCCAGACAGACAGAACCAGCAGCGTCCGCTGAGTCATCGCCGCGAGCGCTAATCTCACACATGAGTTTAATTATGCAGCGAGAGAGGCGTAAACAAACGCTTGACTGCTGCACAGACGCAGCTTTGAGGTGACGACTTTAGCTGGGAGCGGATGAACGCCGGTCACGTTATTATTATCTACTGAACTGAGGCTGTGTTCGGAATGGCACACTAACTCACTGCTTACTGCCCAGTGCACACCGCCCACTAGTTTTTCAGAGTAGTATGCAATATGCATTCAGAGTAGTTGTCACATGACAGACATTGAACATTAATTAAGGTTAATTAAGGGGTGTGCATAAGACTAACATGACACCTTCATAACCATCACATGTTATGAACATGAAATATGCATGTTTATGACAACTGTCATTAAGGGTCTTTTTGCTCATGACATTTTGAATGCAAATATGACATTATAAGATGTCTTGACATAAACCAATACATCATAACCTGTCAGTGTCTTTGTCATGAAATTAATGTCAAACTCAAAAAGCTGACATTTTAATGTAATGTTAAACAATAAAGCTAGGTGCTTTCTTAAGTTTGATCATTCATCTGCTATGTCATGTTTATGACAGGTTGTGTTGTCTTGGTAATGTCAAGTTGTCACGACAAAGACAGGTTATGAGGTATTGGTTTATGTCAAGGTGTCAAAAACATCTCAAACAATGTCATATTTGCATTAAAAATGTCATAACTGAGCGAATGACACTTAATGACAGTCGTCACAAACATGCATAAAACTTCCTTCATATTCATAACATATGTCATGGTTATGAAGGTGTCATGTTAGTCTTATGCACACCCCTTTAAGTAAAGTGTTACCACCTTACAAATAAATGTGCTGAACATGCTTCTTTTTGTATGTGCAAATGTCCTACATTTCAATCCGAAACAAACTTAAAACAGTTCTGTTTGTTGGTGTAACGTTGATCCGGAATCATGTTTTTCACTTAAAATCAGTTGATTAGATTTTATATTTGCTCTACACTGAAAAAAAAAAATAGCTGACTTTGGTAAACATGTACATTAACTAAATCAAATAATACATAACATCATCATGTTTGAATCAAATTGACTATATTAGGTTGGGTAATTTTAAGGGTTTCTGTATTATACATACATTATAGCTTTTCCATAACATCACACATCAAAGATTTATGATAGGTTATGCTCTACATATTACATAAATATATATTATGTCAGCATAAAAAAAGTTATTGATATGTTAATCGATCTGATTCAACTTTATTGGCCGAGTATTAGTATTACACTCTAAAAAATGCTGGGTTGTTTTAAAGGAGTAGTTCACTTTAAAGAAAGCTTTTGCTGATAATTTACTAAGATGTCCATGTCTTTCTTTCTTCAGTCGAAAAGAAATTAAGGTTTTTGATGAAATCATTCCATGATTTTCTCCATATAATGGACTTCAATGGGGACCAAATGGTTCAAGGTCCAAAAGACAGTTTCAGTGCAAACTACAAACTGTTCAAAGGGCTTTAAACGATTCCAGACAATGAATAAAGGTCTTATCAATCGAAACGATCACTCATTTAATAAATAAATAACAAAGTTTAAGTTTTATAAGCTCAAATGCTCGCCTTGCTCTGTTCTGTGATTAGTGTTCGTGACTGTCCTGTTCAAAATGAACGAATCTTTTTTCGAGTCATGACTCAAGGGTCCTAGATAAGACCCTTATTCATCATCTGGTGTCGTTTAAAGACCTTTGAAGCGGCACCGAAACTCTCATTTGGACCTTGAACCGTTTGGTTCCCAATAAAGTCCATTATATTAAATTATCAGCAAAAGTTGTTTTTTTTTTTAAAGTTAACTACTCCTTTAACCCAACTTTGGGTCAAATATGGACGAACCCAGCCATTGGGTTACATTTTTTTAATTACATTTTTAACCCAACATTTGGGTTTGTCCATATTTGACCCAAAGTTGGGTTAAAACAAGAGTGTCCATGATTTATAGTTAAAGATTTGCGATCTCGATTCAAACATCCATGCGATCTTATTCCTATTTGACACGGATTTGTCTGTGTATCAAACCTGTGACAGAATCACACCGGAACAATTAAATCTGTCATTTATAAAACCGCTTCTCAAACAGGATCACATATTCTTATTTGATATTATCAGAGAAGTACTGGGGTCATAGTTTAGATATAAACACTGATGTCTACGGAAGCGATCGAAATAGAGAAAGTCACATGACACTTCAAATTGTGATTGAATCATTCACTGATTCATCCGGTAGTGAAACAAGTGAGTCGATGAACCTGATTATTACAAATAATTGATACAGATGAAATAAACATTTTAAACAGACTTTTGTCTTTTTTAGAAATTAATTATTAAAAATTAAATAGAATAACAGTGGACCTAATTACGCTTCTACACAAGATAGGAAAGTCGGATGGTATTTAAAAGCTATTTTGAAATAATACATAGTTTTATTGGTCAAGAGAGTAGGCTGTTTCATATGACGGACTGCATCGTAATTATAATTTGAAGTTTTAGACAAACTGTGAAGCGCACAAACAGATCGTTTAAGGGAATTTATCATTATAATGACACTATTTTCTTTTTCAAGCTCTGTTGCAACATTGATCTCTGTTTGCATCACTGAATCATCATATTCCTGCTTATAAATCTGCATTGTTTAAAGCGCTGTATAAACAACAATGACTTGACCGGAAACATGCCGCAGAGATTTCTGTGCTACTAACAAGTGTTTTCGGAAACACAGCCAGACTGTACTTCACCCTAACATGTATATGTGTACTTCTAAAAGTGTTACATTAATAATTATTCCCCGCCTCTAGTTCACTCACGCTGAATTCTACACGCAGATGAAACGTCACATGGAGCGCGTTGCATTGTGGGAGTCAGTATCCCAAGCAGTGTCCTCAGATGCGTACATCAGGTTTCAGCAGATGTAGTAGGTAATGCGGGAATTTCATGCATACTATTCTTCACAGTATACACACTGCATACTGCAATATAGTAGGACTTGCCAATCCGAACACGGCTTCCATACTGATTTCAGTGTTGTTGAGTTATGCTAGGTCATCTGGGTGTTCATGCATACAGAAAATATGGAAGTGTGATAGTAGTATGCCATTTCGAACACAGCCGGGGACTCAGTTTGGTGTGTGAACTGATGGCACGTCCCTGTGATGTGTGTGTAGGGCAGCGACGCCCCCTCCTGGACACTCAGATTTATCTAATATCAACGTTTATGAAAACTTGCGTGCAAATACTTGATTTTAAAATAATGTTTGTAACCATGTAGCTTAAAAAAACGTAATTCTTGGCTGTAGATTATATATTTTCAGCAATATAATGTATAACACATATTTTAACAGATATGCACATTGAAAGGTCTATAGAATCAAACATTTACATAATGTATATTTACATTGATAAAATGATATGGTAAACTTCACATATATACATTTACAAATTTAAAGAATTAAATATTTACCTTCTAAAGTGTATGTGCTATTTTAATAAAGTATATTTACATTATTAATATAATAAAATAATATAAAAATATTGTTATGGCACGTGTAAAATGTAAAGCTGTAGATTTCTATAATGTATTTAATGTATATTTGCATTACTAATATAGTTATATTTTAAAAATGGGTATTATACAGATATGCTCGTTTAAATTTTACAATGTATGTATTATTTCAATGCAGTATAATGTAATGGTCTTTTTTAAGTATTAAAAATATATTTTTTTAAAATGTAAAAATCAGATATAACTGAAAATCAGATGTGCATATTTACACTTTAAAGCTCTAGAATTCTATATTTATATTATGTAATGTATTTGTTTTTATTTTATAGTGTATATTTACATATACTGTTGCTAAAAAATTATATTTATGTTTATAGAAACTTAAAATATATATATAATTATATGTAAATAAAATATAAGTGCATATATTTACACCATGTAATCTATTTATAATAATTATTAATATAAGGTAATAGTATACTTTTGATAAATTACATTTAAAGAAGTATATATTACAATAACTGTAATTGTTTAAAATATTATTGTTACAATAACAATTATATATATATATATATATATATATATATATATATATAAAATATTGTTGGTTTAACTTAAAAAATTAAGTAACCTTGTTGCCTTAAAATTTTAAGTTGATTGAACTGGAAAAATTGAGTTAATACAATGAAGGAGATTAATTTAATCATCAGAAACTCAAAATATAATGTTATATGAACTACATAAATTATTTAAGAAAAAATATGATTACAAATCATGAAAATATTTTTTTTCAGTGTGTCTTCATCTATCACAATCTAGGACAGAAAACTGCTTATCAAACTGCTCATGGGGTCTTTAAACGCTTTAGTCTGAAATAAATGGCATTTATTTGTTAATTATAGCAGCTAAACCTGGTTTACATCACACACAATATCATGATCCAGCATAGAGTCGCTGTTCTCTACATTGTCATTGTCTCATCGGGCTCTGTGTAGCTTGCATGTGAACCCTCTCTGGCCTTGCTTTCCCATCATGCCGCGGTGCAGCCGGCTGTCACACTGCCTTTACCTCACAACGCTGCCTGTGTTTCATGGGGACTTTACACGTCTGGTGACCGAACTATCACTGTTGGCTTGGGCTAGTTTAATAAAACATTTCAACTCGCTTTGAATCCAGGCAAAAGGTTCGCTATACGACCCACACACTCTGGTGAATAGACCAGCTATGTCATTAAATATGATGTTGTTTGAGGCATTTCCATTGGTTTATGTTACTCCCACATCCATGCATGCAGAAAATCACACAAAAAGACATCAAAATATTGTACTGTGACCCGAGGCCTCTAATAAACGACCGTATCCACAGTTTAAGATGGAGACCTGGCTGTGTTCTGACTCGCATACTAGCATACGACACATCATTTTTTGTATGCATTGATTCACCTTTTTTTTTTTGCATTAAAATAACACGGACGCTACATATGCAAAATAATTCTTTTATTCAAGCGAGGATGCATCAAATTGATCAAAAGCCACAGTAAAAGGGATTTATAATGTTACAAAAGATTACATTTTAACTTGAATCGCATCAAATCATCATTTCTGAAGGGTCATGTGACACATGCTTCAGCTTTGATCGCATAATAATCAGCTGTTTTAAATTGGAATAATAATATTTTTACTGTATTTTTGATCAAATAAATGCAGCATTGAAGAGACTTCCTTCAAAAATATTGTTTGTTGATTTTTTTTTATTAATTATTTTATAACTGAAAAGACACTTAACCCTTGTGCTGCATTAGATTTTTAACACCGTTGAGTGCATTAAGGACCAAAAATGGCCACATATTAAACATTGCCTAAAATATTATATATTATTATTATTTTCCACTTTTACCAAGTTAAATCTTTTAACCAGCATCAGTCCTCATCATAACTACCAAAAATGTATTCAGCTTCAGGATTTTAACCCTTTAATTACCAGTTTTGTTTGCGAAACCATCGATTTGTATAAGAGGAAAAAACACACAAATTCAATTATTTTCAATAAACTAAATGCAAAGAGAAAACTTTAGATTTGGATTATCACAGTCCCACTTTGCAAAAAATCCCACTTAGCGCGTTAGAGACCAAAAATGGCCACCTATTAAACATTGCCTATTGCCTAAAATAAGGTGCATTTGCACCCATAGGGAATAAATATGTAGTGACGTAATGCAAATATAATGCTTTTGCTTCAAAATGAAAGGATGTTTGTGCAAAAATCATGTTTCATGTATTACTGACAGCCTCAGATTTAAACAACGTTTTAATGGGTTTCAATGGGCCATTTTTGGTCTTTATGGTGCTGAGTGTTACTATTTGATCTACACAGTGTGTGTTATACATATTTTGCAAAATGGGATCACATTTTTTACATGTATCCAAAAAGTCACAATTTTGCCAAATTTAATACCATTTGCATTAAAACAGCCAAAATGGTCAAAGAAATTAAACTGCAAAAGACCAAAAATGTCCCTAATGCAGCATAAGGGTTAAACAATGTTATTTTTGAGCAGAAACACTACATGAACATGCATACGCCCGATAGATAGCATGCACACCCCTCGCTCATGTCGTATCGGCATCACACGGGCTCCTCTGAACAATCGTGTAGCCTGTAAGATGGATTATGACGTTTAATGGGCCTTAATTGTGTGTTTGTTTCCCCGCAGATCATCTTGAAGTAAACCACCGGAGAGGAACGGGGTGTCAGGAAGCTGCTTTGAGAAACCCAAAAAGATCCCCGTGTAAATACGACCTGCCCTCCCCGATAGAACTACAGCAACCTGCATGATAAAGCGTAACACATTAGCAAGCCACAACACACACACACACCTCGACCGGTTTCTAACTTCAAAAACAAGAAAATATATATAAATATATATATATATATGTCAATGTACAGCACGTTTCATAGAGGCATAAGTGAGATCGTCAGCAGTCAGATAATGTGTATTTTTCTCCCATGGTTGTTTTAAATGAAAAACAAATGCACAATGTTCAAACACACACACACACACACACGGTTTGCACTGTCAGAAATAGTGCTTAATAATAAGTGCTTGATTGTCTTGAGCGGGAGGACGTCTCCTGCAGAGTTTGTCTTAACATCCCCATGACCCTCCGGATAGGGGAAAGAGGGGTTGCTTGATTTTATTATTTGATTATTTTCTTGTTTTAATACACCGAATGTCACATGGCGGACAAAAAGAAGATTGTCTACTGATCTAAAAAACAAAAACAAATGCGCCTCCCTCCGGTTTCTCCTCGGACTTGAGCTGATCCGTCTTCGCGAGCGGAAATGATTCGTTTTATTTTTTTTTTCATCATCCCCGCCGCCGGCCAAAGAAAGGTTTACCGTGCGAGAATGTGGCGAACCACGTGCCATGCGACCACCTTTCTGTCTCCGCTAAAGGACTGTGAATGATTTGGACGTGTCCGTGGGAACACCGGCCATCAGGGAGTCGACTCCGGCTTCTGTCCCGTGCCAAGGGCTTACATTAAACTGGAGAGCTGCTGTCAAACCGTCAAAAACTTCACAACCGCGAGGACGAGGAGGACGAGGACGAAGCGTCGCTCTCGCCGATAATCCTGTTTTATTTGATAAACAGTTTAGAAGTGCCTAAGAAATCTATTTTACACAGCAAGCATCTTGAGAAGATGACTTAACGTGGGGACGAGACGAGACGAGAAACGACATCATCATGGTCTGTCATTCACACAACTGAATAGCGAGAATGTAAAGGACGAGCTAAATGTCTGTTTGGTGGACGATTGTGTTTTGTTTCGTGTCGTTTTCATGCCTGATTTCTGGTGGGCGGAGCGTGTGTGAGGTGAGCGCGTGCACCCATCCAATCAGAAACATCGTGTGTTTCCATGGTGCTCAGTTAACACAGACAATCCACAGAGACGTTTGGTTTCGCAGGAATATGGCACTGGTCTTAGCGTTTTCCCCTTTGTTTGATTTTCTATTAGGGCTTTTATTTTGTTTTTTTGTCCAAAAGTTACAGTTTTAATGTAATTTTTGAAGTGGAACGTGATTTAAATATATTTTATCGTCATTCTGTTTTGTTAAATGCTAGAACACGGAACAATGGTGTAACCTATTTTAAAAATGAATGTAATTTATTAAGCCGGGCTTTGGCGGCGTCGGCGGCCTCGGCCAATCAGGAGCCGCTTCTAGATCGAGCGCAGGCCGGGCTGTAGAACTGCTTGTGTTATGTAAAAACAAAAAACAACATAATGTTTATTGTATAGGTAATGTTTTACCAACAAAACACAAAAAAAAAACAAAAAAAAAAAGCTAAAAAAAAGTACAAAAAATAAATTCTCGGTAGTATGATTAGTTATTTCATAATAATATTAAGTTGTTGCTGTGGCAACCTAAAGTTGCGATACTAAATTTTGGTATTTTTGTAAATGATGTACTCGTTAAGTTTCTTTCTTTTAGAGCACTGCGAAAGGTTAGATTGTAAAACATTTCCTCGTTTATGTCGAGATTATATTACCGGGAGATTTCTCCGTAGCATTTAACGGTGTAACGTTTAAGATAGTAGTAAATACTCACCAGTTACAGAACCCGCGCCCCCTTTTCGATTGACTAAAGGATCTCGCGTTTTTGGTTTTTTTTATATATATTATTTATGAAAGTTGTCCTGGTTTGTTCTGCAACCCAACGATTGCACTTTGATTTCCTGTAACTTTCAAACCGACGCACAGTGTGAATACGGCGACGCAAATCAATGACGGTTGTTTTACGGCTAAGACCTAAATATTCAGTAAGCATCTTGCATGGTATTTTATGTCAAATTAAGAAGTTATTTTCAATTTAATCTGAGAAGAAGATTAAAAAAAAATGAAATATATTGAATGTTTCTATCTACACTATAGAGAAGAAAAAAATCTGCACATGTGATGAACGTAAACGGATGATTTGGGATTTCTTACTCCCCAAATGAGTTGTTGACTGATGGGTAAAAGAAGCACTTTGGGATCAGACACAGCGTATCCAAACACTTTGCCTTACCTTTAGTCCATTGTTTTTAAGCTTTTGTGTTTCAGAGCTATTAATATGTACTAGGGTGTCAACAGGTCTACTGACTTTACTTCTCACCTCCATCTATATATGACTATACTATACCTATAACTGAGACATGTAAGAGTTTATTCTTATTATTTGGGAGCGTCGTCACCGAGAGAACGCCCCGCTCCCGTTTTCAGTGGGATTGTGGGTAATTTTACGCTGTGCTGCTTGACTTCCATCAGTGATGCAGTAGCCCATCCACACATTCACAGAGATGATGATGATGATGATAGCGGAAGAAAATGATAAACCAAGCCCTCTTTGGATGATATTAGTTTTCATGTAACCATTTTAAATGTTTTATTTGTGCATATATATATTATGTGCTATTTTATGTCATATAGTCAAATGTTTTTGGTTCCAGAAAAATAGTGTAAAATCTATTGAGACAAAATGAATAAAGAAAGAGAAAAAGGATGCATGTGTGCTTTATTGTGTTTGCATGATCATCTGCATCAGCAGAAAGATGTGCGTTCAGTTTTGCATGCATTGATCTTTTTTATATATATATATTTCTGCATTTTTTGTCCTTTTCTAATACGTTAACTTGAGATGCAAGTGTTAAATAACTCAATGTGAAGTGAGTTAATGCTTAAAACAAGAACAAATATGCCAGTTTGTTATGAAAACTTCCTATTGAATTAAGTGTTCAGTTTTTGAAATACATTTTTCTGATATTTGTTATTTTAAACATAAAAATGTTGATCAATTTCACCGAAAACTAAACTTTTTGTGCTTTTGCATGTTTAATACATTTACTTTATGCAGTTGCACTGGAAAACAAGTAAAAAAAACTGAGGAAAATCGTGATTTTTTTTTTTGCATAATGATCAGAAGGTTCAGTAAAAGATGATTATTTTTGATGATTACTTTTATTTATTTATTTATTTTTTATTTTTTTTTGTAAAATGAATGAAAGAATAATGGGTATCTGTTGTAAGTTATATTTTCAAACTCAGAAGTGTTGCTTTTTATCCCTTAAAGAATCCCTTGGTCTTAAAGAAGTCTTTATAAAATATTACATGTACCTTCATAAAACCTGCAGAAACCCTGAACGAGTTTTTTGAAAAGGCAAACACAGTTTCCATGGTCTTTTTGCACAGTTCTGTTTTCAGCGAAGGGAAAATGCATCAAACGTCTCCCAAATAACAGTTTCCATCCAATTGTCTTTTTACTGATAAAATCGTGTGTGTAATATGCTAAATGAATATTGTAATCATAATAGTATTATCATCTGATACCACGCTTTTAACATGGTAGGGAATTAAAATATGATATTTAAAACTGAGTAATATTGTGTTAATCGTGTTACTCTTGGAACGAATAGTTGTTGGAAAGACTGTTTATGTCATTCCAAGCCTGTTTGCATGCTTTTGTGGTCCTTTTTGAAGTAGATTGATTTGGAAAATAACTCTATTGCACTGAAGAATAAAAGTCACACAGGATTGGAAAGTCGTTAAGTGAGTAAATATTACAGTATGATGGGGCCAAGGCGCATTTGACTTTATTCTCTTTTAAACCACTAGATGGCACAAAAACTCAGCTCAGCACTTTTATTGGAAAAAAAAAGATTTTCTATCTAGCTTTAAATGTTGTTTATATGTCCATAAGGTGTTTTTAATACGCTTTAAGACGAATCATGTGTAAGTTCATAAGTCGACCGCATTGCTGAGTATTTCCTCCTTAAAACTGCAGTGAACCATCATATTTAAAAAATATATTAATCATATCATATAATAAATGTGTTATTATTTAATAATTACTACTGTAAATCTATATTCAATGATTATCGGATCTCATTCAATGCATTCAAAATCTTTACTTTTTAAAATAATTTTGTTTCAATTTATCAAATATTTTAATGATAGTATATTGTAGAATAATTAATTTATATATATATATATATATATATATATCTCAAAATAAACCGATTATGGCACATACTTTGTTAAAGTGATTGTTTTGAACAAGTAATAAGCATAATATTAACTTAGTATTAACAAGTATTAACTTGGACTTTATAATAAAAATATGTTTTTTATTAAAGTATATATGTATTTTGCCCTGTGCTGGTTTTACCCCCTGTGTGTCTGTCGTCAGCTCATACATTTATACGATTTATAAAACAAAATAAACCACTTTAATGATTTATTCTCATACAAAATCTGTTCCTCCATCAATGTTCAATTAAACGGACAACGTGGCATTTTAAAAAATAAAGATAGTATGATATTCAAGCAAAACATTTGATCAGTTTGATATACCAAAACAATAGATGGTGTTTAAAATGAACATTAGTCGTTAGCAGAACATGTTGATGAGCTACAGTAATCCTGCAGAAGTGATGAATTAAAGTATTGAGATAGTTTGATGAACACTGCACACACACACACACACACACACACACAATGGCCGCATCCCTGTTGCTTCTATTTAAGGTGCTGATGCAGGCGACGCGCTGTTGCCATAGGAACAGCATCATTTATTGGCACGCCCCTTTCACCGCCTCCCATTGGTCGCTCAACTGATCCTAGAACCAACCGCGTCGAAGTGAAAAGCGGAAGTCCCGCCCACCCCACTCAACCATTGCCTTATTAAGAACAGTAGGCGTGGCTTATCGAACTCCTCCGCGCCCAGTGAACGCTCACAGCATCAATCCCGCTATAAAGCTCCTATCCTCGGCCCGAGACTGTGCTCTGGCTCCAGAAGGTCTCCACCCGAGAGGATGGCGGTTGAAGATGCCGTAAGATGCAGAATAGTGTGCATCTTCTATTCTGGGACGCATCAGGGAGGGGACGCGTGATGTGTTCAGCGTTTAGAGGTTCTTTCGTCGTCACGCGACTGTCGGGTTCTGGCTCTTCTGCATGTTCCGGATGCCATGAAGCCCGCGCGGTGGCTCTTTGCGCGCTTCTGTGGTGAGTGTAACACGGCCAGCCATGGCTCCTGGTCTGCTCGACTTCTGCGATATTCGATGCAAGTTTCCCATCGCTTCTGATCGGCTCGGACACTGTTAGCTGGTTCCTTTACGCGCGTCACTCGGTTCGGTTCTGTGCGCAATGCGCGAGTATAAGGTGGTGGTGCTCGGCAGCGGAGGGGTCGGCAAATCTGCGCTCACGGTCCAGTTCGTGACCGGGACCTTCATCGAGAAGTACGACCCGACCATCGAAGACTTCTACCGGAAGGAGATCGAGGTGGACTCGTCGCCGTCGGTGCTGGAGATCCTGGACACGGCCGGTACCGAGCAGTTCGCGTCCATGCGGGACCTGTACATCAAGAACGGCCAGGGCTTCATCCTGGTCTACAGCCTCGTCAACCAGCAGAGCTTCCAGGACATCAAGCCCATGAGAGACCAGATCATCCGGGTCAAGAGGTAAGAGACTACAATCATGGACATAGCATGGTGATCGGCGACATGCAAGTTGTTCGTACCATGTTTTACACATTAGTGCCATGGTGGTATTAGCTTGTCGTTTTAATAGGAGACGCGATCGAGGCTCTTTCTTTAGACAAAATCACTGCATTGTATTGCAATAATTATTGATATAAATACCATGGTATTATATGACGTATTATTACCAATAGTACCATAATTTTAACGCCATTTTACCATGACACTGCCACAATATTTTTCATTTTTTGTAAATTCAAGGTGAATAGAAATAAACCAACTGAAAATAATGGCATCCACCATGCAGATATTAAAGTAGTTTCATTTTACCATACTGCTACAGTACTTTTAATATACACCTTTTTATGACTTATATTAATATGATCATTGTGTACACACTGTATGAAAGAACCTCTTGGACAAAATCACTGCATTTTATTGCAAAAATCAAGGATGGAAATACCATATTCTTTGATAGTACCACATACCGTGATTTTAATAGGCCTACTAGTTGATGTGCTTTTCTTTGAAGCACGAGAACCTCATGATAGCAAAATTACTGTACTTCCAGAGTGTTTTGTCAATGTTACAGACATTTAAGTTGGTAGTACATGTTTTGCAATGGTACGCATGAAGTAATCAATTTTACATGACATTGCCACAATAGTTTTTTAGTAAATTCAAGGTGAATAGCAATAAACGCACAGCAAATAACGGCAAATATTGAAGTAGCTCGTGATACCTTTATGGTATTACCACAGTACTTTGTTATAAGCACCTTTTTATGTCTTATATTAATATGATAATCATTCACTCTCAGAAAGAAAGGTACAAAAGCTGTCACTGGGGCTGTACCTTTTCAAAAGGTACACTTTTGCACCCAAAGGCTGCATATTGGTACCTTAGTGGTACATTAACACCTAAAATGGACATATTAGCACTTAAAATAGACTTACTACCTCCTAAAAAGGACATATTAGCTCATGAAATTGATATTAGCACCTAAAATGTACATATTAGCAAGTAAAATGTACATATTAACACTTAATATTTACATATTAGTACCTAAAATAGACATACTACCACCTAAAAACTGGACGTATTAGCTCATGAAATTGACATAACCTAAAAATTGACATATTAGCAAGTAAAATGTACATATTAACACTTAAAATGTACATATTAACACCTAAAATGTACATATTACCACCTAAAATGGGGATTTCGGATGCCCCAACGCCTGTGATGAGACGACTCAACGCCTGTGATGAGACGACTCAACGCCTGCGATATGTTATGGCGCCGTTTGATTCATAAACAATATTTATATTTAATATTTATATTTAAACAATATGAATGTAAGCCAGAGGAGAACTGGCCCCCGACTGAGCCTGGGTTCTCCCAAGGTTTTTTCTCCATCCAATCTGATGGAGTTTGGTTCCTTGCCACTGTCGCCCTGCTTTTGGCTTGCTTTGAGCTTGCTCAGTTGGGGTTATTTATTTAGTGTTTAGCAATGTTGTTGATCTGTGTTGTGCTACTTACATGTTATCACTGTGAAGCTGCTTTAATACAATCTGTTTTGTGAAAAGCGCTATATAAATAAATGTGACTTGACTTGACTTGACTAAAATGGACATATTAGCTCATGAAATTGACATAACCTAAAAATTGACATATTAGCAAGTAAAATGTACATATTAACACTTAAAATGTACATATTAACACCTAAAATGTACATATTACCACCTAAAATGGACATATTAGCTCATGAAATTGACATAACCTAAAAATTGACATATTAGCACGTAAAATGTACACATTACCACCTAAAATGGACATATTAGCTCATGAAATTGACATAACCTTAAAATTGACATATTAGCACCTAAAATGTACATATTAGATCATGAAATTGACATAACATTAAAATTGACATATTCGCAACTAAAATGTACATATTAACACTTAAAATGTACATATTAGCACCCAAAATGTACATATTAACACCTAAAATGTACTTATTAGCTCATGAAATGGACAAAAGTGTACCTTTTGAAAAGGTACAGCCCCAGTGACAACTTTTGTACCTTTTTTTCTGAGTGTTCAATATCATCAAATACAGACTATATTTAAAAAAAAAAAACATGGCATTGCCATCATTTTACTGTGTACTTTAGTGAGGTGAAAGCATTAAACTTTTATTTTTTATTACCTTTTTTTTTTTCGACATTCACCATTGTAAATATATTATTAGCATAGCATGTGATATGGTCATTTTAGCACAGCACTGCCACAGTTCTTACCGTAATACCAGCAATAAAGATGGCATTACCATGTTTTTGGACATGTGCTGTGGTTAATATTAAAAGTACCTTGGTATTAGCATCTTACCCCATCATTTTACCAGAGTTCTGTCACAGTACTCTAATCATTCTTTATCATGATACACACTGTATTAAACAACCCTAATTTTACCTCAGTGATGCTGAGTCTGTAAAGCCGGTAGTTTGTCTTATCTGAGCGAGGTGAACTTTCCAAGGATTTCCCAGTTAAGAAGATGGAAACTGTGTGTGTGTGGAATAATATGACAGTGCCGTTAATAATAAGTCCAATGGGAGTCGGCGTCTGTTCTAATCTTTCCGTAGTTTAACCTAAGGCCGAGAAACAGATGCTGTATTGTTTGTGTTTTTCCACGTTGAGGTCTGAACACACTGCAGTGCTTTCATAAACAGAACAATTATAAACCGAGCGTGAGGTAAAGCACAAAGAGACAAAAGATTAATCACTGAAGCTGCAAAACCTGAAAGGCCTGAATTATCCTGTCAGAACCTTGAAGGAGAAAAGCTTTTAAAAAGCTCTTATTTATGCACTTTTGCCATGTTGTCTTCTGGCATTTTCTGTCTGTTCAGATGTGTGATCGTGACACATACAGTCACTGTTGCAGTTGAATATTAGAAACTCCCTTAAATATTGGCTGATGGTGTCATTATGAACAGGAGACAGGTTTAGTGAACCAAAGTGATCAAGTCGTGAGATCAATCAATGCACAGTTCCCTGAAAATATAATTCACTTTATAGCCCTTAATCCTGTAATTGTGGACAAATGTGGGCACAGGGGACTCCTAATTTTTTATTTATTATAAATGTTATATCACTGTCTTCGATAAAGTTTTGTCTATCCATTTATGGTGTTTGTTTTTATTTTGGGGGTATTTTTGAATTTATTTACTTCAAAAAGTACCATATTTTTTATGTAAATTATGCTTTTATTTTTTTTAAATTTTTTAACTACATTAAAATATCCTTCCAATAAGTTCAAGATGAAGTGACTTTGCTGTCACCTGGTGTCTTATTTTGTCTTATTTTAGAATGCTCTAAATTACAGTTTTTCCCATTCATTCCCAAATACAAGGTTAAGAAGTTTTTTTTTCACCCAGTTAACATTGTAGAATTGAGTCAAAAAAAAAAAAAAATGTGTGTGTTCAGGAGGCAAACTTAGGAAAAGTAGCCAAATCTTGTACCGCTCAGATCAAGGGAAGTATTTTTTTAAAAATAAAATAAAAAATATTTTGCCCACATTTGTCCAGAATACGGTTTTAGGGTTAAAAACTGAACATACAAACATGAACAGCTGAACATCCTAGTCTTTTGTAGCTTGTGCTTGGACTGATTTGGTGCTGAAAAGGATGAAGTAGAGTCTATATTTAGTTGTTTCTGTGCATGTTGGGGTTTAGCGGTTGTAGCAACTGTGCTTTTATGCATCTTACTTGTTGAATAAACAAATAAATGCATTATTAAATAAATGAACGAATACCGATTTTAGTGCTGAGCGATATGAGATATGACACTTGCACAAAATCACTTTAAGTAAAAATGCATTAAATAAATCCAGTTGAGATTCCCGCCATTAAGCACATTATATTTTTTGCAGCTTTATCTCTCGCATTATGAATTGACTTGGCACCGTTTTATGCCAGAACCTGCAGAAAGATATCTGAAGCTCTGGCACAGGTTGTTAATCTGCAGACACATGCTGAGACGGCTGATGATAACTACAGAAACGCTGGTCAGATTTGCACACTCACCACTATAGAAATGAGATTGTGTGCTGGTGGAAGCCAAAGAAACATCACGACTGCATTAGCGCGCACTAATCCAAAGACTTGCTGCACTTTTGGCAGCGAGACCCTGGGAAGAGGAAATGTGGGCGGACCCGCCGGTCATCTGCTTTCTATCTAATGTGAAACACTCCTCAATGAATTTAGATTCAAAATCACATCCATCTATTCAATTTAGCTACTAAAAACATGGCCCACACACACTCCATAGTAAATGTGTGCAATTCTGTGAAAGTATTTACATGTTGTAAAATGTGTTGCGCTAATTGGTATCTAAAAGCATTAATTAATTAATTTGAAGGAAATGTGTAAATGACATTCAGACTCCCAGAAGAGAGAACTTAAATAACATTTATTATATTAATTGTGTGTGCTTTGAAAGTAGTCTTCTCTTCTCAACGAGACTGCATTTTTTAAATCAAAAATACACTAAAAATAGTGAAATATTATTAGAATTTAAAATAACTGTTTTCTATGTGAATATATTGTAAAGTGTAATTTATATCCTGCGATCAAAGCTGAATTTTCAGCATCACATGAACCTTCAGAAATCACTCTAAGGTCATGATTTGATGCTCAAGAAACATTTATGATTATTATCAATGTTAAAAATTTGATATTTTGGGGGAAACTGTGATATATTTCTTTTATTTTTTCAACATTATTTGATGAATAGAAAGTTCAAATGTTGTTTACCTTTACCTGTGGATTAGTATATGATCTTCTGTTTACGTCTGGCTTTTTAATGCAACACATATACAGCGTGTCTAATGCCAGCTTTGTGAAGTAGATGTTGCGTTCCTGGATTGGATGACGGTGTAACGGTCTCACGAGACCTTCCTTCTTGGAAGATGAGATAGTGTTCCTGAGGGAAACCTGCTGTTTGAGCCCATAGATATTGACATTTCACACTCATCTGAAATCTGTTTTTGCTATTTTCCTAGCTCTGAAACGCATGGAGAAGCGTGTCCTGGAGAGAGTGTGTAAGGCCGCTGACGACCATGATTGCTTTTTAACCTGCTCCAATTTACTGTCCGCTCCACTGCACCGCTGTGACCGCGAGCAAAGCTGCGGCGTATTAACATGAACTCATCTGTCTTCATTGTGTTTCACTCTGAAGAGAAGATTTCCTCCATTTCTCTACACCGAGGGTGATTATGTATGTTGTACGACTTTAAATTGGTTTGGCTACTTTTCTACCTTTTACTTGCACTGTGACCTTTTACTTGATGTAGCGCTTGTATTTGCACATCAGTTCAGGTACTTTATGCTATTTAAATACGACCTATTATACCCTTTATCAAAGTCTATAGTTTCAGGCTTTTCTAGAGCAGGTTTTCCTGCTTGAATGTTGATTATTTCCCTCATATTCTCCATTGTTGCGGCTCCTCTCTTCCCAGTCTGTCAGTAACGCTCTGTTTATTTCCTGTCTCTATGAAGCCCCTCCTTCTGAAAAGCACACTGTGCTCTGATTGGTCGGCTGGATCAGTGTGTTGTGATTGGTCGAGCGCTTCGAAACGGTACTAAACACACGTGAAACACAGGAAACTAAACACACTTGAAACAGGGAACAGAAAACTAAACACACAGGAAACTAAACACACTTGAAACACACATGAAACAGGAAACGGAACTAAATACGTGAAACAAGAAACGGAACTAAACACACGAAACAGGAAACAGAACTAAACACATTAAGCACACGTGAAATACAGGAAACGGATGTAAAAACATGCAAAACACAGGAAACTAAACACTTGAAACAGGAAACGGAACTAAGCACACGTGAAACAAGAAACGGAACTAAACACACGAAACAGGAAACGGAACTAAACACAGGAAACAGGAACTAAACACACGAAACAGGAAACGGAACTAAACACACATGAAACACAGGAAACGGAACTAAACCCACGTGAAATACAGGGAAACTGTTGTAAACACACAGGTCTAAACACACTGGTCTAAACACATGAAACAGGAAACAGAATTAAGCACACGTGAAATACAGGAAACGGATGTAAAAACATGCAAAACACAGGAAACTAAACACTTGAAACAGGAAACGGAACTAAGCACACGTGAAACAGGAAATGGAATTAAACACGTGAAACAGAAAACGGAACTAAACACATGAAACAGGAAGCAGAACTAAACAAACATGAAACACAGGAAACTAAACACATGAAACAAGAAACGGAACTAAACACACATGAAACACAGGAAACGGAACTAAACACTCGTGAAATACAGGAAATGGATGTAAACACACGCGAAACACAGGAAACTAAACACATGAAACAGGAAACGGAACTAAACACATGAAACAGGAAGCAGAACTAAACAAACATGAAACACAGGAAACTAAACACGTGAAATAGGAAACGGAACTAAACGTGAAACGCAGGAAACAAAACTAAACACACGTGAAACAAGAAACGGAACTAAACATGCGAAACAGAAAAAGGAACTTAACACAGGAAACGGAACTAAACACATGAAACAGGAAACGGAATTAAACACATGAAACAGGAAACGGAACTAAACACATGTGAAACACCAGAAACATAACAAAATGATTCAAAATGACTTTATTCTTAATCTCTGATGTTGTTGTATTATCCTTTTTTATGTTCTATACTCTTACTGTAGCAGTTTAGTTCCTGAACTTCGTGTCTCGTTCAGTCAGTTTGGACTTTATTCAGCCTTTAATTTCTGACAGACATTTTTATTTTGGGATCTTTGGGTGAAAAAAAAAAAACGTTCCCCTTTTTGTTTTCATTAACAACTAGGTTCCTTTGTTTCGCTCTGAATCAGCGTGTGGCCTGACCAGCATTTCTGGCCAAAAGCGTCCCAGCATGCATTGCTTCCAGCGGGGTCTCTGGAGACATCACATCTGTTTTTGTGTTTCTAAGCGCCGGGGGTCGAACCGTTACTGGGCAACTGCGCCGGCGAGGATTCAATGCGTTGGACGGAGCAATGCAGCCGTCACTCGTTGACAGACGGACACTGAAATCATGTGTTTTAAATCCCTCAGTGCTTCATCACAATCAATTCACACTCCAAACAGTTCCTCTCTAAAAACTCCTGTAGCGAATCATGCTAAAACAACACCAATAAACTTTAACCGTTTCCATCATTAAAGTGCATTTGATGCATTGCATTATTTGATTGTAAATTAGTTCTGTGTGGTTCAGGCTAATGCGTGTGCTGTGACGCGTGGTTTCAGGCAATAAGCAAAGCATGCGCGCACTAGCATGAAAGCATAATTAGCTATTGAGCGGCGTCAGATCCTAAACTGGTAAATGCACCTTGTCATCGGCTCATGGATTCATCATCATCATCTCTGCGGTCAGTCTTTAAGAGTCGACGCTCATGCTTCAATGATCCTTTAATAGATGTTTGGGTCATGAAAGGCTCGCGCTTCGTTAAACTCCAGGGTAATTACATTCACTTAACTAGTGCTTCTGTGTTCGTTATCTTGTCACGGTATTAAATTATTTTAATCGCTTAGACATTAAGATGATAATGCATGGCATGACATTGTGGAAAATGTCACTGAGCAACATTGGGAACCTGAAGGAGAACTAGTTTATGGTAAATCACAACAACAACAAATAATATATATTTATTTACTTATAAATCATACAATTAAAATATTATATTTAATAGGCCTGCCAAATCGATTAATTGTGATTAATAGCATCTAACATACAAGTTTGTGTTTATATATACAGTATATATATATGTGGGTGTGTGTATATATATATACATATATATATACACTGCTCAAAAAAATAAAGGGAACACTATAACACATCATAGATCTGAATGAATGAAATAATCTTATTAAATACTTTTTTCTTGTTTTTACTTTTTAAGTGTTGTTTAAGTGCTCCCTTTATTAGCAGTATATATATATATATATATGAAGAGTTCAGATGCAAAAGCCTCTAAATGCCATTTGAAATTTTCTTCTTGAATGATGATTTTTATCAAACTTGTATATTTAAGTTCAGTGATTTCACTTAAATAACAATTAATAGGTAATCATCATTGCCATTTAAGTGAAATTACTGAACTTAAATATACAAGTTTGATAAAAATCATCATTAAAGAAGAAAATTTCAAATGGCATTTAGAGGCTTTTGCATCTGAACTCTTCATATATACAGTCACACACACACATATACACAATACACAAAACATAATACACAAACCTTAGATGTGATTAATCACGATTAATTGATTTGACAGCACTAATATATATCATAAAATAATTTTAAAAATTATTTATATGTATAATTTTCTTAAACAATTTGATTAAATATTTTAATTAAATGTTAATAATTTTAATTTAATTTGTATTTTTAGTGGAATATTATATCTCAAATTATTTTAATATTAGGAAATATTTTCAAATAAATAATAAGCAGTATTTTTCTCAGCCAGCTTCATTGTTATTCTTCATCAGCAGTGCCTAAAATGTGTACAAACTGAATGTACAGCATTCAACATAATTGATTTCCATCATAATGGGCTATATGCACGCATAATTTCTGCATTTGACGCAAGGATGCTCTACAGTTTCCAGTTGGGGAGATTAAAGCGGAGGAAAATCGAGGAAAACGAGTCTTCAAAATGTACTGTCCTCCCGTCTTTGAAACGAAACGTTCATACGTTTAGATGTAATTTTATATATAGTTATGTTTATTTATTATAATTTTAAAAAGAAGCATAAACACAACGAGGGGTGTTATCTGTTTTTGTGACTAACGTTTCTTTAGTATAACCATGTTGTATAAAATTCAATATATATTCAGATATAGATCGAGCCCATTGGTTCATTGACAAGCTTTGAACTTAAAAGTCTGGGTTTCCCGCGTCATCATCATCACACACACGAGCTGAAGCAGCATATGTTCATGAATATGACACAAACTCTCCCAGACCGGCTCAAACATGCGTCGAACTCAGACTTCAGACGTCCCTCGTGTCAGTCAGGCTATATATAGTGTTTATAGATGACATTTCATCTGCGCCTCTTACCTCCCACTCAGCATTCACACTCGCTCCACAGTCCCGCTAGTGTGTCGAGGAACATTAGCTGAGGCCGGGGAAACGTTAGATGGAATAACATGATGTGAATGATGCTCAACGCCAGTGCAGAACGAGATGTGATTGTCTGGTGCTTCATAAATAATGCTGAACGGTGTCAATCAAACACCGGCGAGATCCTGAAGCCCTGCTGTCAGCACTGAACTCCTGCTCCGGTTCAACATCACTGCGGACATTTACTATCAACAGGATCGCCGTATTTACATAGTGCAATCGAAGTATTAAAGGGATAGTTCACTTTGAAATTAATTTTTGCTATGTTTTATCTTACCTCAAGGGCATCCAAGATGTAGGTGTCTTTGTTTCCGCAGTATTTTCAATTTTGATATTTTTAGGTCAAACCGTTCATATAATGGAGGTCTATGGTCACCACCTCAAAGAGCATGCACAGAGAAGTCCAAATTAAAGATGATTTAATGACTCGTGAATGTAAGTACACATTGATGGCCTAAGACACCAAACGAGCGGTTTGTGTGAGAAAACGAACAGTATTTATATCGTTTTTACGTCTTGTAACCACAGCCACGTCCAAGTGATCTGAGGGCGCGGGCGATTTATTTGTAAATACTGTTCGTTTTCTCACACAAACCGCTCGTTTCGTGTCTTAGGCCATCAATGTGTACTTACATTCACGAGTCATTAAATCATGTTTAATTCGGACTTCTCTGCGCATGCTCTTTGACGTGGTGACCATAGACCTCCATTTTAGACCGATAGACGAACAGTTTGACCTAAAAATATCAAAATTGAAGACACCTACATCTTGGATGCCCTTGAGGCAAGCTGAAACATATCAAAAATTTAATTTTTTAAAAATTAAATGTAGTGCAATCAATGCATAGCAAATTGTATACAGTATACACTACAATTCAAAGTTTGGGGTCGGTAGTTTGTTTATGTGTTTTTAAAGAGCTCTCTTCTGCTCAACAAGGCTGCGTTTATTTGATATAAGACAGTAAAAAAAAATTTGAAATATTTTTACAATTTCAATGAACTGCTTTCTATTTGATTTTTAAAAAAAATTCCTGTATAAAAGCTGAATTTTCAGCATCATTACTCATTACACATGATCCTTCAGAAATCATTCTAATATGCTGATTCGCTGCATTTCTGATTATTATTACGTTGAAAACAGTTGTGCTGCTTCATATTTTAATAGAAAGGATCTTTTGCAACATTATAAAAGTCTTTAATGTGATCATTAAAGCGGCAGTACGGCCAATATTTCGTCTTCTGTCGATATACTTAATGCTTGATAAATATTCTTAATTTTTTGATACTTGGTTTGAAGATCAAACTATCCATGTAAGAGTCCTGATTCCTGAGATCTTCACTCATAATCATGATCTGAAGCACACACTCCTCCGCTCTCTGTGTTAAACACTCATGACTCAGCTGGTCTGAGGAGCCCAACACACCCCTGGACACACACTTCTCTAAAGACACTCGTTTTTCAGCTGCAGGGTCTGACAGATCAATAGCTCTGACTCAGAGTCTGTGGAGGGGATGATTCACAGCGTCAGTCCAGGATCAGCCACACACACATGGCTAGTGTGCCATTTCAAAGAAGATAAATACATTAGCATAATCTTTAATGATTTTGACCTCAGGTATCGGATGGCTCAATAACTGGAGTGAAGCGCTCTCGTATTAACTCACATCAATCTTGGGAAAGAAAACACATTGAACAGTTTCACCTGGAGCAAATTATTCATTCGATTATTTATTCAGTGTCTTCAACTGTCCAATTTTGGTGAGCTCTTGCCAATTGTCGCCTCTTTTTCCTATTTGTAGTGGAGATGAGTGGTACCCGGTGGGGTCTTCTGCTGTTGTAGCCCATCCGCCTCAAGGTTGTGTGTGTTGTGGCATACCTCGGTTGTAACGAGTGGTTATTTCAGTCAAAGTTGCTCTTCTATCAGCTTGAATCAGTCGGCCCATTCTCCTCTGACCTCTCGCATCAACAAGGCATTTTGGCCCACAGGACTGCCGCATACTGGATGTTTTTCCCTTTTCACTCCATTCTTTGTAAACCCTAGAAATGGTTGTGTGTGAAAATCCCAGTAACTGAGCAGATTGTGAAATACTCCGACACCAACAACCATGCCACGCTCAAAATCCCCTTTCTTCCCCATTCTGACATTCAGTTTGGAGTTCAGGAGATTGTCTTGACCAGGACCACACCCCTAAATGCATTGAAGCGACTGCCATGTGATTGGTTGATTAGATAATTGCATTAATGAGAAATTGAACAGGTGTTCCTAATAATCCTGTAACTCCATTAGCTTAAAGCTACATAGTCCACGAGTAAATGAAGAGTTCAGATGCAAAAGCCTCTAAATGCCATTTGAAATTTTCTTCTTTAATGATGATTTTTATCAAACTTGTATATTTAAGTTCAGTGATTTCACTTAAATGGCAATGATATTTAAGTGAAATTACTGAACTTAAATATACAAGTTTGATAAAAATCATCATTAAAGAAGAAAATTTCAAATGGCATTTAGAGGCTTTTGCATCTGAACTCTTCAAATATTTATTTTAGCTGAAAGCATTAATTATGTTTACAAGTACGTTAATTGAATGCACAGGTTGAGAAGATTTGTTTGGTCCTTGCTTTTTTAGTTCAATTATTAAGAGTAATTCAATGTTACAACTATAACTTTTGACCAGTAGGTGTCGCTCTTGGTCTGAAGGTTATTTGACCCCTATTTTAGAGAAGTTTGGTTAAAGTTATTAGGAGAAACATTGATCGAACGGCAGGAAAAGAGATGTCGTGACTCTTTTCCAACACTGTTACAACCAATGACATCAGTTTGGGGGCGGGACTATCCGTTTGCCTGCCCAATGGTAGTAGGGCTATCAGGGAAACTTAGTGCTCAACATAGACATATACACTAGACCTCACCTTGGCTACGGCAGTTCATTGGAACGAATGCGTCAATAGAGCCGCCATCTTGAAACAGGGGAGCCCCTCCACTTTAATGCATCAGCTTCAATGTAGTTGACACAGGTCTAACGGAAATAAAATCACCATAAATCATCATGAATGCGTGCGATTTTTCTTGTTTTTTTGGTTTGTTCCAACGGTCGGACATGTATTTATCATTGATTCCGGAAAGAATTTTTTATTTTTTTTTTAAACATTCTTCCTAGTTCAGATTTCATCCGTGAACATCATACGCTGCACAAAAGTCCGCCACCATCAATGAATTCGAAGTAAAGGCAGAGATAGCAGCGTTACCTAGCTACTTCCTATGACAAGACCCCTGTTCCAAGATGGCGGCGGTTTTGACGCATGCTTAGAACCCCAAGGTGAGGTCTAGTGTATATATCTATGAGTACTGAAATGCCACATTTCACCATGTGGTGTTGACTCGTTCACTCATTATCGTGTCATGTGCATTCACAGGTATGAGCGAGTGCCCGTGATTCTCGTGGGAAACAAAGTGGACCTGGACAACGAACGCGAGGTTTCGTCGAGCGAGGGTCAGGCTCTGGCGGAGGAATGGGGCTGTCCGTTCATGGAGACATCAGCCAAGAGCAAAACCATGGTGGACGAGCTGTTCTCAGAGATCGTGAGGCAGATGGACTACGCCTCGCAGCCGGATAAAGAAGACCCGTGCTGTTCCTCCTGCAATATACAATAACCCTCGCAATCAGGAGCCACGTGGAGATCATCGAAAACTGGTGCATCTACACACTCGAGAACGCTGCCGATCTGTTGATTTACATGGAAACGGTGCGACGCAAAGACGAAAGTGATGTTGTGGCGTCCAAACAAAAGTTGCGAAATGCAACTTTAAGCAGTGATACATTGATTTCAACAGGAATGGGGCGTTGCGTTGACGTAGATGAACAAAAACGTGGGCTATTGGTGGGGTGTTCGAACAAACGTTTAGATAAATTTAACGTTTAGGCAAAGATTCAGATCTTTTGATGGTGCATTGCAGAAAAATAACATACGCAAAGCCGTGCAAACAAAAGTCGAGAATTGTAAATTTTGGGAAATGCTGCAATCCATTGATTTTAATTGGAATGATGCTTTGCGAAGACGTAGATGAAACACATTAGGGTTTGGAAATACATTAGCCTATTTTGATTTCAATGGAAATGTGCATTGCACACACACACACACAAAAACGAATTTTAGCAAACCGTTGCAAAGAAATCAGCTTTGCAATGACGTAGATGAAAAGCGCAAGGGTTTACGAAAACCGTGCAAATTGAGAAATGTAACTTTTAGGCAATGCTTCATCAGATCCGTTGATTTGCAAAGACGTAGATGAAAAATGCAAACTTCGTTTGTGACAATTCGGCAAATAAAAGTTGAGAAAACACATTGTTTCGCATTCGTCAAGCTCTTCAGTTTTTTTCCAGCGTGTAAAAATGAATATGCTTTATCTAATCAAACGAATTGTGGCAACAGATTACAAGCAATATTATTAATTAAATTTAACAAATTAGAAGTGAGTGATAATTTTTCAAATTAATTCCTTAACAGTTAACCATTTAAAATGAGTAAAACTTACAACAACCCCAAAAAAACATAAATTGAAGTCACCATTATGGTGATCAGTATTTGTTTTAAAATGACGGTTTTCTCCTGCTTATTAACATCAGGTGTCTTCAATGTTGGCAATATAAAATAAAGAGTTCGTCTGTCTGTTAGTGAGATATTTTTGGTGTAAACTTTACTCATTTTAAATGGTTAACTTTGATTAATTATTACTTAATTCTAATTTGTTAAATTTAATTAATAATATTGCTTGTAATCTGTTGCCACAATTCTATTGATTAGATAAAGCGTATTCATTTTTACAGTGTGTTTCCTACAAACGCCTAAATTATGATCAATTAATTGACAAGAAACTCCAAAAAAAAGGTCAAAGGGGTTTTAAAAATGCGCCATACTTGAGTCTTTCCTTTCTCCGCATGTTTTCGACACGTTCATTCAGAGTTTGGCGCTGTTCGTAAGAGACTCATTTCGTTTGCACATAGAGAACCCGATGTCTTAAACTGCCATTACTTTAATAAAGAGCCAGAAAGAGCTAGTTTTGTTCTTCCAAACGGCCCACAGTCGTCGGCGAAGGGGACGTTTCCTCCGAGGGACTATAATCGGACGTCTGGTGTTTGAGATGTTGAGTGTTTGAGGGACATTTTCTTTGAGGAAGCCAAATAGGATCCTGAGAAGCACTTTTCTTTTGTACCTTCGTGTCCATTTTGATTTACGAAACTGCTGGGAATATTCAGCCGATTATGTTGTGTTTTTTTTCCTCGATATAGAATGTTGCAAATGATGTATTTTGTAATAATGTAGTAAAACAATCATGGGACTTGCTTTAGATTAGACTGTAAAGCTTTGAATCAGGCAGGAACAGTATTTCGTGAAACGCAATCGGCACTTTCCATGAAAAGGGTCCTGTTACTTTTTTTAAGCAATAAAGACAAACGACTAGTTGATAAGTTAGATAAACACTTACAAATCAACTGATTGAGCCTTTAAAATGGTGATTTTGGCCTGTTGCACCTCAGAGGTCTTCATATTCAGCTGTTAAAAATAATCATTTTGATAATGATGTTCGGATTAGGGGGATATTATTTAAAAGTAGATCACAAAATGTTAATTAAATTCATTTTAAATGTATTCTAGTTATTAAATATGTAATATGTGACCTCCTGAGGTGGACGAAGCTCTGTTTTGAACCCTGTTTGTGGAAATAGCCATTAATCTGGAAGCCTGTACTAGATGTGATTGTTAATTTAATGATATTGTGGAACGGGAATAATCATAATGCAGTCAACCTCATGAATGTTGTACAGAAACACAAGGGGGAAAACAATTATAGTGGCTAACTTCATTATCAGTTCCTTGATTCATCTGCTTTGAGCAAATATGACAGGAATAATAACAATAATAATAGAAAAATCATTTTATCATACCTTTCTCAGGAGAGTTACAGGCTACCAAATCTGTTATTAAAATTTATGAGGATATGTTTCTTTTTTTGTTTATTTAATCATTAGAGTATAAGATAATAATGTTTTCTTAATCTATATTGTCGTTTGGTCTTTTTTTTTGGTATTACAGAGCAATTCTTATTCAGACCATCACGTCTGTGATCCGTAAGATCATCCAGAAATGTAAAAATGTGTAAAATTGTATTGAAAACAATTCAAGATGGTTGTGTGTAGTTTATAAAAAAAGATGCCAAACTTAGCGGTCATATGCATGGCTAAAACATCATTATTTGTGAATATTACAGCAGATGAGACTAAACGAGTGGAATAGACACACACACACACACACACACTCAACAGCCCTGGACGATCAGTTATGGGTGACTCTGCCTTGCCATGTGAACTAAGGGTTTGCCTTTTTAACTTTCATCATTGATCTTATATTTTTTTAAGTGAACATTTACCCTCTCCCACATGGTAAATGGATTGTGAATACGGTTTCATTCAACACGACAATAAAAACATCTTATTCACAGAAGTGGACGCAGGTTTGAGTTTGTCTGCAAAACTAACGACTTTATTCAACTATTAATTTCCTTCTCTGTGGGCCTCGAGATTTCCCGTAGTGTAACAGCGCAGCGCTTCTGTGTTGTACGTCACACACACACATGACCAGCGTCGGCCAATAGTGAGCCTACGTGTGACGTACAACACAACTTAAGATTGAGCCACTGTAGTCACTCGGACTATTTTAACGATGTCTTTCATAACTTTCTGGGCCGGCAAGTTTCAATTACAATAGAAGCCTATGAAGGAGTGATCCTGCTCTCAGATTTACTCAAAAATATCTTTTCATTTTTGAGTAATTACTGACAGAGTTTACATTTTGAAGTAAAATGTAACTATGATATAAAATGAACAATCCCTTTAATGAATCGCATGGAAGTGTCTGTCATCCAATCAGAATTCAGAATCAAATATCTGTAGTATTATTTATATACTATGATAGTACTTTTATTTTAATATTTTCAGTTTTCATTTAAATTTTGTTTTGGGTTGTAGTTGTTTTATGTGCTTTTGAAAAATATTTCTATTAAGCTTCAGCTAATTTTTATGTCAGTTTTAGTCATTTTAGTTTTTCAACTTTAGCTTATCTTATTTCAGTTTGTTGCCAAATTAACATGTTTAATTAATTAATATGTTTATATAATACATAAAATGTATATATATATATATATATATATATATATATTAAATAATATATTAACTATGTAATATTATAATAATTTTACAATTAATTATTAATATTTGTTTAATAATTATTTTATATTGTTGATATATATATATATATATATATATATATATATATATATAATAATTAACCTATTATATGTATTCATTATATATATATATATATATATATATATATATATATATATATATATATATATATATATGACATTAAAAATACATACAAGCCACGATATATAGGCTCTATATACACACAATAGGTATAGGCCTACAATTATAATAATATAAAATAATTATTATATATATTTTTAAATAATATATAATTTATACTTTTATGTAATATATATTTAATTATTATTTTATATTGTATTATTCTTATTTTATATTGTAATGACCAAAATGACGTTTTAATAAACAATAGCAGTTCTGTGTGTTATAAATACATATACTTCACATATTTTTTCACTCCTATTAGAGTTAAGATGATGAATTTCTTGACTTTAATGTTGCACTTGCAGCGTTTGGAGTGAATGCGCTGTTATCTGGTGGAATGAGTGAGACGTTTGACAGGAGATTTCACACACCACCCACTGTACAGCTTTCATCCTCCTCTGAGATCCTGCAGTGATGGAGAGATGGATCAGTGTGTGTGAAGAACAGGTCTATGGAGGACAGGATTCGCCTCAGGCCACAGTACTGGGTGTCATGGCAACAGGACGATAACACAACATCACGACGGTATCTCTGTTTATGTTCAAGTGGGTTTTGTATGTGGTGTGCAGAGGCTTTACATTCTCTCAAGCCCTCTTTAATGTCTCAGTGTTTTCTCCCACACACACAGCAATGACATTAAATGGAGTCTCATGAATTTCAGAAGAATCAAACGGCTCACACTTGACAACGATGCAAGTCAGAGTGAGACCACAATATGAACTCTTTGTTCTGGTCATAAAAAAGCTCTGTGTTGTGAAAAATTTAAATATGAACCATCCCCCGACCCGTAGCCTTTATTCGCTAAACAACCTGCCGTCTTTCTTCGGTTCAGAATCTCAGAATAAAGTTTATTTTCATAGACTGACATGGAACTTTGCACCGCCACCTTTCAATTGTCTGCACTAACAAAAGCGATACAAATCAAGTTGAATGAAAAGGAATTCATACTTGAAAATGCGTTTGAAATCGCCCCCATATGCACCAGATCGAGAAACACGCGCGCCGCCATCTTGAACTTCCTTTTTTGCGGTCGGTCTGTATATCTATGGCGTTGCAGTACGGGAGTAATTATAGCTTTTGAACTGGATTTACTTAATCTAAAGTTAACGAAAGTTATCATGAGGATTGTAATATTTAAAGTAGATGTCAAATGTCAGTAGACCGGGAATATTTTAAAACGAGCCGTTCATTCATAAAAGACAAGATCGCTGTGAAAATACAGACCGGACAACGAGCGCAACGTTGAAAAGGGGCGGGGCTACATAATTCGAATTTGGTGTCGTACTTGCTGTTGTTGCATTAGTTATGTGTTACTTTACTTTTGCGTTACTTTTTCTCAACTGGACTTGTATATTTCTACTCAGTGTAAAGGCCTTTTCACACTTAAAGTGAAATGGATTAGCCTCGGGCTAAAGCTAAATGAAATGCAAATTCACGGAGAGGTAAATAAATGAGGAAAAAAGTAGAATACTTATTGAAAGTAACTCAGATATTTTGTTGTAAATTTAAAAGTAATACATTACTTTATTTGTCAGATAACTGTTACTGTGGTTTCTGAGGCTTGCAGTTTATAAGAATTTCATAATTGGTTTAGGGGTATTTTTATACTTATTTAAAAACACACAAAAACAATTCATAATAACAATGTCTTGAGTGAATGAATATGACAAACAGAGTTTATGTTCCAAGATACGAATGATTTTTAAATGATATATTCGGCTATATTACTTTTTACTTGACGGTTAAACCACTTTTGGTAGGCCTATATGTTTTTTAAAAAACATGACAGCAACAACTACAATGAGAAGAACTTGATAGATGTTTTATTTGTTACGAAGCACAGCTAAACGCAAGTGATCTAAACAGCTCTTCAAAAGTTTCCAAAACAAGTGGCTTTAGATTCAGAGTGTTTTTTTAGAAACAAGAAGTCACATCTGGAAACACCTTCCCATGATTCATCATTTCAGCCCCAGTGAATTTTCTTTAAAACACATTATTTGCAGTGACGAGGGCCAAGATATCCCGCTGGTTCAGCTATAGCGGAGGCAAGATATGAATCACTTTCTAATGCTTCATTAGAGGCTAAGAGTTATTGGGACGTTGTCAAGCTAATTATGGCCATTACCTCCAAAACATGCTGGAGGAGTTTAAATTTCCCATCGGTGTATTTTAAAGCCCTGTAACTTGCTACTATGAAAAGAACATTGTTCATGCTATTTTTTATGTAAATTTTTTATGTGCAACTGCAAGTAAACAAATACCCAGATTTGAGCAGTTTCTGAAGATAATGCAAATGGTTTGTGCAATCATGCAAAACTTTTATCACATTGCAGGGCCATACCAAGCGGCAACATTCTAATCTGATAAATGAAGCCTACCCGGAAGTGCGAAAAACTGCAATACATCTAAAATCCGCTAGAGGCCGGTCCCAAAAGGGAGCAAATGTCAATAGACCCCATGTTAAAGGAGAACTCCGGCGAACAATGATACCTTTGGTCTAATAAAACATCGGTACCTAGTCAACCGTTCTCTGAGATTTGTTTTCTTGATAATCGAATGTAAAGAGTTTTATCTCTAAAAACTGTTTAGCGTATAATGCTAGTAATGGGGGCATTGACAAAGTAAAAAGAAATCGCCAGTTAATACCACTAACAAGGCTCAAAATAGCCTCACTCTCACACAGTAACATAATGAGGCTCCATACATGCAAAACGAAGCGTTGAGAACTTTGTAAGTGTACAGACCGTTTAATAAGAAGATACTTTATGAAGACAGTTCACTTCGTGTATACAGGCAGGAGCCATCTTAAAAAATAGTCTCTTCTGGGAAGTTTTTTGAATACACAAAAGTAGTTGTGTATTCTGTCCAAATAAATTCTGCATGGATAGTTCTGGGTGAAATAAACTTTCGGTTGCAGTAATGTTATACTCAGGTCATTGGCTCAAAAAATCCCTTCTTTGTTGAGAGTCGAACACCTACCTGCAAAATGATAAGGACCAGATCGAGGATGTCTTGGATGCTTGCCAGGGTGTTGCTATATGATCGCTAGATGTTCTGGGATGTTGCCAGGGTGTTTCTATGCAGTTACTAGGATGTTTTGGTTGCCACTGTGGGTGTTCTGGGTTGTTGCCTGGGTGTTGCTATGCAGTTACCAGGGTGTTTAGGGTGGCGGACAGGGCGTTGTTATGTGCTCGCTATGTTCTGAGTGGTTGCCAGGGTGTTTCTGCAGTTACTAAGATGTTTTGGAGTGTTGCTGGGTTGTTGCCAGGGTGTTGCTATGCACTTACCAGGATGTTTTGAGTGGTTTCCATGGTGTCATGCTTGCCTTTTGCATTTTTCTGCTGTTGCTGCTAGGATGTTTTGGGAAAGGAGGTGGAAAATGGTTGTTAAAAACTATATTTGGTTCCAGAAACCTTGACTAAGTGGAAAAATAAAATGCCACAACCACCCTCGATGAACTCCACATCAGGACTAGTGATGTTTACACACCTCATTCGCCTCTTCCATCACACACACACACTTTGATCTGTCACATCTAACAAACATCCATAGGGTGTGCACCATCTGGAGAGACAATCTAGATAAGATATTTCCGTGCACCTTGTGTTTCCTCAAACCTCAAAGCCCTCATGCATATCAGATCATTGAGGTTGGCCTATTTCTTTGTTTTATATTTATTCTTCCTTATTTGGAATATTTTACTACCATAATAGTGTTCATACTACACACACATACTAGAACATACTTAATATAAGTGACCGTGAAGTGATTAATTACTTGTTCAAACCTACCTAATGTGTTTTCGGACTTCTGAATAGTGTCTACTTGTATAACACTCTGAAAACCCCTGAAATGATCAGTATATGAGAGTATATGATGAACAGTAAATACGCAGCACACTTTAGTCTCACATCTCTGAACATGATGCAACAAAATATTTTTATTATAACCCCTGGATACATCCATAAATACTTCCCCTCCTGTTAGTCCTGTTCTCCCAAATGCACCCACGTACGTTACACACACTTTATATAATACCCAGAGTTCCAGACGCCCCTCTGTTCTGGGCATCTGTGGAGGACGAGTGCTGAAGACGTCTCTGAAGGACACACACACACCATTAGACATCATAACACATCACAAATCGGAAATTTAATTTAACTTTCATACAAAACTTGCTAGGGTGTGATCATTGGTTGTTAGGTGTTAAAAATATGACTAGTTACCAGGGCGTTGCTATGCAGTTGTTAGGATGTTTGGATGGTTGCGAGTGTGTTATCTTAGTTTGGGTCATATGTTGTAGGATGTTTTGGGTGGTTGCCAGGCTGTTGCTATGCAGTTACTTGGATGTTTTGGATGGTTGCCAGGGTGTTACTATGTGTTTTTTTAAGGTGGTCTGAGTAGCTGTTAGCATGTGGTTGCTAGGATGGTTTGGGTGGTTGTCAGGGTGTTGCTTTGCAGTAACTAGGATGTTTTAGGTGGTAACTTGCCATGGTGTTGCAATACGATACTGAGTGGTTCATATTGCATTTCTTTGATGTTTTGAGTTGTTTCTAGGGTGTTTCTATGCATTAATTAGGATATTTCGGAGGGTTGTAATGGTGTTACTATGCAGTTGCTTAGGTGTTCTAAGTTGTTCTAAGCGTGTGTCTGTGCGGTTGCCAGGTTGTCGCTATGCATTTGGAAAGTTGTCAAAGTGTTGCTATGCGGTGGCTTGGGTGTTGCCAGTTACTAAGATGTTGTAGGTGGTTGCCAGGATGTTGCTACTGAATGCAATTACTAGGCTATTTTGGATGGTTGTCAGGATGTTGCTATGCAGTTACTAGGATGTTTGGACGGTTGCCAGGAAGCTGCTGTGTGGTTGCTAGGATGTGTTGGGTTGCTCCTTGCAAGGATGTTGCTATACGGTAACATGGGTGTTCTCGGTTGTTGCCAGATTGTGTTATCTTTGTTTGCTATAGGGGTTTGCTAAAATATACGAGTAGTTCATAGTGCATTTCTAGTGTGTTTTGAGTTATTTAAGGGAGTTAGCATTTACTGTATTAGGATGTGTTGGATTGTTGCCAGGGTGTTGCTGTGTGGTTGCTTAGATGTTCTGAGTGGTTGTTAGCATGTTGGATTGTTGTAGTACCCCGATCTCCGGTGTTTATATACAGTTGCTAGGCTACTTTGGATAGTTGTCATGGTGTTACTTTGCAGTTGCTTAGGTGTTTTGTGTGGCTGCTATGTGGCTGTCAGGGTGTTGCTATGTAGTTACTCGACTGTTTTGGATGGTTGTCAGGGTGTTGCTATGCAGTTACTAAGATGTTTTGGATGGTTGCCAGGAAGTTGCGATATAGTTGCTAGGATGTTTTGTGGTGTTGCTTGCCAGAGGGTTGCTATATGATATAACTGGGATGTTCTGGGTTGTTGCCAGGGTGTTATCTTTGTTTGTTAGGGGGTTGTCAAAATGTACTGAGTAGTTTATATTGCATTTATATGTTTTGGGTTGTTTCCGGTGTGTTTCTATGTGGTTGCCAGGGTGTTGCTAAGCAGTTACTAGAATACTTTGGATGGTTTCTATGCAGTTGCTTAGGTGTTCTGAGTAGGATTGCACATTGTGGTTGCCAAAAACAAAGTCAAATGTGCAAAATGTGTTTTGAGTGTTTTTAGCACCACATTTAGCATGTGGCTTGAGTATTATGAGTAGTTGTGCATGGTTCATAGGATACATTTTTAAGCTCCATTACAAACACACATTTATGGTTTAGATTTATAAAGTCAACTGTACATACAGTGATTTTTTTATTACTAACCTATATTCAACGGCAGATTCATGACGGGTGGTTTTACTTTAAAGAACGCATGTCTTTTTCTTTTCCAGTGCTTCTATTTCCACTCCGCTTTGGTTGCTCTCCAAACTTCCCCAGAGGGACTCGACTGCTGCCAAAACGCTGAGTGCTATTTCCACATCTCCATCCCACACCGCAAAGGGTCGTGGGAGATCCCGCTTTCCCCAGTCTGTCAGTTGATGTGGCCTGGCTCACAAACATCTCACTCGACATTATACTCATTTAGCTGCTACCTCCGGAGAGTGTATCTATTTAATATCAATCACACACATATCCGTGGCAAATGATCTGCCAATTTGATTCAAATTGCAGTTTTTTTAATGAGAACAAATATGGAATGCACTATGATTTTAACCAATCATGTAACCCACAACACTCTTGCATATAGCAAACATCTTCTTGCCTAACAACACCCTAGCAACCACTTAACTGCCAATCAATTACATGGAACATGCTTGTGACTACCCATGGAAACGTGATGGCGAGTTATCAAAGCATTACTTATACTCACTTCAGAAAATGAAATGTAGTTAATTAATTAACACTAGCCAAGTGCCAAATGCAAGTATGCAAGTGTGTAAAGGCTCAAAGTGACCGTTATGGACACACACAGACACTGGACACCTTCCAGAAGTCAGTCCAATGCATCCCGTCACAGGCTGTGAGCTGTCGACAACATAATGAAGCCATAAAAGTATGAATAAACAATAATTGAACATAAACATTGATGGTGTGTGTCTAATTTACTCGTGCTCAAGAGTAAACAAACACTTTGACACGTCAAATTAATTTCTGAGCCTGATGTCCTTGTGAGTGATAAACCCTGAATATGTTTAAATATCAAACTGTGTAACTTTTTGAGCAAAACGTACGACAAAATGCATTTGAGAACAGATGATAATTTTAATTATCAGGCATCCCCCTCCTATTTTAATGCATTCAGAAATGGTAAAGTCAAGTGTGACTGAAGTGAACAAATCATTTTTGAAGGCAAGAGTTTCTCTCGCGCCCTCTTGTGGAAAAATAAAGGTAATGTTTTTATTTCTACAGCAGTGTCATTCTCTTATAGCTTCAACATAGAAATGTCTGTACTGCAGTAGCATTGCACAAGGATGCATAAGACGTATGTTTATTAGTTAACAGGTATCATAAAATATCACAGGCCAAAGCACCTCATTCTGCCCATAATTCAGCTTTACTTTTATTAAAATACAAACAGTAGTTGGTGAAGCTATATAAAACATGGATTTATGCAATTTTATGATTTTACCAATATTTGCCTCCCGATGACCTCTAAAGCACAATGTAAAGATCCATAACATTGACCCAATATGCCAGATACAGCTGATATTCGTATTATGCAAATGACACATATTCTACCTACCTTTTAAATGAATAGATTTCAACAATCATGCATTGACTTTCATGTTTGTGACCATATGTAAACTATCCTGGATTATTCAGCGTCCCTAATTAACTTCGCACAATACAAAACAGGCAGAATCAGAATTATTGAACTGGATTTTAGCAGGCAGAAATAATACATAGAAAATAAAAAAAATCAATTTCACATAAACATTTGGCTATTTTGGTTACATATTTTTTAAATGATGAGAAAACAGACTATAACTAGCCTACTTATAATAAATTACTATTATTTATGATAAATTCAACTCGTTCAAACGTTTGCTTTTACATTAAGTTCAACAAACCAAATTATTGGGTTATTACTTTATATATTATTTTAAATACTGCACATTATATATAACTAGTAGTCAACTAGTATCTATTACATCCATAATAGCATCAAAGAAAAAAAAAACAAAACAAATAAATAAAAAAAATATACAGGGAATAACGTACATTTGAATAACGACTGATAAATTCCCGCGTTTACGGTCACTCACACATATTTTGCAATGACATCATTGCGTTCATCTAGACTCCACCCATTTTTATTTTACCCGCGTTCCTCATCCAACGGGATGATCCACAGCTGAATTATATGTGCGTCACCATGACTGACATCCCAACGCACCAAACACGCCAATCATTTAATCTCATTCAACAGCGTGAGCCAATCAGCGGCGAGGAGACAGTGCCTTACGGGCCAATCGCGGCCCTCCATTCATACCGTCCGGTGTCAGAGGTCGCTTCCCCTGCCGGCTTTCATTCGCTCGTCTCTCTTTCTGAATCCAGCAGCGATGGCGGAGCAGCAGCAGTTCTACCTCTTACTGAGCAACCTGATGAGCCCTGACAACACCGTCAGGAAGCAATCAGAGGTAGGAGAGTCGTTTCGGGACCGCTTTGTGTGGATGTGGGAAGGGAAACGTAACGTATTCGTCTCGAGCTCGGCTCGCAGTTTTAGCGCGGGCCCCTCAGCCTCGCTATGGCCCAGCACATGTGTGAAGCGCGCGCTGCTGCTATGCGGCTCCGAATCTTTTCAGAGACTCGATTCGTTTCAACGAGCCGACTCTAGAAACAAATAAGTCATATTATTATTTTGAGTCATCAACACGCAAAATATTTCGAAGTGTTGCTTAATTATGCGTATTTATTGTATGAATATTTCCATCTACTTAAATCTTGTTTATTTTTTAGATTAATTTTTAGTTTTATTTAACCACAATATGTGTACTTAGGATCAAATAATTGGAAAAATTAAGTTGGTCATTAAATTTCATGTCAGATTTTGACTGGAGAGTTAATCATCTAATTGCTATTTTTTTTTTATCAATGATGTCCCTCCACTCGAGTGTTTTACAAAGGCTAAATAAGGAATGGCGTATTATATTAATCGTACTATAGACGTAATCCAAGAAGTATGATTTTCCGAAATCAGCCAAACTTTTGGCGGATCGGTTCTATCGAATCATTTAAAGGAATCGGTTCTGTGAATCGGGACAGCACGGCAGTGTGTTGCGTATCAACGTGGCCTAACTAGCATTCAAACATTACAAACATTGATTTATACGATTTTAAGTCCCGTCTTGGTTTTAAAAACGCCTATTTGTCGAATCCCCACCCCCCATACCTAATATTTCAACGTCCGCTTGACTATTTTTGCGGTGTTATTCGAGCGGTTGTTGTGGCGCTGCTAACCGGGCGCAGGTGTCGCTCACATCGGCTTGAGTTGCTCGAACGGGACGTTAAATCGGTGTGTCAGTTCTGTCTGTCAGGGGTTTAAGAGTTAAACGAGTCACATTCGCGTCTAAATTTCGAAATCTGCCACTCAGTGTGGCGAACACTAGCATCTAAATGACGACCGAAACAAAACCTCATCAATCTATATGTAACTTGCGTACATTCTGCTCGTTTAGTTACACGATAACCAAACAGCATTTCCCAGTGAAATAATGAATATTTAAAAACTGTTAAGCGTCGCTAGTGTGGCGAGTCTTATATTTCACTCATTAAACCGTAACTTTACCCTCATCTTCACTCGATGAGGTGAGCTTATCACAAAAGATGCCCATTCATACTGTCATGTCATGGAAACACCTTGGATTTGGGTCATGGATAAGTAATTAACCGTTTAGATCCAACGGTTTTCGTTATTTTAAAGAAGCACTTCTAACGACTTTTGAAGCATGGAATCTAACCAGCGTTCCAGATTTCCCGGCAAATTCGAATTTTCCCACCAAAACTCGGGCTTCATTGGCGCGTGTTCCACTGCTCTTTTGTTTGGAGCTTCTTTATATGTGCTAAAGCCCCGGCGTGTGGAGTTCAAACAAAGCTTATGTGGATCAGGATGGGTCATTGGGTCTTATCGGTCAGCACTTTCCTTTAGAACAGACAATACATGACCAGCATGCCTCTAATGCTGAGCGGAAACTGACTCCATGGAAATCAGCTGTGATGCCACTCTTGTGCGTCTGCCATGAGATTATTAATTGCAAACATTTCCACAATGTAATCTCTAGTGTGTAAGCGGCAGGTATAATGGTGTGTGATTTCCTTCTGCGTGCAAATTCCCATTGCACTGTTCATTCCAGCATAATCACGTCTATTTGTCACTTGTAAACTGATGCCAAGAATCTGTTTGACTCATGCCGAATTGAACAACTTCCACAAGAACCAAGTTACTGTCTGTGTTTTTAAAGCTGTGACACTTTCTGAGTTGACTGAGTCTGGCTGTCTTGTAAATGAATTAATGTCCCTCTTTGCTCTTGTAGGAAGCGTACGACACCATCCCCGGTCAGACGAAGATCACATTTTTGCTGCAGGCCATCCGTGATGCATCCGCTGCTGAGGAGGTACGTGAGTGTTTACTGTCATCAAGCTGTGATCGTTTTTCCAGGCATCCAATTAGACTATGCAGTGCCTTTAAAGAGGCAGAAAGTGCTTTTACACCGTCCATTATTCCTCATACCTGCTCTCTCAGGGTCAGACGGTGTGCTGTCGTCTTGTAGTCATATGTAAGTAGTTTAGTAACGGCGTTGTGCTGACCGTGAGTGGGTGAGACTAAAAAAATGTAGACTCTGGTGTCTAGTCTGAACAACACTAGTCTAGAATTCAATTCTTGGAACGACTGATCACTCAAGATGAGACCGGTCCGGCCTTACAAAAGCCGACACCTAACCCTGTATAGACCATTTCACAAGATGTAAACAAGACTGGTCCAGAAGCACTTCCTGTTTCAGTTTGTAACTGTTTTCTTTTTTTCACATGTAAAGAAAACATCTTAAAGATGTTTGTTTAACTTTTTGATTCAGTTTTAAATGTTCTGTTGGTTGTATTATCCCGGCTTTTATGTAGTGTTAAACTGAAACAGGAAGTGCTTCTGGACCAGTGTTGTTTACATTTTGTGAAATGGTCTATAATCCTCTTTTAAACCCAACATTTTTTCACAATCTGTGGTTGAGTTGTAGCGCTGCATGATTAATCATTGTTCAGTGTGAAAATAAAATAATCACTATTTATGAAAATAAATAATCACTAACGATATCAAAACTGGCATAAATATTAGTATTGTTTTTGTTGTAGTGAAATATTACAATGGTTTCCAGTTGTAAATTTTGAAACTTATTTCAGTTAATTGGCAAACCAACCTTTCATTGGTTTAGTTTTTGTTTTGTTTTTTAACAAAATTGCAACAATTTTCTCTAAATCTTGCAGCCCTAAGTAGTGGTTTCAGAAGTGTACACTAGGGCTGAATCATCATTTATAGACAATGAATTACAAGTTTTTGTATGTTTGACCAAGTAAGCAGCACATACATTGAGACACAGAACAGGATGGATAACCCTGAGTTATAGCAATAGAGTTGACATTTCAATTGCATAAAGACTACAGATAAACATCCTTAACTAACCACCCAGATGTCAAGATGACAATCTCATGCTCCTTCTCAAAAGACCTCATCCCAGTCATTACTCATCTGATGTGTTTAATTGTCCTCTTCACCTACGGTCTCATTTGCTCTCCTGACCTCTGATATTTATAGATCTGTGAAACTAGAGTGCATCGGTCTACTTGCAAAAGTCCTCATGTTCTGTGTTTTAAAGTAGGTAACTTAAGTGTTTATTGTGAATACTATGGCCACTTTATTCAAAAGTTTTGATCCTGAATGCTAATTGGCCAATTGCTCCTATAATGCTAATTCTTCACATAGCATCAGCATGCTCTTTAGAGACTTCTTAATCTCCACCCGGATGGGAAATGGCTTTATTTGCACAGCATGTGCATATTGATCGGTTCCAGAAGTGGTCTAAAGCTGTGACCGTATCTCCACAGGTTAAACAGATGGCCGCTGTTCTGCTGCGGCGTCTGCTGTCCTCGTCTTTCGAGGAGGTCTATCCCAGTCTGACCATCGACATGCAGACGGCCATCAAGACCGAGCTGCTCACTGGGATCCAGTCCGACGGTTGCTCCAACATCCGCAAGAAGGTCTGCGACATCGCCGCGGAGCTCTCCCGAAATCTCATCGGTCAGTTTTGCTTTTGGTTGACCCGTAGCTTGGTTTCGCCACACGGAGTGGTGTAGGGGTTGGCATTTTTTCGAGAATCGTTCAGGATAGGAACGAAATCACTATTTATCACGTGATTGGGACGGACAGGAAAAAAAAAATGTCTGGGAATCGTAATAACACTGATATGGCCCTATGAACTCAGTTTTATTTTTTCTCAAATTCCGTTTTGTTTTTTGTTTTTCCAGAATTCTTATTTTTCTTTTTACCATTGACTGTTATTTTAGTCGTAAAAAGAGTGTGCTTTTAAAGTTAATGATTAAAGCTGTCACCCCCCCTTTTTTGAATAGACATGAATATGCACATTTCAAACTTAAATGGTTGTAATTCAAGAATGCTTTGGAATATAGACATGATTGGTCTTGTTTTAAAGAAGACATTGGGCAGATTTTTGTCGAAGTGAAATAAATTAAGAAAGTGAAACAGAAAAAAAGTTATAGAAGTTTAAGTTTATGGAAATGTACAATGTAAAAATATTAATTTATATTTTACATAAAATATATATTTTCAAAACCTGGGCTACTCTAAAACTGCAGAAAAATCTGCAGAAGTTGTGTTTCAAATTTTAGGTTGATATCTTAAAAATGAGCTTTCAGTAAGATTTTGTTTGAGCGTAGTACCAAACTTTTTCACTAGGGCACATTCAGACTCCCATTACTTCCCATATAAGGGCGCCTGCATTTCCATTCGTGTTTTGAGTGATATGAACCATTATTTCCACAATTTTCATACAATTTATAAAGTAGAGATCCTATGCAGAAGTAGTATGGGAAGTTTGGCAGATTCTGATATGAATTCAACCTCTAAGAGACACATAGCCTACAAAGAACATAGCTACATAGCTCGCTGCCACGTCACAAATGGTGAATTTATTATTTTTTTCTTGACATTTCAAACATTTCAGACCTTTTTTTCCAAAATAATTAAATGGATGTTATCTTTTGAACTTTTGGCATGAAAACAAATTTGGGTATCTACCTTTTTTTTCATGACTTTTCATATTCACTGCTATTTTAAAATAAAAGTCTGAACTCGCTTTATGAGTATGAAAATATTCTTGTTGCATATTGATAAATTATGGTTCCTCTGTAATATATTTTAAAAATCAGTCACTAAATATGGAAACTAGAGATTGTAAGCTTTCAAATGATGTATAGTTTGTCAATATTACTAAAGGTATTTACTAAGATATTATTGTTTTAAAAATATAGTGGCAAACGTCCCACCTGTGGGAAAGTGACAGTTAAGTGAATTTTTTTTTTTTTTTTTTATTTGTGGGACGTGGGTTTTGAAGATCCACTCCTGTCACCCTCTAGTGTAGAGGCGATCTAATACCTTCTGTTTTTATCTCAAGATGATGACGGCAACAATCAGTGGCCAGAGATCCTCAAGTTCCTGTTCGATTCGGTCAACTCTCAGGACGTCGGCCTCAGAGAAGCAGCGCTGCATATTTTCTGGTGTGTGAATTTTTACTCCGATCAACTATAGCAACTAATCTGATTCAAACTATGCTGTAAAAGTACGGTTTCATTTCTCTTTCTGAATCATTTGTTTCCTCCTTGTACAGGAACTTCCCAGGTATCTTTGGCAATCAGCAGCAGCATTACATGGAAGTGATCAAGCGCATGTTGGTTCAGTGTATGCAGGATCAGGAAAACCCACAGGTCAGGCTCTTGTTCACGATAAGTGACTAATTTAGGATTCCCACTGGCGCTCGCATTCAGTTTGATCAAATTTAAGGTCATACAAATGACCTTAAATCAAGTCATACAAGTCTTACATTTTAGATGCTTCAAAAGCTGATTGAATTAAACATTGAGCGCTGCACGTTCGTTGTTCTATAGGCTTATGATCTTCTTTTTTTGTAGATGAACTTTACTTTATGGTGTTTACATTGTAATGTTTTAGATGACTAAGAGTGGATATTGTATCTACTTCAGCTTTTTAAATGAGCAGCCAGCAATAGTGAAGCATAGACATTTCAAAATAAGAGTCCCTGTTATACATTAGACCCGCGTTATACATTAAATATTTTTGTTACCCGATAAATTCAGCTAACTTGTATATTATTGGAATGATTGTACAAAGCCACATGTGTAACTTTCAGTAGTTAAACTTGCAGGTTCCCATAATTTGCATTTTAATGTATGTAAAATAATCTGAATTTGGTTTTGTTCTGAATATGGTATTAATTTCATGCAAGACTGAAATTAGATTTTTAAAAGGCCTGTAATCTTACACTTTGTTCTTTCAGATTCGAACCCTGGCTGCACGTGCCGCTGCGTCCTTCATCCTGTCCAATGAGGGAAACACAGCTTTGTTGAAACACTTTTCAGACCTTCTTCCCGGCATCCTACAGGTGACGAGCTCTTAACCACTCGGACTTCTGCACTTCAAATACTGCAGGATATGGGCTTGTTAGTTCCTGTGTTTTTTTTTAAAACCGTTCACAATTAAGACATGAATTTAAAACACTAAAATTGCATTCTGACAATTGTCAGATACGGTAGAACTCAAGTATGCTTGTAAACGCTGTGAGTTATGTCGTTAGTGAATGTAAACTGATGGGAAAATCAGATGTGTATCGATATATTGGATTAGGACTGAAGTGTCCTTACAATCTTATATATTAGAGTACAAGATTATATGGGTGAATGACTCTTTTTTTTTTTTTTTTTCTTTTTTTTTTTTTAAATAGTGGGGCTGATAATTTTTGCCGGGCAAGTTATCTAAACCACTAAAAAAAAATCCCTATTGTTGATAAAGTGCACTAAAAGAATCTCTTTCCCTAATCAGGCGGTGAATGAATCGTGTTATGCTGGTGACGACTCTGTGCTGAAGTCATTGGTGGAAATTGCAGACACGGCCCCCAAATACTTGAGACCCAACCTGGAAGCCACTCTCCAACTGAGCCTAAAGGTAAACGCTTGTATTTTATCTTGACCAGTACGAGTTATTTTATGAACGCATCAACTATATATAATATATCTGTCCTAATGTGCCTGGTGGTTCCTTGAGACGGCTTGTCTGTGCTGATTCTTGAGGTTTTATTTGACAGGCGCATATTTATCTCTGCGATTTAATGCTTGGAAGTTGCCAGTTTCATGCATCTTCCATAGCCCGGTTGCAGAAACAAGTTTTCATTAGCTTTAGCAAATATTCATTCAAAACTGTCTCAATGCCTTGGTGTAGATCAGCGGTTCTCAAATTTATTTGGTTTTATATAAAAAAAAAAATATGGAAGGATATTTTTTCATTGAAAAACGTGTAATGAAAAATGGAAATGTCATTGAATCATATAACAGTAAGAGAGAATAGACCAGATTTACCTTTTTTGGGGGGAGGGGGGGGGGGGCACACATTGAGAGACACGTATGTAGATGATTGTAATAAATGCCGAATGTTGATTTTTCTTCTCTTAACAGCTGTGTGCGGACACCAACCTCACAAACATGCAGCGTCAGCTGGCTCTGGAAGTCATCGTCACGCTCTCTGAAACTGCTGCTGCCATGCTGAGAAAACACACTAACATCGTTGCTCAGAGCGGTGAGACGTTTTACACTTCCTGTTACAGTGCTAAATGACTTTGTCGAAGCTACTGAAACTTGTCAAGATACAGTCTGTGCTGTTCCATTCAAATTAACTTATAGCATTTTCACTTCCTCACACTGAACACACAAGTACTTATTTTGCTTATGTTAGTAGTTTGATTAATTTTAACAATGAATTAAAACGTTTTCCGTAAGCCTGGCTAAACTCGTGTATTGCATTTGTAGTAATTTGTTTCAAGGGGTCAGTTACCCAAAAATGATAAGAAATTGTCGTCAATTACTCACATAAGGGTGAGTAAGTGACAGAAATATAGAATAAAAAGTTTTAAATTTTTACTGTATTTAAATTTGCCTTTAATTGTTATGGTGATGTTATTTATTGGTAATAGTTAATGTATTGATTTGATTTACAACTACTGTAGTTTAGGTAAATGTAAAATGTTGTAAAAAAATATACATTTATTTTATAGTAAAAATTTAAATATACTTATTGATGGTAGAAATCCAATTTAAATTATTACAACTTACAATTACTAATGTCTACGGTTACTATTATTAATGCTTAAAATATAGTAGAAAAAATACTGCATTTCGAAAACTGCAGAGCTGTTGCAACTTAAGACGAATGAAGTCACGTTGGTAGCAATGCAAATTAGTGACAACCTAACACCGCTAATGGCCTGCGTCGTGTAACCGTTTACGTTGGGCGCCGCTAGCACGTCACGTAACGCTTGACGTTGAGCACCGCTAGCACGTCACGTAACGCTTGCCGTTGAGCGCCGCTAGCACGTCGTGTAACGCTTGACGTTGAGCGACGCTAGCACGTCGTGTAACGCTTGACGTTGAGCGACGCTAGCACGTCGTGTAACGCTTGACGTTGAGGGCCGCTAGCACGTCACGTAACGCTTGACATTGAGGGCCGCTAGCACGTCACGTAACGCTTGACGTTGGGCGCCGCTAGCACGTCGTGTAACGCTTGACGTTGGGCGCCACTAGCACGTCGTGTAACGCTTGACGTTGAGGGCCGCTAGCACGTCGTGTAACGCTTGACGTTGAGGGCCACTAGCACGTCGTGTAACGCTTGACGTTGAGCGCCGCTAGCACGTCGTGTAACGCTTGACGTTGAGCGCCGCTAGCACCTCGTGTAACGCTTGACGTTGAGCACCGCTAGCACGTCGTGTAATGCTTGACGTTGAGCGCTGCTAGCACGTCGTGTAATGCTTGACGTTGAGTACCGCTAGCACATCGTTTAACGCTTGATGTTGAGGGCCACTAGCTTGACGTTGAGCGCCGCTAGCACGTCGTGTAACGCTTGACGTTGAGCGCCGCTAGCATGTCGTGTAGCGCTTGACGTTGAGCGCCGCTAGCATGTCGTGTAACGCTTGACGTTGAGCGCCGCTAGCATGTCGTGTAGCGCTTGACGTTGAGCGCCGCTAGCATGTCGTGTAACGCTTGACGTTGAGCGCCGCTAGCATGTCGTGTAGCGCTTGACGTTGAGCGGCGCTAGCATGTCGTGTAACGTTTGACGTTGAGCGCCGCTAGCATGTCGTGTAGCGCTTGACGTTGAGCACCGCTAGCACGTCGTGTAACGCTTGACGTTGAGCGCCGCTAGCACGTCGTGTAACGCTTGACGTTGAGCGCCGCTAGCATGTCGTGTAACGCTTGACGTTGAGCGCCGCTAGCATGTCGTGTAGCGCTTGACGTTGAGCACCGCTAGCACGTCGTGTAATGCTTGACGTTGAGCGCTGCTAGCACGTTGCGTAACGCTTGACGTTGAGTACCGCTAGCACATCGTTTAACGCTTGATGTTGAGCGCCACTAGCTTGACGTTGAGCGCCGCTAGCACGTCGTCTGACGTTTGACATTGGGCACCACTAGCACGTCGTGTAACACTTGACGTTGAGCGCCACTAGCACGTCGTCTGACGTTCAACCGTTGCTTGTGAATGTTTCAGTGCCTCAGATGTTGAGTATGATGGTGGATCTGGAGGAGGATGAGGATTGGGCCATGGCTGATGAACTAGAAGATGATGATTTTGACAGGTGAGAACGTTGGCATAAAGTGTCAGTTTTATATAGATGAACACTGTACACCACAGCTGACCACTGGTAAACATTAGCATGCTAGTAATTTCCCATTGAAGGTTGTGGCGTTATTGCTTGTCAATACTTGTTAGTGGTTCTATGTGTTTATAAACGTAACTCTCTGGTGTTCAGTAATGCCGTGGCGGGTGAGAGCGCTCTGGACAGGATTGCCTGTGGACTCGGAGGAAAGATCGTCCTTCCCATGATCAAGCAGCACATCATGCAGATGTTGCAGAACCGTGAGTAGATGCCTTTGATTGAACAGATGTTAATATTTCTATAAATGCACTCATGTAAACGGTCTGTCTCGCAGCGGATTGGAAGTACAGGCACGCTGGTCTGATGGCGCTGTCTGCTATCGGCGAGGGATGTCACCAGCAGATGGAGGCCATTCTGAGTGAGATCGTCAGCTTCGTTTTGCTCTTCTGTCAGGATCCTGTAAGAATTATTTTATGGCCCATAAATCACCACTTCATTTGCGTATGAACAAGCAAGACGCTAAACGTAGCCTCATTCCAAACCCCTCAGCACCCCAGGGTCCGCTACGCTGCCTGCAACGCTATTGGACAGATGGCCACAGACTTCGCCCCCACCTTCCAGAAGAAGTTCCACGACAAGGTATTGCTTTTTTTTAATTGAATTTCTTGGATTTTAAATGTGTCGTTCTTCACAGTGAGCACACGGTATTTCTGTATACATTTCTGTGAGTGTAAATTTTAGGCCCTAATATATTACATCATATTGCTCTGAAAATCTAATTGGTTTGATTTGAGTGTTTAGACTGATTAAAAGTTTTTTTTTTGTTTTTTTTATTGTATGGTGGTTGTGCACACACTGCAAAAACACATTTACATTAGAGCCCGGCTGATACCGATACAAATATTTTTGGGTTTTAAAATCCAATATTCCCATATATCGGCCGATATTATTTATTTATTTTTTATTAAATATTGTTGATTTCACACACGTGTAAAAGAAAACCTAACATTTCTGCACAAGATACTTTTTCTCTGTCTAAATGTTCACTCCTCGCAAGCATAACTTACGGTTTACAATGCAGGCACTGTAACTAGAGATATGCTAGTTATAAATACAGTAATCATTACTTTATTTAGGCAGAAAAAGTTCATTGTGGTTTCCAAGCTCATTAATGTTAACGTTAGCGGTCTTCCACTGATGATAGCGGCGTTAGCTAGCTTTGTGGTTAGCTAGTCTATGATGAGCCATAATTTAGCAGTAGATAACATCATACTGCAAATTGTAAAACATACATTTTCAATATAACAGGCCAAGGAGAGATGATTAAAGCGTGTTTCGTCTGTTTTTATTTTATTTTTGAAATATTCAATTATTGGCCATTATAACTGCCGATACCGATATTATGGAAAATACATAATATTGGTCTGGCTCTAATTTATATGCAAACACCATATAAAAGTGAATTTTGCATCCAATGACCCTTTTAAAGGATTTGGGATTCTCATTTCTCCCCGGATCAGGTGATCTCAGCGCTCCTGCAGACCATGGAGGATCAGTCGAACCCTCGGGTCCAGGCCCACGCGGCGGCCGCCCTCATCAACTTCACAGAGGACTGTCCCAAAACCCTCCTCATCCCCTATCTGGACAGCCTCGTCCAACACCTGCACGTCATCATGGTCGGCAAACTCCAGGAGGTGCTCTTATCTCTTTCAGTTCGTTTATTGGATTGGTTAACGGGACTTTGAATCCCAAGCTGCTCCTTTAATGAGTTTAACTCTCCTATTGGCTTGTGGAAACTGCAGCGTCAGTCACGTCTGTTTTCCCTTCTGTTAGGTGCACAAAGCTAACATGGTGAGATTTAGTTTGATCTGGGTTGAGCTCAGTTAAACTTCAATTCAAAAATGAATGGCTTCATTTCAGTTTAAGTGTCTTGAATTGAAATTCAGCTGAACCTCAATTCAGATGTTGTGTAATCACAAATGGTTTGACTGTGCATGCGGGTTTCACACTGAATTATGTTTATGTTGGTGACTTCAGGCTGTGATGTTGGTTTTTCTTCTTCCAGCTGATCCAGAAAGGCACTAAACTGGTTCTGGAGCAGGTTGTGACGTCCATCGCGTCAGTGGCTGATACCGCAGAGGAGAAGTTTGTGCCCTACTACGACCTGTTCATGCCCTCCCTCAAACACATCGTGGAGAACGCCGTCCAGAAGGAGCTCCGGCTGCTCCGGGGGAAGACCATCGAGTGCATCAGCCTGATCGGCCTGGCTGTGGGCAAAGACAAGGTGTGTGTGTGTGTGTGTGTGTGTAGTTTTAGAGGCACGGGTCAGGAAAAATGATTTAAACTTCTTAAAGGTCCAGTTTGTTTATCTTTTATAATTTAGAATAAATCCACTAAATAAGTGGTTTGATTTCAAATAGCTTTTTTTTTTTTTTTTTTTTTTTTTTTTGAAACGTTCGATGTTGAGAAACGGCAGCTGATGATATTTGGCCATAAAGAGTTAAAGGAGTAGTTCACTTTAAAAAAAAAAAAAAAATTTACTCACCCCCATGTCATCCAAGATGTCCATGTCTTTCTTTCTTCAGTCGAAAAGAAATTAACGTTTTTGATTGAAAACATTCCAGGATTTTTCTCCATATAATGGACTTTAATGGGAACCAAACGGTTCAAGGTCCAAAAGCACGGACGAACTGTTCAAAAGGCAAATCGATTAAAATCGCCCGACTAATCGCTTACCCCAGCCCTAATTGATAGTACAATAACCTTATGTTAAAATTAAAGGTCATGAAATGAAATCACAATAGATTTTATTCATTTTTAAAATAAATTGAGATTACATGGAAATAAAAGTAAAATATGAATTACTTATGTTTTTTAAAATTACAACCAAAAGTAAAATTTAATTTGTTAATTTTAAGTAATCTCTTAATTATGGAAGCTTGTTTCTGCCACTGAATAAAAAAATATAATAAATAATTGTGACTTTTTATCTCACAATTCTGACTTTTTTTCTCACAATTGTGAGTTATATCTCACAATTCTGACTTTATTTCTCAGAATTGCGTGATCTAAAGTCGCAATTGCGAGTTATAAAGTCAGAATAGTGTGTTATAAAGTCAGAATTGCGAGATATAAAGTCAGAATTGTGTGATATAAAGTCGCAATTCTGAGAAAAGAAGACAAAAGTGTGACTTTTTTTTTTCTCACAATTGCGAGTTTACATCTCGCAATTCTGACTTTATAACGCATAATTGTGAGTTTATATGTCAATTTTGACATCTTTTCTCAGAATTGTGAGATATAAACTCGCAATTGCGACTTATTAGGCCAATTCTAAGGGGAAAAAAAGACTAACTTTTTTCCCCCTCAGAATAGTTTAAATCTCACAATTCTGACTTATATCATGCATTTCTGACTTTATAACACGGAATTGCAACTTTATATCTAGCAATTCTGACTTTATAACTCGCAATTCTGACTTTCCATCTCGCAATTCTGAGAAATAATGTCAGAATTGCGAGAAGTAAACTCACAATTGTGAGAAAAAAAGTCAGAATTGTGAGATAAAAAGTCGCAATTACCTTTATATTTTTCATTCAGTGGCGGAAACAAGCTTCCATACTTAATCTTTTTGCAAAAAACAAAACAAAGTGAATACGTCATTTAATCCCAGTCTCTTATGCCTGCTTCTACTTTTTAATGGAAGACATTTGCCAGTGTGATTGCAAGTTCTGAACAGTGTTTGATTTGTCCATACAACCCTTTTTGTTTGTTTTTGTCCTGTAGTTCATGCCGGATGCTTCGGCTGTGATGCAGCTCCTTCTGAAGACACAGACTGACTTCAACGACCTAGAGGATGATGACCCACAGGTCAGCAAAAACCAAGCCAATCACTGATTCTGATTCCAAAACTAGAGTGTTATTGAGCTCCTCTTGCGCTTCCAGATCTCCTACATGATCTCGGCTTGGGCGCGCATGTGTAAGATCCTGGGGAAGGAGTTTCAGCAGTACCTGCCTGTGGTGATGGGTCCGCTGATGAAGACGGCCTCCATCAAACCGGAAGTGGCTCTCCTTGATAGTAAGAGTTCATATTCAGACTTGTAATAGTGTTCGCTTAGTGATTGAACTGGGTGTTAGTAACTCCCTTTTCCTCTGGCTCTCTCAGCTCAGGACATGGAGAACATGTCTGAAGATGATGGGTGGGAGTTTGTGAATCTTGGAGACCAGCAGAGTTTTGGCATCAAGACCGCAGGACTGGAGGAGAAGGCCACGGCGTGCCAGATGCTGGTGAGATGGGAAACCACACAGACATGCAGTTTAACCAACAAAAACAAACTCTTATAGTTGAGCTTTAAGATGCTTTGGCGTTTGAGAAACCGAAACCGTGGTGGTTAATATTTTTTGGCAAGTCGCTTTATTTTATTTGTTTAGCTGATTGTTTCCAAGCAGCTTCACAGTATTAAAGACAACATCTCTTCATTTTATAATTGAACTGAAACTTAGTTTCAACTGAATCCGCTCTGAAAAGACTGAAAACGAATTGAACTGAAAGAGTTAAGTTCGAGTTAATTGAATGTTTCAGCGTGACCTCACTGTAATGCTTTACCTAAAATGATTTGTAACTGTTGAGTAAATTTAAAACCATTTCATTGAAATGAATCGGGCTTCCAATCATGAATGATTAGCTGTGAAGTGTATAAAAGGCTCCTCCAGAGGAGTCGATTCCCTTTGATTGAATCTTTAAAATCGACTCTTGATTCCCAAAGCCTCAGACTCGAGTTGATTCATTTTGGAATCGATTCCAGCCCCTACAACTTTTCGCATCGCAAATAACCAGAGTGCTGTTGATAAGAGCCCGGCCGATAAAGGATTTTGAAGGCCGATACCAATACAAATATTTTTTGGTTTTAAAATCCGATATATCGGCCGATTATTTATTTTTTTCTTCAGAAATGCTCAACAAAACATTAACAGATTTCCCTAACATTAGTTATTTATGAGTTTTAACTAAAATAATATGATCATGCATTTTAAAAAGAAACACAACAGAACAGACTGATGATAGTGGCATTAGCTAGCTTTGTGGTTAGCTAGTCTATGATGAGCCATAATTTAGCAATGGATAACGTCATACTGCAAAGTGTAAAACATACGTTTTCAATATAACAGGCCAAGGAGAGATGATGCGTCTCATTGCTATAACTATCACGCGCTATTAAAGAAATACTTCAGTCACATTGTCAAAAGTTAAAAGGACAGTCAGTCGACTACACTAACAACGTTACGTAACTATTACTAGCTAGTTCCGCTTCACTCTCGGCTTATTTAACAGCAGCAAAACTGGACATGATGGTCAATTTTGTCATGCTTATTTAAGTTCAGAGAACTGATGGGGATGATCTTTTAATTGTTATTCAAGCAATGTATGTATCGGGACCAATTCAACGAGTGTTCCCAACAGGGACGGTGTAGAGTGCCCTCTGGTGGACAAACTATACAACTCCAACACTCATGACATGGTTCAAGCGTGTTTCGTCCGTTTTTATTTTATTTTTGAAATATTCATTTATCGGCCATCATAACTGCCGATACCGATAGTTTGGAAAACGCATAATATCGGTCTGGCTCTACTGTTAATATTACCTGTTACAGTGAATGTTCCTTTTGAATTACTTGAAAATTGAGTATCTTGTGTCTGTTCTTCCTCAGGTGTGTTATGCTAAAGAGCTGAAGGAAGGTTTCGTCGAATATACGGAGCAGGTCGTCAAGCTGATGGTCCCTCTGCTCAAGTTCTACTTCCATGATGATATCCTTCATGAGACTAAAATGACTTGTCTTCAGTACATTTCAGCAGTTTAATGGTCAGCCAATGCTGAGATCTAGATTTTTACAATGCTTTTACATGGTATAAAATGCGGTTTAGCATTCACAAATAGGAAATGCACAATTTTACACCTGATTCGCTTCCAAAAATCAAATTATTTCAAGTTTTACAACTGATAATCGCAAATATCGGCTGATTGATAGGTTTTAATTTCAGTGAATTTACTAGTTTTTCTGTTTTCAACTTTTCCCGGCTTTCACTACTTTCACGGTTCCCTGAGTTAATCATGTTTTTGTCAAAAGACTTTATCCAGATTTGATTCAAAACCTAGATTGAGTCCAACACCCCCAAAGTCGTTTTCTCTTCACATGCTCTATTTCATTCTGTAACACCAGCCGATTTTTATTTATACGCGTTGTTTTTATCTCCTGGTTTACGCTAGTACTATTTCAGAAGTGTGTCGAGACTCCGTTAGCATCCTTAACTCAGTCTTGACGTGTGCGAGTGGCGGCCGCCGAGTCCATGCCTCTTCTGCTGGAGTGCGCTCGCGTCCGAGGCCCAGAATACCTCACTCAGATGTGGCACTTCATGTGTGACGCCCTCATCAAAGCCATCGGCACCGAACCCGACTCGGACGTGCTGTCAGAAATCATGCACTCGTTTGCTAAGGTAACTTTAGGTCAGGGTTCATTCTGCACGAGTCCTCCAGAACTGTTTGGTACTGTAAAAATAGAAAATGCCAATTGTGAGTTATTCTAATTAATGTCATCGCTCTTAGTGTGTCGAGCTGATGGGAGACGGATGCCTGAACAATGAACACTTTGAGGAGCTGGGAGGCATTTTGAAAGGCAAACTAGAGGAGCATTTTAAAAACCAGGAGGTCAGACAAGGTGAGTCGCACAGGAGAGCCAGACCGATATTATCGGCCGATATTAGGCATTTTCCAAACTATCGGTATCGGCAGTTATGATGGCCGATAAATTAATATTTAAAAAATAAAATAAAAACAGATGAAACGCGCTTGAACCATGTCATGAGTGTTGGAGTTGTATAGTTTGTCCACCAGAGGGCACTCTACACCGTTCCTGTTGGCAACTCTCGTTGAGTTGGTCTTGCTTGAATAACAATTAAAAGATCATCCCCATCAGTTCTCCTAACTCAAATAAGCAGGACAAAATTTGTGACTAATCATCTCCAGTTTAAAAAAAAAAAATAAATAAATAAAATATCGGCCGATATATCGGATTTTAAAACCCAAAAATATTTGTATCGGTATCGGCCTTCAAAATCCTTTATCACTCGAGCTCTAATACTCACCAAGGCTGTTTATTGACTCAAATTCAGAAAAAATAGCAAAATATTACAATATAAATAACTTTCAAGTGAATATTTTGTAAAATATAGTTTATTCCATTTAAAAATTGCAGGTTTATACTCCTATAGCAATTTTGCCCATTTGATTCATATTTTTGTTCATTTTCCTAAAAGAAAAGGTTTCAAACATGCCTATTGCAATCTTTAATGCTCAAATTTGTGAGCTTACTCAACTAGTCTGGCACATCTCTAAAAACAACCCGAAACTCATTTACACTGTCTTTTCTCTGCAGCCAAACGACAGGATGAAGACTATGACGAGCAGGTTGAGGAGACGTTACAAGATGAGGTGAGCTGCTCTTCTAACAGGTTCTGAGTGTTTGTTCGCCCTCGTTTTAAAGCTCCTCTCGATCTCCGTGTTTCAGGACGAGAATGACGTTTACATCCTGACCAAGGTGTCGGACATCCTGCACTCGATCTTCAGCAGTTACAGAGAGAAGGTTCTGCCGTGGTTCGAGCAGCTGCTGCAGCTCATCGTCAATCTGATCGTAAGTGGAACGAATCTTTTCCTGAGTCAACTCGTTGATTTCGTTCGTAGAATTAACCAAATGACATGTAAAAAGATTTGTTCATTTCGAACAGGAGAGTCACGAACGCGCGTCATAGAACAGAGCAAGGCAAGCATTTGAGCTTCTAAAACTTAATCTGCGTTTATCTATTAAATGAGCGATCGTTTCGCTTGATAAGACCCTTATTCATCGTCTGGAATCGTTTAAACAGGTTTTTGAAAAAGATTAAGAGATTACTTAAAATTAACAAATTAAATTTTACTCTTGGTGGTAATTTTAAAAAAACATAAGTAATTCATATTTTACTTTTATTTCCATGTAATCTCAATTTATTTTAAAAATGAATAAAATCTACTGTGATCTACTCATGTCATGACCTTTAATTTTAACTGAAGGTTATTGTACTATCAGTTAGGGCTGGGGTAAACGATTAATCGGGCGATTTTAATCGATTTGCCTTTTGAACACTTAATAGTTTGCACTGAAACTGTCTTTTGGACCTTGAACCGTTTGGTCCCCATTGAAGTCCATTATACGGAGAAAAATCCTGAAACGTTTTATTTCTTTTTCGACTGAAGAAAGAATGACATGGATATCTTTGATGACATGGGGGTGAGTAAATTATCAGCAAAAGTTTTATTAAAAGTGAACTACTCCTTTAAAACTCACAAATCTGAGCGTTAAAGATTTTAGTAGGCTGATTAAAAGTGTTTGAAACCTTTTCTTTTAGGAAAATTTGAACAAAAACAAGTTTAATGCGAATCAAATGACCAGCATTGCTATAAAAGTTCAGTTGTCTTTAAATAGCCTGGCAAAAACCTTATTTCCTTTAACCCTCTGAGACCGATGGCATTGTCGACGACGCCACACGTCACCTCCGATAAATGTTTACGTAACTCGATGACAGATTTATCGATTTACTTACCGTTTTTCCAGCAGAAAGCTAACGAGCTAGCCTTCACGGTGGTGTCTTTCTAGCCTTTACAGAAGGTTTACTATCCAGCCAGGAACTTGTCCATCCTTTCAGAGGTTTTCAGCAATAAATCCAATCGCGAATATCCAACTTTGATACTCTTGAGGTCCATAATTTATAATTTTCCGTCATTTTTGCCGCTAACTCGATGCTAGCTGCCATTTTGGATATCACGTGATGTTTTCAGGTGATTGTTTTTGACCAATTACAGGCTGATCTGTCGTAAACATTGGTGTGCGTCATTACGCATGAACCAAGCGCTGATATAGTGGAGAGAGATAGACGGACGGAGACGCGCGTTTTACAGAGAAACGCAGAGAAAAATAGATGTAAACAAAGCGCTGGTCTATTTTGATGCCATGCAGGATGATGGATTTTCAGGAGAACAGCTTTTTGACCGATGAGGAACTAGATTACCAGGATAGACTCAGCTGAAGTGCCATTTATTTATTTACTGCAAAAAAGTATTATAGTAGAATAAAAATAGTATAAAAAGAATATAATAAATAAAATAGAAATGCAAAGCCTGTGATGTGGCCCTCTGTGTGATTGCTGATCGCTTTTTTTGTAAAATTAATTGTAAAAATACCCTTAGGTCTCTGAGGGTTAAATCCTCCCTGGTCTAGCTTATGTTACTGTGAGCAATGCCTGAACTTTGTCATTTGCGCACTTGTGCTGTTTTTGCCTCTTCTCTGACTCGCTTGCTTTGGATAAAAGCGTCTGCTAAATGTGACGATGCGTTTGGGAAACACACCCCTGAGCGGCAGTGAAGCTAGTCTCGTTAACGTTCTCCTGGTGTTGTGTTCCTGACAGTGTCCACACAGACCCTGGGCCGACAGACAGTGGGGTCTGTGCATATTCGATGACATAGTGGAGCACTGCAGTCCATCTTCCTTTAAATACGCCGAGTGCTTCCTGCGGCCCATGATGCAGTCGCTGTGTGACACGAGCCCGGAGGTCCGGCAGGCGGCCGCTTACGGTGTCGGGGTCATGGCTCAGTTTGGAGGAGAGAACTACAGGCCTGCGTTCACAGGTGGGCGGCACTTCAAGCTCAAAACAGGAAATTGACTTTATAGGGCCTTAAATGTTTCATTACATTGTTAGTTAGTCAAAAAGCATATCTATTTAATTAATCAGTGGGCCTTATATGAGTGTCATGTCGTCCTTTCAGAGGCCGTCCCGCTGCTCGTGGGTGTGATCCAGTCTCCAGACTCCAGAGTCAAAGAAAACGTCAACGCCACCGAGAACTGCATCTCTGCTGTGGCCAAAGTCATGAAGTACCGCCCCGAGTGTGTCAACGTCTCTGAAGTCCTCCCTCATTGGCTGTCCTGGCTGCCACTCAACGAGGATAAAGAGGAGGCGGTCCACACGTTGAACTATCTCTGTGACCTCATCGAAAGGTGAGTGTCTGCCTGCTGACGTGAACTCTGGGAGATTTGGATGCCAGTTTGAGTTTAATGTTGGTTTCCTCCTGCAGTAACAATCCCATTGTTCTCGGACCTGATAACACAAACCTTCCCAAGATTTTCACCATAATCGCTGACGGCGTTGCCAATGAATCGATTAAAGGTGATGGCGACTGCAGCAAACGGTTGGCCAACGTTATTCGTCAAGTACAAGTGAGTTTCATGTTTAATATGAACAAACTGGTTCTAAGCGTTGCGTGTCGTTATATTGGTGCTTACAGATGATTTCAAACAGGATTTTTACTGTTCATGCATTAAATATTAAAATAATTTAGAGAAACCATCAGTTTGAACAGTCATTGCTTCTGTCAAGATAAATGTAACTTTTTAAAAGAGTGGCTTTCTGAGTGAAGTGATTTATAACGTATTTTAGCCATTTTGTCACTTTATATTGAAATTTATTCATGGAACTTATGCAAAAGCAATAATTGAAGAGTTCTAAGTGCCATTTGAAATTTTCTTATCAAGCTTGTATATTTAAGTTCAGTAATTTCACTTAAATGGCAATGAAGATTACCTATTAATTGTCATTTAAGTGAAATTACTGAACTTAAATATACAAGCTTGATAAAAATGGTCCTTTTAGAAGAAAATTTCAAATGGCATTTAGAGGCTTTTGCATCTGAACTCTTCAATTGCATAAAACAAGTTTTCAGGATGTAATATCTGATTTTAGTCACCCTTGTCATGTAGATAAATTTAAATCATTTTAATTACAATCTTTCTTTCAAATCGATCAATCTGTATTTTAATACGAGTTAAATGAGTAGTTCACTTTAAAAAAAAAACAAAAAAAACTTTTGCTGATAATTTACTCACCCCCATGTCATCCAAGATGTCCATGTCATTCTTTCTTCAGTCGAAAAGAAATGAAGGTTTTTGATAAACATTCCAGGATTTTTCTCCATATAATGGACTTCAATGGGGACCAAACGGTTCAAGGTCCAAAAGACCGTTTCAGTGCAAATTGTTCAAAGGGTCTTATCAAGCGAAACGATCACTCATTTAAAAAATAAAGTCTACGTTTTATAAGCTCAAATGGTCGCCTTGCTCTTTTAGGGTGTGATGCGCGTTCGAACTCGTTCATCAAATTGAACTAATCTTTTCCCGAGTCAATCCATTCGTTGAATGAACCAAATGACGCGAAAAGATTCATTCATTTTGATGAACGAGTTCGAATAGGAGAGTCACAAACGCGCATCACTCCCTAACAAAGCAAGGCGAACATTTGAGCTCATAAAACTTAAACTTTGTTATTTATTTATTAAATGAGCGTTCATTTCGCTTGATAAGACCCTTATTCATCGTCCGGAATCGTTTAAAGCCCTTTGAACAGTTTGTAGTTTGCACTGAAACATTTAAACCGTTTGGTCCCCATTGAAGTCCATTATATGGAGAAAAATCCTGGAATGTTATTTTCTTTTCGACTGAAGAAAGAATGACGTGGACATCTTGGATGACATGGGGATGAGTAAATTATCAGCAAAAGTGAACTACTCCTTTAACATTGAAATTTAGAAGTAAATATTGTAAAATTTATGTATGTAATGATGGTTAGTCACCCTTTTCAGCCCATTTCTGAGCAAACACACATGCATATCCTAGTCAGACTTTACTTTTTTTTGGCTCTAGAGTGTCCCAAGCAGAATTTGCATGATATTTCAGAGTCAAATACGTGACTGCTTGATGTTTTCAGGTTTCCGGAGGCCTCTGGACGCAGTGTGTATCGGCACTCAATGAGACTCAGCAGAAGGCCGTCCAGGACCTCCTGAACTCGGCCTGAGTGAACGAGCGAAGCCTTAACCCTGTAAAACAGCCCATCTACTGAGGATTAAAAAAACTTTGCACCTGGAATTCCACATCTAGATTTTTGGCCCTTTCCCTCTTTTGAACAATGAATGGTCATGTGACTTGAGTCTGTGTTGGGCCTCTGAGCCGTCTGGACCTAATATCTCAGTGTGTGTGTCGCCTCAAAGGGCCAACGGCTTCACAAACCCTCATCTTGAGTGAATGCGAGGGGGATTATGGGTATGAAATGAAACTAACAGTCATCCATCGTAGTTCTTTAAGAATTTCTGGTGTAGAAATTGTGCTTTTCTCCCTTACGAGATCAGTTATAGTTGTTTTGTCACAACTCGTGTGTCTGTCGATCCTAGCCGAAGCCGTTTTCTCCGACTCTGAGACGGATCCGTCTGAAATGGACTCGTGTTGGTTGAGCTCGAATGCAATAGAGCGATGATTCAGCGGTCATATCGTCGACTTTTTTTTGTTTTTCTTTCAGTTTTTTTGTTTTGTTCTCTTTGAAGCCGGGCCCGAGGGCCGGTGGTGATGTTTGGAAGAGATGGGCGTCGGTCTGCTCCTCCCTTGCTGATGATGTCCGTGTCTGTCATTGGCTCTCTTAAATCCATGCAATGAAATAAACATAGGAAAAGCGGGACTCTGGGTTCAGGGCTTCATGAAGGAAATGCACAAGTCTGAAGCCGGTTGGCTTATTGGTGGTCACATGTCCATGGAACATTTGTATGATATTCAATATATCCTGGTTCATCATTTTACAACACTTTCAGTATTAAAGCTGCAAGACATGATGAACCCTGCGTCTGTGTTTTATTTGCTCTGTCAATATGCGAAGGAATCCAGTTTGCTTGTTTACATTATGAATTTAAACCTTACATTAATCCTACTGAACCGAACATCAACAGTTGGCAGTAGTTTTCTCACTTGAATGCTTGTTTTTAACCATAGTTTACAAGATTCAATACTTTAAAGCAGAAATAGAAGCTATTATTCACATTGGTCTTGACTTTAATGGTTTTAAAGCAGTAACTACTGGAGATATAGATTACGGGTGAACAGGAAAGATAAGTTTGCACAATCAGTCTTATATCTGTGTACTAAACCTCAAATGTGTTTTAAAGCTTGTGCTGCTTTTTTCCAATACTGGGTTTTGACCAAATAAACTCAGTCATTTACTTGATCAGGTAAAGTACAGATGTTAGAAGTTAATTGTATTCTGATTATTTCTATTTCATAATTACAGTAGCAAAGGCTAATATTTTGACAGCGATTGAAAGTGTATCGGTGCTCTGGGCTCCATGTTGGTAATTTATGCATTATAGGGAACTAAAATTTTCTTTTGAATAGTTTGAATAAATCCAAATCCCTTTAATAATTCTTATTACAAAGTCTCAGTGTAATACATAAAATCTGGTTACACTTTATTTAAATGTGTTTGTTACAGCGTAAATGTACAAGTACTAAGGTACTTACTAGGGGGTTAAGATGAGGTTTGGTTTAGGGTTAGTTGCATGTAAGCATGATTTATAGTTATTATATTAACTACATGAAACAATGACACTAAAATATGCATTTTTAAACTGAATGTTGCTTCCACAGATTGGTGGCGCTGTTCATCATCACAGTACTTTATAAAGCTGTATAAATAGGATTTTATGATTTGTATATGTTCCTGAACAATTTGAGTTCTTTTTGATGTCCTAAAAGTTCTAAAAACGTGTTACGTCACTTCTGAACGTTTCGAAACGAGTAACTTTTTTTTTATGTCTGACGCACGTTCAAATAAATTCTAAAGTTTTGAGAAGAGCACTAAAGACCGGTGTTGACTTTGAACATTCGGGAAGAACGTTACCAGAACGTTCTGAGAATATTCCCCGTTTGGTACCATTTTGCTTGCGTAGCCATTAACCATCCCCAAAAAAATACTAGGCCTATGGCAGTTCAATTGTGATGGTCTCAGATGATGATAAGACTACAGTGGTCAACATTGGAAGTGGATACAAAGAAGTTAAAGTTGTCCTTTAAGACAAAAACGGGTATTGTTCAAAATTCATATAACTTTTATGAACGGTTTTGATCCACTTCAAATATTGACTATTAAATAAAACACGCGACAACAGTGAAAAAGGAGCCCAATTTCGCGGGAAATCCGCGGACTTGGCAACAGCAACACTGTAACCAGTTTAAGTCGTCCGCCAGGTGTCGCTGTTCCCCTCAGCGCTGTAGTGCGGGTGTTGGAGGCTGGAGGCGGTGTTTTATTGTATCAGTTCAGTTCGGGATCAGTCGTCGTTCAGTCATGGCGTCCGGGAAGACGGTGGATTTCAGCGCTTCCCGCGAATAACCGCCGATACACCGATTCTTCGCGACTCCGGCCGCTGCTCTGCGTGTTATTTCAACGGAACATCGTTTAACAACGTAGTTTCGCATATATCCAGGAACGAGGAGTATTAATTCAGCAGTAAAGGTAAGATTCAGTGAAATTTTAATGGCTCGCTATAAACCGGCAGCGAGCGAATATGAGTTGCTATTAATCTTACGATCGCCGGACACGCTGATATATTGTAGCGGTTTCCATGGTTACACGATTAAATCTCACGAGCGTTCGCTGCTGCCACGCGTCAAATCGTTACGTTTCCACATCAAAGATTTACTGTAGTGCTCTAGTGTACTTTTACGTTTAGTAAAAATACTATGGTAATATACCATGTTTTGTTGGAGCTTTGCGGGACCATGGTATAGTGATTTATCACCACTCTAGATTATTTAAATGGCATTTCAAAGCACTTACAAGAATGCATTGGTCCATGTCTAAACCACAGTAGTACCCTTTTGTAATTGTGGCGTGGTTTTTGGACTTGTATTATCTCAAATACCTTGGTAGCATCACTAGTGTAGTACCACAATACAGTTTTGTAAGTTTGCATATTTCCCCTCAGCCTGTATTTTTAAAACTAACGCAACACAGCATTGGGCTATTAATGTGTGGAATGATCATAAATATCCCAGAACCAGGTGAAACATCAGTATAACAGTTTTCTTTTTCTTATTTGCTTAATTTTTTTCACTATATATTCATTAGAGCTTCAGTGATGTGTTTTAAGTGGGTGTGCAGGTAGTCAGTTGGACATAATGGGATTTCCCTGTCACATAAATTCTTGATGTGGCACACACACACACACACACACACACACACACACAGTCAATGCAGCTTAACCTACTAACATCTGAACCTCAAGGATTACTCGACTAACCTACATCGGCCCGAAGGCAAGTACACAACTCAGCACAGATTTTGAAATCCGTTTACCAAATTGACCATGTTAATTATTATTTATTATATGAATATATATTTAATGTTTGAGTGGTGACTTGTACCAAATAGTAACAATAAATGTAAATATGGTGGTAGATATGTTGGCGGAAACTAGTTATCTTGATAAGTGAACACATTGACTAGCACATAAATGTTTAAGTGGTTTTTACCAACACTTAGTAGAGTAATAACACACCTCTTCTCATTTGAGGAATCATTCAACAACAACAACACACACACAATGTAGCGTGCATTACATAATACTAGGGTGTGTCTCAATCAGCTCACTGAGTCAGTTTGTCGTGGTCACTGTTAAGGACCCTCGCTCACTACACATGACACTGATGGTGACATGATGACAACACCTTCATTGTACAACGAGAACTCAATATGTCATTTGTGCGCTGTTTTCTGTGCTGGGAACATCCAGAGCGCCTCTCATTTAGTGCTCGAATACTGAATTGAGTTCTCTTTCACGTCGTTTTGGGCTTGAACGGACAAATACACTCAAAATATATCCTTGTAAACAGAGTGGCTTATGTCTAAAGTGAACGTAAAAACAGTTTAGAAAGAGAACTCGTGTGTAACAGTATATTGGATCAGTGCATTTGCTTTTAAAGTGACAGCAGCCTAATATTCCTGCTGGCTGTGTCAAAATTATTTGTTAAAAAAAGAACTATGCAGTATTATTTCAATTTCTGAATTTTGTTTAGTTCTATTTATTTGTGCTATTGCTAATTTGCTCTTATTGTATTACTGACTGTATATACTTGTCTTTAAATGCATATTAGTTAGTCTAGTTTGTTGCTTAGTTGCCAGACCGATATATCGGCAGACCGATATTATCGGCCAATATTAGGCATTTTCCAAACTATCGGTATCGGCAGTTATAATAGCCGATAAATGAATATTTCAAAAATAAAATAAAAACGGACGAAACACGCTTGAACCATGTCATGAGTGTTGGAGTTGTATAGTTTGTCCACCAGAGGGCACTCTACACCGTTCCTGTTGGCAACACTCGTTGAGTTGGTCACGATACATACATTGCTTGAATAACAATTAAAAGATCATCCCCATCAGTTCTCTAAACGCAAGTAAGCAGGACAAAATTTTGACCATCATGTCCAGTTTAAATAAATAAATAAATAAAATATCGGCCGATATATCGGAATATCGGATTTTAAAACCCAAAAATATTTGTATCGGTATCGGCCGTTAAAATCCTTTATCGGTCGGGCTCTACTTAGTTGTTGATCTAAATGGTTGACTTTTTTTTTTTAAAACCATATTAGAATCGAAACTGGGAATCGATGAGAATCAGAAATAAGCAGAATCTGAATCGAATTAGATCAGTGTCCTGACTACTGAACTAGCGAGCTGATTGAGACGAAGTTTGAGCATTTGTACTTAGTTTTGTGTTTGTACTTGGCTAATATGATGAGTGCCATACTTGTTGTTTAGTGAAGGAGTGTCCTCAAAATGTGTTTTGTAGAGTCTGGGCCAGCGGTGTGGATCCGTGCCTTCAGATGTGTGTGTGTGTGTGTGTTGAACCCTCTGTTTCACGTGTCCGCCTCGCTGAACACATCTCTGGGAACTTTCAGGCAAACAAGTTGAAAGGCAGGTTAACTAGTTCAGCGAGCGTGAGTCTGGGAACGAACCCTTGTTCCTCGTTCACTTTTCTGTCTCTGTTCTCTATGAAGGGTGTGTGTGTGTTTGTATGGGATATAAAAAGAAAGATTTTTGTATGAGCGTGTTTAAATAAAGTAACTGTTTTTTTTCTTTGAAGTGGGCCTCTCCTTAATCATTCAGTCTCTGTCAGCTCGAGTTTGCAGTCATGCAATGAAATGTGTTGGTTTGCACTTTGGTTTTAATGAGACCTAATTTGCTCCAGATACAGAAGTACTTCCTGTTTCCTGGTGTTTATCTCTGCATGTGTGACGGTCCTTCTGTGCTTTGCTTGCTTCCTATTTTGTGCTTCCTTTAGAGTACAAGTTTCCAGTCTGTGGCCTTTTTGCAGAGCTTTCCCTTTCACTCGTTGTGTCACTGACACAAATCACAGCACTGCATCAGGACAAGGTTTAAAACATGTTTAAAATGCACTCAGAATGCCATAGCAACACCCTAGCAACTACATAGCAATGGGCTTGAACCACTCAGAATGCCTCATAACATTCCAGAAAGCCCTAGCTACATCCCAGAACCCCCTAGCAACTACATAGCAATGAGCTTAAACCACTTAGAATGCCTTAGCAACCACTTAAAAACATCCCAGAAAATCCGGACAACATTCTACCAACATCACAGAACACCCTAGCAACTACATAGCAATGGGTTAAAACCACTCAGAATGCCTTATAACATTGCAAAACACACTGGCAACACCCTAGCAACATCCCAGAACACCCTAGCAACTACATAGTAATGAGCTTAAACCACTTAGAATGCCTTAGCAACCACATAATAACATCCCAGAAAACCCTGACAACACCCTACCAACATCACAGAACACCCTAGCAACTACACAGCAATGAGCTTAAACCACTTAGAATGCCTTAGCAACCACTTAATAACATCCCAGAACACCCTAGCAACTACATAGCAATTGGTTAAAACCACTCAGAATGCCTTATAACATTGCAAAACACACTGGCAACACCCTAGCAACATCCCAGAACACCCTAGCAACTACATAGTAATGAGCTTAAACCACTTAGAATGCCTTAGCAACCACATAATAACATCCCAGAAAACCCTGACAACACCCTACCAACATCACAGAACACCCTAGCAACTACACAGCAATGAGCTTAAACCACTTAGAATGCCTTAGCAACCACTTAATAACATCCCAGAAAATCCGGACAACATTCTACCAACATCACTAGCAACTACATAGCAATGGGCTAAAACCACTCAGAATACCTTATAACATTTCAAAACACACTGGCAACACCCTAGCAACATCCCAGAACACCCTAGCAACTACATAGTAATGAGCTTAAACCACTTAGAATGCCTTAGCAACCACATAATAACATCCCAGAAAACCCTGACAACACCCTACCAACATCACAGAACACCCTAGCAACTACACAGCAATGAGCTTAAACAACTTTGGATGCCTTAGCAACCACATAACATCCCAGAACACCCTAGCAAGCAACACGTTAGCAACATCACAGAACACCCTAGCAACTACATAGCAATGAGCTTAAACAATTTAGAATGCCTTAGCAACCACATAACATCCCAGAACACCCTAGCAACACGCTAGCAACATCACAGAACACCCTAGCTGCTACATAGCAATAGGCTTAAACCACTTAGAATGTCTTAACAACCACATAACATCCAAGAAAACTCTGGCAACACCCTAGAAACATCCCAGAACACCCTAGCAACCCCATAGCAATGAGCTTAAACCTCTTAGAATGCCTTAGCAACCCATATAACATCCCAGAAAACACTGTTAACACTCTAGCTACTTCATAGCAATGAGCTTAAACAACTTAGAATGCCTTAGCAACCACATAACATCCCAGAACACCCTAGCAACATGCTAGCAACATCACAGAACACCCTAGCAACTACATAGCAATGAGCTTAAACCACTCAGAATGGCTTAGCAACCACATAACATTCCATAAAACCCTGGCAACACCCTGGCAACATTCCATAACATATCAACTACAGAGCAATATGCTTAACCCACTCAGAATGTCTTAGCAACCACATAACATCCCAGAACACCCTGGCAACAACTCAGTAATGTGTTTTAACCATTCTAAATGCCTTGGCAACATCATATCAATATCTCACAATACTCTAGCAACTACATAGCAATAAGCTTAATGGCACAACCACTTTGCAACCACAACGCCATAACAGCTGCATAGCAACGCCCCGGCGACCAAACTGCCTAGCAACAATCCTTAATGCAAAACGCAGATGCTTTTGCAACCTTTAGCAAACACGTAGTATTGTTTCTTGATCCTCTCGAATAGCTTGCGTTTCGCTGACCTGAACACAGTTATGGGAACGTGATCCCTCGTCTTTATGTTTGTACGATCTCCTTTGGGAAAGATTATGTGTTCTTCTGAGACACGAGAAAACATAAACAAAGTGTGAGAAAGTCATGTCGATTCTTCCTGCAAAAGAAGGTCAACCTGTTGAACCAGTAACAGTGCAGTTGATGTCAAAACCATAACCCAGATTAGTGCTTTCTCCCCTTTATAAGTCCTGCACATTTCCAAGATGAGCTGTTAAAAATGGGCGAACTAAAGATAGCACAAGATTAAATACTGTATAATGGCCGTGCATTTGTCATCATGTTTCTGTAAGTGGGTTTTAATAGCTTTTGTTGGAATGGAAATCCAGTTCTTTATGCCGTTTGTGGTTGCGTTGTTCTAGTGAGGGTTTGCTAACGCTAACAGAGCTGCAGACGTTCAGTGGTCAAGGCATAAATGAGGGTTTGGGCGGGTAATGAAACTGCTAGCCGAGGGGCATTAAAGGCCCCAGAGGAGCCGCTTCTCAATTACTCATTCAGTTTAAATGTGTGTAACCAGTAACTTCGGCCCGGGACGGGAAAGAATGGGCCCTTTATTGCAGTGTTTGTGATTGTGGACGCCGGCCCCTGTTGGTCTCTATCCCGTTCATCCTCTTCTCCATGCTTTAGTGTCTATTATTCTTGCTCCATTTCTTTCCTTTCTTTTGCTTTTGTCAGCCATTGTTGGTTGATATCCGCGCCCAAGTGGTCGTGTTACTGGTAAACAAACAGTAAATAAGGCACTTTTGAGATTATTGACTGCTAACTACCCCTGTTTGGTTGAGTAACAGAAGTTGTTAGTGATATTAATCAGACAATATTTGGCCAATTACAGTATTTGTATAACTAACTTATCAATATGTGAGTTTAATAATCTACTGATTAACTTGTCAGTGGATAATTAACTCTTTTTAAACCAACTCTGTGTTCAGAAAGTTGTTGTTTTAGCATAAATTGTTAAAATTAAAATAAATAAAAAAATTGTTATTATTATTATTAAGTTTTTTTAATTATTAAAGATATTTTTTTAAATAAGTTATTTTATGTTTTATTTATTTAGATGTATTAATCTAAATAATAAATAAATAAACATGCTTTTTATTTATTGTAATTAATGATGTACTTATTTAGATAAATAAATATCTACTTATTATACAGTAAAAGTATTTACTCTTACTACTTAAGAGTAAATTGAGTAAAAGCCATTTTTTATTTGTTTTAGGTAAATTGTGTAAAGTTATTTATACACTGTAACAAATATTTTCATGATTTGCAATCACATCATTTTATCTTTTCTAAAATCAACTTAGATAATTTATGTAGTTCAGATAGCATAATATTTTGAGTTTCTGATGATTAAATTAATCTACTTTATTGTATTAACTCAATTTTTCCATTTCAATCAACTTATTTTTTTTAAGTTAAACCAACACTATATTTTTTACAGTGTATACAAGCTTATGCTAGTTATGTAATGTTATAAAATTACCACTAAAAAATATTTCAAAATATTAGACGCATAATCTCCTTTCATCATCTATATCACCCTGCAGATGGAAATCAATATTAAAATGGCATTTCCATCACAGGAAGTGTTTGTTACCATGAACATCATCTCACACTCCCTCGTTCCCTTGATAAAGCCTTGTGGACGTCTGATAAGCTCTATTGATCCTCTCTCCTCATCCACTGGATGTTTTGTGGTCAGTGTCATGATAGCGCAGGATACACTCAGATGTGTGTGTGTGTGTTGAGGAGCTTCCAGTGCTGTCGGGGGGTTTCTGACTGTGTGTGTGTGTGTGTGTGTGTGATGCTTGTTAACCTGTCGTGACTCGTCTCTAGCTCACATCTGAGCGGCCGCAGAATCAGATTTCAGAGTTCAGCGATTCAATCAGTGCTGGAATGTGTTTGTCCATTACTGCTCCTGCTAGTGTTCGTGAACAAACCACTGAATGTTCAAGTGTCATCCTAGTTACACAGTTTTATATATATATATATATATATATATATATATATATATATATATATATATATATATATATATATATAAAATCAATCTGTTACTTGCTGTTTCTTATTTGTAAAAATTTACTTTATAATAATTTATGAGTGAGAATTGTTTCCACCGTTACACTATTTTTCCAGCTGCACGATATTCTGTATAAACTGAGAATCGCGATTTAAAATAGAGGTCTCGATTCTCCCAGCGATTCTGAATAGACAAAATAAGGTTCTGACAAAATATTAATTGCTGCAGTCTATTTAAAATATATTTTGGATCATTTTTTCTTTTTAAAATGTATTGACTTGTTTCATTACTAGATGAATCACTGTTTTTGAACGAATCTCTTGAATGATTCAATGACTCACTCATAAAGACTTCACTTATTTAATTGCTGGATGAATTAGTATTTTGCACAAATCTCTTGAATGATTCAATGACTCATTTATAGAGACTTCATTTGTGTAATTATTGGATGAATCCGTGTTTTTGATCAAATCGCTTGAATGAATGATTCAATGACTCATTGTTTCAGTGCTGGATGAATCAGTATTTTGCACAAATCTCTTGAATGATTCAATGACTCACTCATAGAGACTTCACTTGTATAATTATTGGATCTTGGATGAATCCGTGTTTTTGATCAAATCGCTTGAATGAATGATTCAATGACTCATTTATGAAGACTTGTTTCAGTGCTGGATGAATCAGTATTTTGCACAAATCTCTTGAATGATTCAATGACTCACTCATAGAGTCTTCACTTGTTTAATTATTGGATCTTGGATGAATCCGTGTTTTTGATCAAATCGCTTGAATGAATGATTCAATGACTCATTTATGAAGACTTGTTTCAGTGTTGAATGAATCAGTATTTTGCACAAATCTCTTGACTGATTCAATGACTCACTCATACCGACTTCACTTGTTTCATTACTGGATGAATCAGTGTTTTTTTTAACTAATCTTTTGAATGAATGACTCAATGACAAATACATATTTAACGTTGACTTGTCTCCACCTACTGTTGTAATCATGTAATTGATACAATGTTTATTTGAAGCGTCAAGTTACTTTTAAATGGCGATTTAAAAGACTTTTATATATTTAATGTTCGCTGTGATCATATTTGTCAAAGGTTTAACAGACATAAACGAACGGTTGTCATTTAGGAATGAGATGGTGTGTGTGTGTTCTTCACTTGTCATGTTTGTTTCCGTGTGTAAATCCCCTGTGTCGAGTGAACACAGGAATACGCTACTGTACGTGTTCGTTTGTGCCGTACTTCTGACGTCTGTGTAGAATAATTGAAAGTGTCGTGTCACATTGAAAGTGTTTAGTGCCGCACTCGGATCATCTCTGACACACACACACATCTGTCATCAGCCTCAATGCTGCAGTTTGACCCATTTTCCATCTTTGATTATTGGAGAAACTTCTTCTTTTCTCTTGTGTTTGAGCGATCTGTGTTTTCCATCGGTGGACGTCTGAGAGCTGAGTTGACTGTTAGTTATCACAAGCTAGAGGGTTGTTGCACTGAATACACAGTGATATTGCTTTATACAACAGGTCAATAAACAAGATGTTAATCTTATTTTTGTCACAATATGGCCAGCTGTTTTCTTTCTTTGCATGCTGTGCCAGTGACAATGGAAGCTAAATGGAGTGAACACAGACTGTGTAGGTGTGTGTGTGCGTGTATGCGTGTGCATGTGTGTATGCATGTGTGTATGTGGCATGTATGCATGTGTGTATGTGTACATGCATGTATCCATGTGTGTATGCGTGTATGCATGTGCATGTGTGTATGCATGTGTCTATGCGTGTATGCATGAGTGTATGTGTCTATTTGTCTATGCGTGTAATGCATGAGTGTATGCATGCATGCATGTGTGTATGGATGTGTCTATGCGTGTATTCATATGTGTCTGTGTGTGTGCCATGCGTATATGTCATACACTCATCGCAATGTTATCTTCTCATTTATTATCATAGTTTATAGTCATTTTTGTATTCAGGATCAACTCCACAACATCAGTGTCAGAACATTTGCCAAATTGCCGAGATGGAGAGACTATAAGTCTTCAGTTTATGAGGACTGACCACAGAAATGCACTGTTGAAAAATAAAAATGTTTCGAATAGGCGTTTTAATGAAGCTCTGGATCGAGGAGGCAGCGCTCTGATTACTGGACATAGAGTGGGATTTGTTTTGTGGCGTTTACTTTAATTCTGCTGCGTTCTGTATAATTCAGACCCTTCAAATGTACTCATTTACAGCCATTATGCATTTCTCCTTCTCCGAATCCCTCTAAAAGGCTTTGAATATTTCAGAGGATATCCATAAGAGGGTTTAGAATGTAAGTGGACAAATTTGCATTTCATGAAGTTCTCAGTTCCTTACAAAGCTGGGTTAGCATGAGGACAGAACTTGTAAAAAGTGTTTTTAGTACCTTAGCAGAAAGAATTTAGCATCTTTAATGAAAATTCCAGCTTCATAAGGGGTTCATTTCGTTGGTTAAATTGGTGTTCTGTTGAAGCGCACAAGCTTATAATCCATCATGTTAGAGTCTCAGTGCGTGATCTGGTTGTTTAGGGTTAGAAATCCCTGGATTTAATGCCTCTAAACCCTTCCTAATGATTTCCTAAACCCATAAACTCAGTGTTTTTCAACGGTGAGAGACGGTGGGCCTATTGTTTGATTTAAGCCGTCACAACAGTAATAAGGATTTGTCTGGTTTGAAATTCAATCCACATGTTTGCTATGGGATGTTCCCACTGGAATCGGTGTCCTTTTCATTGTATTTATATGTCCATAATGTAATATATTTCATTTGCAGTTATGGGGTTATTGCGTGCAAATATAATATTGTGCAATTATATATATATGAAGAGTTCAGATGCAAAAGCCTCTAAATGCCATTTGAAATTTTCTTCTAGAATGATCATTTTTATCAAGCTTGTATATTTAAGTTCAGTGATTTCACTTAAATGACAATTTATAGGTAATCTTCATTGCCATTTAAGTGAAATTACTGAACTTAAATATACACGCTTGATAAAAATGATCATTCTAGAAGAAAATTTCAAATGGCACTTAGAGGCTTTTGCATCTGAACTCTTCATATGAACCTGGAGGTAACAGGTCAGGCATATTTGCAAAGGTAATGCAACAATGCAATGCAACAATGCAATGCAATAAAAAAAAATGTGCGTGCAGGTGTAATATTGTGCAATCACAAACATTTATATCCGGACGGAATATGCTGAAAAACTTTAATGTGCTCTGTTTGATTTATTTATTTTTGCAAAAGTTGAACAAGATTCAGGGATCATAACCACAAAAGTAGGTCTGTGAAACAAAATGTTTTTTTTTATTTAAATGCATTTTTTATTGCATTGCATTTACTTTTGCAAATATGCCTGACCTGTTTCCTCCAGGTTCATATGTATGCTTCAGTTCTTTACCAGTGGTGTTTGAGCGTGTTCACTAACTAACAGCTGTGTTTATGATAACTAGCAGCCAAACAGAACGAGAGTTAACATCAAGACATTGCCATAGCAGGACAAGTAGTTTACAGCAGAAATATACATTTCAGCAATCATAAATCATCCTTGGTATTTTCCAGTGGTTGAATTCCAGCTATAAAAAAGGAAAGCTATGTGTGAGTCTGTGTTTTGGCCCTGATTTAAGTGCTGAGATGTTCTCTGTTGTCAGGTGGGTTTGCAGCAGGATGGTGGAGCCAGAGGAGCGGCCCTCGGGGGCGGGGCAGAGGCTCGGGGCCCCTGAGAGCCTGGGCATCAGCACACTGGAGCCGGGCCAGCGCCCCCCCACCATGCCTCCGGGCAGACAGGTCTCCATCCGGGTCCAGATGCTGGACGACACTCAGGAAGTCTTTGAGGTCTCGGTAAGCCACTGTATGCTTTCTACTTTATTGCATTTTGCTTCGTTCTGTTGTATTGCATTGCATTTTGTTTCATGTTATTGCATTGCGTTTTATTGCACTTATATGTTTTACATTTAAAGCATTTTCTTTTTGCTTTGTTTTTACTTTGCATTTTATTTTATTGCATTGCACTTTATTTTATTTTACTGCACTGACTGATATTTACCTTGTTGCATTTTTATTTAATTTATTAATTTAATTTATTTAATTGATTTCATTTAATTGATTTTATTTAATTTAATATTTAATTCAATTTATTTAATTTAATTTAATTTAATTTATCTATTTAATTTAATTAATTTAAATAGATTAATTAAATAGAATAAAATAGATTAATTAAATTAAATGTATTTAATCTATTATTTTAATTTAATTTATTTAATCTATTTAAATTAATTAAATTAAATTAAATAGATAAATTAAATTAAATTTATTTAATCTATTTATTTAATTTAATTAATTTAATTTAATTTAATCTATTTATTTATTTATTTCTAAAAACATTTTTTAATTTATTTTACATTGCATTTTCTATTAAAAAACAACAACAACAACATTTGTTTTGATTTCCGAGACAATAACTGGACTGCAGTGGACAATGCATGCAATGAGGTCATGCAACAGTGTAGAATAATATTGTTTGAATTGCCTATTGCGTAATGTACTATTTAAAATAAATAGTAGACAGTAACCTAACACAGCACAGGTTTAATTGCTGCATTTCGTAAGTGTTTTGATGTGTTGTGTATCCCAGCAGGCCAGCAAGTACACACTAAAGCGTCTGCTGCTTCCCCCCTCTAGTTTAGACTCTTTTGTGTTCGCTTGCCCTCCCGTTTTCGTCACTTAAGCTCCCTTGGGAATGGTAATGATGTTGAAAAGCTCAGTCTTGTTCACTAATGAGAAAATGCCCTCATTGATCGCTACCACGGGAGCCGTAAGCTCCTCAGGCATGTTGGGTAGGAGAAAAGAGAAGACATTCACCACAATTCATGACTGAGATCTCCACAGGAAAATATTAACTTGAGCTGAAGTAAAAGCAGCGAACAAACGGGCAGGTTTGTGACGTGTGTGTGTGTGTGTTTGCACACACACACCCTGTGCTCCACTGATGCCCGAGGGCCGGTTGTTGACGGCAGTTTTAAAGGAGTAGTTCACTTTTAAAAAAGCTTTTGCTGATAATTTACTCGCCCCCATGTCATCCAAGATGTCCACGTCATTCTTTCTTCAGTCGAAAAGAAATTAAGGTTTTTGATGAAAACATTCTAGGATTTTTCTCCATATAATGGACTTCAATGGGAACCAAACGGTTCAAGGTCCAAATGAGAGTTTCAGTGGAGCTTCAAAGGGCTTTAAACGACACCAGATGATGAATAAGGGTCTTATCTCGAGTCATGACTCGAAAAAAGATTCGTTCATTTTGATGAACGAGTTCGAACAGGAGAGTCACGAACACGCATCACAGAACAGAGCAAGGCGAGCATTTGAGCTTATAAAACGTAAACTTTTTTTTTTTTTAAATGAGCGATCAATTCGCTTGATAAAACCCTTATTCGTCGTCTGGTGTCGTTTAAAGCCCTTTGAAGCTGCACTGAAACTCTCATTTGGACCTTGAACCGTTTGGTTCCCATTGAAGTCCATTATATGGAGAAAATCCTGGAATGTTTTCATCAAAAACCTTAATTTCTTTTCAACTGAAGAAAGAAAGACGTGGACATCTTGGATGACATGGGGGTGAGTAAATTATCAGCAAATGTTTTTTTAAAAGTGAACTACTCCTTTAATAGTGAGATAAGGCCTATAAAAGCGCATGCTGTGTTTTGTGTTGAGAAATGCCCCGAGGTGCTTCAGTGAACACTGTCAGTCTGATTGTTGGTTTCCTGAGGCCATCCAGACGTTGCTTTAGTCTGGTTTACCTGGCTTAATGCTTCAGCTCAGTGTGTGATCACAATATTATTCATTTCCATTAATCAATTCATTTCCAATAATTGCAGATTTTTATCTCTAATTCATGATTATATTATATTTGAAAGCAGAATTTATGGTTTTGAGATCACAATAAACCTTATAACCTTGTCCATTTAAGTGTTAGAACCTAAAAAATGTCTGAACATCTAGGAAAGACATCAAGAACGCTCTAGCATCAAATAAATATAGTTCAGTACGTGTCTGTTATTATAATGGACATTGAAAACCCGTTTGATTGAGTCGCTCTTGAGTGTTCAGACGGAGTCTCCTGATCTTGAAAGTTTGACAGTCTGAGCCACACACACACACACACACACACACACCTGCTGCACTGCACACCCTCTTTGGGCAAGAATTAATAATGGAATGGATCAAAAATGGATGAAAGACTTTATCTGTTCCCCAAAGGCCAGAGGTATAAAATCATAAATATTCATCATGCGCTTGTGACTTTGAGGAAACAGAGAGTGTGAGTGTGTGTGTGTGATGGAGGGTTTTGTATTTCATACACGTTGAGGTTGCTGTATTTTTAAGTTAACATGAAACATAAAAACAACTCGTCGTTCTTTTGTAGTGTCGCACATTTGTGAGTGAATCCAGATATTAACTGAGAAAAATAATTACAGATATTTATTATATTAATGTTTGACACACGCGAGAGAAAGAGAGACACACATACTGTATACATAACTCACTTTATATTTATATAAGGCTGCGTCACCTACAATAGCCTAAACCCCCCCCCCCAAAAAAAACGTTTTTGTTTTAACTATTATTAAAAAATTAATGTGAGGCGTATGTTTCAGTAATACATAAATAAAAGAAGTCAAGTAAGAATGAGATTTCTGTAATATAGCTGTAGATACACACACTGTAAAAATGAATATGCTTTATCTAATCAATGAAATTGTGGCAACAGATTACAAGCAATATTATTTATTAAATTGAACAAATTAGAATTGAGTAATAGTTAATCAACTTAATATTCTAATTAATTCTAATTTGTACAATTTAATTAATAATATTGCTTGTAATATTTTGCCGCAATTTTATTGATTAGATAAAGCATATTATTTTTTTCAGTGCAATAACCTGGTTCATACAGTATATTTATCAGCAATAAATCTATTTTTTTTTTAATCATACATGTTTAACTAATCGAATCAGCCATATTAAACACATGTTCACACTGGTTAGATTTAACAGATTTGAATCCATTTGAAATAAAATCTTGTTGAAAATCTGATTATTTAGTAAAACCAAAAAGATAGAAATACTTAAAGTGTGCCTTGATTTGTTTTCGGGTGTGTGAATCTCCGGCACTCATTGAGATGAGATGGTTTTTGATCTGTGTTAGCAGGACTGGAGCATGCTGGGATTGCAAAGGGCTGGTTTCCTGTGGGACCCAGAGCTTCTCTGAGGGCTTGAGCCGAGTCTGATTTCATACTGGTCTCGACTAGATCAGCCAGTGCTGACTGGGTTAGAGTTTCACCACAAAGTTTGAGGTTGGGAGAGATTGAAAGAGTCTCTTCTGCCCACCAAGACTGCATTTATTTGATCAAAAATACAGTAAAAATTTAAAATATTATTACAATTTAAAATAACTGTTTTCTATGTGAATATATAGTGAAGTGTAATTTATATCCTGTGATCAAAGCTGAATTTTCAGCATCATTACTCCAGTCTTCAGTGTCACATGACCCTTTAGAAATCACTCTGATGCATAAGAAACATTTTTGATCAATTTAGTTTTGCTCATCCTGGCTTATTTTGGAGTCGTGAGTCTAATAAAGCGTGTGTTGGCCTGTCATCATCATATTGCCCTGTTGCAGCGTTCAGGATATCCGCTTTGATGGGATCTCAGTAAGGAAATCCCAATAGTCTTTGCTCAGTTCCTGTTTCAGAGTTCACACAGAATTCACTTTTTTTTTTTTTTTGATGTTAGATTTATATCAAACCTTTTCATGAATCAATAGATTTTGGGCGTATTTTTGGGGGTATTTTGGGACATGCTGCTATTCGAGTATGGGATTGGCCCTGTTTTTTTGATTCAGTATCTCTGAAGTTCCACATCAGCACAGGTTAAAGTGTTAAAAAGTGTACCAGGCTATTTTCATCTACATAATAATCCTGCGTGCATATTATTTTAAGCCTTACGGTTATGGATTTAGTCTCTATTTTTGTGTTAGTCTGCAATTACAAGCCCACAGTACGGCAACGGCTCATTGTCTAAATTGGCTTAATGAGTGTGTTTGACGAAACTGCAGATTTCCAGCAACCGTTGATTCAGAGATATAAGCATGTATTTAGTTTTGAGTTGGTTTTAAACTTTAAAGTTAACCGTGCTAGACTTTGTCTTGGTCATACATCTGCATTTTTACAAGTTACACACGGCACGGGTTCAGTTGTGTGTAGTTATGCTTTCTAATGCTCTGGTTTGTTGAAAAAGAGAAAATGCCAAGTATTCCTATAATGGAGGGTGTGTCGTGAAGTGTTTGGATGCTTGGAGTCTGTGGTTTCCTTCTTCATGCAAGACTGTCATTTGGAATTGAGAAAAAAGAGGTGCATGGTGTACAGACTGTATTTTAACTCAGCATTTTAGGGAAAACACATCGGCCTCAGATATTTTTACATGTATGGATGAATCTCACAAACACGTTCATGTCGTATTTAACCCCAAAATATAGAATAAAAAATAAGAATTTAATTTTTGAAAGCACATTTTTACATTGTGACTTTCTTGAGGATCCCTAAATTCTGGAAAATGTGAAAATTGATTTTGGTAGTATATTGTATATTTGATTTATGCTTTTAATTTTATTATTTTAATGAGAAAAAAACACTGTAGAGAGATTATTCCATATATTTTTAATAAAAAATAAAAAAATATATATTTTTTTAAAAAATGTTTTATATATTTTTTTATTATTTATGCATGACAAAAATAATTTTTGTAGAGAAATTCTCTCATATATATATATATATATATATATATATATATATAAAAAATTATTATTATTGGGACGACATAACTAAATTTTATTGAGTGATTCTCCCTTATGCCTTAAAATTTTAAGTTCACTGAAATGGAAAAATTGAGTTAATACAATGAAGGAGATTGATTTAATCACCAAAATATTATGTTATATGAACTACATAAATAATTTAATTTGATTTGACAAAAGAAAAAATGTAATTTACAAATCATGAAAATATTTTTTTACAGTGATGTATATGTATGTTTTTTATTTTTTATTTAGGGATGAAAAATAACAAAATTTCATTGAGAGAATTTCCTATATTTTTTTAAAATAATGTTTTATATATTTTATTTAGGGATGACAAATAATAAAAATTTAAAAAACTCCCATATATTTTTGTTAAATAATTTTTTTATTTTTTTTATTATTTTTGTTTAGGGATGACAAACAACTCAATTTCGTAGCGAGATTCTCCCATGTCAAGGGTAACAATCTAGAACCAACATACTGAGTATTCCAACAAAGTACTGACGTAAAGAAGGGTTTCTGCTCATATAAGCAGCAGTTTTGCGTGAAGATTCTTAGTGGAAACTTCGTCCCTGTTCTCCCAGATTGTGACGGTCCAACAGGAAGAGCCGCGGCCCTTAGAGGAAACGCACACACACGGGTTCACGTTGTGTGACCCAAATGAGTTCTTCACCATTTGCATATCCAGATTGTGGTGCTATCTGAACGTGTTTTAGAGCAGACATTATGTACGTCCACCGAGCGTAGCTGATGTTTTACTTCACTGACTTTCAATTTGAGTTTTTGGAGCGAACGTCCATTCGGGAGCTCTGAAGCTTCACTTGTGTCAAGGTTATTGAAGAATGTGTTGTTCTCAGTACAGCTGAAAGAGTTTCATGGTCTGATCACTCTTATTTCATTCACTTAAATGGACATTTTTTTGGTGTTTATATAAAATATATACATAATAAATAAATATATATATTTATATATATATATGCATGCATATGTGTGTGTGTGTGTGTGTGTATACATATATATATATATATGTAGACGGCAAGTCGTCTGAGACAGAAACCAGTGTATTCGCATCATCTCGCGGTCTGAATAATTCACACGGGCAAAGGTACATCTGTTGGACAGGGACGTTTACTGGATACACTGAACCGCAGAGGCGTCGAGTGTCGCTACACACTCACAATACACCCTCACAACAAGATCAACATATCTGGGATTCCATAGCAACATGCATTGCACTCTTAGAAGAAAAGGTTCTATATAGAACATTAAAAGGTTCTGTCAGCGATACACATTTGGAACCCCTAAAAGGTTCTATAGAGAACCCGTTTTAAGGGTTCAATAATAAGAACACTTTAGGTTCTATATGGATTCTTTTGGGTTCATTCATTTCATTATCATTTGTTTTGTCCTTTCCGGATTAAATATTTCATATTATTGACAAATTGACAACGAATGCATGTGAATGAAAATTCAACAAAATTTAATTTATGGTCAAAAGATCACAAAATTCAAGATATGGGGGTTAGAAAATCTATATATTTATATCATTTTATGTAGTTAATCAATATCACACGAAGAGTGCCGTTTCAGTTTTTCTCCTCCAAAAATCAGCATGATTAAAATGTGACATTAACAGTTTAATAAACAATAATTTAATTACAACTACAAAATAATGCAGAATAATGTAATATATGAATGAATGATAGCCTATAAAGAGCCTTTGTGCCAAAAGGGTTCTTTCTTGTCATTATAGAACCTTTTTTAGCATTAAAGGTTCTTTGGAGTCGAGTAGAAGAACCCAAATGGTTCATACATAGAACCCCAAGATTCATTGAACCCTAATGAGACGTTTCTCATCAGAAATACAGTAAAAAAAGGTGAAAATATTATTTTCTAAGTTTTCTAAGTGAATATATAGTGAAATTTATGATCAAATCTGAATTTTCAGCATCATCACTCCAGTCTTCAGTGTCACATGATCCTATATAATCTATCATTTTGTTTGAATCTGTTGCTAATGTTTGAGGTTCCTGTTTCCCTCTCTGAGTGAATCGACCCCCTCAGGAGTGAGCCGAGCGTGTTTGTCGTCCCCTTCGTTGTCGTGTGTGTGTGTGTGATGGTCACAGCCTCCTGCTGAATCCTCTCCTGAAGAGATCTGGAAATAGATCCTCAGCCGTGGGTCGCTAGTGTGTGTTAAGCCGGCTAGTCGTGGCGAGATAAAGATGGCTCTCGGTCGGCAGATGGGTAATCTCTCGTTTGTTCGTCACAGTTCATCTTCACCTCTGACCTCAGATGGCATTTTGAAGGATGGATCTAGCAAAAAAGTGTCAACTTGTATTTATTTACTTATGCAACGAAGGACAATTTGTCATCCGGTTACTGTTACGCTTTATCTGAAAGTGTCAGTGTTGCAGTGTAATTATGCATTTGAGTACTGAGAAATATTAATGAACTATATTTACTTACAGGGTTTGTTTTGACAAAATAGTTGGCAAGACTGTTTTAGTTAGTTAATGCATATCATATTTTAATAAAAATTAAACATTTGAAATATAATTTTTTGTAACTTTATAAATGCCTTTTTTCTGTCACTTTAGATCAATGTAATGCATCATTGCTGATTTAAAGTATTAGTTTCTTTCAAACATTAAACAGTAGTGTACATTCAAAGATATCAAATGTTAAAAATCTATTGGTATATGTAGAAATAAAGACTTATTTCTTGATTTTTGATACCCAAAGCATGAACTAATTAAACATTATTGCAAAGTGTTTTTATTTATTTTTTGTAATTTACTACCATTTTTATAAAGAATAGCTTTACAAATGAATGCAACAATTAGCTTTTTTATGTTTTGCACACTTGTTCTGAATGAAGCCTTATGTAGTGCACTACACACTGCATACTTGATTCTCGGTACACTGACAATTATTTTGTATAGGGATGCACAATATATCGGCCACATTATCGGTATCGGCCGATAAATGATCATTTTTAATGTTATCGTTATCGGCCCAACAAGAATATTTAGCCGATATCTAAAAGCTGATAACTAATGTATTATTTACTTTAGATGTGCACTGTTCAACATGATGCTTTTAAATTGCTTGAAATATGATTGAAATCACTTTTTTGTGATTTTTTGATTGAAATCAAAAGGAAAATCCAGTTAAATTTGCAGTCATATCGGCTACACAATATTAAAATAAGAACATCATAACTGTGTTTGTATCTTGACTTTTAATGAGGAGAATTTTTTTATAATCAGGCTCTCAAAAATTGTCAAAAAAACTGGATTTAGATTTATCGGCCAATATATCGGTTATCGGCTTTCAAATATTATCGGTTATCGGTATCGGCCAAAATTGTCATATCGGTGCATCCCTAATTTTGTAAAGAGTATATGATATTATGCACTGGCAGTGCTTTAAAGATCACATTATCGCATTACATCATATGCATTTTTGATTTAGCAAGAGTCATCCAGTTACTTAATTTGAATTTCTTTTTAAATCCATTTTTTCCTCTTTCTGTAGGGGCTAATATTGACTTGATCGAGCACTTGCCTGATTTTAGATGTGGACACTACTTTAAATATAGGTCAAACCAAAGAGTTAAGAAGTTGATGTTGTCCATATTGTGCATTGTAACCTATATAATACTGAAAATAGTTGATGTATTATGCTAATCTTTCATCTAGAGGATTAACGAGGATTGAATGTTCGTGCGCGTGTTATTTTAAAATTATGAAATGTTTTTGTTGAAGTAGTTTCTGCCGCTTGTGGATCATCGTAATAGCGGTACCTGGCTATTATGGCACACATTCCCAGCTTCACTGTAATATCCCACTGCAATGCCAAACCCTGCTACCTCATTACGCTAAAGCTAGCATAATGCATGTGGCTAATGATGGAAAAGCTTGTTTTGGGGTGAATCTTTGATGAATAATGCAGCAGTGCGGTCTCATGAATGCACTAATCATCTCTGGAAGAGAAGGGAAGCCCGAGGCCTCAGCCGCCACGGGATAATCCTCTCAACAATCCCACAATCCCGTCTGCTTCCTGCCCCGCCAATCCGCCGGTATTCCAGCTAACGGGATCATGGCGTTGTTGACACTGGATGGAATGTGCTTCAATCCTGCTCATGTTTTCATGATTACATGGAAAACTCGTGAAGGGTCGGGATTGTTTCAGTGTTGTGAGTGGCACAGGGGATTTGGTGTGTTTTGTTCAGGTAGATGGAGTTATAAACGTCAACATCTAACTTACAGATTAAAGCCATACTGAGAATGCAAAGCACTTGTGATATATTAGCTACTGTTTTGGCACTTTTCAATGAAAAATGGTGTAATTGCATGGCTAGAATCTTCGGCATTAGCACAACAAATGCTTATCTGATGTTTTTACACAGATGATGCAGGTTTCACACACACACACACACACATACATATACACATATATAACGGCAGAAGTAAATGATCACGTGTGCAAAACATCAGTTTTAGAGTAGATGTTTATGTTTATGTGGACTAGAGCCAGACCGATATATCGGCCGATATTAGGCATTTTCCAAATTATCGGTATCGGCAGTTATAATGGACGATAAATGAATATTTTGTATCATATTTTGATAATGAATATTTTAACAAAATTTGTGACTATCATGTCCAGTTTTGCTGCCGAGAATAAGCCGAGAATGAAGTGTAATTAGCTAGTGATAGTTGCATTATGTTGTTACAGTGTAGTCCTTTTAACTTTTGACAATGTGAAGTATTTCTTTAATAGCACGTGAGAGTTATAGCAATGAGACGTATCATCTCTCCTTGGCCTGTTATATTGAAAATATATGTTTTACAATTTGTTGCCCGTTTATTTAAGGAAAAATATCGGCCGATATATCGGAATATCGGATTTTAAAACCAATAAATATTTGTATCGGTATCGGACTTCAAAATCCTTTATCGGTCGGGCTCTGTGGACGTTATTGACCATTTATTTTTGTTCACACATCTCGCAGCCTGACTCGTGGCATGTCGATGTGTCCTGAACGTTTGATTGGTGTATAGTAAACAGCAGTGTATGAGGGCCTGTGGTGGTTCTGACATCATGCTGCTGATCTGACATGCTGGTAATTGGTGTTTTCCTGCAGTGATCATCACACACGGACCGCAGCGGCTGGCACTCGCTCACACTCCTCTTCACTTCTTTCATCTTTGATTTAACGCCACAGGAAACATCAACCGACCTATTAAACACTGCTACCAGTTCCTGAACCCCCTTGATTTCTGAGCATGTGCTTTTGATAGGAGGTTTCCGGAGCCGGATTCATGAAAACTTTTAGCCTCTACTTGAAAATGTTTTCATTCTTGATTATTTCCCTCATACCCTCCATTGTTGCGGCTCCTCTCTTCCCAGTCTGTCAGTAACGCTCTGTTTACTTCCTGTCTCTATGAAGCCCCTCCTTCTGAAAAGCACACTGTGCTCTGATTGGTCTGCTGGATCAGTGTGTTGTGATTGGTCGAGCGCTTTGAGCTTGTTTGGGAAATGACCATAACCGCCAGTTTCAACACCAGGCCCCACCCCTTTATTCTGCATATTAACTATTATAATGAGGAATATTGTGACGTGTTCGTTCCCGGATCAAACTCAACACTACAATGGAGGCGTTGGAGGGACTTTTTCAGCAACGTTACTAGGGTTGGGTATCGTTTGAATTTGAACGATTCTGATTCCGATTCCTTGTTTCGATTCCAGTTCCTAACGATTCTCGATTCCGATTCTTTTAAGAGGCAGGGTCAAAAAAGTTTAGCTAACCTTGCTAACCAACGGCCTTTCTGTAGGAAATACTCCTTCTGTAAAAATACTCCTTTTGTCACAATTTTTGCATTTTGCCGAGATTTCATTATTTTTAGAAAAGTGAAGCCACACTTTGGAACGCCGACGTAAGGTACTCATGTTCGACTCGCGTGGTTATGCCAACACTTCCGGTAGACGCTTCTTCGTTGGTGTTGTTCAGCGGTTTCTTCTTCCGCTCGGCGGACTGTGAATATCGAAACTAGGAATCGAATTTTTAACTTTTGAACGATTCCGGGAAAAACGAAAATTTAGTCTCGGTTCCAATCGATGCTCGATTCTCGATACCCAACCCTAAACGTTACACACTAAAGACAGATGAACATGTGAATAATGTTTAGGGCCCCTGGTCTCTATATATAGCTTCAACGCAAGTCTGTGGGATAATCCAGTTTCTCTGCTGGATGTAGGCCTGAATGTGTCCTTCATATAGGAGGCGGACTTCATTTTGGAAAATGTGACCTCAAGCCACAAAAATCTGTTCCCACCCAATGAAACGTGTCTTTAAGTGGTCATCTGAACACACTGGTTCATTCAGGCCATGTTCACTGCGTTTATTCGTGAGCAGGAAATTGCTTCCCTGCTGGATTCGTGTTATCGGCGACATTAATATGCATGAATGTGTTTGAGTGCTGCTTTGACTTCATGTCTTTGTCATTCTTTCCTCTTAGAAAAGAGAGCTGAAGCTTTCGGATACACGTATCATTTTAATGAAACATGGTTGCTGCCTTTGAAATTACATTCAACTCAACATTTTCCTTTCTTGAAACATGTTACTGGTCTTATTGTGAGTGTTTCATAAGTGCACATTATTCCAAAATTTCTTTGTTCGTGTACATCTGCGTCTTTTAGTTGTACGATCGCTTTCAGATGAGCTCAAAATGCCTCATTTTGAAACTGAATATCTGTTTTCCTGGATTTATTTTTGCATATGCTTCTGCCAGAGCAGTCCTCTCTAATATGATATGTTTTTATATCTTCAGGCTTTTGGCGTTGTGTTCCTGAAGTAAACCAAACCAAACGCTCTCTTTATTAGCTGTGTGCTGCATTCACACTTCATTGAGTTCAAATGTTTGTGTAGAGCATTTGTGCGTTGTACATGCTGCCGGAGATTCATTGCTTATTCCTGTAAGTCTGTAAAGATGGTGTACGGACACAGAGCGACTGTAAAACTCCACCAGCAGTGTGTTATGAGGAGTCACAAGAGACACATAAACATCCATAATCGCAGAGGTGTCGCCTGATGGAGTTTTAGGACACCATTGGGTTGCTTGATGGAGGTTTAGGACACCATTGGGTCGCCTGATGGAGTTTTAGGACACCATTGGGTCGCCTGATGGAGTTTTAGGACACCATTGGGTCGCCTGATGGAGTTTTAGGACACCATTGGGTTGCTTGATGGAGGTTTAGGACACCATTGGGTCGCCTGATGGAGTTTTAGGACACCATTGGGTCGCCTGATGGAGTTTTAGGACACCATTGGGTCGCCTGATGGAGTTTTAGGACACCATTGGGTCGCCTGATGGAGTTTTAGGACGCCATTGGGTTGCTTGATGGAGGTTTAGGACACCATTGGGTCGCCTGATGGAGTTTTAGGACACCATTGGGTCGCCTGATGGAGTTTTAGGACACCATTGGGTCGCCTGATGGAGTTTTAGGACGCCATTGGGTCGCCTGATGGAGTTTTAGGACACCATTGGGTTGCTTGATGGAGGTTTAGGACACCATTGGGTCGCCTGATGGAGTTTTAGGACACCATTGGGTCGCCTGATGGAGTTTTAGGACACCATTGGGTCGCCTGATGGAGTTTTAGGACACCATTGGGTCGCCTGATGGAGTTTTAGGACACCATTGGGTTGCTTGATGGAGGTTTAGGACACCATTGGGTCGCCTGATGGAGTTTTAGGACACCATTGGGTCGCCTGATGGAGTTTTAGGACACCATTGGGTTGCTTGATGGAGGTTTAGGACACCATTGGGTCGCCTGATGGAGTTTTAGGACACCATTGGGTCGCCTGATGGAGTTTTAGGACACCATTGGGTCGCCTGATGGAGTTTTAGGACGCCATTGGGTCGCCTGATGGAGTTTTAGGACGCCATTGGGTCGCCTGATGGAGTTTTAGGACGCCATTGGGTCGCCTGATGGAGTTTTAGGACACCATTGGGTCGCCTGATGGAGTTTTAGGACGCCATTGGGTCGCCTGATGGAGTTTTAGGACACCATTGGGTCGCCTGATGGAGGTTTAGGACACCATTGGGTCGCCTGATGGAGTTTTAGGACACCATTGGATCGCCTGATGGAGTTTTAGGACACCATTGGGTTGCTTGATGGAGGTTTAGGACACCATTGGGTCGCCTGATGGAGTTTTAGGACACCATTGGGTTGCTTGATGGAGGTTTAGGACACCATTGGGTCGCCTGATGGAGTTTTAGGACACCATTGGGTCGCCTGATGGAGTTTTAGGACACCATTGGGTCGCCTGATGGAGTTTTAGGACACCATTGGGTCGCCTGATGGAGTTTTAGGACGCCATTGGGTCGCCTGATGGAGTTTTAGGACACCATTGGGTCGCCTGATGGAGTTTTAGGACACCATTGGGTCGCCTGATAGAGTTTTAGGACACCATTGGGTCGCCTGATGGAGTTTTAGGACACCATTGGGTTGCCTGATGGAGTTTTAAGACACCATTGGGTCACCTGATGGAGTTTTAGGACACCATTGGGTCGCCTGATGGAGTTTTAGGACACCGTTGGGTCGCCTGATGGAGTTTTAGGACACCATTGGGTCGCCTGATGGAGTTTTAGGACACCATTGGGTCGCCTGATGGAGTTTTAGGACACCATTGGGTCGCCTGATGGAGTTTTAGGACACCATTGGAAAGCCTGATGGAGTTTTAAGACACCATTGGGTCACCTGATGGAGTTTTAGGACACCATTGGGTCGCCTGATGGAGTTTTAGGACACCATTGGGTTGCCTGATGGAGTTTTAGGACACCATTGGGTCGCCTGATGGAGTTTTAGGACACCATTGGGATTCTTGATGGATTTTTAGGACACCATTGGGATTCTTGTTGGAGTTTTAGGACACCATTGGATCGCCTGATGGAGTTTTAAGACACCATTGGGTCGCCTGATGGAGTTTTAGGACACCATTGGGATTCTTGTTGGAGTTTTAGGACACCATTGGGTCACCTGGTGGAGTTTTAGGACACCATTGGGTCGCCTGATGGAGTTTTAGGACACCATTGGGTCGCCTGATGGAGTTTTAGGACACCATTGGGTCGCCTGATGGAGTTTTAGGACACCATTGGGTCGCCTGATGGAGTTTTAGGACACCATTGGGATTCTTGATGGATTTTTAGGACACCATTGGGATTCTTGTTGGAGTTTTAGGACACCATTGGATCGCCTGATGGAGTTTTAAGACACCATTGGGTCGCCTGATGGAGTTTTAGGACACCATTGGGATTCTTGTTGGAGTTTTAGGACACCATTGGGTCACCTGGTGGAGTTTTAGGACACCATTGGGTCGCCTGATGGAGTTTTAGGACACCATTGGGTCGCCTGATGGAGTTTTAGGACACCATTGGGTCGCCTGATGGAGTTTTAGGACACCATTGGGTCGCCTGATGGAGTTTTAGGACACCATTGGGATTCTTGATGGATTTTTAGGACACCATTGGGTCATTTGATGTAGTTTTCCGGTTCCTTGCCACTGTTGCCTTTGGCTTGCTCAGTTGGGGATATTCAAATTAATTAACCAATCAGTAATACCCTTGCTCAGTCAGCTCTACCAAACGTGGATGTTTTTCCGCTAAGAAACTAACATTGTTATTATGTTTTCAATGATGCTGTGAAGCTGCTTTGATGCAATATACACTGTGAAAAGCGCTATATAAACATACTTGACTTGAACATCTGAATCTTAAACCTTTTATCCTGTTACAGTTCACCACTCTTAATGTAAATGGCGTTGCTCTTGTTGTAACGCCTGTGTTCTGTATGTTAATGAAGTTGAGACGCCCCATCGCCTGAGAAGGTTCTCGTGTGTCGTGTCCCACACCCATTCCCATTACACTATTGACTACCATTTGTTCAGGGTGTGATCACCCCAAATGGTGAAGACACAATATAACTTCACTTCCTTCATCTCTATGATAATCAGTGTGGGGAACGTTGCTTTAAAAAAGTAATTAATTATTTATAGTTACTCACTACTAAGAGTTAGTAACTGAATTACTCTATAATAAAAGTAATTAGTTACCAGGGAAAGTAACTATTTGCGTTACTGTTTTAAAAAAAAACCTGTCAGAATTTGGATTTTTTTTTGTGCAGTTTTCACAAGTCAGTTGAAATGAGTTGAACAGACATGTGTTTTTAAATAACTTTAATTATTTATTGCACGTCGACAGACAGCAAGAGATGTATCCTGCACTTCTGTAAATTCTGTGTAAGATAAGATTATACAAATATATAAAACATCTCCAATTTACTAGCAGAGCATTCATTTAGTTCGCTATTAAATAAGAGATCTAGCGCTAAAATGTGTTGTTTTATATACATATATGTATATATATATATGAATATAAGTTAATATATTTTCTTATTTAAAAATAAATATAATATATTAATATAATTTATTTTAATCATTTTTTTAATCATTAAAATGTGTTGTTATATATATATATATATATATATATATATATATATATATATGAATATAATTTAATATATTTTCTTATTTAAAAATAAATTTAATATATTTTATTTTAATCATTTTTTACAATTATTTATTGATATAATATATTATAATTAAATATTAAAATAATAATAATATGATGATGTTAATATATACAGTATATGTCATTTTACTTTTGTAAAATCATTTTGTTAAATAATATACTAATACAATATATTCTAAATATGATATAAATTTTTATATATATACAAGTTATGAAACTGAATGACTCAACCCCAATCAACTCATTTTACTTCTGTATTGTGATGGAAGATCGCAAACCTTTTTTTTTTTGTTTTACAGTAACCTGCATTGAGAAAGTAATAGTTTCATGAATGAACTGACAAAAACATGTCGGATATTAATTTCGTGTTCTTAAAGCAGAAGGTATTCACATGTTGCCAGTCTCACTGTATCGGTGCAGGGGTTCAGCATCACCATCTGCACACACTGTTCCTATGGAAACCGAAGAGATCGTTCCTGTCCTCTGAGCGAGTTATTATTGGCGGAAGCTCAGATTTATGCGTGTGCTCGACTACCTGTGCGTATGGCCCAGCAGGGAGGGTTATTAATATTCACGTTTCTGGGTGTTGTTCCCGGAGGGCTCTCGTTCTCTCAGGTGGAGCTGTTCGTGGCTTTGAAATCAGGGACGCTAATGAGCCACAAACGCCATGGCCATATGTCGGACGGGACGCCGTAAAGCTGCTCTTCACCACTGCTACTGTAATGATTCAGCCACTGTTTTCTCCTACTAATCTATTTATTGTTTGAGTCATTTGGTTTGAATTGACTCGGAAAAAGATTCGTTCATTTTGATGAACAGGAGAGTCGCGATCGCGCATCACAGAACAGAGCAAGGCGAACATTTGAGCTTACAAAACTTAAACTTTGTTATTTATTTATTAAATGAGCGATCGTTTCACTTGATAAGACCCTTATTCATCGTCTGGAATCGTTTAAAGCCCTTTGAACAGTTTGCAATGAAACTGTCTTTTGGAGCTTGAACCGTTTGGTTCCCATTGAAGTCCATTATATGGAGAAAAATCCATCAAAAACTTTAATTTCTTTTCGACTGAAGAAAGAATGACATGGACATCTTGGATGACATGGGGGTGAGTTTTTTTTTTTTTTTTTTTTTAAAGTGAACTACTCCTTTAACTAGCTTAGGCATGCACATTCATGTTTTCAATATTTAGCTTTAATAATTCATGGATGGTCTAGAATAACTGCGAGTTCACACCGGGGTGTGTGAGACGTTTGGCCACCAGATCCTCTTGTTTGTGAATGGGGCGTTTGTGCAGCTCTCAGCTCGGCTTTCACGCTCGGGTGTTTAGCTTGGGAAGTGCTCGTCCTGGTGATGGACAACAGACCCCTCACACGGACACTTCACAGATCGCTCGGCTCGGCTGGCATCTGATCCCCTCTTCATTCCTCATGCGAGAGACTCCCCTGCGCTTTTCTTAACGAGGCAGAACTCCGAGTCTAAGAGAAAGCTGGCCTTTATCAAAAGCTGTTTGTGTGGGAGTGTGTGTTTCTATAACACTTAATAGTGTGCAACTTTTTCGAGCGGCTGTATCTTTCCATTCCTGGTTTGGTAGGACCCAGATAAATGGGAATGTGATGTTTTGCTGGTGTTTCAGCACTTTATCTGTGTCGGTCTGTATTTATCGAGTGCTGAGCTCATAGCCTTCAGAGTCATCCACACTGATTAAAGGATCACTGTTCTTCTGTTTTATTGTGTACACTGTTTTATTAACCTTGTTAGGACAAATATTAGCCTAGATTGATTATGCATATGGGTCGGTAAAGGAAGTTAAAGGGGTACTTTCAATAAAACATGGCTGCCTATATAGTACATAGATGAGAAAACAAAAAGACAGTGTTTTTCACTTGCTGAATAGGTATAAAAACTACAACACCCACAATGCACTGGGCATGTTGCCGTTCAAGGCCACTCCCACCAGTCTGCTGTGGATAAACTCAGTAGGAAATACTACTAAGCAAACTTTTAGTCATAATGACGTCGACTTGAATTTCTGTCCAGGTAACATGGAGAATGAGTAAACACTGTTTATATATATATATATATATATATATATATATATATATATGAACATTGTTTTATATATATATATATATATACACGTACTACCAACATTGTAACAATACAAAAGTAACACTTTAAAGAAATATTAGCAGATATAGAAACAGACATAAAAAATATGTTTTATTGTGTAAATCATAAATGGTATAATAATGAATATTATTTTTATTGTATATATTAAAAATGTAATATTAATAAAATATAAAATATTTTTATTTTGTGTGCAACAACTAATTATATAATATTTTATATTATATCATTTATAAATGAAATAATTAACAGTTTTATTTTATTTTAATTGTATCTATTAAAATGTAATAATATTCATTAAATTCTAAAAAAATATGTATTTTATTTGTGCATAACACACACACACACATAAAAATAAACTGTTTTGGACATGGTAGCTTATAAATATCATTGAATATGGCAATTATTCATCACCATGTCATGTATTTACCATACTTAGTGTTATTCAGATTACTCCAGTCATTATTACATTCCTGATTTCAGCAGATCTGTGTTTCCGCATGTCGTCGCGTGAGACTCCGGTGACATACGCCCTCGGCTAAGCAGATTAAGTGTGTGTTACCGCCAGCCTCTGTTTGATTATGAACAGGGATTGAGGAACTAGAAGGACCTGTTGTGGTTAGCCTTAATCTGTGGTGTTTAGCGGTGTAATGACCTGGACTACCACAGGTGACGCGAGATCATGGCATCCACCACAGATTAAACACGTCCTCGATGATCAAATCAAAAATAAAAAAAGACTTATTCACATTTGAGCATGTTTACAATTATATTATGTAAGCCTTCAACATGTAATGTTATTTAAATGCATTGCGTGTGAACATGTATTGTTTATTTAAAGCTCATGTCAGGTACTTTTTGATGGCTTTCACAATGTAAAATCACTCTTTTAAGAATTAATTTCATTAAAAAGCTTTGTTTTCTGCATCATGGTGCATATTTGACCAGTGATCAGGGGGTTGAAATATGATTTTTAATATCTCCTGATTTCAATACAGCCTCTGAATTTATTGAAGATCAGTGAGTGAGATATATGCTTTAATTTCCTTTTCCTCGGAGGCCGTCTGCTGTTGAATATCCAATTACTCTTGGAATCTGCCGTTGAATTCCTCTTTTCCAACTCCAGACTCCCAGAAACAAACACTTTTGTTCCTTTTAGGTACTAATATGTACATTTTAGGTGTTAATACGTACATTTAGGTGCTAATATGTACATTTTAAGTGCTAATATGTACCTTTAGGTGCTAATATTTACATTTTAGGTGTGGATATGTACATTTTATGTGTTAATATGTACATTTTAAGTGCTAATATGTACATTTTATGTGTTAATATGTACATTTTAGGTGTGAATATGTATATTTTATGTGGTAATATGTACATTTTAAGTGCTAATATGTATATTTTATGTGTTTATACGTACATTTTAGATGGTAATATGTACATTTTAGGTGTGAATATGTACCTTTTAGGTACTAATATGTACATTTTACAATGTAATATGTACATTTTATGTGTTCATACATTTTAGATGGTAATATTTACATTTTAGGTGTGAGTATGTACATTTTAAGTGCTGATATGTACATTTTAGGTGCTGATATGTACATTTTAGGTGCTAATATGTACACTTTAAGTGCTAATATGTACATTTTATGTGTTAATACATACATTTTAGGTGCTAATATGTACATTTTATGTGTTAATATGTACATTTTAGGTGTGAATATGTACATTTTAGGTGCTGATATGTACATTTTAGGTGTGGATATGTACATTTTAAGTGCTAATATGTACATGTTATGTGCTAATATGTACATTTTAGGTGCTAATATGTACATTTTAGGTGTGGATATGTACATTTTAGGTGGTAATATCAATATGTACATTTTAAGTGCCAATATGTACATTTTAGGTGCTAATATGTACATTTTAGGTGTGAATGTGTACATTTTAGGTGGTAATATGTACATTTTAGGTGTTAATATGTGCATTTTAGGTGCTAATATGTATAGTTTAGGTACTAATATTTAAATTGTAGGTGCTAATATGAACCATTAAGGTACCAATGTGCACGCTTTAGGTACAGAAGTGTTGGGTTTTGTAAAGGTACAGCCCCAGTGACAGCTTTCGTACCTTTTTTTTACTGAGTCAGTTTCCACACAGATGCACGAACATGATTTTTCAGGGTGTCGGTTGAATTTTACACCCATTGTCTCATGTGCGCTTGGATATTGTATAATGAGCCTTGGAGTGTTCCCATCAGAAACGGATGGGATAGTAACTGGATTTGTGGAGCTGTAGGTTAAGAAGTTTAACCTAATCCCCGTTGGTCTTTGCTGTTAGCAGAGTTTCTCCATGTTTCTCTGTGCTGGACCGCAAGCCTGATTTATTGTCTTGATTTGCAGTCAGTTGTTAGTAAATCACAAACATCATTAACATACCAAAACTGACCTTAGATTGGTTTCTTCTCATTAAACCTTCATGCTGGTTTTCAAATAGTCATTCCTGACCTGTTACTCACCCCAAAGATCAGGCCAGGAGAACAGCTGTGAATATGAACTATTATTACTGTGGAGTGAATGTAGAACATGTTTGCATATGGAAGATCTGATATGTTTAGTATTTAGCTCTAGCATTAGCAGCTAATTAGTAGCATTAGCGCTAGCAAATTCATAGTTTTCTCTCGACATGAGAGTGGGTAAACAATGACTGAATCCAGTTTAACTGAAACAAGACTAGAAATGCCATTGAAAGACATATTTAGCTGTCTTTGATTCGCTGCTGCGATGGTTCCTCCTTCCTCATTTGATAATATTGAGAGCATAATGTGGTTTTACCCATGGGGCTTTTCCGTGTCTAATCTACTATCTCCAGTTTAGCTGAGAGCGTGACTTGCAGTGTTTCTCATTAGTTTTCATTAGTACCCGACATGATTAACATAACCTCAGAGACTCGGTGACGTGAGCTGCATTTAAATGACCCGACCGTGGCTTTTAATACCGGCTGGGCTTAAGATCGAATCATACACGCTCATCCATAGACACACCGTGACAGACTGTGACGGGTTTGTCGGATCGTATTAGGGGATTCCTCGTTATGCTGGAACCAAAACTGTGTTTCACAGTTGGATTAATAGTAGACTAATTGTGCTCGAGCGGGACGAGAGCTGAGAAAATAGATCTTGAAAATTTCGGCCTTCTGTGAGTTGTGAATTTGTCATATTTTCTCTCTTATAGTTTAAAATGTTCGTGCTCCATTATTTTCCTCATTTACCACAATTCACTCAGTCAAATTGGGTGAAATATTAACCAGTATAATTTTCTTTGCTGATGTGGAGAGTAGAGCTCAGATGTTTATATTGGATTTCAGTAATAGTGTTTGTCTGGTCATTTACTCAGTCATGTACAATAATATTAATGTTGCGTCAATAATCAATTTCATGTGCATTTTCTGGGTGATTTCACACAGACTAATATATATATATATATATATATATATATATACAACATAGTTTCCTTGTAACAACCATTCCGGACACTCCAACAGCTGCATAGCAACACCTTAGCAACCACTCATAATATCTTAGAAACCTGGCTGGGTGACAACCATTCATAACACCTTGTCAACTACATTTCAACATTCTTGCAACCACCCACATGCCCTAGCAACCACTCAGAACTCATTGCAACCATATAGAAACAGACTAACAACCATTCCGTACACCTCAGCAGCCTCATAGCAACACCTTAGCAACCCCTTAGAACATCTTAGCAACCGGAATAGGTAACAACCATTCAGAACACCTTACATTTGCATTTTAACGTCCTTGCAACCACTCAGAACACATACCAACCACACAGCAACAGACTAACAACCATTGTGCAATACCTTAGCAACCTGGCTGGGTAACAACCATTCAGAACACCTTAGCAACTGCATTTTAACATCCTTGCAACCACCCACATGCCATAGCAACCACTCAGAACACATAGCAACCATATAGAAACAGACTAACAACCATTCCGTACACCTCACCAGCTTCATAGCAACACCTTAGCAACCCCTTAGAACATCTTAGCAACCAGAATGGGTAACAACCATTCAGAACACCTTACAGGTGCATTTTAACATCCACTCAGAACACATAGCAACCACACAGCAACAGACTAACAACCATTCCAAACTCCTTAGCAGCCGCGTACCAACACCTTAGCAACCACTTAGCTTATAGTCATTCAGAACACCATAGCAGCCACATATCAACATTTTTGCAACCACTCAGAAAACCTTGGCAAACTCATAGCAAGCTGGCTAACAACCATTTAGCAACAGTATTTCAATATTTTTGCAACCACCCAATCTACCTAGCAACCATTCAAGCACACCAACTATGGTAATGGATTAACACCCACTCAGATTGCGTTAGCAGTCACATTGCAAAATTCTGGCAATCTAGCAACCACATTGCAACAGAATAACAATCATTCCAAACACCTCAGCAGCCGCATAGCAACACCTTAGCGACCCCCCAGAACACCTTTGCAACAGCATAGCAACACCTGGCAACAACTAAGTCTGTTGCTATGTAGTTGCTTGGGTGTTCTGAATAGTTGCTAATGTGTTGCTGTGTGTTTTGCTATGTGTTTGGAATGGTTGTTAGTGTGTTGCAATTTAGTGGCTTGGGTGTTCCAACCATTCTGAAAACTTTAGCAACATGCATATCAACACCTTAGCAACCACATAGCAAACAGACTAACAATCATTCAGTACACCTCAGCAACCACATAGCAACCTCCTAGAAAACTAGAAAATCGGCTACATAGCAACAGCTGGCATCCAAACAACATCCTGGCAACAGGCTAACAACCATTCAGAACACCTCAGCAACCACATAGTAACAGCTTAGCAACCCCTCAGAAACCCTTATCAACTGGCTGCATAGCGACACCCGGCACCCAAACAACATCTTAGCAACCACGTAGCTGATTAACAACTGCTCTGGACACTTTAGCAACCGTCCAGAACCCCCTCGCAACTAAAAAAATTGCAACTTCTGAAAGTCTAGTTATTTTATATGAATTCTAATATATTATGACATTGTTGCAATATCAAGGCTTGTTTTTCACGAAACTTTCAGTAGTTTCCTCATTTCTTGCATCATCTACTAACAATCATTCAGTACACCACAGCAACCACATAGCAACCTCCTTGAACACTATCGGCAACATAGCGACAGCTGGCATCCAAGCAACATCCTAGCAACCACATAGCAACAGGCTAACAACCATTTAGAACACCTCAGCAACACCTTAGCAACCCCTCAGAAATCTTTATCAACTGCACAGCTACACCCGGCACCCAAACAGCATCTTAGCAACCACGTACTGTAGCTGATTAACAACTGCTCTGGACACTTTAGCAACCGTCCAGAACCTCCTAGCAACTACGTAGCAACAGGCTAACAACCACTCAGACCAAACTTCCACTTCTTTTGAATAGGGTTGGGTATCGAGAATCGAGTATCGATTGGAACCGAGACTAACTTTTCGTTTTTCCCGGAATCGTTAAAAAGTTAAAATTTCGATTCCTAGTTTCGATATTCACACACAGTCCGCCAAGCGGAAGAAGAAACCGCTGAACAACACCAACGAAGAAGCGTCTACCGGAAGTGTTGGCATAACCGCGCGAGTCGAATATAAGTACCTTACGTCGGCGGTCCAAAGTGTGGCTTCACTTTTCTAAAAATAACGAAATCTCGGCAAAATGCAAAATTTGTGACAAAAGGAGTATTTTTACAGAAGGAGTATTTCCTTCAGAAAGACCGTTGGTTAGCAAGGTTAGCTAAACTTTTTTGACCCTGCATCTTAAAAGAATCGGAATCAAGAATCGTTAGGAACCGGAATCGAAACAAGGAATCGGAATCAGAATCGTTCAAATTCAAACGAGACCCAACCCTACTTCTGAAAATCTAGTTATATTATATGTATTCTTCTAATATATTATGACATTGTTGCAATCGTTGTTTTTCACGAAACTTTCAGTAGTTTCCTCATTTCTTGCATCACCGATCACAAGATTGAGTGTTTTTCTCCTCTTGTGAGCGAGCAGCAGTCGTCAGATCTTGTGCATCCCGTTACATGTGAGGAATGGTGAAATAAAAGAGCCCCGCAGGAGAAAAGCTCTTTCAGCGGCGGATGAATGGATCATTGTAGTGTCGTCTCTGCGAGCTCGGCCGGGTCCGTATGTTCCTGCTGATCGGATCTGTGGAAAAGCCCTTCAGTGAGGGACAGCTTGTCCGTCCTCCACAGGGACACACTTGAAGAGGTGGCAGATATTTGGGGGATATCTGAAAGCTGATGAATGCAGCTCTGTCAGAGACTCACGATGGTGCTTTTCGTTGTACGTCTATACTTTTTCATTCTGAAAGTTTTTCATCTAGTTTTCCTTAGCAAAGCAGTGACATATGCAGAGTAGTAAAGACTGATTGGTGGATTTCATTTTCAGTTTAGATATTTAACTCTTTCCCTGCCATTGATGGAATTTTCCAGGCGTGTTTTCCCTGTTATGTGGTATGGGGTGCTCAGGGCTCCAGACTAACTTTTCCACTGGTTGAACTGGTGCTACTGACTTTCTCAGTTGGTTGCACCAGCATTTGATTTGGTCGCACCTTTTACTTTTTTTTTTTTTTTTGCCACATGCCATGGGATTAATCAATGCATGCTGATGAATAGTGGTTTAAATGGACCAAAGCTAGCAAAGGCTTTCTGGGTTGCAGCATAAATACCTGTAATATATTAATTATCATCAATGCCAAATTTCAGGATTTTGATGGATTTTGGACAGTAATTTTAATCTGTAATTTTAAGCATTTTACTTTTGAATTATATACAATCTATTTATCTGTCTATCTATCTGTCTGTCTGGATAGATAGATAGATAGATAGATAGATAGATAGATAGATAGATAGATAGATAGATAGATAGATAGATAGATAGATAGATAGATAGATAGATAGCTGGCTAGATAGCTAGCTATCTATCATCATCTTTCTATCAGCATCATCTTTTTTTCTTTTAAAAATCATTAAACATTGAAATGTATGCATTACATTTTAAAACATTAGAGTTCATTCTCAAAAAATGGTCGCATATGTAAGTAACCAATTTGGTCGCAGTCTGGAACCCTGGTGCTATTACACATCTTCTGAAAGAGTAGAGATGCTCTGGATCAAAACATGTGGAAAAAATAAGCAGAAACAAGTGATAACGTTGTAGTCTTTGACAAAAATGCATTTTTCCTCAGCTTATTGTTCAAAATGCTGCTTTTTAATTTTTTTTTTTTTTACCCACATTCAAGTGTTGATATAAAAAGAATGCATGAATCTAGAATAAAAGTGCTTTATTTATAAATCGCTGGTGGGAAAAGAGTAAAGTGTGCATGCTCATTTCCCCTGTTTTTACACACAGATTACCTTTTTTACACACAGATTTTACACTGTTACATTTATAATAAATGTGTTTTTTTTTTTTTTTTTTTTTTTTTTTTTACATTTCCAATGTGCATTTTTCATTTTTCGAGTGCCGGCACATATTAATTTTTTTTTTTTTTTTTTTTTACTGTATATGAATTAATCCACAATATTTTCACCTTTTAAACCATTTGATGGCTGAAAGACTGAGCATCGTGAAATTAAATTCTGTACGCAATACACCATGCTTTGAGCTTTTAATGCGCATCCAGCCACATTCATTGCTTTGACTGCATTTGAAATGATGAACACGATCCGGAATTAGATGTGATCAACCCTTCTGTCTCTGACTGTGAATATTTCCCCGAGTGAATGAATTTCTGCAAGTTCCCATCGTGAATCTGGATCCTCTGTCAGGCTGTTGCTGTAGTGCATCTCAAGCTGACTGGAATGCCAATGAGAGCGTGTCTGACTCCCGCTGACTGCCAAGATTAATAGCTGGATTACATTTTACGTTCATTTGGAGATGTCGTTTACATCTGCGAGTTTCCATAGTGCATTTTTCTTGACTGAGTGCCGGCACACATTTACTTTTTTTGTGCTTTTATTCGTAGACTGTATCTTAAATAGGTATAGTAAGGTCATTTATTTAAAAAGCACTTTAAAATTAATTTTTAAAATTAATTATTTAAAATTGACCTATGGCTAAGCCACGCCCCCTCCACACACTCGGACACACAGTCAACATTCACTAACAGGCGCTATGGTCACAGTAGGAGACATTTCATAGGAGGCAATTGGTGATTTTTGGAGACAGAAAGATTATATATCATCTTGAAGTCTCCTAAAGGGCCTTAAAGTTACACTGTGTGATTTTTACCCCCGTCTAGTGGTGAAAAGGTATATGACCATCCAGTGAATATTAGTTTCTGTTCCTCTCAATTCCGATTTCGTTTTAACTCCTACGGTGGTCCAAGATTAACATGGCTTCCAGTTCGACCTCGTCCATGAGTGTTAACTCAAACGTAAACGCGAAAGGTGAAGCTTGAATTAACGGGTATGTCCCTCTTTGGCTAATGTACTTTCAAGATGGAGGGGCAACATGGCGACCGACATTAGAACCCCTTACCCGTATGCATTTTCAATGGCATATTATACACTCACGACAATACTTTATTACTTGAACGAAATAACTATACATTAACGCTACAATACCTAAGATTTTATGCGCTAGAGGGCGCTACATTCAAAACAACAACAACGGCTTTGCTTGATGACGCCCTGGAGGAACGCGGAATGATGGGAACTGTTGTTTTCAACTCCACCGTGCATAAATCAGACGGGAACGGAAAATTTGTGGTCATGGATGAGGTAAAGTTCGATTTCTATAACTGTTGCGTCTAATGACATGCTTGTTTTTCATTAAACTGAAATAACCGCAAGAAAAGTCAGGTTTAAAAGTAAATTAGTTATCACAGATGTTGCCGGGAAACACTTTTCAGATAAACGTCGTTTTCTAAGATACAGCCAACAATATTCGCGGTGAATATGACCTTACGATTTTTCACATCATATGCATAGACAACAAGACATTCTAACAATAATACTAATTGTTTTGCATCGTTAACTGACATGAAATTTGAATACAGAACACGGTGTTACTCACCTGTCAAGTAAAACACATGCAAGATCGGCGTCTCTTTCTAGTTAGAGTTTTTCACCAAGTTCTCTCGGATTAAGGAAATGCCACACCGATGTTGAGCTGGTTTTATTTCTTCTTGGGTCGTTTGGTTGACCCGTTCATTGACGTTTGCGTTTATGAGACTTGTCTTTGTCGACAGAGCCAGGTGCAATCGCTAAAGAATAATTGTGCTCCATTCCATAACAAATGCGCGAAACAAGGTGACGTTTGTTGCTTGATAGACGCTAACGCACAACTACAACTACCGCATTTGTCCAGGACTACACGTAGTACGAGCGGAAACCGAGGTAACGCGGATATGACACGATTTACTGGCGACTCCCCGTTTCCTTGTTTAAAATCTCAATTTTCTTGCGATTTAAACATCATTTGGAATATTGTAAGTTATCATCTTAACTAAATATATAACACTGGCCTTGTGATTTTGGGATATTTTAATGCAAAAAATCTTAGGTATTCCACCTTTAATGAGCACATATATTTTTGAAAGAACTAAGAATAAACTAAAAGAGTTACACAGTGTAAAAAGGGGCACGAAATCGACCCAAATCGCGGAATTCGATTCGTGGTGAAGGTTTCAAGCGTGTTCCGTCTTTTCCATGGCAAAGTGAATTTTAGTTAAATGCAATACATTTAATCTTATGTATTAACTCTTTTCATCTGACTCCATAAAATGAAAAGGGTTTATCAATGATATCTGTGCATCATTTAGTAGTTAATGCTTGACTATTCCTTTTAACTCTAATGAAAATAAAGTCAAAGTCTGTTAGAATAGCCAAATATAACAATTTATTATGTCAGGTAAATGTATTATTACAATTCCACAAGATAATCAGAGCAAACCATCAATTGTTTTAGGACAAAGGAACTTTACCCAACATACTACATGAGCTGAGCCTTGAAGACACAACATCACGGGCTGATCTGAATACAGAAAGCAGCCATGAACTCTTGTGCATTTTCCTTAAATAGAGCCAAACCTTACCTGATCTAATCACCAAATTTACCTGATCCAATCACCAAGCTACAATGGACTGAAACCCCCACCATTCTTACTGGGGGAAGGAGAATTTGCATTCAGACAAAGGTGATTAACTCAAAGACACATCCCTTTGTGTGCAAGATATTTCTATATTCTTAAAAACCTTATTACCTTTTCTTTAACTTCTTTGGAAATGAGACATTATTACCAGTCACCCTGAGACTTTTGAAATGATTCTAAACAGTCCTTAAAGATTATCACATTCACATTAAAAACACATAGTCTTGTGTGAGCTTCCTCTGCAAGAGTGTGTGTGTGTGTTGTTCAAGCAAGGTCCTCTTGTCTTCAGAAGACACTGGTCACTGATTACATCAACCAGTTCCAGTTTTCTAGTCTTACAACAGTGTAGCTTTAACTATGCATTGGAGGGTAATATTAATAATTGTATTGTTGACGTCAGACAACAATATAATAAAATTTAAAAAGCTAGTTCATGAGCCTTTTAAAATAAGGCCTGAGATTTGTGTGTCTTCTTAAAAATGCGTCTTCAAAACAATAGCGCGGCTAAATGCATCCAACTGTGCTGTGCTATAAATACAGTGTTTTTTAGAGCCAGATCTGTTTTGGATGAAGGTCAGCGTTTTGAGAGTCTGTTAGTCTGATAACGTCTTCAGTTTTAATTGCATTGGAGCAGAAGAACAGTGAGGCTCTGAACGCAGCGCGGGACTGTGGGATAGAAACATCTGGATCCAATGAAAGCAACACGTGGAAGCCCAGAAACGGAGAGCTACTGTACCGCATCCACTGGGGCCCCGAAAAGATGATACGGTTGTCGTTTCCCAAACATACAGCGAGAGTGTCCTAGCGTTAGTGACCTGCATAAAGGTTTAATTCTGCTTTAGCGATTTTGTTGTTAGCTTTACCGTCTTGCAACCACAGACACATGTCTCACGTTGCCGGCATGTCTGGATTTATTTATGGCTGGCTGCTATTTCCCACAATTTACAATAGAGAGGAATTAGGACGCATCCGGACTGGAACAGCTGTCTGGGTCTGAATCAGGATTTATCACACACAATGACACGTCAGCAGCGATTCATTAAGTCGTTTTGTTTCATATTGACTGAAAGCACTGAATGTTTTCTGTGTGTTTGTGTTGAAAGTCCTTATCTCGAGATCTCTCGGCTCGCATGACATCAGCTGTTTGCGCTGGGGGTCAGATTCCCAGCGACCCCTGCGTGACCCGGTCCGTGCCGGCGTGGGCTCGGTGTTGGTTTGGCATGTCTCCCGGTTCCCCCGCGGCTCGAGGGCTCTTCTGCTCGGTGTGGAAACAGCTGGTGACCGCAGATGTAGATGCTCTTGTGAAATATCCTCAGCCAACCTCTTAGATGTGCTTGCAAATTTGTAACCTTCCTTACTTTTATGAATAGAAATTAAATAGAATTTTTGTGGCAATGTAATTTAATGCATCCTTGATTAAAACAAGCATTAGTTTCTTAAAGCCCTAGTCAATAATTGTATCCCTTAAAACTAGGGCTGTGCATAGATTAATCGCGATTAATCGCATCCAAAATAAAAGTTTGTGTTTACATAATATATGTGTGTGTGCTGTGTATAATTATTTTGTGTATATATAAATACACACACATGCATGTGTATATTTAAGAAAATGTTATTCTTATATAAAATATTTATATATGTACAGTATTTACATGCAAATAATTCTTTAATATATACATGCATGCATATGTATTTTTAGGCCTGTCAAACGATTAATCGTGATTAATCGCATTCAAATTAAAAGTTTTTTGTTTACATAATATATGTGTGTGTGCTGTGTGTAATTATTTACTTATGCATGCATGTATATATTTAAGAATTATATGCATGTTAAGACGGTGTATATATACATGCATAATCTATATATTTTATACTGTATATGAACAAGACATTTTCTTAAATGTATACACGCATGTGTGTGTATTTATATATACAAAATAATTGTACACCGCACACCCACATATATTATGTAAACTCAAACTTTTATTTTGGATGCGATTAATCGCGATTAATCTTTGCACAGCCCTACTCATCTTTGATCATCAAAATTACATACTTAAGCATTTTTTTCATTGAAAATCTGTCAAACATTAGAGTTTTTGTGTGATGCCAAAATTCACTTAAGGCAATTGATTTTAAATACAAATAAATATAAATTAGGGCTGTCAAATGATTAATCACGATTAATCGCATCCAAAATAAAAGTTTGTGTGTACTTAATATATGTGGGTGCACATTTTGTATATATATGTATATAAATACACACATGCATGTATATTTAAGAAAAAAAAATATTTATATATAAAATATTTATATATAATAAATCTAAATTATATATAAATCTATATACATACTGTAAAATATATAAATAAAATATCTCTTAAATATATACAAGCATGTGTGTGTATTTATATATATGAAATAATTATACACAGTGCAATTATTTTATATATATATAAACAAATTATGTAACACAAACTTTTATTTTGGATGCGATTAATCGCGATTAATCGTTTGACAGTTTTATTTTGGGAAAATATCCTGAGGCGAACCTCTCAGATGTTTCGCATGATGAAATTAAATTGGGTTGTATTGCAACTTTTAACAATCTTCACATTTAAATCTGTTTTTATTTTACGTTCCTTTTTAAACTGCTATTTTGCCTTATATGTAGTTATTGCCATGAAACAGATTCAGTTCGGATGTCAAAAACTTCCTAGACATCGTATGTTCGTGGCAACTTACTGTATTAATGCTGCCGTCATGTCCTACAGGATATTTATTCCTTGTAAGTTTGGAGGTTTTGTGACTACGAAATGTATTGGTGACATTCTTGAACAAAATTATCCGTTGGAGATTTTCTTTTTAGCATTTGCGCTGGTCTCTGTAAACCTGCAACAGAAGTGAAAAGCAGATGCAAAGTGTGAGTGTATTGTATCATGGGAATGATGGGAAATGTGTGCACATTATACAATAATCTGATCATCCTGACGTGAATTATCTCTATTTTTGACCTCTGTGATCATCTGTTATCACACATGGAAACTGCAGCATAACATGCACTAAATATCCCATCCAAACACGCTTTCATGTCGTCCTGCGAGACTATTATTCACGGGGAGTGGTTAGCCTGGCGTTACTGTAAACACGCACACAGCGAGGAGCGTAGCTATGTCGGCTCATTTATCCCCCGTAATGGAAATCCTCCATATATTAAATGAACGGCTGCTAACCTCAGCTCGCCCTCCGTGTGCCGTATTTATGTGTTTCTGGACGTTTTGCTTGGCTGGACATTAGGTGATGGAGTTCAGAGAAGTTTTAAAGCGCGTGTGGAGGCTAGCAGTGTGTTTGCTGAGGTTAACCTCTCCATGGCCTTCAGTGCAGAAGTCCTTGAAATGAAGGAAATGTCTGAGCTGTTGAGTTTTAAGGACGAGTTTTCAATGCTTTTTTTGTGCATTATAGAGATTCAAAGACATTATTGTGTCACATTATTGAGCATTTACTTGAAAATGCACTACCCAAATTTAAATTTTTCACGAACCCTTTAAAGACTTATGGCTGGTCTCGTTTAAAAGAAGACACTTGGCAGATTGTCATTGAAGTTTATAGTTATGAAAATGTAATAAAATATTTATTTTATCTTTTATTAAATATATGTATAAATTAATATAGGTTCAAGCCATTAAAATGTATATATCTAACCAAGTTGTGTTCCAAATTTGAAGTTGATATCACAAAAATTGAAGGTTTTGTTTATGCGTAATACCAAAAATTGCCACCGGGTGACATTGAATTCCATTAAATTTAATTGTGTGTATTCTGCCATAACATATGCCAAATATCACTTCTGTCACAAAATATGGAACCTTGAGACTCAGACCTTTCTGACAATATGCGTCATGATTAGAAAAGGTTTTGATCACAAATTATGCCCAAAAGGGGCGGGGCCTGAAAAAATAGTTTAGAGTACCGTTTCTATTCTTCCACAGGATGAATTCTTAAGTTCATAAGCTTTTGAATAATACCTAATATATGATAACTGCTAAATATGTGATGCTATAAAAAAGTGATACAAATCATATATCAATATTATATTTTAGAGGATAACTTTTTAGAGAATTAGGGCTATTAAACGATTAATCCCGATTAATCACATCCAAAATAAAAGTTTGTGTTTACATGATATATGTGTGTGTAGTGTGTATAATTATTTTGTATATATAAATACACATATGCATGTATATATTTAAGAAAAATGTGTTATTAATATATCAAATATTTATGTATAAAACTAATTTTGTATAAATCTATATAAAGTATATGCATGCAAATATTTCTTAAAAATATACATGCATGTGTGTGTATTTATATATACAAAATAATTATACAGACTACACACACATATATTATGTAAACACAAACTTTCATTTTGGATGCGATTAATCACAATTAATCATTTCACAACCCTATAGAGGATAATATTATTTTATATTTTTTTATTGACGAATACTAGATTATATATGTTTTATTGTGAACTTTTAGCACGCAAATCAAAGTTTGAATGATTAAAAGTGTGGTTGTTGACTTTGTTACAAAGTTGAAAACTTTTCTTTGTCATATTACATATCCATATCCATTACTCTTCCTTCATATATTTTTTTTTCTGAAAAATCAACAAATATGTATTCTTGAGTCTTAGACCGTACCAACGATTTAGTTTGTCATGATTAGATTAGGATTTAGTAGTTAAATATTGAAGTGAACTTAAATATCCCGTTAGCCGTTAAGGGGTTAATTTTTTAATAGTGAATCTAGTTTTCCCGCAAATTCCCATTAGGTTGCAAATGAAGGCTGTGGTCGGTTCTTTATTATTGTTTTTTGACTGGTAATGGCGGTCAGTGTGTGGACTCGGAGTGTGTGTTTTCACGCCTGACAGGACTGTAATGTCAGCTGTGCCACACATGTGTGTGTTTGTGTTGTCTGGCCTAGATTTAACAGTGAGGTCAGGGGTCGCCAGCTGTTAAAACTGTTGTGCAATGGCCAATTAGGAGTGTTTGTTTGAATGCCAAACTCTTGTTGCTGTTGTCTTTTGTGTTTGCCGACACCGTTTACTGTAATTATACATTTCAGTGTCGTCTGTGCTGTGTAAATAAATAGAAACTGAGAAGGTTGATGTTGAAATTGGATTTTCAAGCTATTTTACCTGTGAAACAAGATATTCATTTGTGCTTTAAACACGATTCCACATTAAAATAAATGCTTTTTGTCCGTTTCCACAGGTTCCTGTTTGTGGTTCATGTCTAACGATCTTCATAACAAGTGCTTTTCTCCTCTGTTTGAACAGCAACGTGCCCCGGGGAAGGTGCTGTTCGACCTGGTGTGTGCTCATATGAATCTCGTCGAGGGCGATTACTTTGGTCTGGAGTTCCTGGACCAGCGAAAAATGACCGTGAGAAACATTTAACTCATTTTTATTTCTGATTTCAATGTGCACTGTAAAAATAACTGTGATCTGTACGGTAAAATACTGTAAAAACGCTGCAGTGCAAAACTGTTAATTGGTTAATAGGAGGTTTCCGTACTATATACGGTAAATAACTGTGATATAATTTTACAGTGAAATACTGTTAAATTTACAGGTTTTGAAATTGAAAAAGAACAAATCATTGTGTAGTTTACAGTGAAAAACTGTAAGTTGAAATTCCCACAATTCCCGGTGTGACACTTCACATTTGATGAGTTTTTGTTAAAATAACTATGGTTCCTCATAGTTTTATTGTTTTTTTTTTCCTAATCAGTTATGTACATTGGGGTTTTATGTTATCAGATAATAAAATACGGTTTATTACTGTAAATTTTAAGTTAACTTTCCTACCGTATTTTTAACGTTAAAATTAAGCTGGCGGTTTTTTACCGTAAAAATTACGGTTTTATTTTTTACAGTGTGGGAAAGATTAGCATTTTAAAGAGAATTTTCCATTTAAATACATTTAAAGCTTTATGTCATGACAAACGTTCTCATGTTGTTTTGTTTGATTGGTGCGTCAGGTGTGGCTGGATCTGCTGAAGCCGATTCTGAAGCAAATCAGACGTACGTATCTCTGATATGAATATTGAACATGACACCAGCCGACTCGATCTGACAGCACGTCATCATGTTTCTCTGTCTGCAGGACCCAAGAACATCATCCTGAGATTCGTGGTGAAGTTCTTCCCTCCTGATCACACACAGTTATTAGAGGAGCTGACCAGGTATGATCAGCTGTGTTATTCATTTAAAGCGCTTTAGATGACCAACACTTCCTATAATGAGTTATATTTTTAATTTTAACCAGTTATCATACTTGGATAATTGAATATTCAAGATAATATTCTTTAAAATAATAATTATATATTATTATTATTATTATTATTATTATAATTTTAAAGAACATTATCTTATTATTTTAAAGAATATTATCTCAATATAAATATATGAAGAGTTCAGATGCAAAAGCCTCTAAGTGCCATTTGAAATTTTCTTCTTGAATGATCATTTTTATCAAGCTTGTATATTTAAGTTCAGTAATTTCACTTAAATTGCAATGAGGATTACCTATTAATTGTCATTTAAGAGAAATTACTGAACTTGAATATATATGCTTGATAAAAATGATCATTTTAGAAGAAAATTTCAAATGGCATTTAGAGGCTTTTGCATCTGAACTCTTCATATATATATAAATGCAGACATTTTTGTGTGATGGTAAGATTAGGGTCTGGGTTAGTCTGTGTGAGATTGGTAGTATGATACAATGTGAGACTTATTTTTATAAATTTCATAAATTGTGCATGAATTCAAGTAATTAAACATTGTATCATACTCATTAACCTAAACTAACACAGGTCTTGACATAAATTCTGATTGGATAAGTCATGTTTGAATTATATTCTTTAAAAGTATACACACTTTAAAAATTTCATAAATTGTGCATGAATTCAAGTCATTAAACATTGTTTTTAAGATTTAATTTCTCATACCGTGAGACACTTAGTGAGTTGTCCATTTCGTCTTATAAAAAAAATGATAAATGTTGCAGTGCAGGCCATTCTCAGTTTGCATTTCAGCAAATAAATGTTCAGTATGGTTGTAATGGCCTCAGTTTGGCCTCGATCCCTCAATATAAATATAATGCATCTGATGTAGAAAAGTGAATGTGTGTTAAATCAGGCGCCGCCTGTAATGTCCCTAACTGATGACAAATTTATAGCCAAACTGCATGTTAATATTCTACGGCTGATTGTGTCGACACGCTCTCGCCTGACAAGCGTAATGAATTTTACAACACTTTCATGCAGTCTCCTCTGACAGAAATGACTTGTGGCACATTTCCCCGTCGGCCCTAGAGAGTCACGCATCAGTCAAGAGAACAATTGATGCCTTGAGAGAAAGTGTAAGGCTGTGTTTGGGTCTCCCAGGATTCCTGGAGTCTCTGCGGATACACACGCTGTTCTGGCCCGACCCTCAGTAGCTGTTGGCAACACAGAAAGAGGGTTTTATTTTCCTGAGATGGCTGCGTATTATATTTCCGCCAAACCTGAAACCTTCGTCCAAGGACATTATGGCTTTGCAAAACACTCCAAGCTGTAAAAATCAGTTTGATGGATTATGTAAACATAGCTGACATCATACTAGAATATTTTGGAAATCAGTTTGAAGAGCTAGATTATGTGTTATTTCTATAATATTACTATTTAATAATATTTTGATTTGTATATTTTCAGGTTTTTCTTATGTTTTAGTAATTGTATGTGCCTCAGTCATTTTTATTTTTATTTCTTTTAGGGCTGTGCAGAGATTAATCGCGATTAATAATAAAAATAAAATGAAAGTATAAATAAAATAAATAAAACATTTTATAAATATTTTTTTATATTTATTTTAATGTTTATAAATATTTATTTTATAAATATTTATAAAAATTTAAATAAAATAAAGTATAAATAAAATAAAATTAAAGTATAAATAAAGTATAAATAAAATAAAAGCATCCAAAATAAAAGTTTGTGTTTAGATAATATATGTGGGTGCACTGTGTATAATTATGTTATATATATATAAATACACAAATACGCATGTATTTTTAAGAAAAAAATATTATTTATATGTAAATATTTCTTAAATATAAACAACCATGTGTATAATGTGTATATATATATATATATATATATAAAAATAATTATACACAGTGCACCCACATATATTATGTAAAAACAAACTTTTGGATGCGATTAATCGTTTGACAGCTCTAATGTAAATACATATGCATGCATGTATATATTTAAGAATTATTTGCATGTAAAAACTGTATGTATATGTATATATATATATATAATTAAAACACAAAACATATAATTTCCTCCTGACAGTAAAAGTAAAATATTTTCAAGCTAAGTACAAATTTATGGACTATTGTCCAACTGGAGCGGCAGAAATCTCCGAGTCCTGTTCTGAATAACAATTGTGTTGTGGTTCAGTAAATGTGTTTGGCAGCAGCACAATAACAGATGGACAAACCGAGAGAGAAACGCTGCCAAACTCAATTAGAACGTCTCTTTATAGTTCACGGCTGCGTTTAGCGCCATGAGAAGATGCTATTAAAGCATGAGGCTAACCTTCAAACACAAGGACTTCTCTGATTGGTTTCAGTGTTGATTTAAAAAGTTTGATTAAATTTAAAAATGTATGCTCTTACATAAAATACCTTGTTACCTTGCTAACTTCCGACTCAATTATGTGATTGTTGCATGCATTAAAAAAAGCCTTTGCATTGATTTACTGTCTGTCTTTCTGATTGGGTGTGTCTGCTAATGAGGTGTAATGATGTCCTCTCTGTCCACAGGTATCTTTTCGCCTTGCAGATCAAGCATGACCTGGCTTGTGGACGTTTGACCTGTAATGAAAGCAGCGCCGCCCTGCTGGTGGCTCATATAGTGCAGTGTAAGACAACACTTTCGAGATTCAATTTGATTATGATATTACGAAATAAGATGTGTGGTTTAATTTGTGCATCTAAAGTTAATTAGAAAGCTAGATTCGGTCGATAGTTGACTAAAAGTAGGTCAGTAATTGTATAAAAAAATATAAATTATGAATATATGAGAATACGAATAATATATTGCATACTATTATAGCAATTATAATCAATGAATACATTCTGTAATAGATGCATTAGAGTTTTGCACTTTCATTGGATTCGGTTTGACGATTTTGGCACAATCCATAGTCATTTTACATTCACACGCATCATCCAGAGAGCGGAAAATAGGTCAAGAATAGTGTTTAGGACAATTGATGCATTGAACACAATGCAATGGGTATTTTTATAATAATTAACATATAGTATTATTAAATCTCTCCCACAGAGCAGTATGTTTCTTTAAGTGCATTCATCTTGTCTTAGACTTTGCATTGCAAGCTTATCCTCCAGCAGAATTCCTGATGGTTTATGTAAATGACAGCGCTGTCATCGGGTGGACGGATCAGATTATTTTTTTGTCGCCGCTGATGCAAAACCATGTTTCGATCATGTCTAACAAGCTTCGCTCCCACATCACATAATCACAGACTGGTTAGTTGCTATGGAAACCACTGTTTCACAGCATAAATAAGGACTAGAGTAGCATCAGAATCAACAGGCTGACCAGTGCTACAACACCCCACACATTTAAACCATTTTTTTTATTTATATATATATATATATATATATGTAAAGCTCATATAATACCGTTGAATTTATTACAATTAAATATTAAAATAATTCATTTTAAATTAACCTTTTTTAAACTATATTAAAACACTGTTACATATAGGCCGGCATTAACATTGTATAAACTGTATATGACATTGTGTGTGTGTATATATATATATATATACACATATATATATATATACATATATATATATATATATATATATATATATATATATAGATTAATCACGATTTAGATAATATATGTGTCTGTAGTGTGTATAACTATTTTGTATATATATATAAATACACACAAATGCATATATTTAAGAAAAATGTGTTGTTAATATATCAAATATTTATATTTGTATATAATATTAATTCTGTATAAATTTATATAAAGTATATACATGCAAATATTTCTTAAATATATACATGCATGAGTGTGTATTTATATATACAAAATAGTTATACACACCACACACATATATATTATATAAACACAAACCTTTATTTTGGATGCGATTAATCGTTGCCCAGCACTAATATATATATATATATATATATATATATGCATGCATACATACAGTACATGCATCCATCAAAACAGACATACATGCATAAATACATACAGTTAATACATACATGCATATGTGTGTGTATATTTATTACACTCACACATATTTATGTGAATGTACAATATGTATGTTTGCATTCGTGTGTGTCGTATATAAAAAGATGCATATTAAAATCGTCTCTGTTACTATGGTTACAGCTGAGATTGGAGACTTTGACGAGGTTCAGTGTAAACAGCATCTACTCAACAACAAGTACATTCCAGAGCAGGACACACTGATGGACAAGATCGTTGAATACCATCGGAAACACGTGTGAGTGTCTCAAAGTGAAGTCTAACCAGTTATTTGGTTTACAGGATGTTTCTGTGTGCATCTGTAAGCAAAGTTAATCGAAGATCCTCCTATGTAGGTCTTTGCTGATTAAAACAGACATTCAGTGTACGATTTGTGGATTGCTTTGACATTTAAAGTTCAACCCACGTTTAATTTAGGAGGTGCAGTGTACTGTGATATTTATCAGGTTTCATCTGCAATTATAAGAAATGATAAACGTTCTGTTCCTGGACTTTGAGTGTGGAGGTCGTAATTAAGCTTATTTATCTGTCAAACTAACTTGCTTTTGCAAAGAAAAGAGGCTTAATTTCATATAATTTGACCATTTCACAGCGGCCAGACACCCGCTGAATCGGACTACCAGCTTTTGGAGATTGCACGAAGACTTGAGATGTACGGAGTGCGTCTTCACCCCGCTAAAGATCGAGAGGGAACAAAGCTCAGCCTCGCCGTGGCTCATTCTGGTGTGCTGGTTTTTCAAGTAAGTTAAATAGAGTTTTGTCCAGGTAGTTCACTTTTCAAAAAGCTTTTGCTGATAATTTACTCACCCCCATGTCATCCAAGATGTCCATGTCATTCTTTCTTCAGTCGAAAAGAAATTAAGGTTTTTGATGAAAACATTCCAGGATTTTTTTCATATAATGGACTTCAATGGGAACCAAACGGTTCAAGGTCCAAAACACAGTTTCAGTGCAAACTACAAACTGTTCAAAGGGCTTTAAACGATTCCAGACGATGAATAAGGATCTTATCAAGCGAAACGATCGCTCACTCGAAAAAAGTGATTCATTTTGATAAACGAGTTTGAACAGGAGAGTCACGAACGCTCATCACAGAACAGAGCAAGGCGAGCATTTGAGTTTATAAAACTTAAACTTTATTATTTATTTATTAAATAAGCGATCGTTTCGCTTGATAAGAATCGCTGGAATCGTTTAAAGCCCTTTGAACAGTTTGTAGTTTGCACTGAAACTGTCTTTTGGACCTTGAACCGTTTGGACCCCATTGAAGTCCATTATATGCAGAAAAATCCTGGAACGTTTTCATCAAAAACCTTAATTTCTTTTCAACCGAAGAAAGAAAGACATGGACATCTTGGATGACATGGGGGTGAGTAAATCATCAGCAAAAGTTTTTTTTAAAGTGAACTACTCCTTTAAGCATGCTCACCCGTTGTAGTCAAGCTAACTCATTTCTGCTTTTACTGAAGCTTTCTTGTCTTAAATTCTCACTGAATGCACTTTTATATCTCGTTTTTATATGATTTCTAAAGGGACACACCAAAATAAATGCGTTCAACTGGTCAAAAGTCCGCAAGCTGAGCTTCAAGAGAAAGCGCTTTCTCATAAAACTACGACCTGACTTAAATGTAAGTGCTCTCTCTTTTTTTTTAGTTGGATTATTTTATAGCAGTATCCGAATGTCTCAACTCAAAGCTATGAGTTCTCGATTCATAAATAACTTTTGGTACTTGGATAAATCATTTTCTGTCCATTTGAACAAATTGGAGAAATAAGACACAATGTTCCGTCTCTGTTCTCTATAGCAGAGTAGCTGTCAGGACACACTGGAGTTCATGATGGGAAGCAGGGATTGCTGCAAGGTGTTTTGGAAGATTTGTGTGGAGTACCATGCCTTTTTCCGCTTGTACGAAGAACCCAAACCCAAGCCCAAACCGGTTTTGTTCACCAGGGGTTCCTCCTTCAGGTTCAGGTAACAAATATTGCAGATACATTTATTCAAATGGTGCTGTTCAGCACATTTAGAAATTAACTTTTCCGAAATTAACTGTAACTTGGTTCAGCATATATTCCACATGGATTTATTTGCTAAATGGTAGAGTCGAAGAAGGTCTCAGTTCTCGCCAGATGGATGTTTTTGAACCTGTCTGTTGTTTGTCGTGTTTTGTCTCATCAGTGGCCGCACACAAAGGCAGGTGATTGATTATGTAAAGGACTCGGAATTCAAAAAGGTTCCATTTGAAAGGTGAGATTTCTCTTTTGACCTTTGTCGAAATGTCACCACCTTTCTAATGCATTTCATTTTTCTCCAGAAGTCAACACACCAATGAGAAAGACAAAGTATGAGGGCAGTTATCTATTTCCCAAGAAGATAAATCACATTATGCATTCATAAACAACACTCATCATATTTTCAATATGATTTATCCAAATTCCATTCAAGCCGCATAAATATGTCTCCATTTAGCATTTTCGCCAGACTTGAGGAATGCTCCTTTTGACTAGTAACCATAAGCCACCCAGAACGATTTGGCAAACTACCCTAAAAACTACATACAGTAGTAGCAGTGCTCTTTTAACCATCTACACACGCCCTAAAATCATCCACAGCATCCTAGAAACCACCTGGCAACACCCTAGAACCCGCTTAGCAACCGCTCACATAAAAACCTAGTAGTATCATTGCACCGTAGTCAAGGCCTTTTCACTATCGTACAGTAATCCAGCAATCATCCATGAAGTAGCTGAGAGGATATAGGGTCACGGCTTTGAACCTAGTGATGAGATCCCCTTGGAAAAACTCCTTGATGATTGTTTCCAATCTTTCATCCTCAGAAAACATAGTAAAATCCAGTCCAACAGTGATCTTTCTCCATTCCCACCCAGGCTGTGTGCTGAGGGTCAAGTAGAGGTGAGTGTGAGCTAGCTTGGTATGCAAACACAGTAAAATAACCCATATTATGCAAGCTTAAAGTCAGCATCAAAATCAACTCCAATTTGAAACGGAATATTCTGCCACCGGCGGGGAAAGAGTTGATATACGTCAATGGGCTTATTCATCATTGCATGTTTTTCCAAAGTAAATGTCTTAAAGGAGTAGTGCACTTTTAAAAAACTTTTGCTGATGATTTACTCACCCCCGTGTCATCCAAAATGTCCATGTCTTTCTTTCTTCAGTCGACAAGAAATTAAGGTTTTTGATGAAAACATTCCAGCATTTTCTCCTTATAATGGACTTCGTTGGGAACCAAACGGTTCAAGGTCCAAATTAGAGTTTCAGTGCAGCTTTAAACGACACCAGACGATGAATAAGGGTCTTCTCTAGCGAAACGATCACTCATTTAATAAATAAATAAAAAAGTTTACGTTTTATAAGCTAAAATGCTCGCCTTGCTCTGTTCTGTGATGCGCGTTCATGACTCTCCTGTTCGAACTCGTTCATCAAAATGAACAAATCTTTTTTCGAGTCATGACTCGAAGGGTCCTCGTCTAGATAAGACCCTTATTCATTGTCTGGTGTCATTTAAAGCCCTTTGAACAGTTTGTACTGAAACTCTCATTTGGACCTTTCCATTTTATGAAGAAAAATCCTGGAATGTTTTCATCACAAACCTTAATTTCTTTTCGACTGAAGAAAGAAAGATATGGACGTCTTGGATGACATGGGGGTGAGTAAATTATCAGTGAACTACTCCTTTAACACATTATCAACCAAATTGTCTACCTGTTGTAACTTGGTTCGCTTCCTTGTTGATTTGTTGTAAGTTTGTGCCTCTCATCCTGCTCTCAAATCTTTGCATTGCACATGTTGCAGAGAAATGCCACTGCTTCCGGACACCAGGCGGACTCACCTCTTGGACGCACCCAAGTGACTGTTGAAAACCCGTCTCTCCAGCGCTACACTGGAAGCCTAACCTCACAGACCAACGGATGCCGAAACGGGACCCATGATGAGGCAGATGCTCGATTAAAGCCATCCCCGTCCAAGCCGCAGGCTGAGCATCTGAGCACAGGTCTAGCATCGCATGCTACCAAGGGTAGCAGCTCCTCGATACCTTACATCGACTGCAGTGATATAGATAGCGAATATGATGTGGTCAAAGGCCTAGTCACCAGGTCTCACTCCCACACACATGACAATGATGAGGTTGAGCCAACTGGCTGTAGAACGAGCAAGAGTAACGGTTATGGGAACGGTCAGCACAATGGACTAGGGCCAAGCAAGTCTAGGTTTAGGGAGTCTCCCATGACCACCCATCGGTTAGGGAAGAGTTCGGAGACCTTCAGTGGTAGTCAGTTGTCTAATGGGTCGTTTTGTGGTAACGGATCAGCACGTGCTCTACCCCTGAGCAGTACCTTGGTGGATGAGTTGTTTCAAGGTATGGACAGACGTGGTCTGGTCTCACCTTCCGGTCGCTTGGTTGGTTCCCGGAGTGCAAACTGCAGCCCGGTGATGAGCAGTTTTCACAATACCAACTCCCTGAACCATCCAGAGCCGATCGGCTATAGTGGTCACCGCCGTTGGGATGGCGGTAGCCATTACCACACCAATGGCCGACCTGGAGGCGAGGCTCAACATTACGGGAGCTACTCCCCAATTGTCAGCCGATCCCCACACTCGCAGAAACTCCACAACGGCATGCGCAACCGTTCCGACACTGACCCCATGATTCTGAGCCAGTTAAGTTCAACCCCGGCCAATGAACTGCAATCAGTGGTCTCGAGGGCCGAACGTATGGCCGCCCTAGAGCGGCGTGTTGCTGCCAATGGGTTTGGCTCACCTAGCCAAGCTCGGTCCAGCAATGTCCAGCGACTCTACGGAAGCCGGCTGAGTGCTAATGACCACAGTGGCCCGGTTCACATGATCGATGGTTCCACTAGTAGTGGAACGGAGTCTAGTGATTCAGAGTCCGATGCAGGCAGCAACTCGTACAGTCAGCCCCTAGTCTACGGCAACCCCGGGGCAGCCAATTCCTCCCCTATGCCTCGAAACAAGTTCTCCTTGGGCAGTCTCCAACTTGAGGATGAGGGCCAAGAGGGAGACGATGGCTACGGTTATCGCATCAATGATGAGGATGGGGCGCAATGCTTTAACTGCTAGAGAAGATGAAGTGTGCCTGGTTGAGGGTTGACTATACACCCATTTTGCCACTACATGTGCATTGTGTAGTTTCTAGTGGGCCTGAAATAGCATTAACCAATGCTATTGGGGCATTGGGCATCTGATACAGGCAGTGTTTGGTAATTCCATTTAGTGGCACTAGTTGAGCAAGTAAGTCACATTTCAAGATCAACAAGATTAGCCATGATGGTATTTTTTCAAGATTTGGAGGGTTTAGGGACAAGACTGTGTTCTGCCTAAAGGAAATACTTATGCACAATTCATAATTATTACTCTGTGAAGATTCACGTCAGATTGATGAGTAATTGAAGGTCCTAGTGCAAAGTGCCATGTCTGTAAATGTAGAGAATGAAAGCTGATTAGAACTGGTAAAATGGTTACCCATATTAGTGCTAACTAGTTTTTCCAAGAGTTTAAAGGGATACTCCAGTTTTTTTGGAAATAGGCTCATTTTACCTATCCCCCCAGAGTTAAACAGTCGAGTTATACCATTTTCGAATCCATTCAGCCGATTTTCTGATATTTAGAAGAATATCAGTAACCAGGCAGTTTCTGGTGCCATTGACTTCCATAGTATATTTTTTTCCTACTATGGAAGTCAATGAGACCAGAAACTGTCTGGTTACTGATATTCTTCTAAATATCAGAAAATCGGCTGAATGTATTCGAAAACGGTAAAACTCTGGGGGAGTTGTAAAATGAGCCTATTTCCAAAAAAAGTGGAGTATCCCTTTAATATTGGGAAATATTTCTACTTTGCCAGTCTTGTAGAATGAAAGAGTTACAAAAACACTGAAAGATGCCATATCTTTACTTAATCTGTAAATACTTCTCTGTTGGCCATAGCTATAGTTTACAGAAGCTAATGTTGTGTGGCTTTGACTGTCACAGCTAGGCTAAAGGTTGTAGAGTCGTATAAATAGATCATACTGATTGGCTGGTGTATGGTATATTAGATAATCTAAGAGATTGTGTAGACGAGGCGTGAACAGTTACGTACGTCTTCATGCTAGCTTTGTTATTGTTTCTTTCTTTAGTAGAAGCTCCAAGATCTTTATCTTTGTACTTGGGGTGGCATTGTCATGTTTGCTTGCCTATTTCCCAGCATGCATCACTCCTAAAAAAAAACAACGACATTGTAAAGATCTCATATTGTTTTGTTTTGCTTTGCTGCTTAATTTATTTTTGCCTAAACAACTTGCTGTATCTCTGGCACGCCTCATCAATGTCATCTGTCTGCGGTGCGTTTGCAATGCTTGATGTTCACTCGGTTTCTGAGTATATTAACCTGTGCTCAGGTTGCATTGCTTTTAAGACTTCTCCTGCCCAATGTCAGCACTGTTCTACTACCAGCATGTATCTCTGGAATGCCTCAGCTTGTCTTTTTCCCCTCTCTCCTGGAAGCATGTCAACCTGTCCTTGTCTCCAGCATTTTACCGCCCTGTCCTGTTGTAAAAGACTTGGCATTGACACGGGCCCCCTTAAAATGCAGTGGTCTTTTGAAGTGGAGATGGATGTAGGTGAGATGTGGACAGAGAAACTTGTTTTGAGGCTCAGCATGTGAAGTCTGAAAAGATTAGGAAGGTTTCCAAGAGCTGTCCAAAATGTCCTTCAACTTATGTTCAATGGGACCTTTTTTTGCACTTTCTCTCTCTCGGTTTTTCTTTCTGATGCATTAGGGAAAACATTTGGACTCGCATCCTTGCATAGTATAAGTTTCACAATATTGTCTATGAATCATATTTTGATTTAAAAGTTAGGGATGCACGATATATCGGCCAGCATATCGGTATCGGCCGATATATATTCATTTTTAACGTTATCGTTATCGGTCTGGTAAGAAAATGTGACCGATATATTAAAGTCGATAAATAATGTATTATTCCCTTCAGCTGAGACACTTGTTGAGCACTGTTTATGTTTTTGATTTTCTTGAAATATTATTGAAATCCCTTTTTAAAAAATGAAAACATGGTTCGGTACAACATGTGCAACGCAAGTCTGTCATATCGAAAACATCATTATAATCGTGCGCTTAGGACATGGATTTAATTGTGAGACTGTTTTTTGTAATCGGGCTCTCAAAATTAGATATAAATTTGGATTTAAATTTATCGGCCGATATATCGGTTATCGGCTTTCAAATATAAAGAGTTATCGGTATCGGGCAAAATTTTCATATCGGTGCATCCCTATTAAAAATATAATCTTTTCATTTAACAAATGCAAACTTTTCCTGTTTTTTGTTTGATAAGCATTCTTTACTTTTGCATGGCAATCTTATGTCAGTGAAAAGTTTTCGAAAGTGTTTATGAAGCCATTTGCAGGACCACTGCATTTTTTTTGGCCCCGTTACATGAAAAGAAAGCATTGACGATATTTATTGGAAAGCGTTACTTTAGGCCACTGTTGAATGTATATAGTCTTCACTCTCCCAGCGTTCCCAATGATCTGTAATTTATCATTGTCAGTGACCAAAGTAGCATTCCTGGCTTTTTGCAAGTTACACTAAAATGTAATTTAACTTTCTTTGAGGTTTTATCAGAGTACCGTAGTAGTATTGATTTTGAATGACTCAACCTGTGATTCCTCCTGATTTTTTCAGTATGCAATGTACTTTGCTGAGGTATACAAAAAGTTCCAGATAAATTTGTGTGATCTATTGTAACTACTTTTTTTAAAATACTCATAATTAACAGTGCTATCTCTGTGGCACATATGCAAAACAATTAACCATAAGTGTATGTGTTTACAAACCGTCTGACGTAGACTCTACAATAATAGATAACCACACTCTAAGAAGAAAAGGTTCTATATAGAACCTTAAAAGGTTCTATCAGTGCTATGTATTTGGAACCCCTAAAAGGTTCTATACACTCTTAAAAAAGGGTTCCTCTGGGTTCTATATAGAACCCTGGGGTTCCGTACTTGGCCAATAGAACCTTTTACCAAAAAAAATGCTTCTATATAGAACCATTTTGGAGTTCCATATATGAAGCGGGGGATGGAACCATGTCTGGTTCTAAATAGAACCATTTCTTCTAAGAGTGCAGGTAAGCAATGGAAAGTTCACACCTGTTAGCCTTTTAACCATTCCTCTTTGTTGCAATCCTGTAGCACATAAATGGACTTTCTCAACTTGCAAGGTTGTTCATTTTCTCGATGCCTCTTCACAGGTTCTGTATGATTGATGTCTGTTGGGTTTTTTTTACTACTCCAAACCCCTTTCATAACTCTTCCCTTGTCTTATTCATTTCTGGAACACTTTAACATTGTAAATGAATGTGTATTGGTAGCAATAAAAATTGGTACTTGTGAAGCGGGACTCCAGATGTTTCCATTTCGATGCCCCCTTAGATGTTAGCGCCCCCCTCGTGTGTCTTGTCTTGTGGTAGAGTAGGAGTAGTCATTCTAGTTGTGTGTTTTGCATGTTTGACGACGCATGTGTGCGTGCCACCACGAGGCCTTTGTCACCAGATTTGCAGATTTCGCTGTGGACACTCGGTGCTTTTGAAATGTCCCAGTTCGCATGTCGCATCCCATTCGTGCCAAGGCATGGGACACGAAACGTTGTTGGGCAAGTATGTGAATGTGCTTGTGTAGTGAATGTAGTGGTCTGAAGATAAAACATGTTCCCCTCCCCATCACCCAGGGAGTGTGTTATGTATCTCGGCAGTGTCCTCAGGCGGAAATCCCAGACTAGGATAGTGTGACTCACTCATGTCTGGTTCCCGATGTGGTGCTGTCAGCTGTAGTCCATTTCTAAACACAATGTGTTGTGCAGCTTCACCCCTTAGCAATGATCTTGCTAAATCCAGAATCTTTACTAGTAGTGTTAAGGATTAAAATGTCAAAACTACCTTGCAGAAAAGGCCAGCTTAAACTGGCAAGCTTGTTGGGCCATGCAGTTTACTCGTAAAATTAAGATCAATTCGCTCTAGTCTTTTTAGTAAAATGATTGACCAAGAAGTCTTGCTAGTGAAGAATTCTAGTGGTTTAAATGCTTGATTGGCTTCTTTTTCAGCAGGGTAGTTTTACTGCATTTACATGTTGTACCGATTGCATTTACTAAGTCTGACTAATCCATTGCTATTTGATTACCAAGTCTTTATTGCTTCGAAGCTTTAGCATGACCTGCCTGTTCTCCTGTAGGTCCTGTTTCCAGGAGCCCTCAGCACAACGAGTCTCCGACTGCAGGCAGGGTGATGGTAAACGGCCAGAAACAGAGTCTCAGTCTCGGCCAGAGCCCAGATGGACGTCAGCCTTCTCCTCTCACCAGCCCTTTACTGACCGACGCCGGCTTCGTTCGCACAGACGACGAGGACGAGGTTCGGAGGAAGGTTTGTCTTTTGGGGAGGGAATAGTGTTTGAGATTAGCTCTATGTCAAGTCAAGTATGTTTATATAGCGCTTTTCTCAGTGTATATTGCATCAAAGCAGCTTCACAGCATCATTGAAAACATAATAACAATGTTCGTTTCTTAGCGGAAAAACATCCACGTTTGGTAGAGCTGAGCAAGGGTATTACTGATTGGTTAATTCATTTGAATATCCCCAACTGAGCAAGCCAAAGGCAACAGTGGCAAGGAACCGGAAAACTACATCAAGTGACCCAATGCTGTCCTAAAACTCCATCAGGCAACCCAATGGTGTCCTAAAACTACATCAAGTGACCCAATGGTGTCCTAAAAATCCAGCAAGTGACCTAAAGGTGTCCTAAAACTCCATCAGCCGACCCAATGGTGTCCTAAAACTCCATCAAGTGACCCAATGGTGTCCTAAAACTCCATCAGGCGACACAATGGTGTCCTAAAACTCCATCAGGCGACCCAATGGTGTCCTAAAACTCCATCAGGCGACCCAATGGTGTCCTAAAACTACATCAAGTGACCCAATGGTGTCCTAAAAATCCAGCAAGTGACCTAAAGGTGTCCTAAAACTCCATCAGCCGACCCAATGGTGTCCTAAAACTCCATCAAGTGACCCAATGGTGTCCTAAAACTCCATCAGGCGACACAATGGTGTCCTAAAACTCCATCAGGCGACCCAATGGTGTCCTAAAACTCCATCAGGCGACCCAATGGTGTCCTAAAACTCCATCAGCCGACCCAATGGTGTCCTAAAACTCCATCAGGTGACCCAATGGTGTCCTAAAACTCCATCAGGCGACCCAATGGTGTCCTAAAACTCCATCAGGCGACCCAATGGTGTCCTAAAACTCCATCAGGCGACCCAATGGTGTCCTAAAACTCCATCAGGCAACCCAATGGTGTCCTAAAACTCCATCAAGTGACCCAATGGTGTCCTAAAACTCCCATCAGGCGACCCAATGGTGTCCTAAAACTTCATCAGGCGACCCAATGTTGTCCTAAAACTTCATCAGGCGACCCAATGGTGTCCTAAAAATCCATCAGAATCCATCAAGTGACCCAATGGTGTCCTAAAACTCCATCAAGTGACCCAATGATGTCCTAAAACTCCAGCAAGTGACCTAAAGGTGTCCTAAAACTCCATCAGGCGACCCAATGGTGTCCTAAAACTCCATCAAGTGACCCAATGGTGTCCTAAAACTCCATCAGGTGACCCAATGGTGTCCTAAAACTCCATCAGCTGACCCAATGGTGTCCTAAAACTGCATCAGGTGACCCAATAAAACTCCATCAGGCGACCCAATGGTGTCCTAAAACTCCATCAAGTGAACCAATGGTGTCCTTAAACTCCATCAGGTGACCCAATGGTGTCCTAAAACTCCATCAGGTGACCCAATAAAACTCCATCAGGCGATCCAACAGTGTCCTAAAACTCCATCAGGTGACCTAAAGGTGTCCTAAAACTCCAAACTTATGTTCCCCTTATGTACTTATGTACTATCATTAAAAGTCTACACACCCCTGTTAAAACAGCTGGTTTTTGTGATGCAAAAAAATGAAACAAAGATAAATCATGTCAAGAACTTTTTCACTTGTAATCTAAAAATTACAGCCTATTCAGTGGCTCTGAAAACCAGTTACACATTTCAGGGACAAAATTGGAATAACTAACTGCATAAGTGTGCACACCCTTTCATTATAGGGTATGTTATAGGGTAAATGTACGAAATTAAAAACAGCTTTATTTTACTCCGTATTTATCAAAATCCACTCTTAAAAATCAAATGTTGGCTGATATATGTGCCTGACCAATATATTGCCACTAGTTTCCTCGCTAATATCTACTTAAGCCCAGTTAGTTTCTCTCTTCTATGGCAGAACATTACATTTACACCCAGTAATTGTTTTTGTCAGCCCTTCCTGATTGTAGTTCATGAACAAACACAGTAATCAATCATCTCCTGCGGTCGATTTCCAGGACCCTCAGGGAGTTTCCCCTTTATATGTCACTCTGCTGCAATTGAAGGTGCTTTAGACTAATTAAGGTTACAATGAGAGGTGGAAACACTGCTTTAAAAGTGTTTTCTCATCAGAAGTGGTCCAGTGTCTCTGTGGACGTCTCAGAATAGGAGACCTAGATAAACTCAACCTAAATTCCTGTCTATTTAGGGCAGATTATGTAGCGGCGGAGTGAGCGGCTCAGTGAACAGTGAGAGTTTTACTGGACGTGTGTGTGTGTGTGTGTGTTCACGCAATTCACGCAATTAACGCAATTAACGCAATTCACGCAATTAAGTCAGGATAAAATGTGGTTTTGTCGTAGATCTTGTGTAGTGATTTGCTACTTGGTTTTTCTTGCGCAACATTCTGGTTCTTTTTTTTTCTGACTGCGCCACAGTATATTATATATATACATATACAGTATTTACATTATTTTGGAGATTCAGTGTGAAAGTATTGCAATTAAGGGCTGTGCAACGATTAATCGTGATTAATCACGTCCAAAATAAAAGTTTGTGTTTACATAATATATGTGTGTGTGTGTATGGTGTATAATTATTTTATATATATATAAATACACACACGTATATATTTAAGAAAAATGTGTTATTTATATATAAAATATGTATATTTAAATTAATCGCGATTAATCGCATCCAAAATAAAAGTTTGTGTTTACAAGTTATATGTGTGTAGTGTGTATAATTATTTTGCATATATAAATACACACGCATGTATATATTTAAGAAATATTTTTACATGAATATATTGTATATATATTTATACATAATTTATACTAAATATAAATAGTAATATTTTATATATTAATAACACATTTTTATTAAATATATACATGCACATTTTTGAATTTTTATATACAAAATAATTATACACAATATATTATGTAAACACAAACATTTTGATGTGATTAATCACGATTAATCATTGACCAGCTCTAATTTATATAAAATATACTGTATATGCAGTATTTAGTAAATTCAAGTATATGCATGCATCTGTGTGCATTTATATAAGGAAAATAATTATATTATGTAACAAAAACTTTAATTTTGAATGCGATTAATCACGATTAATCTCTGCACAGCCCTAATTCCAACATAAAAATATATTGAAATATATTATTAGGTGCTATTAATTAGTACCATCAACAGCACTAATGGAAATATCTCTTATCATTTTTATGTTAATGTAATTTCTCTCTCTGTCTCTCTCCTGCTCACAGAGGTTCCCGACCGATAAAGCGTACTTCATCGCCAAAGAGCTCCTGACCACAGAGAGAACATATCTGAAGGATCTGGAGGTCATCACAGTGGTAAGATTGTAAACACACTCTCAAAGTCTAATGGATATGTCTAATTGCTGCTGTGACGCACTTTCTCTTAGCCCAGTTTCATGTGCATCTGAAAAATATTTGCTGCTAACATTCCCAGTATTTGTTAAGCTTTGTTTTCTGATAGTTGTTAGATTGTTACGTAGTGGAAAGAGGTTTGAGGTGTTGGCTCAGGGGATTTCTAGTTTTTGAGCACGCAAATGCTCATAAGAAACTTTTTGCTTGAGAAACTATTCAAAAAGTAAACAGAAATTCTCGTGAGCATGCAAAAGTCTGTATATTTTTTATTTTTGCAAAGGTCCCTTTAGAGGCTCCGTAGCTAAATAAAGCAAAATTAATGAAATCAGGACGTTTAAGCGTACTTTGTGTCTTTATCCATTTACAAATGAAAGGTTGAGATGAGGAGTTAGTCATTGTTCTCCTGTCTGTATGTCGGGGGTGTATCGCGTCTCTTTGATGGTAGCGGAGAGACGTTTACACGTCTCATAAATATTTCCTCTTGGCTTGTGGATCTGAGGCTTTGGATCCAGACTCCCACAAGCTCAGGTTATTACAGCTGCATCTGTTCAACAGTTTGAACACCTTCTCGGATGGGAGACGTTCAGCATGGTGATTGGTGGTTGCCTGTAGAATCACAACACATTTAGTCCTGATGGATCCAGATCATGAGGACGCGGAGACAAAGGCTCTTTATTCAGGGATTCTTCCGTCATCACGTCAGAGATAGTCATCACACTTTGTCTGGGGAAATGCCCACGGCTGCTCGTCTGTTCATGTTTGGATCTGTATGAATGAAGAAGGCAAATGGTTTTATAGTGTGTGATTTCATGTTTTATATGATGATGGAAAATGTCTACAATGTCTTGAAAGGGTATTATCGTGAAGGGTCATTTGAACGAAAATTTATGAACTAGACATGTCTATTTAGCAGTCATTTTAGTGATTAATTGTTTAAAGATGGCGATCTTGATTCAAACACCCATGCAATCTGATTCCTAACTTTACGTTTCTAATAAAGATTGCATCAATTACATCATTACACCAGTAGGTGGCGACATGTGACTATTAAAGGAGTAGTTCACTTTTTTAAAAAAAAAACTTTTGCTGATAATTTACTCACGCACGTGTCATCCAAGATGTCCATGTCTTTCTTTCTTCAGTCGAAAAGAAATTAAGGTTTTTCGATGAAAACATTCCAGCATTTTTCTCCATATAATGGACTTCAATGGGGTCCAAACGGTTCAAGGTCCAAAAGACAGTTTCAGTGCAAAGTACAAACTGTTCAAAGGGCTTTAAACGACACCAGATGATGAATAAGGGTCTTATCTAGCCAAACGATCGGCCATTTTAAAAATTAATAGCAAAGTTTAAGTTTTATAAGATCAAATTGTCGTCTTGGTCTGTTCTGTGATGAGAGTTCGTGACTCTCCTGAACGAATCTTTTTTCAAGTCATTTGGTTCATTCAATCGAAAAAAATATTCGTTTCACTAGATAAGACCCTTATTCGTCGTCTAGTGTCGTTTAAAGCCCTTTGAAGCTGCACTGAAACTCTCATTTGGACCTTGAACCGTTTGGTCCCCATTGAAGTCCATTATATGGAGAAAAATCCTGGAATGTTTTCATCAAAAACCTTAATTTCTTTTCGACTGAAGAAAGAAAGACGTGGATATCTTGGATGACATGGGGGTGAGTCAATTATCAGCAAAAGTTTTTTTTAAGTGAACTACTCCTTTGAATCATTCATTAAAAAAAAAAATCGTTCAAAAAACATTGATTCATCCTGTGAAGTCTTTATGAGTGAGTCATTGAATCATTCACTCAAACTGATTTTTTTGTTATTTAAATTGATCATTCAGAGTGTTTTTTTTTTAAATAGACTGCAGCAATGAACATTTTGTCTGAACCTCCAGTAAATGACATGTTAATTTGTATAGTTGTCTGAAAGGAGAATCATGAATCGTGCAGCTCTGCTGTTTAGTGACTTGCCCTGATGAACATTAGCAGAGCTTATTTGCATATAAAAGTCTTAAAGGGGCCGCTGCAGAAATTATCGTATAACGTTTTTTGGTGCAAGAAAGCATCGCTGATATTTGCTGTTCTTATGTTTCTCTTTCTTTTTTTGTGATTTCAGTCGTTTCAGAAGTCCATTGGGAAGGACGAAGCCATGCCGGATTCCTTGAGAAATCTCATATTTGCCAATTTCGAACCGGTGTACAAATTCCACGAGACCTTCCTGAAAGAAGTGGAGCAGCGACTGGCTCAGTGGTGCGTATGTCAGATAAAAGTGTGTGTGTGTGTGTGTGTGTGTGTGTGTGTGTGTGTGTGTGTGTGTGTGTGTGTGTGTGTGTGTGTTGGTGTCAGAAATGTTTACAATGTGAGTCAACCATAACAGACACACACCTCAATCTGTCACATTAGTTTAATACACTATTGCATTAATACATGTCTGGTGGTCTCCCTAACCACAGAAAGTGAAGACTGTTGTGTTGTGACTTTATTTTAATGATAACTAAAGACATTTTCCTTTAGTCATAATATTAACAGGCTCTATAACTAGTTTAACTAGTCACCAGCTTTTATCAGCTTGGAAAAGAGAAATCAATATTATTTGGAAACTAAATAATCAATATTTATGTTTTTTTTATATTAGTCAAATTACTATTGTGCATTTTTACAAATTACATACAAATTACTATTGTGTTTTTTTTTTTTTTGGAAAATATAAATCATTCACATTTAATATTGAATTAAAAACTAAAATTATAAGTATTGGAAAGCATAGCTGTTCAAAAATTTGGAAACATTATTATTTTTTTTTTATGTTTTTGACAGAAATCTCTACCAAAACTGCATTTATTTGATCAAAAATACAGTAAACGGTAATTTTGTGAAATATTATTATAGTTTAAAGTAATGGTTTTCTATTTTAATACACTTTTAAAATATTATTTAATTCTGTAATCAAATGTATTTACTTAATAAACCTTTACTATCAATTTAATCAATTGAACACATCCTTGCAGAATAAAAGTATTGATTTCTTAAAAAAAAAAAAAAAGATCCCAAACTTTTATATTGCTACAGAACATTTATATTTGATATAAATGCTATTCTTTTATAACTTTTTTTCCATCAAAGAATCCTGAAAAAAAGTGTCACAGTTTCCAACATTGATCAACATCAGCATATTAGATTTATCAGTATATGATTTATATTTTGTGTATGTCTATATCAGTTCAGTAATACTTTATTAATCCCCAAGGGGAAATTCTTGTCACAATTGCCCGCATATAAATAAACAACAATAAAAATGATAGAAGCATTTCTGTTATTTGGATATGTTATAATGAACATATTCACATTCATTCAGATATGTTATATTTCTATATTCTATTAATATCCGTTTCTATATTCAGACACAGTTGTCATCTCATCCCTAGAAATGCTCTGAGGTCATCATATCATCAGAGCATGTGACCTCTGACCCGACAGCGTGATGTGTTCTGACAGAAACAGCTCTTGTGTTGAGTGGGTTTGGACCGGTATCCATTTTTGTGTTGGGTGGCTCTCGGTGAGGGTTAACAGAGTGATAGATGACGTTCAGTATGAGTTGAGGAACCATGTGCAACAGAGACATCTACTGGAGGACATGAGCACTACGCTTCAAGACCCTGTGGGGAAAATCCAGCTTGTTTATGTGTCTATGTGGTGTTTTTAATATGCCTTAAGACAAACCAAGTCAACAGCATTGAGTATTTCCTCCTTAAAACTGCAGTGAACCAAAAACACGCTTTGCAATCGCTGGTGGTTAGTTGTAACCAATCAGATCAACGTGTGATCGCCAACCAGTGGATCTCTGAGCTGAGGAAGTGAGTGGAGGTGGGGCTCATTTGCATATTCATAGAACCCGGTATACTAAATGAGGGAAGGGTGTCGAGTTACATTCAAAATATTTTAAGGCATTATAAAAAAAAAAAACATTTAAATATGCAGTTTTGGTGATCAAAGATGAGTTTTGAGGGATCAATTATTGACTACAGGGATTGTGTGTGTGTGTGTGTGTATCGCAAATATTACGATATACTGTATCATAGGACTGTATGAATACTGTTCAGAAACCAAGGTATTTACAAAGAATACTTTAATATTGGTATTGTTGAAATATCATCATTCAGTAGTGTATTTTTGGCGATGGTATGATGGTAATTTGAAACAGTGCTATTTTAGTTTTATTAATAATTTTATATATATTTTTTTAATTTTCAGGTTAAGTTAAAGTTTGTTTTGTAATTTCGTCATTTAGTTCGCTTTTCGCCAGAAGTTCGCTAAAACTGTAATTTTATTTATTTATATATTGTTTTTTAGGTTTAATTATTTTTTTATTTATTTCAGTTATAGTTTTTATTTATCTCTGAGCTGAGGGAGTGAGTGGAGGCGGGGCTAATTTGCATATTTATAGAACCGCGTATACTAAATGAGGCAAGGGTGTCGAGTTACATTCAAAATATTTTAAGCCATTATGGAACAAAAAAAAAAATTTAAATATGCAATTTTGGTGATCAAAGATGAGTTTTGAGGGATCAATTATTGACTACAGGGATTAAAAATAGAAAATTAAAACTCAGAATTATGTTGTTGAAACCTTCTTTCCTCTATCAAACACAAATGTTGATTTTTAGCAGAATGTTCAAAACGCTTATTCGGTAAAAGTAAGTAGAGACTGGGGCTGTCAAGCACAAGCAAGGGCAAAAATCCTTAATATTATAATCAATATGCCAATAAGACTATATTCCAGGTTTTCTGAAGTCATTATTCACTCCAACAAAGCTTTTAAATCTCATTCAGACCTGCATTGAAGTTCATTTGTGTCTGCTTTGATGACAGTGGTTTGCTATTAGTGTTGTAGTAAAATATCTGTAGCCTTTTAGCATGTTTGTTGCTGTACATTTGCTTCAGTCATAAACGCTTGTGTTGTTGTTCACAGGGAAGGCAGATCGAACGCTCACATTAAAGGAGATTACCAGCGCGTCGGAGACGTCATGCTGAAGAACATCCAGGGTTTGAAGGTCAGAACATCTTCATCTTTCTGAAACTGTCAGTGAGATATTCATGATGGGCATCTTGCTTTTCCCTCTTCAGTTTCTCTATGAAATCTGTTCATATGCCTCAGTGCTTTCATTGTGCGATATATATAAATGTTTGAGAACGTCATAAACCACAAACACGACACAATATAATACACATCATTTATATATCTGTGTGTATATGTACTGTACATATAAATTATATATACATACAGTATATGAAGAGTTCAGATGCAAAAGCCTCTAAATGCCATTTGAAATTTTCTTCTTTAATGATGATTTTTATCAAACTTGTATATTTAAGTTCAGTAATTTCACTTAAATGGCAATGATAATTACCTATTAATTGTTATTTAAGTGAAATGACTGAACTTAAATATACAAGTTTGATAAAAATCATCATTAAAGATGAAAATTTCAAATGGCATTTAGAGGCTTTTGCATCTGAACTCTTCATATATATATATATATATATATATATATATATATCAGATACGTTGCAATATACTGTACCATAGGACTGTATGATTACTGTTCAGATACCATGGTATTTACAAAGAATACTTTAATATTGCTATTCTTGAAATATCATCATTCAGTAGTGTATTTTTGTCTATGGTATGATGGTGATTTTGAAACAGTGCTATTTTGGTTTTATTAATAATTTGATCATTTAAATTTTTAGTTTTCAGGTTAATTTAAAATTTGTTTTTGTAATTTTGTCATTTCGTTCGCTTTTCGCTTAAAGTTTGCTTAAATGAATTTAAATTATTTATATATTTTTTTTAAATATTGCTATTTAGGTTTATTTATTTTTTTTACTTCAGTGATCGTTTTTATTTATTTACAGTTGATAATTTTAGTGCTTCAACTTCAACTGTCAATCAATTGGATTTGATTAAATTTCAGGTTTATTTTAGTTATTTTTTGTGTTTTTAGTTATTTTAGTAACAGAAATGTTTTGAATAGTTTTAGTTAATACCTTGTAACCAATCAGATCAACGTGTGATCGTCTACGAGTGGAACTCTGAGCTGAGTGAGTGAGTGGAGGTGGGGCTCATTTGCATATTCATAGATCTGCATATACTGAATGAGGCAAGGGTGTCGGGTTACATTTACGCTATTTAAAGACACAAAATTATTTATTTATTTATTTATTTTTCCAAGGGAAAAATGTTTAAATATGTCATTTTGTTGAGTGTATATATACAGTATATAGTGCTTATGTGGTTATATATACTGTATGTATATATAATTTATAGGTATAAAATGATTGACTACAGGTGGACCTAAAAGTTTTAGTTAATATGGTAGTGCAGTGTTCTGAGCATGATCACAGATGTGTGTGTGTGTGTCCTCAGCTGCTGACGGCTCATCTCCAGAAGCATTCAGAGGCGTTGCTGGAGCTGGAGAGAACGAGCCGCTCGTCCCGGAAGCTGGAGAGTTTGTGTCGAGACTTCGAGCTTCAGAAAGTCTGTTACCTGCCGCTCAACATCTTCTTCCTTCGCCCGCTTCACCGTCTCATGCACTACAAGCAGATCCTGGAGCGCCTCTGCAAACACTATCCACCGACGCACGACGACTTCAGAGACTCGCGAGGTGTGTGACGCGACGCTGTCATTCCTCTCACGGGCTTCAGACATGTACATCTGTCATTCATTTGTTAGAGTAAAAAAAAACAGTTGTCTTAATTTATATATATATATATATATATATATATTCAATATTCTCATCAGTGTTCATTTATTTATATATATATACATTTAAATCTGGATATTTTCATTATCCTCCCTAATCTTATAAAATGTTTGCTTCATCTTTCATTTCAGATACCCAAATTTGATCAATACATTTAATTAGGATAAAAGACACACTAATAAATTATGGTATTTTAAGATTGTACATTGTTTGAAATATTTTTGAATATGCAAATGAGAAATGTTGGAATGAATGATGCTTTTAAACATAACTCTAAACCGCCAGTAGGTGGTGGCAGGCGACCGTCTTAATGAGCAAGTCAATGAGTCATTCATTCAAATGATTGATCAAACGACTCATTCATTCAAACGACTCGATCAAACTACTCATTCATTCAAACAATTTGATCAAACAACTCAATCTTTCAAACGATTCGATCAAACGACTCATTCATTCAAACGACTCGGTCAAACGACTCAATCATTCAAACGATTCAATCATACGACTCATTCATTCAGACGATTCGATCAAACGACTCATTCATTCGGACGATTCAATCAAACGACTCAATCTTTCAAACGATTTGATCAAACGACTCATTCATTCAGACGATTCGATCAAACGACTCATTCATTCCAGAATGAGGCATTTGATTATGAATGGGTCATTGAATCTTTGACTCGCTGTCCCTTTAAAATATCCACTTGTCCCGCACGAGCCCTGCCGTCAGGTGTCCGAGACGTCCTTCTGACCGTGTGTGTGTGTGACTCTTGTGTGTTCCAGCTGCGCTCGCTGATATTTCTGAGATGGTTGTGCAGCTTCACGGCACGCTCATTAAGATGGAGAACTTCCAGAAACTTCTGGAGCTGAAGAAGGACCTCGTTGGCGTCGACAGTCTCGCCGTTCCTGGACGGGTCAGTTCTTCAAATCAAGTTTAAAGCTTTATTTATATAGCCCATTTAAAAACAACAAGTGCTGAACAACAGAAAATGAAGAAACACACATTATAGGCAGAAGCTCACTGTGAATTGTAAGCCAAGGAAAAGAAATGGGTTTTTAGAGATGATTTAAAAGTATTTAACCTCTCAAGTGTCACGCCCCCTGTTTGAATAAACATGAACATGCACAATATGAACTAATATGGTTGTAATTCAAGAATGCTTTGCAATATAGATGTACGTCTTGTTTTAAAGAAGACATTTGGCAGATTTTTGTAGAAGTAAAATAAATTAAAAAATAGTTATTGAAGTTTGAGTTTATGAAAGTGTAAAATGTAAAAAAATGTAATTATTTGATATTTGATATAATATATTTATTTTCAAAACCTGGTGGACTCTAAAACTGTAAGAAAATCAAAGCCAAAACAACAAGTTGTGTTTCAAATTTTAGGTTGATGTATCAAAAAATGAGCTTTCAGTGAGAGTGTGTGTTTGGGCGCAGTACCGAACGCTTCCACTAGGGCACAGCCAGAATACATTACAATAATTGAGTGATATCTGATATGAACCATTATTTGCACAATTTTCATACAATTTATGAAGTTTGCATCCTATTCAGAAGTAGTAAGGGATGTTTGTCATATTTTGATATGAATTCAACCTCAATAATCACATAAAAATAACGCTCGCTGCTGGCATGAGTGTGTTGCTGATGTGAAGGTGTGTATCCTCGCTCTCGTTGACCTCTCGTTGACCTCTCGTGTCTGTTCTGGCAGGAGTTTATCCGGCTCGGCTGTCTCAGCAAACTCTCTGGAAAAGGTCTTCAGCAGAGGATGTTCTTCCTGGTAAGAGTCGCTCACTAAACGTCTATTAGATGCTTAGTTCGATTATAACTTATTCAGAGTTTGTTGCATCTCTTAATAAAAGAACTGTGCTGGTATTTTATTCTTAAAATATATTGACTAAATATGTTTAGTGAATTGTGCAAATGTTTTATACATTTTTTTGTTTTGATATTTTAATTTATTTTTTTATTAACATTTTACTTTTTAAATGCTGTTTGTTTTATTTAATCATTTATTTTTTGTTTTATTCTATAATTTGTGTATTTTTTGTGTTTTATTATTTGTTTTATTTTTAATAATTTATTTTTATATTTTTAATTAATTTAATAATTGTATTTATAATAATAATAATACAAATTACACTATTATTAATATTATTATAAATGTATATAATAATAACAAAACAACAAGAATATTATTATTTATATTATAACAAGAATATTATTATTTATTTGTATATTGTATAATTAATGATAATAGTAACACTACTAATGTTATTTTAATTATTATTTAATTATATATTTTCATATATTCAATATTAATAATTATTTGTTGTTATGATATTATGTATTATAGGCATAATAAATAATGTGTATTATAAGGATATACTATATAATATGTATTATACTAAATGTTTATGCTATATTTATTTGTTATTAGTGTTGATTTTATTCCTCCATGATATTACCATGTCCTCCACTATAGTAATAATACAGTGATATTCTGCAATATTTAATGATATTCATGTGCCTTAGACTCCCACTGAAGTGAATGGTCTTAATCGACGGTTTTACGAGAGCTAAAATAACGCAGTCTAATGTTCTTGAAATGGTTTGCAGTTCAATGATGTTTTGATGTACACGAGTCGAGGGATGACGGCATCCAATCAGTTCAAAGTTCACGGCCAGCTTCCTCTGTATGGCATGACGGTGGGTGTGATAACGAGTGAACAGCAGTGTTCCCTATCACTAATTACACATCCACACACACTGTTGTTCTGCAGCGCCAGCGCGTCTCAGTAACCTCCGTATTGTATGTAAATGTAATTATCCAAAAACACACAGCATTCAGATGTCTTGATGATTTGTTTAATGGAAGAATAATTAACAGACGTCATAAATATCCTCAATGACAAGATGCCTTCATGTTCTTCGGGCACATGTTACTAACCATGATGTGTGTGTGTGGGTGTAGATCCGTGAGAGTGAGGACGAGTGGGGTGTCCCGCATTCATTCACTCTGTTCGGACAACGGCAGTCTGTCGTCGTCGCCGCCAGGTAAAACATCCAGAATGAGTTTACCCTAGCAACCACCTAGCAATACCCTAGCAACCACCCAGAACACCCTAGCAACCGCCGAGCAACACCCTAGCAACCAGAAGAATACCATAGCAACCACCTAGCAACACCATAGCAACCACCCAGAACAGCCTAGCAACACCCTAGCAACCAGCAGAATACCCTAGCAACTACCTAGCAACACCATAGCAACCACCCAGAACACCCTAGCAAAACGCCTAGCAACACCCTAGCAACCAGCAGAATACCCTAGCAACTACCTAGCAACACAATAGCAACCACCCAGAACACATACCGCCTAGCAAGCACTACAGTATGCTGAACGCAGTGACCCGCTGTGTGTGTGACCGTGTGTGTGTCTCGTCCTCAGCTCAGAGTCTGAGATGGACAAGTGGGTGGAGGACATCAAGATGGCCATCGAACTGTCGGACAAATGCAACGGAGCCTCGGCTGAGATCCTGTCCTGCAGCTTCACTGACGGCAGTGAGTCACACACACTCTTCAGTCCGACACACTAATGTTTGCAGAAGAGTTCATGACATGCTTCAGCTGAGCGGTGTGTTTAACTGACTCTTGCTGTGATGTGTTTCTGCATTATGAGTGTGTTCATTGTACACTGTATTAACAGATCAGTTTTTGCACGGGATCATGTTTCACAGGTTTCCAGTCCTTCACGTCAATCTGACAAACACACACACACACACTTTTTCTTCTGTTTATTCAACTAAATCTCTTCTGCTTTTCTTTGTTGGCATTGTTCCTGTCTTCTGGACCTTGATGTCATTGTGATGTGTGTGTGTGTGTGTGTGTGTGTGTGTGTTCACGGTTCTCTCCTGTGAGCAGCTGCATGAACTCACACCTGACTGAAATATATTGAGTTTATATATATCGAATATATTGAGTTTTTGTTCACTCTGTCATTGTGAAACCCTCATGAAAAGGACAGTTCCACATGCTTTATATCCAGTGTTGTAATTGTCAGTAAAATTCATATATTCTTGCATTCTTTAGTTATAATAATAATAATAATTATATCAATAATAAATATTACAAATTATCATTTATATATATATAAAAGTAAATAAATGTATAATGGTAATTTGCAAGGACTACTTTGATAGTACGATACTTCCAAAAGAATAAAAAGTTAAAAAAGCATGTTTTTAAGCATTTTTTTTTTTAATTTGTTATATATTTTTTTAATGTAGTTTATTTATTATTTATGTATATATCATATGTTTTATTGTTTATTTGATTAGATATAGCAATAATTATTATTATTTTTAATACAAAATATAAACAAGCTTACAAAAATGTATAATGGTCTTATAAAAGTAAAACAAAATGTGTAAGCACTACTGTGACAGTACTGTGGTCACACAAAAATGCATGGTTTTATTCTTTTTTTTATATGTATATATTTATGAAATTGAGTTTATTTATTATTTATTTAATTATTAATTTAGTTTATTTATAATGTTTTTTATTTATAATTATTTGATGTTTTATTACACACCATATTATTATTTTACCATGGTTCAAAAAACACTTTTTCTTGTTTTTTTTTTCTTGTGCAATGGCTGTTCTTCCCACATTTCCCAGAATCCCCTGAGGAGTCTAGCGCTGACCAGGAGTCAGAGGATGACCTGAGCGCGTCTCGCACGTCTCTCGAGCGGCAGGCGCCTCACCGCGGGAACACCACGGTTCATGTGTGCTGGCACCGCGGCACCAGCGTGTCCATGGTGGACTTTAGCGTTGCGTTAGAGGTACCGGAGCCAAGCCGTCGCGATCCTGATCCGGTCTCTGTGTCCTGTGCTTTTCTTCCGTCGTGTCTCTGTGTTTGTGTTTAACCTCTCTCTCTCTCTCTCCTGGGAACTTCATCTGAGACTGTTTTCAAGGCGACACTTATAATTGGTCCCTCATGCACCGTTTCCATTTCCACGAATTAAAGGGATAGTTCACTTTGAAAATACATTTTTGGTATGTTTTATCTTACCTCAAGGGCATCCAAGATGTAGTATTTTCAATTTTGATATTTTTAGGTCAAACCGTTCTTGTCTGTCAGTCATATAATGGAGGTCTATGGTCACCACCTCAAAGAGCATGCACAGAGAAGTCAAAAACTATATAAATACTGTTCGTTTTCTCACACAAACTGCTTGTTTCTTGTCTTAGGCCATCAATGTGTACTTACATTTAAGAGTCATTAAATCATGTTTAATTTGGACTTCTCTGTGCATGCTCTTTGAGGTGGTGACCATAGACCTCCATTATATGACTGACAGACAAGAACGGTTTGACCTAAAATTATCAAAATTGAAACTACTGCCGAAACAAAGACACCAACATCTTGGATGCCCTTGAGGTAAGATAAAACATACCAAAATTTATTTCAAAGTGAATTATCCCTTTAATATCTGGAGTTAAGCATTAAACGTAATTGAAGCAGAGAGTTTGATCGGTAGTTGAAAGCATTATCTGATTCATTTGATATTATGCAGAAGATATGAAGAGTTCAGATGCAAAAGCCTCTAAATGCCATTTGAAATTTTCTTATTTAATGATGATTTTTATCAAACTTGTATATTTAAGTTCAGTGATTTCACTTAAATGGCAATGGTAATTACCTATTAATTGTTATTTAAGTGAAATTACTGAACTTAAATATACAAGTTTGATAAAAATCATCATTAAAGAAGAAAATTTCAAATGGCATTTAGAGGCTTTTGCATCTGAACTCTTCATATATATATATATATATTGTGCGTTTGTGTACAAACTTAGCCTATATAATCTTAAAAGCTGATCTCACGGAGTGTTGCCTCTCAAGTCAGTGGATCTTGTTCAAAGGATTTTCACATATTTTCCCTCTAAACTCTTTTTTCAGTGTTTTTGTGTGCCGTGTTCTTCATCAGACGAGCGCTGGTCTTCCTCCTGGTTCAGACTCACTCTCTCTCCGTGTCCCTGTTCAACCCCAGTGTGTGTGTGTGTGTGTGTGTGTCTGACTGTGTGTTTCTCTTCTTCTCTTCTGTGTCTGTCCTCTGCTGTGTTAGACGGCCCTAGTCCAGTCAGTCTGTCAGAGGCTGGCGTTGTGGCCCCGGGGCCCGTGTCTCTCGCTCTGGTGTGTTGGTATCGTGTCCAAAGCCTCTCCTTTAGCCAAACCTGCAGGAGTAGAGAGGTAAAACATGGGCCGTATTTCACTTGAAGAGTTAAAGATGCGACAGGACGAGGGTTCGGATGTTTGGAAGATTAGATTTTTCTTAACAAAGGACGAGTTATTTAATGATCTTATTAGTTCTAGGTCATCTTCAAACCAGTGTTGTTATTGTTAAAAAAAACTATTCAAAATCATTTTTGGTAATCGAAATAAATCTGAAATTAAATAAAATGCAAATATTTAATCAAAAACTGAATCTTAAATGACAATTAGAACGTATAAGCACTTAAATTACTAAAACTTAAATAAACCTAATATAATTAATAGTTATAATAAAAAAAATATAATTATATAAATTATTACGTTTAATGGTACATATTAGTGCCTATAATGTACATATTAGCACATAAAATATACATATTAACTCCCAAAATGTACATATTAGCACCTAAAATTTACATATTAACACCAAAAATGTACATATTAGCACATAAAATATACATATTAACTCCCAAAATGTACATACTAGCACCTAAAATTTACATATTAACACCTAAAGTTTATGTTTTACTTAAATAAACATAATATAATTAAGTTATAATAAAAAAAAATTATAAGTAAATACAAATATTTTAAAAACATGGCAAATGCTTTTTTCAAGATTTTTATTATAATACATTTTGTATAGTAGTATCTTTAAAACATTCTACAAAAACTTTAAATATTTTACTGTATAATGATTTTTATATATATAATGTAAGTGAAAGAATACATGTAACTCGACACCCTCGCCTAATTTAGTATGCGTGGCTCTATGAATATGCAAATGAGCCCCGCCTCCACTCCCTCACGCTCTTATTTTCCCGGAAAAAAAAAATACATTGGCAACTAACTTAAATAAAATAGGTTGAAGTAGCCTACCTAAATGACTAAAACTAAACCAAAAATAAATGAAAACTTTTTTAAAAAGTGAAAACTAAAAATAAATAAATATAAAAAGCCATTTTTAAAGTAATAATACTATATAATATGATTGTAAAAGTCTGTTTTGTCTAATAGTGGATTTGAATTTCCCGCAGTGTCACACAATTTATGATTTCTTGTTTTTTTTTTTTATGATGTTTTACAGTAATATCATAGTCAACACCCTGAGCTGGACATACAGTGTAATGTCCCTCTGAACACTGACTGTACTCGGGGTTGTGATGTGTTTGTTCGCTTCTCTTCAGTGTGTTTCTCTCATGTTGAATGTGTTTGATTCTTCTTCAGCACAAACGTAACGACACACAGACATTCATACAGGACTCCTTGCAATGAGGATAATAAAAATAGTCTAGAATGGTAAAATAAAATTAACTTGACATGGCATCGTGTCAAGAAACGCTGAATAAGACAAAGTTGTCAGTCTGACGTTTGTGCATTGTCCAAAAATGTTAAATAAAACTGAATTGAATCCTGTATGAATGGACACTTTGAATATAATCAAGATTCATCTCTATTCTGAGGAAGAAGTTTCTTTGAAATGATAATGGTAACACTTTGTGCTGTCGGTCTCATACCTTTGTTGTGCCCAGAGTCCAAAATATACAAAATATTATATTCAAGTCAAGTGGGTAAAAATTGCCTTTAGTAAATAAAAACCAAACGACAAATGTAATCTTTGAAATTGTGAATGTATTGTGATTTAAGCCATGCATAATGTTTAAATTAGGGATTTTTACATTATGCATGATTGAAATCGTGATATAAGATATTTAAATCATGCATTACATTAAAATTCCTCATTTTAACATTATGCGTGATTTAAAGGGACAGTTCACCTATTTATTATTATTATTTTTTTACACCCTCACGTTCCAAACCTGTATGAGTTTCTTTTTTCTGCTGAACACAAAAGAAGATATTTTGAAGAATGGAAACTGTTTGATGGAACAAATTAACTATTAAGCCTATTACATCAAAATTGTATCTCTCGTACTGTAAATTATGCATTACATTATAAGAGATTCAAGTAAATCAAATATATTTGATTACGAAACTAAATTTTATATGTACTTTGAAAAACTATTATTATTAAATAAATACATTTAATAATATAAGTCCTTTTAATAAGTTGGCTAATCAGATGAGAACTGAACTCCTTTTCTGCAGAGCTGCTTCAATAGAGGAATTGAACTCATTTCACATGTGATGATCTTTACACAGTTATTAAACGAAACTGAATCAATACTGAACTGACTTCATCTGAACAATGACACTATTTTCTGTCACAAGCCACTTTATAGCAGAATGAACCCTGTTCACATCATTGAATCACTATTTTCCTGCTATCTCTGTAAAGCTGCTTTGAAACAAATGTGTCACTCTCAGAAAAAGGTACAAAAGCTGTCACTGGGGCTGTACCTTTTGAAAAGATACACTTTTTGTAACTAAAGGGTGCAGATTGTTGCCTTAATGGTACATATTAGTGCTTAAAATGTACATATTAGCACCTAAAATGTACATATTAACTCCCAAAATGTACATATTAGCCCCTAAAATGTACATATTATCACCTAAAAGGTACATATTAGCACCTAAAATGTACATATTAGCACATAAAATGTACATATTAACTCCCAAAATGTACATATTAGCACCTAAAAGGTACATATTAGCACCTAAAATGTACATATTAGCACATAAAATGTACATATTAACTCCCAAAATGTACATACTAGCACCTAAAATTTACATATTAACACCTAAAATGTTAACTCCCAAAATGTACATATGAGCACCTAAAATTTACATATTAGCACCTAAAATGTAGATATTAGCACCTAAAATGTACATAATAACTCCCAAAATGTACATACTAGCACCTAAAATGTACGTATTCTCACCTAAATGTACATATTAACTCCCAAAATGTACATATTACCACCTGAAATGTACATATTACCACCTAAAGTTTACCTTTTGTAAAGGTACAGCCCCAGTGACAGCTTTCGTACCTTTTTTCTGAGAGTGTATTGTATAAAGCGCTATAGAAATAAAGGTGACTTGACTTGTAGATTTTGGACCCTGGTTGAATCGTCTGGACGAAGCGTCTTCTGTTTTCTCATTGGTCTTTATTGTTCAGAATCAGCTGTCTGGGAATCTGCTGAGGAAGTTCAAGAACAGTAACGGTTGGCAGAAGTTATGGGTGGTCTTCACCAACTTCAGCCTGTTCTTCTACAAAACACACCAGGTGAGACGAGCTCTCGTGACCTTTAATGGAGTGTCCGTGGCGTGTTTGACGTTCAGGTGTGTTTGCAGGACGAGTTTCCCCTGGCCAGTCTTCCTCTGCTGGGATACTCCATCACCATCCCCTCAGAGTCCGAGAACATCCATAAAGACTACGTCTTCAAGCTGCATTTCAAATCACACGTCTACTATTTCAGATCCGAGAGCGAGTACACGTTTGAGAGGTGCGTACGACCACGACACTTTAATGAGAACACTTGGTAACACTTTATTTTACAGTGACACACTGTACATTACACGCACTTAATAGTAAACATAATTACATGCAACTAACCCTCAACCAAATCCTAATACCCTATTCATTAATATTACTTATTACTTAACTATATAATTACACTGTAACAATGACACCTTAAAATAAAGTGTAACCGAATACTTCATTGCAAAGACATATTACGAAATAAAAATTTTATTACAAAATTATATTATTTGGGGATGCATGATATATTGGCCGCCATATCGATATTTATTCATTTTTTATGTTATTAATAATAAAGATTGGCTAGTTTTACCACGTTTGTGTTTGTAATCAGGCTCCTAAAAAAAATCAGATTTAGATTTATCAGCCAATATATCAACTTTCAAACATAAAGAAGTATCATTTTCAGATCTGTGCATCCCTCATATTATTTACAGAATAGTGCTACACAAAATAAAATAGATAAGTAAATAATGTAAAATATCTCAAATTAAAAGCAAACAATATTTTATGATTTTTATATCGGTAACATTTTTTTTTTGATAGCATGCTTTCATAATAAAATACTCTATTACAGAAACATGCTACAAAAATTATAAAAAATAAAAACAAAAAATATTAAAGTAGAAAAGTGCCACGAAAAATAAAATATATGAGTAAAACAATACAAAATATGTCAAATTAAAACAAAAAGTGCATGAATCATAAATAATATAATTATAAAAGTAATAATTAGGGCTGTCAAATGATTAATCACATCCAAAATAAAAGTTTGTGTTTACATAATATATGTGGGTGCACTGTGTATAATTATATATATATATATACTGTATATAAACACACACACATGCTTATATACACGATATATAATATATACAAGAAATATTTTCATGTATATTCTGTATATAGATTTATATATAATTTATATTATATATAAATATTTTATATATAAATAATATTTTTTTCTTAAATATACAAGCATGTGTGTGTATTTTATATATATATATACAAAATAATTATACACAGTGCACCCACATATATTATGTAAACACAAACTTTTATTTTGGATGTGATTAATCATTTGACAGCCCTAGTAATCATATTATACAGACAGATTACATTGCATTATTACTGCAGTCCCGAATCATGTTCCTGTCATGTGATCTGTAGGTGGATGGAGGTGATCCGCAGTGCGACGTGCTCGTCCAATCACATCCGCTCCTTCAGCCGCAAAGATCCACATCCCTACTGACCAAAGACACACACACACACACACACACAGGACGCTCTCAATCAGGTTCTCCCAACACACACTAACACATTTCTTATGGCAGCGGGTTTGAGTGGGATTGTTTCGTGTGCTATATCGTCGTTTCACTTTATAGAAAACCTTTGAATGGGTTCAGATGTGAAGTTGTGTGAGGTCGTGAGAATATGGAGGTCAGAAATACCACTATCATCATCGATGGAGAGATCAGCAGGGTCAAGTCAAACACTTCCCGTTTTAAATGTGCAGAAAGACACAGTTTAGTTAGGAAACAGTCCTTGATCGTGAACTCATTTGTGTAAATTGTTCGTAAAATTCATAAGAATGCTTTCAGGAATGTTTTATTTTTTATTGGTGATGTTTTATTGATTTGTACGTGAGCGTTTATGTGCGAGTGCTTTTATAAATGGTTTATTGGGTGCTATATTGTGTACGTGAGAACGGTTTTATTGAATTGAATGAACTGAACTGTTTTACGAACAATTTACACAAACTAAATGCCTGACTGAGAAATTATCAATGACATTTTTAATCTTGGGACACTTTTTCAGCTTTTAATAATGATGTTTATGAAGAATTGACACCGCCTGTCTACATTTCAGTGAAAAACACACACACACACACACACACACACACACAAAAAAACTGGTGAAAGATGATCAGGTCATATTTCACCCCAAAATCCAAAGGAAACAAATTAAGCATTTCGTTTGCATGAAGAAAATAAAGCCTATTTTTAGGACCATTAAGTTCATTTTATATTGTATTTTCGTGACAATTTGCCCGAAATTCGCATTATATATATATATATTTATATATATAGTGCCATTTGAAATTTTCTTCTAGAATGATCATTTTTAATCAAGCTTGTATATTAAAGTTCAGTAATTTCACTTAAATGACAATTAATAGGTAGTCTTCATTACCATTTAAGTGAAATTACTGAACTTAAATATACAAGTTTGATAAAAATGATCATTCTAGAAGAAAATTTCAAATGGCATTTTGAGACTTTTGCATCTGAACTCTTCATATATATATATATATATATATATTAGGGCTGTCAAACGATTAATTGTGATTAATCACATCCAAAATAAAAAGTTGTGTTGACATAATATATGTGGGTGCACTGTGTATAATTATGTTATATATATAAATACACACACATGCATGAATATTTAAGAAAAAATATAATTTATATATAAAATATTACATATAATATAAATTATATATAAATCTATATACAGTACATACATTAAAATATTTCTTAAATATATACAAGCATGTGTATGTATTTATATATATATATATATATATATATATAAAACATAATTATACACCGTGCACCCACATATATTATGTCAACACAAACTTTTATTTTGGAAGCAATTAATCATTTGACAGCCCTATATACTGTATATTGGTAGAATAGCTAGTTTAACTGGGTAAATTTGTTGATGAATTTATACTGATTTTTATTGAAATAAAACTCAATGATTTTCATTAGCATATTACATTAGGAATTTTGGGGAAAACGTGTCATGAAAAATCATATTGCTCCTAAAAATATGCTTGATTTGAGCCAAAATTGTGTTTTTGGGTGACGTGACCCGGGCGTCCCGGACCGGTTTATACACACGCTGGATTTGTAATGTTTGGGTGCATCATCTCTGCTGGCCTGAGACTTTCAACCTTTCTTTTGTAGGACGTTTTTATACAAGTTTTGATACTAACTGTGAACCACTCCACACAATCCCTCGGCGTTCGCCATTATTCAGTCATGGTGCAAGAAAAGAAAAGTCTTTCTCCGAAGGAAGCGGCTGCCTTTTGTCTAAATGCTCCAGTGCCAAAATTCTTCTTTTATCTTTTTTTAAGCATTTTAATTCTTTCTTAATGCATATAAATATATATATATTAAAAAACCCAATATGGATTATGTTGGCAGATATGTATGTTTGACAGTGCGTGAATATGTTCAGAATAAACAAATCCATATATATATATATATGGCATGTGTTGTCATTTAAATGGATTTCTTTTAAAACAACAAAAATGAAAACATTTTGAATTTATTCAATTTATTTTTAAAGTGCAATTTAGAAAACTCATCTACAGCATATGTACAGAATCAGATACACCTGATATCTATTCAATATTGGAGTGCTTTTATATGTAGATTAAGATTCCATGATATATATATTTCTATTTTGTTCTCATTTCTTTTTACAGTTGAATCATCCTTAATAGTGTTGCTGAAAAAACATATACACCACAGGGCTGCTCAACTATCATATTTATAAACCACAGCATCAAATTAATAATGCCATTTGATACCACATTAACACCAAAATAAACACTTGCCACGTGCTAGAAATTAAACATTTACGGTTTTAAGTTTAACACAGATTTAAATGATAAAGTCTACAGAAATCATCACATCTTTTAATACAGCGCATAATATACAGTACCAATAAGTTGATCAAGATTTCAGGATTTTGTTTTCTCCCTCCAAATATGTATGCGGTAATTTCTCATTAATTTGCTAAAATATCTGCAACGTCACCATGTGAAACTCTGTTATGACTGGAAGATTCCCTGAGAAATGTGAATACATTATATGATGACTAAAAACGTACATTTCTTCATTTTCTTTCCTTATTTTTTGCTAAAACAGCTAAATAATCTCGCTGTCATAACAGAACAAAAAAAACAATGCTCACACACGCTCCTTTGTTGTAAAATACTTGAATGGTTAAAGGAGTAGTTCACTTTTCAAAAAACTTTTGCTGATAATTTACTCACCCCCATGTCATCCAAGATGTCCATGTCTTTCTTTCTTCAGTCGAAAATAAATTAAGATTTTTGATGAAAACATTCCAGGATTTTTCAAAATGAACGAATCTTTTTTCGTGTCATTTTTTGGTTCATTCAACGAATTGACTCGGGAAAGGATTCGTTCATTTTGAACAGGAGAGTCACGAACGCGCATCACAGAACAGAGCAAGGCGACCATTTGAGCTTATAAAACTTAAACTTTGTTATTTATATTTTAAATGAGCGATCGTTTCGCTTGATAAGACCCTTATTCATCGTCTGGAATCATTTAAAGCCCTTTGAACAGTTTGTAGTTTGCACTGAAACTGTCTTTTGCACCTTGAACCGTTTGGTTCCCATTGAAGTCCATTATATGGAGAAAAATCCTGGAATGTTTTCATCAAAAACCTTAATTCTTTTCGACTGAAGAAAGAAAGACATGGACGTCTTGGATGACATGGGGGTGAGTAAATAATAAGCAACATTTTTTTTAAAAGTGAACTACTCCTTTATTTAAATTTGCGTGACACTGACAGGTGTGGTAAAACCCTGGTAAATGTTACTCAGGGCGTCTGTTTTCACGACCGACAAAGCGCAGGCCGTGATCACCGTTAGAGTTATAACTCTCATATGTTGTTTTTTCGAGCCACTCGGGTTCATATGTGTCTGTGGTGTACACATAAGCCTCGATGCTACTTCCAGCCTCCGGTTTGTGTTTTCCTCCACCGGGCCCGTCCTGAACCTCCAGCCGGATGAGTGTGCGCTGGTACATCTGTGGACACTTTTCAAACTCGTCCAGGAACTCCAGCATCTTCTGGTCCACGCTGTAGATCTCTCCGTGAACGCGCTGACCCGTCCCGGGGACGTTCAGGAGGAAGGGGATGTTGTATTCGGTTGCGATCACGAGCGGGTATGGGTCAACGGTGCGAGCGTGAGCCACGAACTCGGCCTTATCCTTTATCCTGAAGTAGTTGGGCTGGCCTTCCTTTAGCGTCCCGTACACGAAGACTTTCGCCATGTGCGCCGCGGGAAAGACACTAACAATGATCTGTGGGTGAAAGAGACGCGATTATGATCCAAAATCTGATAAAGACATCTATACATGTATTATCAATGATTTTGGTTGGTTTTTCAGATTGGTTCAGTGATTCGGTATCATCTGAGGGGACAAAGTCTCAGTGATTTTTGGCATGATAACGTTACACACCGCGCTAGTAACGTTACTAGAATCACGATAGCAGTGCAGGGGTGTAGCGAAATCACTTCTTTCAGCGCATGAAGTTACTAATCCCCTCAAATAAATTCTGTTTTTGAAATTTGGTGTATATCTGGTTTAGGCTCAACCTTTTAGGCTTTCATTTAAGACCTGTAGTGTAGTGAATCTGTCTGACAAACACGGAGGTCACGTGACTTTTTTAAATCAATTTCCGCCTAAACTGTTATGCTTTCTTTTATCCCTGTGGCATGAACGAACACCAGGGACACAAAACTAAACAACTTCAATACTCGAGGCACTCTGATGACTCAGAAAATGTATAATATACCCATACTGTTTATTTGTGAGAGTGCCGAAGTTACGACGTCACTCTGTAAAAAACGCGGAAGCGAGTTAGCATTAGCACTAGTTCCCTCGCTAAATCGCCTGAAATAAGGTCTGTGGTGAACAAAGCCTCTAAATATTTTCACGTTTTGATCTATGACATAGAGCACACAGTTATAACCTGCTTGTGGTTTTTTAAACTTTATTGTGCCTGATTGTGTTTTTTTTAAAAATCTTTATATAGGCTTCAAAATGTATAAATTTTGGATTAACTTGTAAATTATCTTGCTAGACAAAACGTGTAAGGGTCACAACCCTTTGTTAAACACAGATCTAATTTTTTGCGATTTTCCAAAAGTCTATGGGGAAAATGCATTGCTTTTCGACCGAGGGAACCCATGCGCCGCTAGCTTCCGAGTTGTCCTACAAAGTGACGTCATCACTTCGGCACTCGTGCAGCCAGCACAGCCAATAGAATGGATGAATACACTGTTAGTCCAGGGCCAAATGGCCTATTTATTATTATTATGTGCAGTTGTAATAAAAAGTAATTGTTTCAATAGTGTTGCCTTGTAAGTGGTTCATGTATTTTGATATTCACCCACTTTCAGTCAGAATGTCAGAAAGTTGCTCATGCAGGGATGTTTGATGGATTTTGAGAGTTTGAGAAGTAACAACACTACCAACTATGCCATCTTCAATCAACTTCCATTGAGTTCCAGGGGTATTAAATGTAAGTACAACATACCTTTTCTCTTGTGCTTATGAATTGGTGGGGAATAGTAGCTAATGTAAGCTTGGTTTTCGACATTTTGCCATGCTACTCAGTGCGGCCGGTTCCTTACATTCTCCAATGTATTAATGTTAACATTTTTCATAACTCCATGTAGGACGTTTTTGCACTGTGGCAGTAACGCAATATTTAGAAAATGTAGGCTACTCTTGATACTCAAGAACTTTTAAAAACAAGTACTTCAGTACTTTTCCTTAAGTAGACCTCTGTAGTACATTTACTTGTACTTGAGTAAAATTTAACAAAGTGTTGCCTATCTGTACTTTTGCTCAAGTAATAAAGCTGTGTACTCTGTCCGCCTCTGGTCTGGTTACATAATTTTCAGGTCAAACATACATGGTTGATCACATTATAAAAGCATACAAAAAGCATGTGGATGTTTAATAATATTATGACGCACAGAAAGTCACAAAAACTTGAAAGGGAAGGAAGTTTTGTCCTATAGGAAAACAAGTTGTCATATCTCCATTTAAAACTGAAGATGATCAGACATTACCGCAGATGATCTGAACAACAATCCTTATCATATGATGATGTAACTCATATAAAATACAATAACACTGACTTCACCACCTTCTGCATCCAAGACACATTTAAACGAGAAAAAAATGTCTTTCTTACCGACAATAAACCGAATCCTTTAATAATAGCTTACAGAACAAACTGTACCGTTCAACCTCTGGAGGAACAGGTTTATCAGCTGAACTGATTCTGAACAACAAACTGATAGCGGTGTATTCGCGACTTCCGCCTCCAAAATGATGAAATCATAGATATAATAGATACATAGACTCCCTATTGGCCGGTGGAGCGTGTCAACGGCGCCGCCATATTGCGTCGGGCAACTTTCTCATAACGTATAGATCGTCACACAAATGAAAACAGGTCTCGAGGAATTGTCTTTCACAAGTAAGACTGCATATTTGTTTCTGGTTGTATTTGGTCATGATATAATTAGTAATAGTAACGTTGAGGAGAAAAACCGCAAATAAACTTTAACTGAAACAAAACGTGCTGTCACGATCTGTGTTTTTAGTTTCATTTTCAAGGAATTTTACGTCACATGTTATCATGTTTCCTATGTCCACTTCCTGGTCTCGCCTCAAAATCTCTTTCCCTCTTACCCCATCCCTTCTCTCTCTCTCATGCTGAGATCACCAGATATTCACCCACAAAACTATATGGTTTAATGTGAATAATTGTCATACAGTATTATATACATATTTGGTATCATTTAAAATGTCTCATTCCCAAAGAAGTAAACCAAAAGGTCATAAAGTTCTTAAGAGTTTAAACTCAGCTCTTCAAAATAAAAAAATCAAATAAATTAGCCCATTCAGAGATTCCATACATTTGTCACTGGACATGTGCAAGGAAATAAAACAGCTAAATAATCTCAATGTCATGACAGGACAGAAACATATATTTTTTAAAACAATGCACAACACAGTTTTGTTGTAAAATGCCTAAATGGTAAACTTAAAAAAAAAAAAAAAAAGTAAATTAAATTAATGTTGCACATAAGGCAGGCCGTGATCACCGTTAGAATTATAACTCTCATATGTTGTTTTTTCAAGCCACTCGCGTTCATATGTGTCTGTGGTGTACACATAAGCCTCGATGCTACTTCCAGCGTCCGGTGTGTGTTTTCCTCCTCCGGGCCCGTCCTCCAGCTCCAGCCGGATGAGTGTGCGCTGGTACATCTGTGGACACTCTTTAAACTCGTCCAGGAACTCCAGCATCTTCTGGTTCACGCGGTAGATCTCTCCGTGAACGCGCTGACCCGTCCCGGGGACGTTCAGGAGGAAGGGGATGTTGTATTCGGTTACGATCACGAGCGGGTATGGGTCAACGGTGCGAGCGTGAGCCACGAACTCGGCCTGACCGTTGGCATGATCCTTCATCAGGAAGTAGTTGGGCTGGCCTTTCTTTAACGTCCCGTACACGAAGACTTTCGCCATGTGCACCGCGGGAAAGACACTAATGATCTAAAAGAGATGACACGTCATTTTGATCCAAAATCTGATAAAGACATCTATAAATGTATTATCAATGATAGTTGCTTTTTCAGATTGGTTCAGTGATCTGTGGAGAAGGTTTTGTGAAAAGATTCTTGGTTCAGTTGACTGGTTACGACCAACTAAGCCATCTTCAATCAACTTCCATTGAGTTCCAGGGTAAATGTAAGTTCAACATAGGCTACTTTTTCTCTTGTGCTTGTGAATTGGTAAATAGCTAATGTAAGCTTGGTATTCAACATATTGCCATGCTAACGGCTATGCAATACTCGTTTCCTTACTCTCAGAACCGAGGTTACGTTACCGAGTACGTTCCCTTTCGAGAACGTGCCCTTCGTATTGCGTACCTATGGCACTTCTGTGTCTCTTTTCCATTACTTTATTATCCAAAAGTTTAGGCTAACCCAATACAAAAGCTCGGTTACATAATTTTCAGGTCAAACATACATGGTTGATCACATAATAAAAGCATGCAAAAAGCATAGATGTTTAATAAGATGATGCACAGAAAGGAACTAAGTTGTCATATCTCCATTTAAAACTAAATATGATTATTAGATGAGAACTGAACAATAACAATCCTTATCATATGATGATGTATTCATATAAAATGCAATAACACTTCATCACCTTCTGCATCCACGACACATTTAAAGGAGAAAAAAAGTCTTTCTTACCGTCAATAAACTGAATCCTTTAATAATAGCTTACAGAACAAACTGTAACTTTCAACCTCTGGAGGAACAGGTTTATCAACTGAACTGAACAAACCAATGGCAGAGAATTCTAGGCTTGTTTGAGATGTGCCTTGCCTCTTCTGAACAAGAGTAGGCGGCTGCAGTGAGAGGAGGAGTGAAGAAAGCGCAGGCAAGCCGGACAGATCTCTCTTCTCGCAGTTGGTCAGAAATAATATGATCAAAGACTGATATCGCGGGATTCACGCTTGTTGCTAATAAACTGAATGTAATTGAAGTTCTATTGCTTTTAAATCAAAATAATGAACAAGTCACCCAAAGTACTTGGTATTTAATTACATTCCAAAAATGTGTTTATCAGTCATTTTTTTTAACAGACATATATTTTTATTTATTGTTTTAATAAAAATGACATCACATAATAAGCCACATCGCACTGTTAGAGAGTTTATTCACCCATAACAAATATGTATAGCCCTAAACATAGGCTAAAACATGATATCAAGCAATATACAATAACCAACCATGACTGTTTACTTCACAGGGTATAAAACAGAGCTTGACATCAACTCTTAAATCAAGTTTTTCTTCAAATAATCAGTGTAAATAAACTTTAAGCGAAACCAAACCTGCTGTCACGATCTGTGTTTTTAGTTTCATTTTCAAGGACTAGTTGGCATTTGCATTCATCATGTTTCCATATGTCCATTAGTCTCCCGGACACTGAACAATGACTCAATTTTTCTATTTAGAGACGCTTTACAGTAGAATGAACCCTGTTTAATTGACTCACTATTTTCCTGTTATCTCTGTAAAGCTGCTTTGAAACAAACTGTATTTTATAAAGCGCTATAGAAATGAAGGTGACTTGACTTGTATGTAGGGACTCTGCCAGGTGAACATTTTTCAAACCATCATTGCCCACCCCCTCCAATTATCATACAGTATTGTATACTTGTCACTGGACATACGGAAGGAAATAAAACAGCTAAATAATCTCACTGTCATGACGGGACAGAAAAAAATATATTTTTTTAAAACAATGCACAACACAGTTTTGTTGTAAAATGCCTAAATGGTAGATTAAAAAAAGTAAATTAAATTAATGTTGCACATAAGGCAGACCGTGATCACCGTTAGAATTATAACTCTCATATGTTGTTTTTTCGAGCCACTCGGGTTCATATGTGTCTGTGGTGTACACATAAGCCTCGACGCTACTTCCAGCATCCGGTTTGTGTTCTCCTCCACCGGGCCCGTCCTGAACCTCCAGCCGGATGAGTGTGCGCTGGTACATCTGTGGACACTCTTCAAACTCGTCCAGGAACTCCAGCATCTTTTGGTCCACGCTGTAGATCTCTCCGTGAACGCGCTGACCCGTCCCGGGTTTGTCCAGGACTAGGAGGAAGGGGATGTTGTATTCGGTTGCGATCACGAGCGGGTATGGGTCAACGGTGCGAGCGTGAGCCACAAACTCGGCCTGACCGTTGGCATGATCCTTCATCAGGAAGTGGTTGGGCTGGCCTTTCTTTAGCGTCCCGTACACGAAGACTTTCGCCATGTGCGCCGCAGGAAAGACGCTAACAATGATCTGTGGGTGAAAGAGATCGAAAGAGACGTCATTATGTACCAAAATCTGACAAAGACATCTATAAATGTAGGCTATTATAAATTATTTTAGCTGTTTTTTTGACTGGTTACCCAATGTTCTGTGGAGAAGACAAATAAATTGAACATGAATGTCATATTTTATGGTAGGCTATTTCTAGTTAAAGGGGACCTATTATGTAGCCTGATAATACCAAACTCTCACTTCGTGTTGCTTTATAGACAGAGTCTGGAATGGCATAATTTCGCTTGTCTAAAGTATAAAATCATTGGTTACCAGTAAAAGGCCAATCACATAACAATCACCTCCATTCAAAATGTTTCCCAAACACTCTTCGTGTTCAGGCTTCAGTTTTCCGAAAGTGCATTTTTCACTAATTTGCATCTAGTTAATCACCTAGTCACCTTCATTGGTATGTAATTTAGTATAAGTATAAGTAGGCCTATATAATTATATTAGAAGTATTTTCAAGAACTTTACATTATATATCAAATGTTTTAGAGGACATAAAAAACGGTGTTGCCTCAAGGCAAAATTGTACCACAATGGAATCACATAAGGCCATATACCAAGGATTTAGGTTATGCAATATATTATATTTGTAAGGAAACGTGTTAGAATTATCTACATAGATGCATTTTAGCATGATTTTGTAATTAGTAACTCTCATAATATATCTGCACATTTTATATATCACCTAAAATTATAAAACACGACTGCCAGTTGATGATGGTGAGGATGAGGAAGGTGAGGTCATAGTAACAGAGAATCCTGCAGGGTGAATATATGGATATGAGTATGATAACTTGATACGCTAATTTGATGATATGATGGCTTGGCATTACTTGTGTTCCACTATGGTCCAATGTTGCATGTGAACATTCAGCTGGATATGAAATGTTACTTTTTTATTAGATATGAAATTAGTAATACATTAAAAACTGGATAAATGTGTTTTTGTTGTTTTGTTCAATTAAAAAAAAAAAATAGATATTTTCAGTAAATATATTTCTTTCTTTCTGCGTGAAAATGTCAAATGTTTCAATTTTTCCGTAGTGGTACAATGTTGACTTGACGCAACAAACTTTTAAAAATTAATTAATCTAACTTGTTTCCTTACAAATATAATATTTGTATACCAAACGTCACAAAAACTTGAAAGGAAGTTTTGTCATATAGAACCGAAACCAAGTTGTCATATCTCCATTTAAAACCAGATTAATCTGATCAAAAAGAAGATCAGATATTACCGCAGTTTAGATGAAAACTGAATAATAATCTTTATCATAACGTTATGTCTGATGATACATTCATTACTCGATTTTTCAAAATGTCTCTCATGTAGGCTAAACACTTCACTTTTTTTCTCCATCTAGCCCTAATAAACATCTAAACGAGAAGGAACATGTCTTTCTTACCGACAATAATCCGAATCCTTTCATTACTACAGATCCTACTGTGATTTTGATTAAACTTTAAGTTTGGAGAAGCAGCTCCATAAACTGAACTGACTGCTGCTGATAGCCTGCCTAACTGACTGTATTCGCGACTTCCGCTTTCCAAATGAGGGAATGACGCGTGACATGATTTAGCCAATGACATGGCGATGGGCGGGGTTTGTTTTAAAGATACTTTCGATTTGTATTTCAAACAGTAAACATAATAAACATAGATGCCTCATTGCTGCGATATACCATTTTACAGTAATATTTTTGAAATATTAAAACGCATCACAACTATTTTAAATATATTTTATAAATATATTTTTGTCCTGTTTGTTTGTTTTCTATCTATCTATCTATCTATCTATCTATCTATCTATCTATCTATCTATCTATCTATCTATCTATCTATCTATCTATCTATCTATCTATCTATCTATCTATCTATCTATCTATCTATCTATCTATCTATCTATCTATCTATCTATATCTATCTATCTATCTGTCTATCTTTTAATACACTTCAATTAACACTGAATTACTATTAATAATATGTAATCATTCAATACAAATATTGTGTGTAAGAAAATGAATTTACTAAAACTGCTAGTTATTCATTTAAAATTATAAAATGTTTCACATTTACAATTTTATTTTCAAAGGTTTACTGTACAGACAGGCGACAAGATTTAGAAGTTTATAGTTATCAGATTTGTCAAACTACACACAATAATAAATAACAATGAATATTTAGCACTGTTCGTTTTTAAAATGTCATATTATACTTATATTATTATTATTAATGTTATTTCAACAACGTTGTTGTATAAACTAAAAGTGAGAGCGGCATCATGTGTTCGGTCTGTGTATCACAACTGCTGGATTTCATACATACACACATATATATACATATAAATAAATAAATATATTTATTTATAATAAATACATCTATTCTTCAATATACACATATTTTGTGCAGCCCTATCTAAAAAAATCTACTTGATCAACTTTTGGTTTAGGCTACTTAATTTAATTTTATGAAAACATTTCTCCTTCAAAATGATCTATAAGCTCTAGACCCCCCCCCCCCCCCCAAAAAAAAAAAAAAAAACTGTGATAAAAAAGTGTTTGATAACTGTGTCAGACCGATAATATAACATTTTTGACACACGTGAATATGATTTTTTTTTTTTTTTTTTGCTTTAAGATAAAATGAACCTTGAAATGTGAAGAGTAAAATATTTTTATTTATAAGAGGTCAACAAAGCCCTTCAGAAACCCAGATGAATATTTCTGTCGAATGATTTGTCTGTCATTAATATTGTAGACGCCCGCGGGACATTTACAGGCGCATTGGGGGTTTGCTCATTTTAATAAAAGTCATAGAGCCTGAAAAAGATGGATAGAGCACATTACATGACGAAACGACTGACGGTGCAAAACATCACAGGATTCAATGAGCCGTTTACTGTATATCCACTGATTTATTCCTGTATATACATGCTGCATATGATGCTTGCAATATCATAAACACACTGTTTGAGGTCCAAAAGACTGAGACTGTAGTGCACATCTCGGATTTTCACCAGATTTCCACCCATTTAAACCTGGAATTTACTTTTTTTTTTAACCTATTTAAAAACAATTTAAAACATAAATAAAAATATAGCTATACATTTCAGATTCTGCACTATTTCTAGTTCACATTCAGGACACGTGAGTGATTTCTGAAGGATCATGTGAGACTGAAGACTGGCGTAATGATGCTGAAAATTCAGCTTCGATCACAGGAATAAATTACATTTTAAAATATATTCACATAGAAAGCAGCTATTTTAAATTGTAATAATATTTCACTATTTTTACTGTAACATGAAACAGCATTCGGATATGACATCACTGTAAGTGAGAGACGACACACGTTAAAAACTCCTCACATTTAGGCTACATTTCGAAATAGTCATGAAAAACTAAAGTAGGAGCCATTTCAATGTTTCTGTCCTCGTTTGGCCATTAGGTGGCACTAGGGTTATGACACGGTTCATCTACGGGTAGCTGTAATCAAGTACAGGTGTTGCCAGAGGGGAAAGGGCAACTAGTTTTTGACCGCCACCGCACCGAGGCTGTGGTTGAATGCTTGTTATGTGACAGTGTTGGTGAAGATGGAATATTGTTCTGTTATGGAAAAGGAAATCCTTGTGTAAATCCAATAAACATCTCTCACAACAGAGAAGAAAACAGAACTTAAAGTTTTGTTGTATCATCACTGAAGCAAGCCAAAACGACTACGGTAAGCGCGTCAAGTGACGCCGATAGTTGACGCCGTCAACTATCCTACTTTAACCCTCTGCTGTTTAGCGGTTACAACTAAATTATGAATCATACGTTTTTTGGTGCAGAAATTCCTTTGTCCTTGAAAATTTTCATCAAGAAAAAAAAGAAAAAAAAGCAGAAAACATTTCCTGAATTTAAGGTGGTTCTTAAAGATTGGGAATCAGTTGATGATACAAACTTGACAAACTTATTGAAAGGTTATGGGGATTTGGGTTTTTTTTGTATTGAGGAAAAAAATGTTATATCATGTGTGAAGTCTGTACATCTTGGGCAATTGAAACCGAGACTGGACACTAAATGGAGGACTGTGCATGCTTTCTATTTCTGATGAGGTATATCCATCTTGGAGATTACTGTACAAACCTACTATCTCTAAGAGATGTGGAGGTTATTGCATTGTATTATTGCCTCAAATTCTTATATTTCGAAGCTTAATGAGACTGTTTTACCGACAATGCAAAAAGCATTGTGAGTGTCTTAGACACTGTTCATTGTTTGAATTGTTGGGTGAAATCATTGTAAAATTGGGTTTTTCGTTACCAATAGTCTATTTATATTGGGTTGCCGATACAGGAAGTCTTGGCAACAACAGTGTACACTTGACATTCTTTTAATAGGACAAGCTAAACTAGCAATTTTTAAGACGCATCAGTGTAAAAATGCTAGGATGTAAGCATGGTGTCTCTTTTTAAGTCTTTGGTGAAGTGTGTGTATTTATATGTACAAAATAATTATATACAGCACACACAAATATATTATGTAAACACAGACTTTTATTTTGGATGCGATTAATCGCAATTAATTTTTGCACATCCCTAGTTTTTAATTGGTGATATTTTTTGTTTTGTTTATTGGGTATTTTTGTTTTGTTAGTTTTTCTTGTAAATTAAAGTGTGTTTAAAAGTAAAAAAAAAAAAAAAAAAGTCTCTCTCTCTCTCTGAGGTAAATTGTTTGAGTTTGTGGTTTGTTGTGTACTGGGAATGTGGCAGTTTTGTGAGGATGGTGGAGAAGCAATATGAGCAGATGTGGAGCTTCATTGATAATAACCAGAACAGACAGATGCATTATTGTCCCCAGAGCGAGAATCATGTCCCTCGATCACATTCTGTGTCCTGACATCAGACACAACACTCATTTAACTAACTAACCATATAATCAACTACGACTGTTCACTTCACACACAGCGCCTGACTTCAACTCTCTTACAGCAAGTTTCTCGGCAAATAAACAATGAAAAGATGAACAATGATTCTGAAGAGAAAACACAGAAGTAGCGTTGCGGTATCACTTTTTATTCTGTGTTTAGACGAGCGTTTTGGGTGGGAAATGCGTGCGCATATGGTGACGCAAAAGTGTGTGAGATTCAATGTAGTATGCACTCCAGGCGGCTAGGTGGCGATGTGATGCACGGCCACACATGGTACTACTTATTTATGGTACTACATTTTTTGTTTACACCGCAAGTGCCAAAACCTTAAAAAAAAAAAAAATAAATTGTCAAATGACCGGAAAGCAAATTCATATAACCAACAATTACTAAAATTAAAATCTAAAAAATGAATATTATGATACGAACAGTGTGGGGTAAATTGCTGAGCAATACAAGATTAGACATTAAAATACTCTTTTAATTCTGTCAAATTTATAATATAAAATTGCATACATGATAATGAAACTGACCAGTATTAAAAGAGATTTGTTCTACAGTCTATACAGTATTAACAGTAATTAAATTACATAAAAATGAATATTAATCCCTTTACTTTTTCATGGGAAATCAGGAATTAATTACTTCTAATGACCAGCACGGGTTACTAAATTAAACTAAAACAACACTGTCAAACTACATATTATAGCAGTTTATTTTCTATTAGTTTTAAGTAGCCTAAGTAGAATTTGTGTGAAATTGCTCCATGAAAATGTCTCATCTCCGATAATGAAGCATGAAGAAAATAAAACCAGATTATTTTTGTTTTGATCCTATATGCTTGATGATTATAAAAGTTCATGATCCTCGCATGCCACACTGAGGAGAAAAGCAAAACGGAGTAATATTATAATAATAAAGCCAGATCATATTGTACCATCTGCTGATGCGTCATTCAGAGGTGAGATGGTGATGTTAAACTCATTATTACAAACACAGCCAGATGTTTGAGAGTCAAACCAACAAGGACACGGCCATAGCGTCAGGTACATCGAGCTCAATTATTCTCCACCTCTTCTCTGATAAGCCTTTTAACACTGGATTGTATGTTTATGTTTTAAATTGTTCACATTTATGATAATGGATTTCCATGTTGCATTGTAATGAATGCAAAAAAATTGCAACGTTTGAGTCTCTCATTTTGTAACGTCACGTGTTTGTTTTATTCTGTTTACTAAAAGAGCAAAAGCGTTGTTCTGGTGTTCTCCACCTCCGAACACACCAAAGCTTCAATCAAGCCCTAAAGATGTTTAATGCATGTTGGATTGCACATTATTTCAGTCAATTCTCTGAGGAAAGACAATAATAGATTTAGAGAGCACTCTTTCTCAATCTAGTTTTCCTGCTTGGCTTAAAACGATGGGAAATTAGGACTCATTTACAGGGCGGTTTTGTCTGTAATAGCAATTAGTATTTTTCTGCTAGATTTCAGATCACAAGAGACCAAGAGCTTCGTTTGCCTGCTTTATTGTTCGTGCATATAGAGGAAAAACATTCTGTCAAGAACACTCTGAAGTGTTTGGCATGGTAATGGGTATAACAATGTTAATATATTTGGTCTTGGCAGAATAGATCTGCAAGCTGCTGTTATTCCTGCTGATTATTGCTGTTGCTGCTGTTGTCGTTGTTGCTGTTGCTGCTGCTGATGTTGCTATTGCTGTTGTTGCTGCTGATATTGTTGTCGTTGTTGTTGCTGCTGATGTTGTTGCTGCTGATGTTGTTGTTGCTGCTGATGTTGTTGCTGCTGATGTTGTTGCTGCTGATGTTGTTGTTGTTGCTGATGTTGTTGTCGTTGCTGTTGTTGTTGCTGATGATGTTGTCGTTGTTGCTGCTGATGTTGCTGTTGTTGTTGTTGCTGATGTTGTTGTTGTTGCTGTTGTTGTTGCTGATGATGTTGTCGTTGTTGCTGCTGATGTTGTTGTTGCTGATATTGTCGTCGTCGTTGTTGCTGTTGATGCTGCTGATGTTGTCGTTGTTGCTGCTGATATTGTCGTTGCTGCTGAGGTTGTTGTTGCTGCTGTTGTTGTTGTTGTCGTTGCTACTGAGGTTGTTGTTGCTGCTGTTGTTGTTGTTGTCGTTGCTACTGAGGTTGTTGTTGCTGCTGATATTGTCGTCGTCGTTGTTGCTGCTGATGTTGTTGCTGTTGTTGTTGTTGTTGCTGCTGATGTTGTTGCTGTTGTTGTTGCTGCTGATGTTGCTGTTGTTGTTGCTGTTGTTGTTGCTGTTGTTGTTGCTGTTGTTGCTGCTGATGTTGTTGTTGCTGATGTTGTTGTCGTTGCTGTTGTTGTTGCTGATGTTGTCGTTGTTGCTGCTGATATTGTCGTCGTCGTTGTTGCTGTTGATGATGCTGCTGATGTTGTCGTTGTTGCTGCTGATATTGTTGCTGCTGATATTGTCGTTGTTGCTGCTGATGTTGTTGCTGATATTGTCGTCGTCGTTGTTGCTGTTAATGTTGTTGTTGCTGCTGATGTTGTCGTTGTTGCTGCTGATATTGTCGTTGTTGCTGCTGATATTGTTGTCGTTGTTGTTGCTGCTGATGTTGTTGCTGCTGATGTTGTTGTTGCTGCTGATGTTGTTGCTGCTGATGTTGTTGCTGCTGATGTTGTTGTCGTTGCTGTTGTTGTTGCTGATGATGTTGTCGTTGTTGCTGCTGATGTTGCTGTTGTTGTTGTTGCTGATGTTCGTTGTTGCTGCTGATGTTGTCGTTGTTGTTGCTGATATTGTCGTCGTCGTTGTTGCTGCTGATGTTGTCGTTGTTGCTGCTGATATTGTCGTTGTTGCTGCTGATATTGTCGTTGCTGCTGTTGATGTTGTTGCTGCTGATGTTGTCGTTGTTGCTGCTGATATTGTCGTTGTTGCTGCTGATATTGTTGCTGCTGAGGTTGTTGTCGTTGTTGTTGCTGATGTTGTTGTCTTTGTTGTTGCTGATGTTGTTGCTGATGTTTTTGTTGATGATATTGTCGTTGTTGCTGCTGATATTGTCGTTGTTGTTGCTGATATTGTCGTCGTCGTTGTTGCTGTTGTTGTCGTTGTTGCTGCTGATGTTGTTGCTGCTGAGGTTGTTGTCGTTGTTGTTGCTGATGTTGTTGTTGTTGCTGCTGATGTTGTCGTTGTTGCTGCTGATGTTGTTGCTGCTGAGGTTGTTGTCGTTGTTGTTGTTGTTGCTGCTGATGTTGTCGTTGTTGCTGCTGATGTTGTTGCTGCTGAGGTTGTTGTCGTTGTTGTTGCTGATGTTGTTGCTGATGTTGTTTTTGTTGCTGCTGATATTGTCGTTGTTGCTGCTGATGTTGTCGTTGTTGTTGCTGATATTGTCGTCGTCGTTGTTGCTGCTGATGTTGTCGTTGTTGCTGCTGATGTTGTTGCTGCTGAGGTTGTTGTCGTTGTTGTTGCTGATGTTGTTGCTGATGTTGTTTTTGTTGCTGCTGATATTGTCGTTGTTGCTGCTGATATTGTCGTCGTCGTTGTTGATGTTGTTGTTGTTGCTGCTGATGTTGTCGTTGTTGCTGCTGATATTGTCGTCGTCGTTGTTGATGTTGTTGTTGTTGCTGCTGATGTTGTCGTTGTTGCTGCTGATATTGTCGTTGTTGCTGCTGAGGTTGTTGCTGCTGAGGTTGTTGTCGTTGTTGTTGCTGATGTTGTTTTTGTTGCTGCTGATGTTGTCGTTGTTGCTGCTGATATTGTCGTTGTTGCTGCTGATATTGTTGCTGCTGAGGTTGTTGTCGTTGTTGTTGCTGATGTTGTTGTCTTTGTTGTTGCTGATGTTGTTGCTGATGTTTTTGTTGATGATATTGTCGTTGTTGCTGCTGATATTGTCGTTGTTGTTGCTGATATTGTCGTCGTCGTTGTTACTGTTGTTGTCGTTGTTGCTGCTGATGTTGTTGCTGCTGAGGTTGTTGTCGTTGTTGTTGCTGATGTTGTTGTTGTTGCTGCTGATGTTGTCGTTGTTGCTGCTGATGTTGTTGCTGCTGAGGTTGTTGTCGTTGTTGTTGTTGTTGCTGCTGATGTTGTCGTTGTTGCTGCTGATGTTGTTGCTGCTGAGGTTGTTGTCGTTGTTGTTGCTGATGTTGTTGCTGATGTTGTTTTTGTTGCTGCTGATATTGTCGTTGTTGCTGCTGATGTTGTCGTTGTTGTTGCTGATATTGTCGTCGTCGTTGTTGCTGCTGATGTTGTCGTTGTTGCTGCTGATGTTGTTGCTGCTGAGGTTGTTGTCGTTGTTGTTGCTGATGTTGTTGCTGATGTTGTTTTTGTTGCTGCTGATATTGTCGTTGTTGCTGCTGATATTGTCGTCGTCGTTGTTGATGTTGTTGTTGTTGCTGCTGATGTTGTCGTTGTTGCTGCTGATATTGTCGTCGTCGTTGTTGATGTTGTTGTTGTTGCTGCTGATATTGTCGTTGTTGCTGCTGAGGTTGTTGCTGCTGAGGTTGTTGTCGTTGTTGTTGCTGATGTTGTTTTTGTTGCTGCTGATGTTGTCGTTGTTGCTGCTGATGTTGTTGCTGCTGATGTTGTCGTTGTTGCTGCTGCTGATGTTGTTTTTGTTGCTGCTGATATTGTCGTTGTTTCTGCTGATATTGTCGTTGTTGCTGCTGATATTGTCGTTGTTGCTGATGATGTTGTCGTTGTTGCTGCTGATGTTGTTGCTGCTGATGTTGTTTTTGTTGCTGCTGATATTGTCGTTGTTGCTGCTGATGTTGTCGTTGTTGTTGCTGATGTTTTTGTTGCTGCTGATGTTGTTGCTGCTGATATTGTCGTTGTTGCTGCTGATATTGTCGTTGTTGCTGCTGATGTTGTTGCTGCTGATGTTGTCGTTGTTGCTGCTGCTGATGTTGTTTTTGTTGCTGCTGATATTGTCGTTGTTTCTGCTGATATTGTCGTTGTTGCTGCTGATATTGTCGTTGTTGCTGATGATGTTGTCGTTGTTGCTGCTGATGTTGTTGCTGCTGATGTTGTTTTTGTTGCTGCTGATATTGTCGTTGTTGCTGCTGATGTTGTCGTTGTTGTTGCTGATGTTTTTGTTGCTGCTGATGTTGTTGCTGCTGATATTGTCGTTGTTGCTGCTGATATTGTCGTTGTTGCTGATGATGTTGTTGTTGTTGCTGCTGATATTGTCGTTGTTGCTGCTGATGTTGTTGCTGCTGATGTTGTTTTTGTTGCTGCTGATATTGTCGTTGCTGCTGATGTTGTTTTTGTTGCTGCTGATGTTGTTGCTGCTGCTGATGTCGTTGTTGCTGCTGCTTCTCTTATTGCTGCTGTTATTGCTGTTGCTGTTGTTGCAGTTGATATTGCGGCTGTTGCTGCTGTTATTGCTGGTTATTGTTGCTGCTTTTCTAATTGCTGCTGTTATTGCGGGTTACTATTGCTGCTGTTATTCTGTTAATTTTGCTGCTGATGATATTGCTGAGTTGGACACAGTCTGCGCCATCTAGAGTTTAATGACAGAACTTCGTATATAGGGCATATGAACACACAAACTTCTGATTTGGAGGCAAATGTTACTGATTGACTCTGTAAAAGAGATTGATCTCTTATGAGAAGTGGCAGGATGCAGAATTTACTGCGATTGGGAATGTGTTTAAGTGTGAGTCTGCCTGGATGCCTTGGTTAATGAGCTTTCTGTAGACTAGTGGTTGTATAAGCTGACAGGACATCAGAACGCTCTGTGACGTTTCCATAGAGACTAGAGTAATGAATGGTGGGGTGTAAATCAATACGCAGTTATGAGGGCAAGCTAATTGATTTTATTAATGAAGTGCGCCACACTCCAGAAGACAAACAGATTGAAAATTATCATCTGCACTTGAGTCGTACAGAGCAGAGAGGATCTGATCTGAGATTTGATGAGGTCTGCGGTCACATCAATACTCTGTCATATGCAAATATTGTGTTTAAGTCCAATCTGGATGTACAGCAAACGCCTTTTAACCTTTATTTAAGAAGGAAAAATCTTGATTATTACATACAATGATGGCCAGGCAAGATATTGTCTTCTTGAAGTATCATCACTGGCCTCAAGCGTAGTCCAACTTATTTATTAAAGGCACACTTTTTTCAGTTTTCAGCACAACCAAAACAATGATCTTCTGTAAAATGCATGCGGTTTTGTTTTTTAACCACTAGAGGGACAAAAGTTACATATTGTACCTTATTTTAATGATAGTTTACTGTACATTTTAGTAATGTGCTTTTTGTGTGGTTTTTATTTTATATTTCGGCTTAAATGCATTATTTCACTTTTAGTTTAAATAATTGTAGTACTTTTTTGCATTTGTTTCAATCTAATGTGTATATTGTATATTTTAATTTTATTTACCAAAAGTGTTTTTTTTTTATATACATTTGAACAACTGCATTAAAAACTGCAGTTGCACAAAATTATCTTTTGAGAAGTGGTATAATAAATAAATAAATAAATGAAATAAATAAATAAATAAAATACAAAAATAAAATAAAAAAATAAAATAAATAAATAAATACAAAAAATTTTATTTAAAAAAATTAATAAGTAAAATTAAATAAATAAATTATATTAAATAAATTAAATAAATGCATGCTTAATTTTGGTAAAATACTCTAAAATGGATCTTGATTAAAGGAATATGAAACGTAATATGCAATGAAAAATGCACATGTGCATTTTCTATTTATGATAACATGCATAATTGGCATGTTTTAAAAAAAAATAAAGTTAAAATTGACGTAAATATACATGAAAGGTTGAATCAAGTGCATTGCATCCAGTATTTCACAGTGTTGTATACCTACTGCACATTCAGTAGGCTATTCATATCCGAGTATTCGAGAAAATACACACACTACTACGCACAGAATATGTGCGATAAACTATTCATGATTAAAAACAGCAAAAAGAAATTAATTGCACTCTAAATCGAAGCAGCAAGACGTTTTCAGTTGCATAATTGTGCATCGTGCCGCAGTGTGTGTGAGCGGTGGAAAACACACATCACTGGCAGTGTAAATGCAATTTGTTTTCTTATGCTTTGAGTTGTTGCTCCGCCTTGTTGTGAATTTCTATGAATATCTAAACAGCACTAACACAAACACTGCATATATTAACTGGATGCCCGTTCAAGCACTAGATGGAGCTAGAAATCCTTGTTAAATAAGTCGGTGTCAGAAAATGACGGAGAACAAAAGGTGGAGCGCCTCTCTCGAAATCTGACCAAATGATTAATTAAAGCCTAAGCCTTCCCTCGGGACTGCACAAACACACACGGCGACGCAATCAGCCTCCGCTATTGTGACGAGGATCCGGGGCTTCTGGAACTGTGCTGATTGCATCATTACCAACAACAGAGACATTTGTACAGTTGCACAAATTGAATTTAGATTGGGCACGAGGGTCGGACGGCAGCAGGGTTGTAGTGAACGGGGTCGGACGGCAGGAGAGGTCGTGATTGATACAGTAAAAGCTGCGGTGATCAATTCCCGTTGAGCAAAGGGTGCTTGATATGAAGGGTCGGCTCTTGATCATTGTGTGCTTTTTTTTTTTATCTAAGGCCACTTTTCAATTCAGCGGAGCTGCTAACACAAGCACTAAAGGACCACATGATGGATTCAAGTCTGTTATAAAACAGATAGGATAGTTAAACTGATCTACTCTCTGATTGGATGAGCCGCAATCAAAGCGGCTGGAAAACAGCTGACACAAACCTGCAGTTCAGCTCTTCAGCGCATCATGTGTGTGTCGGAGAGAGCTGTGTGTGTGTCGAGGAGAGCTGTGTGTGTGTGTGTGTGTGTGTGTCGGGGAGGGCTGCACTGTACACACTGATCAGATGCATCCATTTCACTTGCTGGACGATAAATCATCAAATATTGTTCACCCAAAAAACAAATACTGGTCATATATGCACAAATATATACGTATTTGTTAAATAAATAATATCGTTTTATCATTTCATATCATTTCATAATTGTAATTATAGTCACTGTCTCTGTGTGTGTCTCTACTGTGTGTGTTTGTGTGTGTGTCTGTGTGTTTCTCTGTGTCTCTGTGTGTCTCTCTGTGTGTGTGTGTGTGTGTGTGTGTGTGTCTCCTTGTGTGTCTGTATGTGTCTGAGTGTTTCTCTGTGTGTGTCTGTGTGTGTCTCTTTGTGTGTCTGTGTGTGTCTGTGTGCGTCTTTTTGTGTGTCTGTGTGTGTCTGTGTGTGTCTCTTTGTGTCGCTGTGTGTGTCTGTGTGCATCTCTTTGTGTGTCTGTGTGTGTGTCTCTTTGTGTGTTTGTGTGTTTCTTTGTGTCGCTGTGTGTGTCTCTGTGTTTCTCTGTGTGTGTGTGTGTCTCTGTGTTTCTCTGTGTGTGTCTGTGTGTGTCTCTTTGTGTGTCTGTGTGTGTCTGTGTGCGTCTTTTTGTGTGTCTGTGTGTGTCTGTGTGTGTCTCTTTGTGTCGCTGTGTGTGTCTGTGTGCATCTCTTTGTGTGTCTGTGTGTGTGTCTCTGTGTGTGTCTGAGTGTTTCTTTGTGTCGCTGTGTGTGTCTCTGTGTTTCTCTGTGTGTGTGTGTGTGTCTCTGTGTGTGTCAGACAGGCCATCATGTGACCCACAATCCCCTGCGCTGACCGAGACGACACACCAGGTCTGGATCTGATGTAAACAGAGTTACGCTGCGTCAGCCTTTAAGCGTGATTGTGTGCATGTAATGAGCTCTTCCATTATGTGTGTGTGTGTGTGTGTGTTTCATTCGTGAATCCCATGGGCAGATTGCTTGAATTAATGTCAGCTTTTACGCCCTCTATTTTTACGTTTGCTAATGAGACATGAGACTGGAGAAATGTAATTAGAATATCCAAATCAATTAGACCAGGTTGTTTCTAGTGCATCAAAGCCCAATACAGATTTTCATAATTTTATAACTCGTGTTGTACATAAACGCCAGCCCTCCTCCTGTGATATTTCTAATTCACATTTCCATTAATGAGTGTGCCGCTTAAAATGTTACGACCACCTCTTTTATATTTTACAGCAGCTGTATAATCCTCCAGTGTGTTACAGTAAAGTTCACTATAGTCTCCGTAGAAAATAGATTTTTAATAATAACTCATAGGCCTTTCAAGAAAACCATACTGTGAGCTACAAGGCTGTTGATTGATAGTATTTGCTTCTGTTGAAGCTGTCAGCACACTTAGTTATAAAACAATAGTGTCTAATAGTGCAATTCGTGGTGAAAACTACATTACCCATGATGCTGTTCAGAACATTACACCAATCAGAGAAGGAAAACAAGCAAAACATGTCAAAAGATATAGCTAGCTCCGCCCACTGCAAAGAAGCACCACAAATGACATCATTGAGTCGTCCATCTGATACGCTCTAAAAAACGTGAATATTTGAATATGTTTTAAATAATATTGTTGGTTGTAACTCATGTTTGGGTCAACACAACTATTAAAAAATTAATTTAAGATTTTTAAACCAATGATTGGGTTTGTCCATATTTGACCCAAACATGTTGTTTTTGCTCTGGATAATTGTTCTGGGAATCACAGGATTGAACAGCCTCCTGATGTTACGCTTCGGTGTGTGTTTGACAGCTAACATGACTAGTTTCGCTTCACTGGAAAATTAAATTAAACATTTATCTATTTATTTATCTCTGGCAGATTCGCCTTTCAGTTCATGGTGACAAGTGTTATTTTAGCTACATTATAGTTCTTTAAAACATTTTTTTTTACACAAATTATTAAATTGTAAAGTGATATTGCCCTTTTGTCATTCTAGATCATATTGACTGTATGTATATAATTTAAATATTTTTGTAGAATTATTCCTTATGCTCATATTATTTTACCATTTTTCGTACTATTTACAGATGAAACCCAAAAAATCAGAATATCATGCAAAAGTTAATTTCATTACATGCAAAGTGAGATATTTCAAGATTTATTGTTATAATTATTTTGGCATATAATGGTGGCATAACCACCAAATTTGAGATTTTTGAGCAGATTAGTCCAGTTCACAATCTAAAAAATGTTGTTTTAACCTGATTTTTGGCTCAAATATGGACGAACCCAGCTGTAACATTTTTTTAATTACATTTTTAAACCAACGTTTGGGTTTGTCCATATTTGACCCAAAATTGGGTTAAAACAATCCAGCATTTTTTTTTACAGCACAATCAGTTTTTGTTGCACATCGAGGGATTTATTCAGTAAATGTGTTTCCATTGAAGTTTACGCTCATGTCTTCTTATCAGTGAAAACACATGTATGTAAAGCTTTTATGCACATTTCATTGCACTGGCATTTCCATTCAGCAGTTTTTTTTTATTTCATAATATCCCAAAATGAGCATAAAAATAGGTGGATGGAAACATACCGAATGTCACTTAATTTTATTTCACCATCCAAATCTTTGCAAATATAATGTGAATATTAAACATTTGATCCTAATTATGTCTCTCCACTTATGATAAAGCAAAAAGCCTGAAGGGGAAGGAGTCTAAACACAGCTGAACATGTTATGAATCATGTGACAAGCACTTACATCGACCTTCATATGGATTATGTAATTCAATAAAGATGTTTGGCCAACAGCACAACATCAGAAATCCCCTGACGAAAAGTGAAGGGTGTGGAGGTGACAGACGACAGGTGGACCTGAAAACACTACAGGGACACGCTGTCGGAAAATAATAAACCATAATCTATATTATATACATGTAAAATGGGTTAACAAGTTGCCAAATCAAACTCAAATGTCTTTTTCTTTATTTTTAGTTGCCATGCTAACGATCCGCCTTGACACAAGCTGGTTCACATAATCTAAACATTACATTTCATGCTTTTTATGTAGATATAAAGATATGCTTTGTTCAAAATCGATAGTGATGTTTGTTAAAGGGTGTACATTTATTACACTAAAGGAACCGCAACTTATTATCGAACAAGATTCAACTCAATTTTCAATTGCAGTGTTTTTTCAGAGTTTTAGATGTGTAGTTTTATTATATTTCATAAAAATACATTTCTAATAACTTTGAAGCTATTTATATTTAAAAAAATCATTATGACAATAATCTTTTATATAAAATTGTAATATTATAATGTTACAGTATATATATTATTCTACACTCACCTAAAGTATTATTAGGAACACCTGTTCAGTTTCTCATTAATGCAATTATCTAATCAACCAATCACATTGCAGTTGCTTCAATGCATTTAGGGGTCAAGACAATCTCCTGAACTCCAAACTGAATGTCAGAATGGGAAAGAAAGGGGATTTAAGCAATGGTTGTTGGTGTCTGAGTATTTCACAATCTGCTCAGTTACTGGGATTTTCACGCACAACCATTTCTAGGGTTTACAAAGAATGGAGTGAAAAGGGAAAAACATCCAGTATGGGTCAGTCCTGTGGGCCAAAATGCCTTGTTGATGCTCGAGGTCAGAGGAGAATGGGCCGACTGATTCAAGCTGATAGAAGAGCAACTTTGACTGAAATAACCACTCGTTACAACCGAGGTATGCAGCAAAGCATTTGTGAAGAAGACACAACACACACAACCTTGAGGCGGATGGGCTACAACAGCAGAAGACCCCACCGGGTACCACTCATCTCCACTACAAATAGGAAAAAGAGGCGAAAATTTGCAAGAGCTCACCAAAATTGGACAGTTGAAGACTGGAAAAATGTTGCCTGGTCTGATGAGTCTCGAGACATTCAGATGGTAGAGTCAGAATTTGGCGTAAACAGAATGAGAACATGGATCAATCATGCCTTGTTCCCACTGTGAAGGCTGGTGGTGGTGTAATGGTGTGGGGGATGTTTTCTTGGCACACTTTAGGCCCCTTAGTGCCAATTGGGCATCGTTTAAATGCCTGAGCATTGTTTCTGACCATGTCCATCCCTTTATGGCCACCATGACCCCATCCTCTGATGGCTACTTCCAGCAGGATAATGCACCAAATTGGTTTCTTGAACATGACAATGAGTTGACTGTACCAAAATGGCCGCCACAGTCACCAGATCTCAACCCAATAGAGCATCTTTGGGATGTGGTGGAACAGGAGCTTCATGCCCTGGATGTGCATCCCACAAATCTCCATCAACTGCAAGATGCTATCCTATCAATATGGACCAACATTTTTAAAGAATGCTTTCAGCACCTTGTTGAATCAATGCCACGATCACAGTTTTAGTATGATGTTCCTAATAATCCTTTAGGTGAGTGTTTAGTCTATTAAAAAGAAGTGATAATTGAGAATGACAGAAAAACACATACATGGACAGATTGAATTGAAGTCGATGGCGATGCTATAGGGCAGTTTGGGTCTGTTGTCTTCACACGTCTTGATTCATTGATCACTGCAGATCTTCTTCAGCCTGAAGCTCTTTACTGACCGATAAACCAGACACTTTAGCATTCATGCTCCATTGTACAAATGATTCATACGACCAATGACACTACAAATTTAAATCAGTTGGTGTTGATTTTTAGTAAGACATTTGCTGCTAAAATGCTAGTCTGACACTCTAGAGGTCAAAGGTCAGATGTCAACACTCCAGAGCCAAACAGGAAGTGACTTGACAAGATATTTTGTAAATAAAAGCACACCTAAAGCCTTTAAGTTCACAAAAAAATTGCATGCTAAAACAATAACCAATAGTTTATAAAGTTGCATGCATATTAATGTTTTCCACTGTTATAGCGCAACCTTCAGTTCTAATGAGATTATTGCAGACATTAAAAAGTCCTTAGACCCGCCAACTTGATTTTCTGATGACTAAAGGATGTGAGTTTGTGACTGACTGAATTAATTAATAAATGCACACAGGGGGTAATTATAAATAATTTAATTTTGCATGCATCATCTCTTATTTTTAGTGCCTTGTAATAACCTTCTGCTGTAACCGAACAAGATGATTATGCACACAGGAAATATAGGACACAATATAAATATATATAATGATATACTTTTGTACTTAAAGGGTGCATAATGGTACCTTAAGGGTACATATTAGCACCTAAAATGTACATATTAGTACCTAAAATGTACATACATATTAGCACCTGAAATGTACATATTAACGCTTGAAATTTACATATTAGCAACTAAAATGTACATATTAGCACCTGAAATGTACATATTAGTTCCTAAAATGTACATATTAACACTTAAAATGTACATATTAGCACCTAAAATGGACATATTAGCACCTGAAATGTAATATTAGCACCTAAAATGTACACATTAACACCTAAAATGTACATATTAACACTTGAAATTTACATATTAGTACCTAAAATGTACATATTAACACCTGAAATGTAATATTAGCACATAAAATGTACATATTAGCACCTAAAATGTACATATTAACACCTGAAATGTAATATTAGTACCTAAAATGTACATATTAACACTTAAAATGTACATATAGTCACCTAAAATGTACATATTAACACTTAAAATGTACATATGATCACCTAAAATGTACATATTAACACTTAAAATGTACATATAATCACCTAAAATGTACATATTAGCACCTGAAATGTACATATTAGCACCTGAAATGTAATATTAGTACCTAAAATGTACATATAATCACCTAAAATGTACATACTAACACTTAAAATGTACATATAATCACCTAAAATTTACATATTAACACTTAAAATGTACATATCACCAAAAAAATGTACATCTTAACACTTAAAATGTACATATTAGCACCTAAAATGTACATATTAGCACCTGAAATGTAATATTAGTACCTAAAATGTACATATTAACACTTAAAATGTACATATTAACACTTAAAATGTACATGTTAGCACCTAAAATGTACATATTAGCACCTAAAATGCACATATTGTACATATTATTACCTAAAATGGACAAAAGTGTACCTTTGACAGCTTTCGTATACCTTTTTTCTGAGAGTGTATGTATGCGATGCTGTTATCCTGTGAGTGTGTGTTTGTGCTGATGTAATATGGGCTTTGGCCGTTTGCTGACATATCTACAGCATTACTGTTGGTCTCATCACAAAGCAGCCTTGCTCGGTGAAACATTACCTCTATTTGTGCCGAGACACCTAAAGAAGACTTTGGCGAAGTTGGAGTCATCCTTCCATTCAGACAGTTTTGCTTCCTGCAGTATTTGTGCTGGATGACAACCTAGATAACATATATTAGCAGGGAGAAGAGCTCAGAGCTGTTTCTGTGGAAGGTTATCATCAAACACCATTTGTTGAGATACGCCACTGTACTGATAACAGCGAGTGAGCAATCGCTTCTAGAAGTTTCACAAAAAAGGTCTCAGGACGCCAACATTTTCCCAAATCCTCAAAGAAGAGTGTTGCTGAGAGATTACAACGGAAGATTTGGGATCAAATGTCCACAGTTTGAAAACATTTTCTAGAAATAAAGCCATTTAATTTAAAATAAAAATATACATGCAATTGAATATGTAATTTAATTCTATTGCATTTATTAAAGTGCTGTGATATAGCCAGTTTGTGAGTGTAAAAGGTCTGCAAAATTTTAAAGATCAGTATCTAACTATCAACAGTAATTCCAGTCAACAAATGTAACAAATTTGCATAATTCCCTTGTATGGTATTGATTGGCTGTCTGCAAACAACATCCTCTTTGCCCCGCCCTCAAACACTGAAGCTGGTTCACTCTCAGAAAAAAGGTACAAAAGCTGTCACTGGGACTGTACCTTTTTAAAAAGTAAACTTTTGTCCGTTTCAAGTGCTAATATGTACATTTTTAGTGTTAATAAGTACATTTTAAGTGTTAATATGTATGTTTTAGTTGTCAATATGTACATTTTAGGTGTTAATGTCCATTTCATGAGCTAATATGTAAATTTCAGGAGCTAATATGTACATTTTAGGTGGTAATATATTTTAGGTACTAATATGTGCATTTTAAGTGTTAATAAGTACATTTTAAGTGTTAATATGTCCATTTAGGTCCTAATATGTATATTTTAGGTGGTAATATGTACATTTCAGGAGCTAATATGTCAATTTTAGGTGGTAATATGTACATTTTAAGTGTTAATATGTACATTTTATATGTGCTAATATGTACATTTTAGGTGTTAATATGTCGATTTCATGTGCTAATATGTCCATTTTACGTGGTAATATGTCCATTTTAGGTGCTAATATGTCCATTTCATGTGCTAATATGTCCATTTTAGGTGTTAATATGTAAATTTTAGGTGGTAATATGTATATTTTAGGTACTAATATGTTCATTTTAGGTGCTAATATGTACATTTTAAGTGTTAATATGTACATTTTAGGTGTTAATATGCAAATTTTAGGTACTGATATGCACATTTTAGGTGCTAATATGTCCATTTCACGAGCTAATATGTCCATTTTAGGTGGTAATAAGTCCAATTTAGGTGCTAATATGTACATTTTAGGTGCTAATATGTACCACTAAGGTACCAATATGCAGCCTTTGGGTACAAAAGTGTACCTTTTTGAAAAGGTTCAGCCCCAGTGACAGCTTTTGGACCTGTTTTTTGAGAGTGTTTGTACATGTTGAGAAAACACTGTTTTCTTCTCTGCAAAAGCATATTCTCTTTGTAAACACTCCCAAATGATGAGGATGTGAAGAGTCAGAGGTTATAATACCACAGCGATACAACAACAATATGTTACATGTACTTTCCATAGCAATTACATGCAATAACCCTCAACAAAACCCCTACAGTAGGTACATGTAATATTACTCAGTGCTTAATTGCACTAACAATGACACTTTAAAATAAAGTGTAACCGAACCCTTTGTTGTGTTAATTTTACTGACGATTGACATCCAATTTATTTTGGGCATGTGTCAGTACTGTAAGTGCATTTTAAAATACAAAAATGCTCTTTTTTCTGGAGCTGAGCGTTGGCACTTATTTTCTTTGTTCTGACCACAGTTCATGATTCATTTAACGCTCTCAGTTTGGCTATTTCATCTTTAGCCCGTAGCGGTAATACTCAGTGATGTGATGTCTACACTGAGAGACTTTATAATTTATGCTTCATTGTGCAAATGTTTCATCCAGACAATGAGGGCATATATCAATTGGTATTCATCTTAGGTCTAAGCTGCACAAATGTTGGTCTGATGCTAATATCATCGCTCCGAGATAAATAGGCACTCGAGCGGGCGAGTCACATTCCCCTTCACCGCTCGCTCGCCACCCAAAATATTCAGCTTTCCTGAACAGACATTAAAATCACATCTTATCATTGAGAGAGAGGCCAGAGATCAAAGCGCATGGAAATCATATTGAGACTGAACATTAAGAGCCCAAATAAACCAGGGCCGATGTGAAGGTACGATATGCAATTATTTTCCGCCTCAAAAAGTAATTTTACATCAAATCACCTGATAAAATATGTTTAAAGGAAAAGTTCACCCCAGAATGAAAGCTTCAAAAAGGATGCAAATGAATCATAACAATAGTCTCGAGCGCTATGACTCTTCTGAAGTCATATAGTCAACTATTGAACTAGAGAACCGAATCAGTCGGATTTGTGAACGAATCTTATAGACTGAATCACTGAGTCAGTGAGTTGAACTGCAGAACCTGATCAGTCTGATTCGTTCACAAATCCGACTGATTCGGTTCTCAAGTTCACCCCAGAATGAAATCTTCAAAAAGGATGCAAATGAATCAATCACAGTAGTCTCGAGCGCTATAACTCTTTTGAATATAGTCAACTATTGAACTAGAGAACCGAATCAGTCGGATTTGTGAATGAATCTTTTAGACTGAATCAAGTTGAAGTTGAACTGCAGAATCTGATCAGTCTGATTCGTTCAAAAGAATCATGTGTTCATGAATCAGTGTTCACAACTTCCCATCGTGTAGTTTATACGCAAAAATGAGTTTTCACATGCATATGAGACTCATTTTTTCGCGTGTATTTGATTCGCAGTTCATTTGCGTGTAATACACACGCACCCCACACCACTAATTCTACCCAAACGTATAATACACACACACCCCACCCCACACCTAAACCTACCCTGACCAACCAATGCGTATCATATGCACGTTAAAACTCACTTTAGTGTATAAATTACACAACAATACACATGCGTGCTATAAAGACGCATTTAGCGTGATCGGGTTAACTCTCATGCATCAATATTATAAATAATGACAAATCCAATGTACAGTATATGCTTTTATGACATTTTAATAATACTTCTATTTACTTTTATTATAATTAATAGAGCAGCAATGGGGGATATTAAAATTGCTAAATTATTACTAACATTATATGCATATTATTTTGGCATCAAATCTACTGGCAATCATAATTAAAGCTAATTTTTGATTATAATTTGTTGCAAATAAACATTCCTCCACATTTTCCGCTGTAGAGTGTGCACTGAACTCTGTTCTGGAAGGTTCAGCTCGTTTAAAGACGCCTGACAATAGGTCAAACTATGAAGATGGAGCTTCTTTAAGATTTTATATGACAACTGATGGATGATTTCAGACAGATTCCTGCTCTCAGGATTGAGTCATCATCTTGCCAAGGTCAGGAACCATACAGCCAACACCTCAGGTTGACATATTATGAATAACAAAGCTTTATACTGTATATAGCGTAGAATGCTGTTTTTAATGAAGATATTGGGGCAAAAAAAATGCCCCTTTATGAATTTTTACCTCATATTTTTGTCGTATGACGTAGTTACGAGTTACAGTAGTAACGAGTATCACACGAGTGCTGTTATTGTCCTGAATAGCAGGAGTGCAGATGTTATATTGATTTTATACAACAGTTAAAAAAATATTGTGTGACATTTAGGCACAATATTGTCTGTATTTGCTCAATTTTGCCATCAAAAATATTATGTGAAGAAAATTGTGTTTTGAACGAATCGGATGAATCAATTATTCAGTGACTCATTCAATAAGAGAGATATTTACTTCTACTGTACATTCCTGAAGGAATCAGACGATTGAATGAATTGAATTAACGAATGATTCAATGACTTACTCATTTAGGCAGTTTTAGTTTCTTATTTAGAGCATTATTTAAATAAAGGAGTAGTTCACTTTAAAAAAAAAAAAACTTTTGCTGATAATTTACTCACCCCCATGTCATCCAAGATGTCCACGTCTTTCTTTCTTCAGTTGAAAAGAAATTAAGGTTTTTGATGAAAACATTCCAGGATTTTTCTCCATATAATGGACTTCAATGGGAACCAAACGGTTCAAGGTCCAAAAGACAGTTTCAGTGCAAACTGTTCAAAGGGCTTTAAACGATTCCAGACGATGAATAAGGGTCTTATCAAGCGAAACGATCGCTCATTTAATAAATAAATAACAAAGTTTAAGTTTCAAAAGCACAAATGCTCGCCTTGCTCTGTTCTGTGATGCACATTCGTGACTCTCCTGTTCAAACTCGTTCATTAAAATTAACGAATCTTTCCCAAATCAACTCGTTCATTTCGTTCGTTGAATGAATCAAATGACACAAAAAAAGATTCGTTCATTTTGATGAACGAGTTCGAACAGGAGATTCACAAACGCGCATCACAGAACAGAGCAAGGCGAGCATTTGAGCTTATAAAACTTAAACTTTGTTATTTATTTATAAAATGAGCGATCGTTTCGCTTGATAAGACCCTTATTCATCGTCTGGAATCGTTTAAAGCCCTTTGAACAGTTTGCAGTTTGCACTGAAACTCTCATTTGGACCTTGAACCGTTTGGTTCCCATTGAAGTCCATTATATGGAGAAAAATCCTGGAATGTTTTCATCAAAAACCTTAATTTCTTTTCGACTGAAGAAAGAAAGATATTGACATCTTGGATGACATGGGGGCGAGTAAATTATCTTTTTCTAGTTATCTTTATCTTTATCTAGTTATTATTATTTTGTTTATCATCCAAACATTTTTATCAAAAATGTGTTCAATTTAACTCCGCTATCTAAAGGTTGCACTTCAGTGTATCTAATAATGTGGAATTTAAACAGCAAATGGAAAAACAGAAAGAAAGAGAAAGCATTTTAGGGCTGAGATAACAGGATTTACCTGTGAGTGAAAAGCACCGCTGAAAACGTGCTCGTGATAATTAGTAGCAGACAAGAAAGAATTAGTGCCACATCATTTGAAGTACAACACTGAATCGGAACAGCATGTCACTGAATTCTTCATCAATCATTAGTCTGAGTAATTGCAAACAGCTTTCAGATAACACCGACTAAACCCAAGTCACTTATCAGAGCAAATGTTACTGCACTCAACGGTCATGGCCAGAATTAGGCCCTATTCGCTCTGGATTACAGAAAGCAAAAGACATGAAAGCATACTGCAAATATCATCTGCGTTGTGAGAAATTCAGTGCAAGGAAAGTGCGGTATGACTTTAATCACGCTAAATGATTGAAAGCCTCTAACAGCGATGGTGCCTTTCTGAAGCTCAAGTCAATCAATTAGTAAAGAACAGGGAGAAGAGAAAGTATCGCTCACACACACACACACGAGTTTTGAAGAATCTCTTACTTTGAGAGCTGATAGTTGCAGACTGAAATAGAAACGAGCAGTTGTGGGTAATTAGATGTAATTAGCTTCATTGAGAGCGCCGTCAGTCGACAGCACTGATCTCTGTGCAGTTACACCTGTCGAGAACCTTCATATAGGGACAATCATTGAGTAATTATAGAGGGTTTTTTCTCCTAATTCCCTATCAGGATCACCTAAAGACAAGATATATTTAAAGCAATGTTTACATTCAAATGTAATTGCAAGGCAGATGCTTTGTTTTCAAAGCAATATACAACAGAAGTGCATGTGGAGGTGCAGGGAGACATTTATACTGTGGTTTTGTATAAACATCATATTCATGAATGGTATTTGCATGATACAAGTTACTTTTAAAGGATTAGTTTTACTGATAATTTACTCACCCCCGTGGCATCCAAGATGTCCACGTCGAAAAGAAATTCGCTCCATAATAGTATTTTCTCCATATAATGGACTTCAATGGGGTCCAAATGAGAGTTTCAGTGCAGCTTCAAAGGGCTTTAAATGACACCAGATGACGAATAAGGGTCTTATCTAGCGAAAAGAGTGCTCATTTAAAAAATAAATAACAAAGTTTAACTTAAGTTTAACAAAGTTTATAAGCACAAATGCTCTGTTCTGTGATGCGCGTTCGTGACTCTCCAGTTTGAACTCGTTCATCAAAATGAATGAATCTTTTTTCGAGTCATTTGGTTCATTCAACGAATGATTCGTTTCGCTTGATAAGACCCTTATTCATCGTCTGGAATCGTTTGAACAGTTTGCACTGAAACTCTCATTTAGACCCCCATTGAAGTCCATTATATGGAGAAAAATCCTGGAATGTTTTTATCAAAAACCTTAATTTCTTTTCGACCAAAGAATGACACGGACATCTTGGAATGAAATGGGGGTGAGTAAATTATCAGCAAAAGTTTTTTTTAAAAGTGAACTACTCCTTTAAGATTAATATTTAAGCTAAATGTAATATATTATATTGACAAAATCATAAGAAATCGTACCAAAAGTAATATTTATATTTATATAACAATAACAATATAATATAATGCTAATAATATAATGTTTAATGCTTATATCCTGTAATAAAGATGGTCTTCAGTAGGGTTGGGTATCGTTTGAATTTGAACGATTCTGATTCCGATTCCTTGTTTCGATTCCGGTTCCTAACGATTCTCGATTCCGATTCTTTTAAGATCCAGGGTCAAAAAAGTTTAGCTAACCTTGCTAACCAACGGCCTTTCTGAAGGAAATACTCCTTCTGTCACAAATACTCCTTTTGTCACAAATTTTGCATTTTGCCGAGATTTCGTTATTTTTTAGAAAAGTGAAGCCACACTTTGGACCGCCGACGTAAGCATGTTCGACTCGCGCGGTTATGCCAACACTTCCGGTAGACGCTTCTTCGTTTCTTCTTCCGCTCGGCGAACTGTGAATATCGAAACTAGGAATTGAAATTTTTTAACTTTTGAACGATTCCGGGAAAAACGAAAAGTTAGTCCCGGTTCCAATCGATACTCGATTCTCGATACCCAACCCTAGTCTTCAGGTCCATGCACACCTTTTGATTGTGTTTCATAATGAATAATGAAAGTGAATTTCCCTTGTGAACCAAGTGAACATATTTTGGAAAACTCAATTGTTCTCTGACAGTAATGTTTTGGAATATAAATACTTTCATTTAAAATAGTAATTTGGTTATGATATGAATGCTTTTTTAAAATCAACACTATTAAAGGGAAGCTTAAAGTCCAGGTGAGACGAGCTCAAGATTATAAATAAGGGGAAGGTAATTAAAGAGTATTAGATGCATCTTTATGTGTGAAAACAGCCGTAAACAGCTAATTAAAGGAACTTTACTGAATCTTGTAAAACCTGGTGTCGTTTAGCTGAAGAAATCGGTGCATTTGGATGCGATTTAAAGTCGTGAATTGCATTATTTTGTCCATAAGTGTCATAATGTTTGAGGTGCAGTTATAACTTTAGAATGGTCTGTACATCATAAACATCAAGGCCATTTAAAGGGGCGTGTCTCTTTCAGACTTCACTGCTGTGATTGGGTAACGTCATTGCATGTGAAAACGTTTACACTCTAAAAAATGCTGGGTTGTTTTAACCCAATTTTGGGTAAAATATGGACAAACCCAGCCATTGGGTTACATTTTTAAATTACATTTTTAACCCAATGTGCTGGGTTTGTCCATATTTTACCCAAAATTGGGTTAAAACAACCCAGCATTTTTTAGAGTGTAGATGCTGAGATGAACTAATCATGAAAAGTGTTGATTATATCATTATATATAAATCTACGCCCCTCCATAAAAGGTTGCAGCGACCCCTTTGTCACCATCCCTTCACTGAGACAATATCACTCTAAAAATGCTGGGTTGTTTTAACCCAACTTTGGGTCAAAAATGTAATTAAAAAATGTAACCCAATGGCTGGGTTTGTCCATATTTGACCCAAAGTTGGGTAAAAACAACCCAGCATTTATAGAGTGTACTGTCATGTTGAATTATAAATCATATCTATGCATCAATGTCAGCCTTTCCTCGTCATCGCTTGCATTCATGCACTAGCCATTCATTATTCCCTCTCTTTTACACACACCAATCCAGCAATCTCCTCAAGCCTGCCTTCTGCTGTATGTAATGGTACCCAGGAAGCTCATTGCATTTCATAATCTCCTCTCAAGTCTGTCTGCTAGTTGAGTCATTTATCTGCTCAGTGCCGGTCTGAGCCGTTTATTCCCCGTCGGCAGGCGAGGATAGTAGAGCGACACACCGAGAGAATCAGAAATCTCACCGGGATCAGTCGCACTAACTGAGTCTTAAGCGTTCCTGCTGCAGGTGAGACTCCTAATCTCAGTCGAGTTCACTTTTCCCCAAGGCTGAAAATGCTAAATAACACTGGCTTTATGTGGCTGCGGTCGCCCTACAGGTTGGAAGCGGAATTGTCCATTACCGCTGTCGTAATTTAGCCTAGCGCGTCCTACTGTCGCACACACTCTCGATGTTTATCCAGCGCCGGCTTTGGAGTGAACGATGTCCACAGATTAGTTAGAGTATGTTGCATGATTTCATGTATTGCGACATCAGAAACGAAGAAAAACAAAATAATGACTATTGTAAAGCAAGTCAAATTTGTAGTTTTCTTAAGTCTCATTAGAACTACAGAAACGCGATCTTACATAGGAATCTTACAGGACCACAAAGCGAATCCAGAAGTGCCTTTCACCCTGTTACGACTTAAAGGAGTAGTTCACTTTAAAAAAAACTTTTGCTGATAATTTACTCACCCCCTTGTCATCCAAGATGTCCATGTCTTTCTTTCTTCAGTCGAAAAGATTTTTTTTTTTGATTATAAAAGATTCCAGGATTTTTCTTCATATAATGGACTTCAAAGGGAACCAAACGGTTCAAGGTGCAAAAGACAGTTTCAGTGCAAACTGTTCAAAGGGCTTTAAACGATTCCAGACGATGAATAAGGGTCTTATCAAGCGAAACGATCACTCATTTAAAATATAAATGACAAAATTTAAGTTTTATAAGCACTAATGTTCACCTTGCTCTGTTCGTGACTCTCCTGTTCGGACTCGTTCATCAAAATGACCGAATCTTTTTCCGAGTCAATTTGTTCGTTTCGTTCGTTGAATGAACCAAATGACACGAAAAAAGATTCTCTGATATAAACATGCTGTATTCACATCGCAGACAATCCCTGCTGTTCGCGAATGCAGATCCATTCTTGCGCTTATTTTTTTCTCAGAGCAAAGCCTCGCGCAAACTAGTTTCTGTCTGACATCCATATTCGCGTGTTGTGTTCGTTTTCTTCGCCGGGTATTGGCTCGCGTGCTGTTTTACGTCATTTCCGGTTCGTTTTATCGCGTGATTTTATTGTGACAAAACGTGGTTTGTAGACAAGATCGAATCATTGGGTGACAGAGTTGTTGTCGACTCGTGTAGTGCGTTACCTCCTGTTGCGGATCAATCACGTGGTGTGAACAGCTCAACAACTTCTGATTTCACAGAACGCAAGTCACGAACGTCGCACAGTTCAGCCCCACCTTTTTAAAATCATGTAGTGTGAACAAGGCTTTAGTCGTTCAGTCGATCTGAATCACACCAAAAACTGTTGACTGACTTCTGGATCTATATAGATAAATGATTTAACGAAGATGCATCATAGTTTTATTCTTCAAAGTGTTGTCATCAGTCACCCAAAAAGTTATGAATGTGTCTTTAGTAAATATATAAAGAACACTTGCTGTGCAAACTCTAAATCATCAGTTTTCTCACTTTTCATCACTTTTTAATTAACCGCCGCACAGCCCCCGTGAGCTGTCGCTTTATATTAGATGGTGTTTCCCACTTAATTAACACGGAATTTACACACATTTTAAAGTTTGATCCAAACCAGATTCAGATCCAATTACATTTTGAGTATGAAGATTCAAATTGAAGATTCCAGAAATGGTTCCATCATATATGGAACTCGTAAATGGTTCTATATAGAGCCATTTTTTGGTAAAAGGTTCTATTGGCCAAGTATGGAACCCCAGGGTTCTATATGGAACCCAGAGGAACCCTTTTTTAAGAGTGTATAGAACCTTTTAGGAGTTCCAAATACACACTGATAGAACCTTTTAAGGTTCTATATAGAACCTTTTCTTCTAAGACTGTGTGCAATAGTGCCAGAATACACTTTCACTCATTCTTTCCTTATATGTGAGTGACATGCATGAATATGTGAAATGAGCAAATGCAAGTGAAAGTCTCTTGGGCTCATGCTGACATCATGACTTTAACAAATGACGCATTTATGATATCAACTACATAATGTCTGAACAAACGGCCCTAATAGCATCTCTTACAAAATGACAGTGTGGAGGATTGATCAAAACTGATCTGATTATAAAACCTGATGCGCATGACGTGAAAGATCATTTCTTGCAATGTTTCAACTAGCAACCTTCAATCCCTAAAACACCACCTTGTTCGTTGTCAGGACGTGCAAAAATGCAAGACTGTAAATAAATCAAGCACACCAGATCTGAAGGACATAGCATTTTTACAAAGTGAAATCCCTTCAGATGCATCTTTGGCTTTGAGGATTGGCAAAACACATGATTATTTCAAAAGCACTTGAGTCGTTATTGCAGCTGTGTGTATGCATGCCAAACACAAATCAACAAACACACTTTTAATGGCCCGTTGTCCATCAGGAGAGACCGTCGAAGCGTTCGCTGAAGACTCTCCACTCCGAATAGCTCTGGTAAACCTGAAAGTATTTAAAGAGACAAGATAATGAATCGTTCTTTACCTGGATTTCACAACACTTCAATCACTGTCACACAAGCACAGCGTGAAGGTATTTTATTATAGAAAGATCTCCAGCAGAGAGCCGGCTGTTGTCCTATTCAGCCCGGGCAAATCTCAATTAAATTCATCTGAATTGGTGCCATGAAAGAACGACAATTCAGTCCTCAGTGCTTTATTTAAAGGAGTATGGATTCCTCGAGGTGCTCACGGCTTCAGGGAATTTCTCCACCCAAATGTAATCATCCAGAAGCACATTTAATTCCCCGTACACAAGTGAATTAGGGCCGAGATGCGTACGCGCAAAGAGGAATATGATAATGGAGAAAGCGGAGGAACTGAGGATAATTTTTAATAAGGTGACTGTCTGAATAATTCGTTTAATAAACCGTTATCAGAACGTACCGTTCGACCCCATGAAATTGCAAGACAATTACGGCTGCGGACCTTTTTTTTTTTGGGGTCAATTTCATAAAGTATGCTGGTTCACAAATTAGTACAAAATGAAAAGGGCTTTTTGTCCCCCCAGTTAATCATTTTGACCCTGAAAAAGTTAAATAATCATCCAGCCACTGGTCCAAACCACTCAAACCTCATAATTAAAGAGTAAACTGCATTGATTTTGTTTCTGTCTTTAGCGATTGTTGGCTTTAGTTGTACAGTATGAGCTTTGGTAAAAGTCAAGAGAGATTTTATGCCAGACTATTAAAAATAATTTAATTAAAAGAGTTTGGTCATGATGGGATCAAAGACTGCCTAAAATGAAAAATAAATAAATAAATAAATGTTAAGATGTCTGATTTATTTATTTATTTATTTATTTATTTTTCAGGTGGCAAATCGGTTTTAAGATATCAATGATCAGGGCTGAGTTTGTCATTAGTATTGTAGAGGCATTTAGGAAGTTCATCATTGTTTACTTCGGTGATTCTCGACTGGTTTTGCTTTAGGACCCATATTTACATTTGGCCAAATGCAGAAGAAGCCAAAAAAGCCAAAGTGCATCATTTTGTCCAATGTTAAAATGTTTTTTTCCCCGCTATCCATCTTAAATTGCAGTCAAGATATTCATAACACTATTCCTCCAACAGAAACATCAGCTAAACGTGAACTAATTATGAGCAATCATTTTTGTTTAATAATGTTACGTTAATGTAAAAAACTTTTGATTTTGTTAATCATAATTGCGACATAACATTGAAATGACATTCATTTTGGGATTTTTAAAAAAATTATGAGCAAATTATAAATAAGGTCATAGTTAAGGAATATAATTATGATTTATGATGTCATGTCTAAGTTATGAAATAAAAAGTCGAAATTTTGACTGTCATGTCATAATTTCCATTCAGGATGCCATCATTTCGGTATATATTTATTTTGTTTATAATGATTCATAATAATGTAATAATTTATTTGTTATTTCGTTAACACTTTACAATAAGGTTCATTAATTAGCATTAGTTAACTAAAATGAACTAACTATTTGTTACTGTATTTGTTAATCTTTGATAACTTTAGTTAATAAAAATAGACACTCTTAGAAGAAAAGGTTCTATCAGCGCTACATATTTGGAACCCCTAAAAGGTTCTATACACTCTTAAAAAAGGGTTCCTCTGGGTTCTATATAGAACCCTGGGGTTCCATACTTGGCCAATAGAACCTTTTACCAAAAAAAAAAAAAAATGGTTCTATATAGAACCATTTTGGAGTTCCATATATGAAGCGGGGGATGGAACCATTTCTGGTTCTAAATAGAACCATTTCTTGTAAGAGTGAGCTGTTCGTTGTTTGTTCATGTTAGTTCACACTTCACAGTGCATTAACTAATGTTAACATGATTTTAATAATGTATTAGTGAATGCTGACATTAACATATAACAAAAAATATTAATAAATGCTGTATAAATGCATTATTTCTTCCTAACTAGTTATGAACCTTTGGTAACCCTTTTACTTGAAGGTGTGTTCATAAGACTAACATGACACATTCATTACCATCACATGACATATGTTATGAATATGAAGAAGTTTTATGCAAGTTTCGCTCAGTTATGACATTTTTAATGGAAAAATGACATTGTTTGAGATGTCTTTGACATCATAACCTGTCAGTGTCTTTGTTTTGGGTCGTGACCCACCAGTTAAGACCCTCTGCTCAATAGTATATAACTAATGATGTATAATTAACAACGGTGAGTAAACTGAGACGACACATTGCAGTATATATCTCTCTTAGAGACGCTGTTTTTACCTTTTCCTTCAGATTTTCAAAGAGTTTGTCATTTCTTTAGTTCAAAAGCCCATCTGTGACGGTACAAAATGCCTCGCCAGATAATTAATCCGACAAGCTGTACGAGAACAGACACAGCCGATCAGTCAACATCTACAAATGAACTTACAGGAACTGTTGGTTTTTGAACAATCAAACATGTCTGCGCAAACATATGCGGCGGAACGCTATTAGACAGATCTGAAGGAGCACAAACATACGAGATTTTAACATACGGACAAAAACAATGTGCAATTACGCATCTCAGCTCCGAGTGAAAAGGGTGACAGGAACAGGAGCGCTGATGAAAACGCTCGTCTCGTCACAGGACTTCCCCAACACTCGGCCCTGTGTCTAATGGGAGAAACAGAGAAAACACAAGACGGGAGATCAGGGTTCGGACGGCCGAGACAAATGGCAGAGGTTAGGAGTTACCCGGAGCATCTTTCATTCCTAGAGCTCTCGCTGAAAGGAGAGATGAGAAAGAGAAGAAAATTGAAGGTATTGTAGGGCGCTCGCACTATGTATGCATTAGAGAGGAAAGCAATATGCACTTTTACATTTGATGAATGACTCTGCTGGGATATCTAATCCTCTTCCTCCATCACCTCTCTGGAAAAAAAATAAATAAAAAAAGATTAGCGCGGGCTTATTTTAGAATTCAACTCCCTTAGTCAACATCTATTTTATCCACGCAAACGAGACGGGAATTAAAAGTACATTGGCTGAAATATCACACTATTGGATTTGTAATGAAATGATATTCATTCAGGTTTGGAGGACAGTGAGCTGGTCCAAAGATACAGAGAGTTTTATATTTAATGGCATGAAAAGGCCTCGATTTAATTCCTTTCCTCATAGAAAGCAGTGTAAAAACACGGGGAGCGATGCTGGCGAAGCTATTCTGAACCGCAGCGTCCTCAAAATGAAGTTAATCTCCAGTTAATTTACTCCGGTCTTAGTTGTATGACAAGAAAGTCACAATAAAAATGGCAAGGTGGCACTTTTTATTACACCGCTACTGGAAAGTAATGCTATTTCTATTGGCAATAATGTCATGCTACTGAAAACTGTAGTTAAGTATCGTTGCAACCAATCAACTCCAACCTACATCTCTTAAAGGATTAGTTCACTTTAAAAAAAACACAACTTTTGCTGATAATTTACTCACCCCCATGTCATCCAAGATATCCATGTTTTTCTTTGTTCAGTCGAAAAGAAATGAAGGTTTTTGATTAAAACATTCCAGGATTTTTCTCCATATAATGGACTTCAATGGGAACCAAACGGTTCAAGGTCCAAAAGACAATTTCAGTGCAAACTACAAACCGTTTAAAGGGCTTTAAACGATTCCAGACGATGGATAAGGGTCTTAGCGAGTGAAACGATCACTCATTTAATAAATAAATAACAAAGTTTTATAAACTCAAATAACTTTCTCAACTTGACCTGACCTTTACTTTCATGGCCTGGATGAGTTAGTTAGTAGTGTATTAAACTGGCGGTTATGGTAAGGGGCGGGGCATTTCTTAAACACATACGAAGCGCTCAACCAATCACAACATACTGATCCAGCCGACCAATCAGAGCACAGTGTGGTTTTCAGAAGGAGGGGCTTCATAGAGGCAGGAAGTAAACAGAGCGTTACTGACAGACTGGAGCCGCAACAATAAGGACAATAATGTGTTTTTGAACATTTCAAGCATGAAAATATTCTAGTAGAGGCCAAAAACAACATCTAGACTTTGATGGAGGGTATAATAGGTCCTCTTTGTCTTCAGATGTCTGACAACTTAGTTACTGGGTGAACTGCATGAAAACATGTCAAGGTCTTATCAGAACTGACAAGAGAGAGACAAAAAATACCTTTAAATATTTAAAAAAATATTGAAATGTGCATTAATATGATGCACACAGTATACATGTCCAAATATTCCAAATAAGAATATGCATAATATATCTCAAATTCATGGGGACAAAAACAAACTTAAAAAAAGAATTAAAATCAATGCATACATTTATCTATAAAAGTGTTATCGCTAATTAAAACTATTAAAAATAATTCTGTTAATTGAAATACAGCTGAAAAAAAATTAAAATGTTGCCCAATAATTTTAAGTTAAAGCTGAAACTGAAATACAGCAATATAAAAATTTAAATAAAATGACAAAAGCACATCATAAAAAAATAAAATAAATGAAAAGCTAATTATATATATATATATATATATATATATATATATATATATATATATATATATATACATAAGGCACCATAGAGTTTTAGTCCATTCAATTATTGGTCTTTAGTGCACAGTATAAAGTATAGTGTTTTATGAGGCTACATTATCTATGCTAATGAGCGGTTGCTGGTTAAACCCGCTGTACTCAAGCTACTTACAGTCTAAGCCTGGCATCATGGAGGGGTGAATCCGGAGCCAAGGATGTCTACATTACCCACTGACGTCTGATCCAGCGGCTCAATTCAGGATTACTGGAAAGAGGACAGTGAGGTCATGTGCAATTACTCAAATGAAGCTCTGCAAATGCACTACATTAAAGCCCCCTGGAAAATCCAATTACGTCAAAGCTTGAAGACTGTTAACAATTAAAGTGCCAAAAACTAGATGGGATTTGGGATAAAAAGGTTGCTAGTTTGACTTGGGATAAGTGTTAAAATATGACCATGCTTTTGAACATATTACAGAAAATAAATAAATAATCATGTTTATCTAACAGCTTAATATTATACAATAGATTAGAAAGCAGAATGGATTACTAAAGAGGCTATATTTTTCTTGCTCTACAAGAAAAGGTTTTCAAGCTTGAATGTTCAAAAATACATTATTTCCCTCATATTCTCCATTGTTGCGGCTCCTCTCTTCCCAGTCTGTCAGTAACGCTCTGTTTACTTCCTGTTTCTATGAAGCCCCTCCTCCTGAAAGCACACTGTGCTCTGATTGGTCGGCTGGATCAGTGTGTTGTGATTGGTCGAGCGCTTTGAGTGTGTTTGGGAAATGTCCCGCCCCACCAGTTTAACACACTACTAAGTAACTCAACCAGGCCCCGCCCCTTTATTCTGCATATAAATTATGTAAATGAGGAATATTGTGACGTGTTCGTTCCGTATAAAACTCAAGACTACAATAGAGGCGTTTCAGGAGTTCAGAAACACTGACTCTTTCAGCAACATTATATAGACTACTAAAGGATGTTGAACATGTCAAAAAAGCTTTAAATGTTTAATGGAGTACAAAGAGTTTGATCAAATCCAACCAATCACAACACAGGAGCATGCATATATAAACAGTCTTTTTTGTTGTTGCACACTTAAATTGCAACAAGCTTCTGTCATCTAGTGTATATGCCTTCATTGAACTGTGATCAATATTGGTATAGCATATTGGTACCTTAATGGTACATATTAGCACCTAAAATGCACATATTAGCACCTAAATGTCCATATTAGCACCTAAAATGTACATATTAGCACCTAAATGCACATATTAGCACCTAAAATGTACATAATAGCACAAAAAAAATACATATTAACACCTAAAATGCACATATTAGCACCTAAATGTCCATATTAGCACCTAAATGCACATATTAGCACCTAAACTGCACATATTAGCACCTAAATGTCCATATTAGCACCTAAAATGTACATATTAACACCTACAATTTACATATTAGCGCCTAAAATGCACATATTAGCACCTAAATGTGCATATTAGCACCAAAAATGTACATATTACCACCTAAATGCACATATTAGCACCTAAAATGTACATAATAGCACAAAAAAATTACATATTAACACCTAAAATGCACATATTAGCACCTAATGTCCATATTAACACCTAAAATGTACATATTAGCACCTAAATGCACATATTAGCACCTAAAATGTACATATTAGCACCTAAACTGCACATATTAGCACCTAAATGTCCATATTAGCACCTAAAATGTACATATTAGCACCTAAAATGCACATATTAGCACATAAATGTCCATATTAACACCTAAAATTCACATATTAACACCTAAATGTACATATTAGTACCTAAAATGGACAAAAGTCTACCTTTTGAAAAGGTACAGCCCCAGTGACAGCTTTTGTACCTTTTTTCTGAGAGTGTACAGTGGTGAATTATAACAGTTGCATGTTGACATGTTAATAAAGTAATATCTTACATTTGTCCTGTTTTGACGCAGTCTTGTGTTCCCTGCCGGGCGTAAGTGTGCAGTTTTGTGCAGTTATCAAGGGCTTGAAGTTTACAGCAGGTAATACGTTTCAGAGCAGCGGCTTCTCATGGGCCACATTAGCCAGACTCTGCTGACACAAATCAATACCAAGACTGATGCTTCACAAGTTTCATATTTTCATTTTAAGCAATCATTTATTAATTTGTGTTCATATAAAAGCCATTTTCTGTCCGAGCGTGAAGCTATAGATTGTGCTGGAGGTCAGGGATGTTTTTCAGAAGATGAAACTTCAACCTCAGGCCCGATGCTTGAATCTGAGAGACATTTTTAGTTGGTTTTAGACTTTTTTTGTGTGCACCAGACAAATTTAATTCTGGTCTTGTGCTCGGGTGTTGCTATGCAGTTGCCATGGTGTTCTGAGTGGTTGCTAGGTGTCTGAAGTGGAGAGTATGGAAGCCTATTTCTACCACAAAATAAAAAATATATCATGGTAAAATAATTATGAGATAAAAAGTACAAAATATGAGATACAAACTCTAAATGATGACATTCAGTCATAATTATCAGAAAAAAAGATCATTGTTAGAAAAATATATAATTATGACAAAAAATGTCAAAATTATGAGCTATGATCACTGCATGAGATTAAATTATTAGATAAAATGTTTAAACTGAGATAAGTCAAACCGATGAGGTCAAACATCAATTACTGTATGAGATTAAATTGTGACACAAAGAGAAAACTCAAAATTATGAGATAAATGTCAAAATTGATCATAATTGAGATAATAGTATGAGATAAAATTTTAAATTATGACAGAATATCATAATTACTATATGAGATAAGAGGAAATTATGACATACAAAATCATAAATAATGAGATACGATGTTGAAATTGAGATGCTAAGCCTGTTATAAGATAAAATTCACAATTTTGACTTAAAATGTCAAAATTATGAGGTCATCAATTTATGTATGAGATATACAAAATTATAGCATGAAAATAATCATAATTATTGTATGAGAACTCAAAATTGAGATATCGGGTTATAAAATGTCAAAATTGAGATAAAAAAGACACAACTTTGAGATAAAAAGTTGAAATTATGACATACAAAATCATAATTACTGTATGAGATAATACAAAGTCATAACTATGATATAAAAAGTTACATTTTACTTGTAATAATTACAAATTTTGTCAAAGCCGACTTACGTCATATGTCATGTACACTCTATAAAATGCTGGGTTGTTTTAACCCAATTTTGGGACAAATATGGACAAACCCATCCATTGGGTGGGTTACATTTTTAAAATACATTTTGTAACCCAATGTTTGAATTCCTCCATATTTGACCCAAAATTGGGTTAAAAACAGCATTTTTTAGAGTGTTTAAAATCACTTCCCAGAACTATGAGCAACAGTAATAGCGAAGTTTGCTTAGCAACACCACTCTTAAAATGAAAGTGTTTCTTTAAACTGCAGCGATTACAGTAAAAAAAAAACCTTGATTTAATCACGAGGGCCAAGAAAAGGGAGTCTCGGTGAGCTTTGCCACGGAGGAACTTTCTAAACAATGAAAACGCAGTGTGTGATTGAGGACCGGACGGATAACAAAGGCAAACAAGAACGCCGGCCGCTCGTTCTGCTTTGTGAGATGACAATCAGCGGTGACACACAGCGACTGCGCTCAGCTTCCAGCACAGGACACTTTGTCATATCCACTCAAAATGAAATAAAACAGCATGACGGCGCAGTACAACAGTTTAACCACACAGAGAGACAAAAAGATAGTGGCTGTGAACACATTACGCTGCGTTAGAGACCGCGGCACGACATTTCTATCTACATCAGTTCTTTTCTTTGTTCAAGGAAAATATTTTTTTTCTAAATTGGTAATAATTTTCTGTAGTTATTTTTTAAATGTGCATTTCAAAAGGAACAACCAACACAGAAATATGTGATGTCTTTTTGAGTGTTTTTACTTACTTTTAAGCGCTCTAAAAATGCTGGGTTGTTTGAACCCAAATAAATATGGAAAAACCCAAATGTTGGGTTAAAAATGCAATTAAAAATTACAGTGAAAGTTGAAGTTGGGTTAAAATTTTAAATTGCATATTTAACCCAACATTTGGGTTTGTCCATATTTGACCCAAATTTGGGTTGAAATAACCCAGCATTTTTTAGAGAGTGATATATTAAGCAATTTCATTTTCTTTCTTGGAGGAAGTCAATACGTATGTACACTTTAAAAAATGGTGGGTTGTTTTAACCCAAATTTGGGTCAAATATGGACAAACCCAAATGTTGGGTTAAAATTTTTTAACCCAACTTTAACTTTCACTTTCAACTGTAATTTTTTTTTATTGCATTTTTAACCCAACATTTGGGTTTGTCCATATTTGATCCAAATTTGGGTTGAAACAACCCAGCATTTTTTTAGAGTGTAACATGAACAATTGACAAAGATGCACTGCTCATTGTTATTTAGTAAATGCATTATAATATTATCTAATAGGATCTTATTGTGAAGTGCTACCGTGTTGCATTAATTTAATATTAAGTTTATTTCACATATATCACATATTTAAAAAATGCTGGGTTGTTTCAACCCAACTTTGGGTCAAATATGGACAAACCCAAATGTTGGGTTAAAAATGCAATAAAAAAAATTTACAGTGAAAGTTGAAGATGGGGTTAAAATTTTAAATTACATTTTTAACCCAACATTTGGGTTTGTCCATATTTGACCCAAATTTGGGTTAAAACAACCCAGCATTGTTTAGAGTGTACACTACGTGGTGGTTTAAAAAGGCAATGTCGGTCAGATGGTTTCTTCCAGTCTAAGTGTGCATTTATTGACCCGAATGAGGCTTATTCTGGTCAATAAATGCTTATTACGGTGCAGAGTGCATGAGTTTTGAACCAGTCTGGCAATGCAAGACTCTCCAATATTAGACATTTGTAATGCGACTACACACCGGACGGCATTCAGAGAGAATGTAAAAATAACATGCATTAGCGAGACGTAATCTAAAAGCCTTTGTGGTGTTCCACAGTGAGCCGTGTGTGTGTGAGGTCTCCGTCAGCAGTGGATCTGGACCTCGGCTTCTGAAGAGCACTTCTGTTTGTTTACTCCGAGGACTCAGATTGCTCGTGATGCTTGGTTAGATTTCCATCAGGAGCTCGCTGGAGGTCAGAGCTGAGGCCTGACCTTGGGTTCGCCGAGCAGTCGCTTTATACACACACGGAATTCAGTGTCGGCTGAGGATATCTGATCCTGGATCAGCAATCTTTATAATAGCACATACAGACTAAAACACCATCTCAGATCGTTTGGGATTGTATTTACATCAATGCTGTTTAGTATTGATTATGCAATCTGATAATAAACTCGGTGCTCACGTTCTGACATATATTATGCAGCATCCTTACCCGAGTAAAACTAAAGGTCCCAGGATACCGTATGATACTGCACGCTAAAAAAGCTGGGTTGTTTTAACCCAACTTTGGGTAAAATATGGAAAAACCCAAACGTTGGGTTAAAAATGTAATTAAAAAATTTAACCCAATGGCTGGGTTTGTCTATATTTGACCCAAAGTTGAAAGCATTTTTTAGAGTGTGCATTTATATAAAGCGTTCATAGGCAAATTTGCTTTACACTCTAAAAAATGCTGGGTTGTTTGAACCCAAATTTGGGTCAAATATGGAAAAACCCAAATGTTGGGTTAAAAATCCAATTAAAAAAATTACAGTGAAAGTTGAAGTTGGGTTCAAATTTTAAATTACATTTTTAACCCAACATTTGGGTTTGTCCATATTTGACCCAAATTTGGGTTGAAATAACCCAGCATTTTTTTAGAGTGTATGTTTAGGTCTATGCTTTTATTTCCCCGGTTTATTTTATTTCTGTATTGCTTTTATTTCCAGGCAAACATAAATGTCAGGCAACACGATTCCTGGCTGCATGTCGATATCCATGATCACTGGATCTTTAGTAAGTTGTAAGGAACACTATATTGAGTCCAACATTTAGTTTAAATTGATAAAATTGTTCGTTTTAGTCGGTAATTTTGGCAGTTTCCCCTATTAAATAAAGTTACGCGGCAGGTCTTTTTCCACTCAGTCAGGCTGAGGAGTGTTGATCCGGCGGGAAAGTGACGTCAGTGCATTCCCTCTATACTGGGATCTGGAAGGCACTGGATTAACAAAACCCCCAAAACTTTTGATTTGGTAATTTTCTGAGCTGCTTCTCTTCCTCGCAGCAGATTAATAGTCACTCCAGTCCTCGTTTGGTTATTTGGGATTTGTTTGCTGGTATGAATGGTGGGGGCTGGGATGATTAGTTTTTGATTTTGCTATGGCAAAGACATTGGATCTCGCCCTGGATGAAGAATGAAACTTTATGCTTTGATGATAAAGCTTTCCAATACTCAGAGCAAACGGTTGTCGGGAAAAAGCCATGACTGTTCCTGGCGGAAGACATCAGTGAGGATGTCACCTGACTTCTCGCCCGTGTTTGGCACAAAATCCCTTTGAGGCTGACTAGCGGGGACCCGGCTGACACACGGGTAAGATGAGACAAGACCGTATCCCGAAGAACGAGGATTAACAAGAACGACAGATCTTTTATTACACTGTCCATGACTGATGCTGGTGACAGTCAAAGATTTCTTTATGACTTCTCAGTCCGGGAAAGATTAAAGGCAGGAATTACTCTGTATTAACTCTAAACAAACTCTACCATGATCATTTATAAAATATATATAAAAGTGTAAATATTTTAATAATATTTAATATGAATAATATTTTATGAATTAACAAGTTAATTATCTCAGAATTACAAGATCATTTTTCATGGAAGAAATTTTTTTGCTTTTTTTTAATTAAAAAGTTAATTATCTCAGAATTACGAGAATTTTTCATGGAAAAAAGTTTTTGCTCTGTTTTTCTGAATTAATGAGTTTATTATCTCTGAATTATGAGAATTTTTCATGTAAAAAAGTTTTTGCTTTGTTTTTCTGAATTAACAAGTTAATTATCTCAGAATTACAAGATAATTTTTCATGGAAAAAAGTTTTTGCTCTTTTTTTCTGAATTAACAAGTTAATTATCTCAGAATTACAAGATAATTTTTCATGGAAAAAAGTTTTTGCTCTTTTTTTCTGAATTAATGAGTTTATTATCTCAGAATTACAAGATAATTTTTCATGGAAAAAAGTTTTTGCTCTTTTTTTCTGAATTAATGAGTTTATTATCTCAGAATTACAAGATAATTTTTCATGGAAAAAAGCTTTTGCTCTGTTTTTTCTGAATTAATGAGTTTATCATCTCAGAATTATGAGAATTTTTCATGGAAAAAAGCTTTTGCTTTGTTTTTCTGAATTAACGAGTTTATTATGAAATATGTTAATTAGTTTTCAATGAAAAATTCTCTCGTAATTCTCGTTTTCAATGAAAAATGATCTCGTAATGTTTTAATATCAAAGTTTTAAGGGATCAAATGATTGACTGGGGGGAAAAATATTTTCATGATTTGTAATCACAACATTTTTTCTTTTGTCAAATCAACTTAAATAACTTGCGTAGTTCGGATTGCATAATATTTTGAGTTTCTGATGATAAAATCAATCTCCTTCATTCTATTAACTCATTTTTTTTCATTTAAATGAGCTTAAAATTTTAAGCCAACCAGGTTACTTCATTTTTGTAAGTTAAACCAACAATATTTTTGTACAGTGTATTGTAGGCTTTGCTGAAGTTCAAAACACTTATGAAGGACTTATAAAAGAGACTCCCTTCACTAAAGATCTCATACTATGTTCACTAAATTATACTAACATTTGGCAGCAAAATGTTCTGCTTGGAAAGTGTCTGCAATATGTGTTGGCGATACTGATAATCTGCAAATATTTCTTTGAGGTGTTTCATCTTTACTCTGTGTGGGTCTAAATCCTCATTGTTTACCTCCACAGTTCAATGGACTGGTTTAAATGTGATTTTCCCCCTGATTTTCCCCCTGGCTTACAGTTTTATCTCATGGAGAGGCAAACAGCGAACCTACCGCATCAGATCTACTTTCCGCAAGTCGGTTCGCAAACAGGCCCGGGCTCACAGCAGGGACACAAATCCTCCATAATCCAAATTAGCCCCTCCAAGTCAAATAAAACCGTCTGTCACGCACCGTCTCGCTCGCCGTGTCTTCTCTTTACGGCTGCCGCAGATGGCACTGGGAGGACGGACCTGAAAAGAGCAATATATTACACACAGAAAACAAAATTACTGACTTTGTTTGCTCGATATACATACAGCCACATAAATCTGAATCTATATTGATTTATTTTATCTGCTACTAAATTAGGTTATGGTAGTGTTGACTAAATAATACTTTGTGCAAACATGAGAATTAAGTCTATTCCTTCCTTCTAAGCTTACAAATTTCCTAGCATTCCCATTAATTCTGAAAACCTTTTTTCTATTTTTTTCCCTGAATGTTCTTTAACCATTTAAAACATCGTTTTGTTTGGGATATGTGAATAGAATGGATATAGAATGTTCTGTGAAACAAGTAGTAACAATTAAAGTGTTTTGAGAACATCACTAGACCATTAGGCATTTTACAGAAATATCAATCTAAGTTAATTTAGGATTTTTCACAAATTCGTATTACTGAAGCAAATCTTAACTTGATTAATTTTTGGTATGTTTTATCTTACCTCAAGGACATCCAAGATGTTGGTGTCTTTATTTCCGCAGTAGTTTCAATTTTGATATTTTTAGGTCAAACAGTTCATATAATGGAGGTCTATGGTCACCACCTCAAAGAGCATGCACAGAGAAGTCCAAATTAAACATGATTTAATGACTCGTGAATGCAAGTACACATTGATGGCCTAAGACACGAAACGAGCGGTTTGTGTGAGAAAACTAACAGTATTTATATCGTTTTTACCTCTTGTAACCACAGCCACGTCGGGATCTGAGGGCGCGGGCGCTTCGGTCTGCGCAAGCGCCGTAAGTGATCTCTCACGCGGTTGCGGAAAAAATTAAACGTTGTCTATTGATATATTGAAATCGTCTTCCATTGCGATTTCCTGTATATCTAAATATGTTTAGATCTTCACAGTGAAGGGTAACGCTTCTGAAATCTGTGTAAACAATGAGTGACGTACACACGCGAGAGATCGCTTTCAACGTTTCTATTTAAAAACGATATAAATACCGTTCGTTTTCTCACTCAAACCGCTCGTTTCGTGTCTTAGGCCATCAATGTGTACTTACATTTATGAGTCATTAAATCATGTTTAATTTGGACTTCTCTGTGCATGCTCTTTGTGGTGGTGACCATAGACTTCCATTATATGACTGACCTAAAAATATCAAATTTGAAAGACAAGTGAGCTAAAACATTCCAAAAATTGATTTCAAAGTGAACTATGCCTTTAAAATTGCGAAGTGAAAATACGCTCACATGAGGCGGTTTTTCAGGCAATTCGAAAAAAAAAATATTTCACAAAACTACAATGGACGTATATGACGCGATGTGACAGAATACAAGACAGAGCTCTTTATTAAATTCACAAAAGAAGTCAAGTCAAGTCAAATATAGATACAGATTGCATCAAAGCTGCTTCACAGTATCAATCAAGACGATATAACAGTGTTTTTTTATACATGAAGTTTGGTAGAGGATCAACGGTATGATGGGTCATTTAAGAACTACAGGATGGGTCAAAAGAACTACAGGAATACTGAATTCCAAACCTCAAAGAAATGCCACAATATGAGGGAGAAACACCCAGAAACAGCTCATATGTGCCGCTCTCAAGTATAAGGGTCTTTCCTTGCCATTAATGATTGGATAACACATACAGTACGTCTCCTTCCATTAATGATAATGAGCTGGAATGTACATAAACCTACCAACGTCCGTTGCCATGATTTTTGGCAAGGCAATGAAGTTTAAGTCAAATAACATAACATTAATCGTTTTTTGTTGAGATTTAGAAAAAATCATAATGGAAGAGCGCCTACTGATAAATGTGATGCCATTCTCAGACAGGGATATTGTAATGTGATTTTTACGGCTGGCTTTTAAATAATTTTGAAGTTAGGACACCATAGACAAGACTGAGTTAGGATGCTTCTGTAACCCTTTTCCTATATTAGATAATGCAAATGTTATTCTAGCTGGGTTTTATCAAATGTCAATCAGTGGTTAAATTCAGTGCAAGTGAAACGACACATTGAGGGTTAACGTGGTGTTAATTAGGTTGAACACTATTAATTTACTTCAGTCAAAGTCATTCTATATGCTCTGTGACTGTGATCATTCATTTTTATACAGTTCATCTAGAGCAATCTTAAAGCTTTTAATCGTGAATGCATATGGCCTTCACCAGAGACACACGGTAGAGGAGTGAAATTAATCATAAAGCAGCTTATCTACCAAGAGAAAATCATAAGTCTGAGAAAAGAAAGCATCTCTCATTAGAAGAGGGCGATTTACGCTCTGAAGTTTAATAATTGATGCTGTAGGGGATTGTTCAAATCACTAACACTATAAGCAAAAATAAGTTATACCTGAATTAGCAAACATCAGGAATGATAAATAAAAAGATTCCTCAGTAAACGATCATTTGTAAATGTCAAATAAGCATCGCTTAAGAGCCTCATTACCTTGAAAATGGCAAAAACATCAATTTCACTTGTGCTTCATCCACAATAGCTCATGTGTTGCTCTAAACAGTCTGCAACTAGTGACCCGAGTAAAGAGACGTGATGTCAAGCCCTGATGTTCACACATCTCGTGTCAGCATTTTGAGTTTGTGAATTCACACCGCAAGCCGAGCTTCAGCACGTTCACTTTCACACTGAAATCAGCAGAAAGTTTGGGGAAAATGGTAAATGCTGTTCGGTAAAAGTGACATGAGGTTAAATATCAGAGTTGGGAAATTATCTTTCTTTGCAATAATGAAATTAAGGTTTTAAAAAAAGAAATGTAGAAATTAAGGTTTTTGATGAAAACATTCCAGGATTTTTCTCCATATAATGGACTTCAATGGGAACCAAATGGTTCAAGGTCCAAATGACAGTTTCAGTGCAAACTACAAACTGTTCAAAGGGCTTTAAACGATTCCAGACGATGAATAAGGGTCTTATCAAGCGAAACGATCGCTCATTTAATAAATAAAGAACAAAGTTTAAGTTTTAAATGCTCAAATGCTCACCTTGCTCTGTTCTGTGATGCTCGTTCATGACTCTCCCGTTCGAACTCGTTCATCAAAATGAACAAATCTTTTTCAGAGTCAACTCGTTCATTTCGTTCGTTGAATGAACCAAATGACTCGAACAAAACTCGTTCGTTTTGATGAACGAGTTCGAACAGGAGAGTCATGAACGAGCATCACAGAACAGAGCAAGGCGAGCATTTGAGCTAACTTAAAATTTGTTATTTCTTTATTAAATGAGCGATCGTTTCACTAGATAAGACCCTTATTCATCGTCTGGAATCGTTTAAAGCCCTTTCAACAGTTTGTAGTTTGCACTGAAACTGTCTTTTGGACCTTGAACTGTTTGGTTCCCATTGAAGTCCATTATATGGAGAAAAATCCTGGAATGTTTTCATCAAAAACCTTAATTTCTTTTCGACTGAAGAATGAAAGACATGGACATCTTGGATGACACGGGGTTGAGTAAATTATCAGCAAAAGTTTTTTTTTAAAAAGTGAACTACTTTTGAGCAAAAAGCAAAAGAAGCTCATTGTTTAAGTTGCGATTCCCAAAGAAACTCAATTATAATGTATCCAAACATCTGTATTTTCAATCGCATTGCTGTACTATTGAATTTTCTAACATGGCATTTTGCAATGAGACAGCAAGTTTTGTGGGCCAAACAAACAGCACAAACATCTTTGTGTTGTCAAAAGCACACGTAGACTTACTTTTGCTGTCACTGGGGATCCTCGGCTGCCCTACATTCGGCTTTGTTGACATTTCTGAACATTTCATGTATGGTCCGACTCCTGTTGTGAGCGTCTCTCACATAAATAGTTCAAACCATTCCCCATCCGAGTCAAACCCCTCAGCGTCACATATCTCGAGCAAAGCTATCCGTCTGGACCTTCCCTTGTCACTTTCAATGAAAGTCTCCATCTTCTATGGTCGTAAATGCAGGTTGTGTGCAGCGTCTGCCTCGAGCAACACTTCCCCGGCGTCTGCTGGACCATTCTTGCTGGTTATATAGTCACTTTTGGAAATAAGGGTTGCATACGTCCTGTAGGACAGAGAAAAATCATAAATGAGATTCTTAACGATGTCTTCTAGACAGAAATGAGCTTAAAAGACTTTCCTTTAAGACTCATTCTCAGTCTGCAGTAAAATCAAATAAGATCAAATGGTTTTATCTGATTTTATCATTTACAAATGAGATTTTAAATTGTTTCTCCTTTAACAGCGCAAATTGACACATTTCTGCTTTTTAATTAAATCTGAGCAATAAATCTTTGTTACCTGTCCATCAACAAATTCAAAACAATGTAAATTCTTCTAAACATGGTTTTAGCATTTTATAGCTCTGTACACTCAACCGTTTACTTAATCTGTATCATTATTGCTCATAAGAAACTTGAGACAAAGGTGATCATCATTAAAACAAATGAATCCCAAATCCCAAATGACAAAACAAAGCGTCCATCAAAATAGCACCATATGATAGTTCTTTAATATCTATTGATAATGTGTTTCTCATGAAGCGTACAGCAGAAAATCGGATGGAGCAAGCGGCACAGGAATGATTTTGATGGATGACTTTTAATTTAACAGGAAAGGTCACGAGCCACACAATCCGACATTGAAGAATCAATGCTCATTACATGTATAAGTTAAATTATTAGTTAAATGTCTTGTAAAGTCTCATGTGGGACTTTTTTTCCACATGCATCTCAACCTTAAAGGAGTAGTTCACTTTTCAAAAAACTTTTGCTGATAATTTACTCACCCCCGTGTCATCCAAGATGTCCATGTCTTTCTTTCTTCAGTCGAAAAAGAATTTTTTGATTATAAAACATTCCAGGATTTTTCTCCATATAATGGACTTCAATGGGAACCAAACGGTTCAAGGTCCAGTGCAAACTGTTCAAAGGGCTTTAAACGATTCAAGACGATGAATAAGGGTCTTATCTAGTGAAAAGATCACTCAAGTCGACCAAGTTTTATAAGCTCAAATGCTCGTCTTGCTCTGTTCTGTGAATTAGTATGATTTTTGCTAAATCGTACATATTTTGCGAATTGGCCAATTCGTATAAATTCGTACGTATGACCTACCCCTGACCTAAACATACTCATCACGCGTTCTATTATAGCCAACGAATCGACTCGGACCTCGGATTTGACGTCACGTCCACACTTCAAGCGTTCTATTATGTTTTGCGTGTCCGAGTCGGAGAAAGCTGTTGTCATGGTAGCACTGGCCGAGTACCAGGCACTTACATTTAAAAAATATATTATGACTACACCTTATCAAAACGCAGCCATTTGAACTTTTCATGTTAATCTGCTGTTAGCAACGTCAGTAATTGCACTCACAACAACCGATTCCCATACCCACAGGGGACGCAGTAGTACGAGTGATTATAATCGCCATTTAAAATACCAAAGCGGTTCAAAAACAATGAAAACAATTCATTCTTACAAGTCACAGGGCGCAGCCATCTTGAATTCCGAAACGGAATTCATGCTCAGTGTCCTCACGGTTGTCCGACGTCCCAGAGTAGAAATCCGTTGCTAGGCAACGTCTGTCGTCCGAATCGGATCTCCGAGGCGGATGAATAATAGAACGCACCGTTAGACAAATCGTACGAATTTGAACAAGTGAGGTCGTATGAATTAGCACGAATTAGCCACTTTTTAATCACTCATGCGAATTGGTTGAGAGATAACGATATAAAGCGAATTAAGATATGGCGTTTTAAAGGTTTTCCATTATGCTTTTTTTTCCATATTCAATGTTCTTTAGTGTGAAATGTTGCTGTTTGAGTATGAAAAAGCTCTGCAAAGCTACAATTCTCTATATTAATGTTTCTGAACTCCTGAAACGCCTCTATTGTAGTCTTGAGTTTTATCCGGGAACGAACACGTCACAATATTCCTCATTTAAATATTTAACACGCAGAATAAAGGGGCGGGGCCTGGTTGAGTTAGTTAGTAGTGTGTTAAACTGGTGGTTTTTGTAAGTGCTGGAACACGCTCGAAGCTCTTGACCAATCACAACACACTGATCCAGCCGACCAATCAGAGCACAGTGTGCTTTTCAGAAGAAGACAGGAAGTAAACAGAGCGTTACTGACAGACTGGGAAGAGAGGAGCCGCAAGATACCGCAGGAAAACAACGTCAAGACTTTGAAAGTGAAAATAAGAAATGCATGGCGATGCTTCTGAGTTCAAATTTATGCAAATGTGCTCATATTGCCAGAAGTATAAAGTCACGTACTTGCACTAACTATTGATCCTGTGATTTCCACACCAAACTATTCCTAACGTGGATGATTTACTTTCAAATATCTCGTCCTAAATGCGTTTGCAAGGCATGTATATCCCTGCACATCGTCCTCTTTGAAAAGGTTTGCCAGTCCTCCGGAAGGTTCGAAACATCAACGTGCCTGAGGGATGCAAAAAGCACACAAGCTTCCCAGAAAATAAAAGATTATAGGACAAGACAACACAGTCAAAAAGAAAGAGTTTCTCCACAGGACAGGATTGGATATCTGGGACAGGCTGCCCCAGAACAGGCACAACAAACGTCAAGTTGTGTTTGTTTGAGGCACAAAAACAGCATCAACTAGCTTTGTTGACTATCGCTGGGAATTCTGCCAGCTTTCCGAGACAACCTGATGCTCATCTGGACAGGATAAAAGGAAGAGAGACAGTGGCGGAAAAAGCAAAACTCGCTGGCCCGCGTCGTGCTTTTCCATGACCCACAAACCAACTCCACATCGCCGTACGACTCTTTCAGAGCTTTGTCCGTTCCTCATGCGGAGACCGCGTGAGTCAGGCCACACACTCCTGAAGATAAGCGCTCTCAACCGTCTCGCCGCCTGCCAGGGGAGATTACGCATGCCACAGTTAGCAGCGTGTTTATCACGGTTTCCAGAGAGCTTCAAAACTCAATCATCCCCCTTCGCTCACCTGTCAACCTCCGTCATAATGACTCGGTGCTGGGAAGCACATAAAAGCACGGGAATTGAATGAAGACCCCCTCGGAAGCAGATCCGCGGAGATGCGTCCCACTATCGCAGATATACGACCTGTCGTTCGTATTGTGACGCTGTTCGTATTGTGACTACACCGTTTTCCCATTCAGGGTGGGGAAATCAGTGTGTTGTCACTAGATTGATTCATATTGCATGCAATAATAGACTCCTGACAACAAGCCAACGTGTTCAGGGAGAAATGACATGCTGGGTCAAGCAGGCCCTATTTTCCATCCGCTTGAACGCCGGTATGAATCACTGGATTTGAATGGCACTCTTCCAGCTAGACACTGAAGCGCATGTATGGCTTCTCTGCGACGGCACACGCCGGATGATGCAACCGCAGTCAATGCAGTGATGTCTTCACCACGCTCCGACTGTCCGGTGGGAAGGTTATGCAATCAGCTGGACTCATATTAACAGCTGGAAGACAGAAGACCGAGGAGATTATGAGGGAAAGGAGATGTTTGTGTGCTGCATGACTAACTACTGATGTAACTAACAGGAAACTGAACAATTTTAAATAAGAAGTCTAATAATTGGTTCAATTTGAAATTTTTGTTGAGTTCAATTGGTTTTTAAATAATTTTTTATTCTTACAAATTAATAGGTTTTCTACAACTAAAAAACAAACAGACAGACAGATAGATAGAACGTCGGATAGATGGAGATGGATAGATGGACAGGTGGATAGATGGATGGATGGATGGATGGATGGACGAACGGATGGATGGATGGATGGATGGATAGATAGATAGACAAGTGGATAGATGGATGGATGGATGGATAGATGGACAGATGGATAGATAAATAGATGGATAGATAGATGGACAGATGGATGGATAGATGTATAGATGGATGGACGAACGGATGGATAGATGGATGGATGGATGGATGGATGGATAGATAGATGGACAGATGGATAGATAGATAGACAAGTGGATAGATGGATGGATGGACAGATAGATGGACAGATGGATAGATAAATAGATGGATAGATAGATGACAGATGGATGTATAGATGGACAGATGGATGGATAGATGTATAGATGGATGGATGGATGGATAGATAAATAGATGGATAGATAGATGGACAGATGGATGTATAGATGGACAGATGGATGGATAGAGATAGACAGACAGATGGACGGACGGACAGATGAATGGATGGACAGATAGATGGACCGATAGATGGATAAATAGATGGACAGATGGATAGATAGATGGATGGTAGATGGATGGACAGATGGATAGATCGACATATGGATAGATGGATAGATAGATAGACATATGAATAGATAGATAGATCGATATATGGATGGATAGATAGATAGATAGATAGATAGATAGATAGATAGATAGATAGATAGATAGATAGATAGATAGATAACTTTACTGTTCTATTCATTAGTCAGAGGTAAATAAGATTAACTCAGGCTTCATTGTTCATTATTAGTTTGACCCAGACACAGTTCAGTTCATACAATGTGACTCTTTCTGAGGTAAAGTTAAAGATGCTAATGCTGTTTGACTGCTCATAAAATATGTATGATATTGTGTTATCATATTTTTGTGACGCTTATGCGACAGTGGGTGTGAATACAATGCATACATTTACATGATTTACATTTTCTCAAAGAAAATCTCATTAATTTGAATCTATCAGAATTTTACAAGCCGGTTTGGGATTTTGTTCCTCGGCAAAAAACAATCTGAATAGAGATGAGCGAATAAAATCAATGTGGATCACTTACACCATGGTGACAAAAGATGCCACAGAGCTAAATCTTAATTAGCCGAATTAATGAGGCCAATGCAGAATCCAATCCAATTAAAAGAGAAAAGTCTCTAGAAGCGACTCGTCTCAGAGGAACGATAAACACAGCGGAACAACACCACGCTCCTCAGAGAAAAGAAAACTAACAACGCACGAGGACTTCAGCATCTCTGTCTATATTTCTGATAATGCTTAAACACACAGCCAATTAAAAGGACAAAACACTTGAACCAAATCAGCGAAGGCGAGAGAACATGAGGATGATGATGCCAACTAGCCGAGGCTGATCCTTCAAACGCTCCACATTAACCAGCGATGCCAAGGCACCGTATCTCATCCTCATGAGGGGAATAAACCGCTTAAACTGGCCCACAGTGGTTAAACTGGTCAGCTTAATGGGTTTTGATGGTTTTAGGTACTTCAGTCATTTACTTTTGCAGGGTCAAGTGTGCAACTGGAAAACAACTGTTAAATTTACTTAAAAAAAGAGTTTTCCTCTTAAAAATACAGTAGCAACAATTTAGGTTTTACAGATTTTTAACCGTATATTATTTTACAGCAATAAACCGTATTTCAGTATCTGATATAATCTTAATTTACTGACCTGTTGAAGTATTAATACAGTATCTGTTTGTTCCATTTCAATACACTGTCAGCCAATAATCACAGCAGTAATGAGTCACATGATCAATCAAAGCTCATCATAATCAGCTCTTCCATAAACAAGTTAATACTACTATATAGAAGCTGCACAGTGTCATTCAACATCAAGCACCATCATGGTAATTTGTTGAAATAAAAAAAAATGCAATAAACATTAATTTAACAACATTAAATTTAACACAAAACCCTAATATACATAACTGATTATGAAAAGAAAATAATGCATTAAAAAAAATATATTAAATGTGGGAATGTGTGGGAATGTCAGTTTATATTTTCACTAAATTATACAATGACTTCCAAAAACTGTACATTTAACGCTATTTTACAGTAAAATTACATTAAATGTACTATACAATATATATATATATATATATATACACTGTATATAATCACAGTTATTTACTATATATATATATATATATATATATATATATATATATATATATATATTAATTGTATAGCCTTCAATGACTTTTGTTCATATATTTAAATGACTCATGCGATTACACACTGAAGTTCATAAACTCTGTCCAAAGACTTGCAAGCTCCCTATAGGAGCATTTTAATTCAGCATGGAGTGGTGTTTAGTCAAAATGGAAAAATGCAATAGTCTTATTCAATTTGTGTAAAAAAAATTTACTAAAAAATGTTTTGTTGGACTGATTAAAATAAGTCAAGTAAATGTGATAAAAAAATTGTGCATAATACAGCACCTAGTGTTAATTTGCACAATTTGAAATGGTAAATTTTGTATAGGTTTTAATTAAAAACATACTTAGATTTATAAATGCTGTAAAAGTATTTTTTAAGTTAAAAAGTAAGATAAACGTAAGTTCATGAAACCGACTGCATTAACTAATGTTATTAATGTTACAATTTTTTGGCTTATTGTAACATGCAAAAATAATATAGTGAGAGAATATAAAATAACATATGATATACAATAAGAAAAGTCTCATATTAGTTCTGGTTCAACAATCTCTTGCAATGGAAAGCAGAGCTGCTTGTTTTTAATTATAGATACGTTTCTCTAAAGTTCATAAAGTGAGCTGCATATACTGTATTAGGGAAGTTGCATGTTCAAAAGACAAGCTCAGTGAAAGAAAGAAAAAAGGAAAATTCAAAGCAAGAGCAATAAAAATGATTAAATTCAACCAAAAATGGGCTTATAAAAGTGCTAAAGTTCAATGCAAATCACATGTTAAACTCAAACTAACTGGCAAATGGAAAATGACATTGCTTCTACAGTAACGTACAGTGCAAATATGGATTGTCCAGGAACCGTGTAATAAGACGGTGTTGACGTGCTGTTGTACTGCCAGGAAAAACGTGACAACATACGAAACGGCACAAATCTGTTGTGTCTGATCCTTTCTGTTGTCTTTCACAGGTTTTTGCACTCTTAACGTTGCAATCTGGGGTTAAATAAGACGTGACCATAAATAGAGGATGAAACGTTTAATTCTCACAGACACGGCTGTAAAAGTTCACACTTGGAAGAACTAGCGAATGAAACAGCTGTCTTGTAACACACAACAGCTGTTAAAACATTGTGTCTGCAGATAAAGCACACATTTATGAAGTGAATATCTCACCTTGAATGAGTGGTGAGACTTGATTGATTTATCATGATCAAGACAGATTCAAATAAGCCTATTTTAATTGTTTGTGTATTGTTCAGATGTTTCCACTTCATAGCTCATAGTTGTTTCTCATACTGTATTGGGAGAAATATAAATAAATATGCATGGGAAAATCTACTCTTGGGAGTATATTTTCCCATGCATTTGATGCATGGGATGGGAATGACGTTTGATGATGAATGACATTTGATTGCAGGCGTTTGAAACAGAAACATATGAGATTCCTGGGGTCTTTTTCTCAGATTTCAGAAAACATCTCCATTTTCTCTCCTTGCAGTGTAGAAGACACAACTGAGACATTAAGGCAACCTGTCACTCACACTAGATCCACCAATAGCAAGCCACAACCATTCAATCAATTCCCTACGTACAAAATGAAGCCCCGCCCACATATGTTCTTGTTCCAGAAGTCGTTTCAATCAAAAATATACGTCACAATAGCGAAGAAAAGACTTCAGATTCATGCCAACTTCAACAAAATACTTTTAATATTAGTTTTAATCTTGGTTTACGATACACTCTAAAAAATGCTGGGTTATTTCAACCCAAATTTGGGTCAAATATGGACAAACCCAAATGTTGGGTTAAAAATGCAATTTTTGAAAGTGATAGTTGAAGTTGGGTTAAACTTTTTAATTACATTTTTAACCCAACATTTGGCTTTGTCCATAATTGACCCAAATTTGGGTTGAAACAACCCAGGAAGATTGTCATTTCAAATTTTAACCCAACTTCAACTTTCACTTTCAACTGTAATTTTTTAAATTGCATTTTTAACCCAACATTTGGGTTTGTCCATATTTGACCCAAATTTGGGTTAAAACAACCCAGCATTGTTAAGAACATTGTCATTTCAAATTTTAACCCAATTTCAAATTTCACTTTCAACTGTAAATTTTTTTAATTGCATTTTTAATTATGGTTATGGTTTGTCTATAATTGACCCAAATTTGGGTTAAAACAACCCAGCATTGTTAAGAACATTGTCAGTTCAAATTTTAACCCAACTTCAAATTTCACTTTCAATTGTAAATTTTTAAATTGCATTTTTAACCCAACATTTAGGTTTGTCCATATTTGACCCAAATTTGGGTTGAAACAACCCAGCATTTTTTAGAGTGTACACTCTAAAAATTGCTGGGTTGTTTTAACCCAAGTGTGGGTCAAATATGGACAAACTGAAACATTGGGTTAGAAATGCAATTTAAAAATGTAACCCAATGGCTGGGTTTGTCCATATTTGACCCAAATTTGGGTTAAAACAACCCAGCATTTTTTAGAGTGTAATGACCCTGCAAATGAGTCCAGTGATGAAGAATGAGGGCTTTGAAGTCTGTGTTGACTTTCTATATGTAATATCGGGGAATATTATGTGTGGATCACTTTGACTGCTCAGGTTTGTCCTTGGCTACCTGAAGGCTTCTCAGAACGCGGAGCTAAAATTAACACCACCCATAAAGGCAATGGTCTGTAAACACACAAGCAAACAAAGGTCAGATAAATTGGAGATCAGGACCGGCAGTGTTGCCTAGTGGTGCGTGTGAAGGAGCTCAGGTTATTCTGGGATACGGGAGGCCATATGTTGGACACTGGGAATACTAGAACTCACCAGCCCTCATGTCGCTGTTTGCAATGGAATATTTGGGCCCTATTTTAACGATTTTAACGACTGAAACGCAAGTATCAAGCGCGAAGAGCAAGTAACTTTGTGGGATAAGTAACCAGCGGGATAAATGACTGGGAATGACTGAGATTTCACGTAGTGTAATTGCCGTGTGTTGGATCTAAATCGTACGACCGCACTCGTACAAATTCGCATATGAATTATTGTAAAATATGTATGAAAAAAGTGTGAAATGTCATGAGATCAGACATAAAACAATAGTGGGTTTAACATCAAAATGTATCTGATGTCAAAAAGTATGTTTTTATATTGTAACCTTCTCCACCTTGGTCTGTTTAAGGATAATTCGTGCAATTTTATAGTATTTATTTGAAAGAATTAAAACAGACTCATGTCTATCCTTGTATTATTCAGCTGGTTGAGATTGATATGGGATTTTGAAAGTAATTAGTAATTAAAAGTAATTAAATACTTTTTAGAGAGAGTAATTAGTACTCTCTAGAACTAGTAATTAATTACTTTTTTAGAGTAACTTACCCAACACTGCCGAGAAGAAAATGAATAGTTGAATAAAGTCGTTATTTTTGTTTGTTTGTTTTTTTTTGCGCACAAAAAGTATTCTCGTCGCTTGATAAACTTAAGATTGAGCCACTGTAGTCACTCGGACTTTTTTAACGATGTCTTTAATAACTTTCTGGATCGGCAAGTTTCAATTACCATTGAAGCCTATGGAGGAGTGATCCAGCTCTCAGATTTAATCAGAAATATCTTTATTTGTGTTCAGAAGATGGACAAAAGTCTTACAGGGTTGAACAACATGAGGGAAAGAGTTTACATTAATGTTAAAAAATGTAACCTTTTAGTAAAGTGTTAGAAAAAAGAAAAGAAAAAGAAATAACGATTAAATAATATTCTGGGATAGAGTATTGTTCTGAATTTGAATTTTAAATCTTTATTTCGTACATAAAAAGAAAGTATATAAAATAAAACAATGTTTAAAAAATACTTAGGAAAAATCAAAACAAATGAGCCGCAAAAAATATATATGTATAATTCTTTGCTGTTGACATACTTCTATTATATGCATGTGCGAAAAGGAGTAGGAAGAATTAAATTCCCCTTAAATTCTTACAGTCTTACATTTACAATTTTATATTATTATTATCATGTTGTTCAATATATCCATACACCTATACAGATATATACAAGCAGCAAAACATAAGTAATAATACTAATAATAATACTAATAAAAAAAATAAAAAGTACAACTAAAAATGACAGAGCAAACAAACAAAGAAAAACAACATAAACATAAACAACATAAACCCTATTTCTGTTAAATAGGGCCTTTACTGTACATTTACATGTTGTAGGTGTAGTAATTCAAACAATGTGTTTGTAGATATGCAGACATTGGAGATATATTTAGTTTAAAGTGATCTATTCATATAAAACAGAAGGCCACTGACATATGAACAGAATGCAACAATATTGAGATGTTGCAAAGAAACAAACCCAGAACAAACAGTCTTCAGTCGTTGTTGTTGTGGGTGGTGTGCAGTTTTGTCTTACGACATCTCACACAAATATGACTCCATGTAGCTCGGCTTACAGTCAGTTTGACAGACAGTGCTTGTCTTCATCCGTCACTAAAGCCTTCTAGTAGATCCTATTTTCAATCTTGAATAAATAACAAGATAAGGTTTGGAATAATTCACAACAAGCAGGGGGCAGCATGCGATTTTACAACAGAGTTTGGTGGGGAAACTTGTTTTAATTTTGGCATTGAATGGTAATTAGTTGACTTTGGGAAAGTTGTCGTTGTGTAATATTCTACATGAAAGGTTAAAAAACACGTCTTAAACACCAACTGCACTGTGACGATTACTTTGACAAGCGCGCAGCAGTATAGACTGCATAATTTATAAGAAAGTGACAAGACGTTGTTTATAAAGTTTTTACATGAAAGCCTCCAAAAGTTGTTGCTGTTATCTTCCTAATTCCCCCAATCCCCGTCATGCATTACAATGTGTTGTGTCAGTCTACATGGTGGATGAGAATAGTAGAGGATAGTAGAGTAGAGACACTCAAATGTGTGTGGTTGCATGAAATCAAAGTGAACTCACACTCTAAACAATGCTGGGTTGTTTCAACCCAAATTTGGGTCAAATATGGACAAACCCAAATGTTGGGTTAAAAATGCAATTAATACATTTACAGTTAAAAGTGAAAATTGGGTTGAGATTTTAAATGACATTTTTAACCCAACATTTGGGTTTGTCCATATTTGACCCAAATTTGGGTTAAAGCAACCCAGCATCAGTATGATCAGTATATTTACTAGAATTTTTTTTTCTGGTTATAATTCATTGGCTATATTGCTGTTGAGGAGTTTGTGTTTAGAAAATCCTGTTTGCAATTTATAGCGATGTCTGATTTGTGAATCCATGGTTGCAGAAAGAAATTGCGCCAAAATTTCAAAATCTCTGTAAGATATCACTGAACATTTAGTAAAAGTACATTTCTTACTTAAGTTGATTTTTCATCTCTAGTTTTTGTGTTTATTAATCTGATATTATTTTAATCTCCAATCTGTTGTTTAACAGTTGATACCGTTCGCTAACTAGCAGAAGACACTAGCAGGGTTTAAATCCCAGTTGTGTAGGTGGGGCATGTTGTCACAATGTGCCCCTATTAGAATTTAAATGTGCTTTTATATTCAATACTTTTATGGATTCTATTGAGAAAACACGAGAAACATGTAAATAAAGACTGAGAGTCATTGTTATTCAATTATTCATTATTATTTAGTTTTGAACTATGCTGCATATCTGTGTTTTCCGGTGTGTTTGTTGTCAAACTCAAAAATACGTTTTTTTAATTATAAAAAAATGCCATTATTTTATATGAAAAAGTTATTAATTGTATTTTATTAAGAAAATATTTTGGTTTGACTTTTTGATTAGATGAGATAGCATTTTAAGCTCTTATATGGTGATGTTAGAATGTACCCCACCTACACTCTTAGAAGAAATGGTTCTATTTAGAACCAGAAATGGTTCCATCCCCCGATTCATATATGGAACTCCAAAATGTTTTTTTTTTTTTGTTTTTTTTTTTTTGGTAAAAAGGTTCTATTGGCCAAGTATGGAACCCCAGGGTTCTATAAAGAACCCAGAGGAACCTTTTTTTTAAGAGTGTATAGAACCTTTTAGGGGTTCCAAATACATAGCGCTTATAGAACCTTTTTCTTCTAAGAGTGTATGGGGCATGTTGTCACATTTCACTTCCATTCTTTCAGGATAAATCAAGAAAAAAGTGTACACTGTATTAATAAAACAAAACATGATTGTACAAGACATGTGGGAAATTAATGCGGGAAAACAAATACATACTCTTAACCCTATGTAGATTTACACAAAAAAGCATTACGTTGTGCCCCGCTCTCCCCTTACTATTGATGGGTTAAGGTTAGGTTTAATGGTAGGATCAGGGTTAGTGAGTTATTGCAACATAATATTTAAATGCGGTACAAAGTACCGAATCCATTATTTTAAATGAATCCGGATGAGGGCTATTTCACCGTTTTTGGTGCACCTTGACTAACTGATGCCATGTAGACCGTCTTCTTTAAAGTTGAGTTAGGTCAGATGGTGAGTGGGAGGTGTGTGAAGGATAAAGCGAAAGGTCAGACGCTGGAGGAGAGTCTGTGCCCAAAGCAAGGTCAGTCCAGAGGTGGGAGGTCAGACTATTGTTGGGAAAGATGTGGTCAGGCAATGTTTCTCCATGCAACACCTCATGCATGTCCCGAAAGTAGAGGTCAGAAGCCTTTGTCACCTGACGTGCCCTTTTTTTTAATGTTCTGGCTCTATATTAAAGCATGCTGGGTTAAAATATTATCTTTGAGATGCAACATCATAGTATTATGTAGCATAGGGTTCTTTACTCAACTCCAAAGACATTTATTGCTAAAAAAAGGTTCAATAATGACAAGAAAGAACCCTTTTTGCACAAAAGTTCTTTAAAGGCTATTATTCATTCATATATTACATTATTCCGCAACATTTTGTAGTTGTAATTAAATTATTGTTTATTAAACTGTTGTAACTTAATATCACATTTTAATCATGCTGATTTTGGAGGATAAAAACTGAAATGGCACTCTTCGTCTGATATTGATTAATTACATTTTTTAACCACTATATCTTGAATTTTGTGATCATTCACATGCATTGCATTTTAGGGGTTCCAAATACGTAGCGCTTTAGAACCTTTTATTGTTCTATATAGAACCTTTTCTTCGAAGAGAGTGTTTTGACCAAACTTGACCTTTTTTAATTTTTGTGAAATCGAATCCTCTTACGGTCTATGGTCGCCGAATCGTGAACCTTTCCTAAAGGAAAGTGCAACAAAGAACAGATGTGCATTTCATTCCTCTTCACTCTAAAAAAATACTGGGTTGTTTCAACCCAAATTTGGATCAAATATGGACAAACCCAAATGTTGGGTTAAAAATGCAATTAAAAATTGAAAATAGTACAGTTGAAAATGCAAGTTGAAGAAATTTGAAATTATGTGTTTAACCCAACATTTGGGTTTGTCTATATTTGACCCAAATTTGGGTTCAAACAACCCAGTATTGTTTCGAGTGTAATATATCGAAATGAGATGAATCCGTAAATCATAAAAAAACAAATTCGCAATAAATGCTGGGACATCACTCACTGTAAAAAATATTTTCAAGATATGTTATTACAACATATTTTCTTTTGTCAAATCAACTTAAATAATTTATTTAGTTCAGATAACATATAATTTTGAGTTTCTAATCTCCTTCATTGTATTAACTCACTTTTTCCAGTTCAATGAACTTAAAATTTTAAGGCAACCTTGTTACTTACTTTTTTAAGTTAAACCATCAATATTTTTTACAGTGTGAAGACCTGGGATTTGCTCATGAGGTCACATTAACATTAGATGACTATATTTCTAGACCAGATTTGGTGCTTGTCCTCCATTTCTGAAGACTTTTATTTTAGGTTGAGCCGATATTTGTTCTAGAATGATGTTAATGTTGAACTTAGAGCAATTAATTATGTCAGATGTTATATTTCACATGTTTAGTCCTTTTTCATGAACAGGGTGGTCGTGACTAATTATTTATTTGACAGCTGCATTGTAAACAAAGATTTTTTAACGATCTTGAATGTGAAGCTATCCGCGTCGTGATATTGTGTGATCAAATCACCGGCCCACGGGGCGTTATCTAACAGGACCTTTACTCATTTATGACAGCGCGGCATGGCTTCATTTCATCCGGCTCTTTTAATGTGTTGAAAGACGCACCGCTCCCCTCAGCATCATGTCAGTGTGGAGACGTTGTGGCTGTGTGACACTCAGATGAAACATTAGAGAGATCAGCATGCAGCTTTCAGCTTCTCTTCAGTCGTAGAGTGATGATTTAACGATGCATGTCAACAGGACGTCTTCTATACTTGTTAGTAAACCATTGAGTCGTTGACTAAATGATGTGCTCTTTGTAGTTGCTGTTGCGAGCCTCACCTGGAAGCACTCAAAGCATGCTCGAGATCTCCTTAATATCTCAATCCTTTCTCTAATGAAGCACAAAACTTCTCAGATGTTAGCGTTTCTGTGCTTAGATTTACTGAGTTTGCAATGAAAAGTCGGAAGTCTCATTATGAACTCATCAACATTTCTCATCAAGCTTTTCCAAATGATCTGAGCGGCTTTAAATGGGTGGTAAAGTATGATTTCACTTTTCTAACTTTGAGCATTATCAAAGTTACATCGCTCAAAGTTCAAAGCAAAGGAAGATATTTACTTCTATAAAGAAAAGAACTACAACAAACGGTGACATCACCAACCCTAAAATGTGCATAAGCCCCGCCCCCAGAACACACATGTTGAGGAGAGGAAGAGTGGTTGTATAAGAGTATATTTGTGAGCCAGCTCAAACTTTAGCATCCATCTTTTTCACATGCAAAGTCACTCGGTGTGCATCTCACACACTTCTAAAACACACAATTTTGGGTCAAATATGGACAAACCCAAATGTAGTGGTGGAGGAAGTAGCCTACTGAATCTCAGTAAAAGTGCAAATAACCAGATAAATATTTACTTTAGTAAAAGTAGAAGTAACACAATGACAACCATACTTAAGTAAAAAGTAAAAAAGTACCTGATTTTAAATGTACTTTAAGTATTAAAAGTAAAAGTACTTGCATAACAATTGATTCTCTTAATGACTAATTTCTAATGATTAATAAAACATTTAATTCTAACTCATTCAACCTAATACTCCTATAATGATGTTCAATAATGATGGAAAAAAATAGTTGTCACCATTTCTGAAACAAGCTTGCAATTAGGCAATATAAACCATATCTATATGTTAATAACTATGTTTGGCAGTAAACGCGATTAATTTATGGTGTAATTCTGAACCTCTTTGCTTGCCATAAAAAAAAAAATTTAACAAAAAATGAGGCAAAAAAAATACACACGGTGTGTTTCCTATGCACGTAAAAACACATTTTCACGTATAAATTGCACGATAAACACACTGCGTGCGACTGCGAGACGCATTTAGTTGATGTATCTATGGCAACCAAACGTCACTGGTGAGACAAACGTGCAACGAACGGACGGTCAGATTACGTTTTGGCAGGGGAAAAACTGATCAGAAAATGTAATGAAAATGTAACAGAAGTTGTACAAATGTACTTTGTAGTGGAGTAGAAAGTATAATAATTGCTGCAAAATGTAACGAAGTAAAAGTAAAAAGTATGCACTATTTATTCTTTTTAAGTAAAGTAAAGATTCGTGAAAAATGTATTAAGTAAAGTAACAAAGTATTTGTACTTCGTTACATTCCATCACTGCCCAAATGTTGGATTAAAAAATGTAATTAATAAATTTTTACCCAACATTTGGGTTTGTTCATATTTCACCATAAATTGGGTTAATACAAACCAGCATTTTTTTTTTGAGTGTATAGAGAAATAATACTTTTATTTTTAACTTTCCTTGAAATTCTCACAGTTTTCATGACCATTAGAACTCTGGATTAAGTAAAAATTGTTTTATTAGAGCAATGTTAAACCTCAGTTTCTTCCAATGTTGCCGATTCATTAAGAAAATGATCAACCCAAGGCCTATAGCCAAGCAAACTCGTCCACGGGAAATGTTCATAGACTTGTTCCTTATTTCCCTGAAGGAAACCACCATCAGTTTCTGCTTAGCATTCAGCAGTTCTGGCCGAAGCGTCCCTCTCGATTTCTATTCGTAATGAAGTCAGTGGACTTCAAAGAAGGCGTTTGATATCACTTGCCAGTATGACGATGAAACCAGCTCATTAGCTGCTGCTTTGATAAGAATCAAACAAGTTATTATAGTGTTAACCTCGTAACCCAACAATGAAACGCAGTTTACCTAAAAGGAAGGGGAAATGCAGTTATAAATCACACCTTAGGAACTGCGATTCCTTTTCCAGTATTAAAGAAAGGCCCACGGCAGAACACATGCTGTCCAAGATAAGAAGATGCTTGATCGAAATGGATCTGTCCGATGAAAGAGCATCTCTTGCCAGCCAAGCGTTTCCAGGGGAAGCTAATAACCGTTCCTTTTCTTCAGTAGGCGATCCTTTGAGAAGTGTGATTACATGAATACAGTTTGAACAATAGGCTGGTGCTAAAACAGGGATGTTTTCTGTAATCAGACTAATCAGAAGAAAAATTGCTCATACAAAACTAGGCTGGTGTGAACGGATTTTAGAGAAGGTGGGTGTTTAAAAAGTCAAAAATCCAACCAAAAAGTCTCTATACTCTAAAAAATTCTGGGTTGTTTCAACCCATATTTGGGTCAAATATGGACAAACCCAAATGTTGGGTTAAAAATGCAATTAAAAAATTTACAGTATTTGGGTTTGTCCATATTTGACCCAAATTTGGGTTAAAACAGCCAAGCATTGTTTAGAGTGTACACTGGGTTGTGCTGGGTTTTTCATCCCAACTTTGGGTCAAATATAGACAAACCCAGCCATTGGGTAACTTTTTTTAATGACATATTTAACCCAATATTTGTGTTTGTCCATATTTGACCCAACTTTGGGTTAAAACAACCCAGCATGTTTTAGAGTGTAGATCTGTGGGATTAAGTCTAAATCTGTGGGATTTTTGAAAATCACATTTCAGATCACTTACGAAGGTAACTAACATCTAAATACAATTAAAAATATAAAAACCCTTAAACTTTTATTTCAGCTAATTGCACTGTAAAAAAATGCTAGGTTGTTTAACCCAATTTCGGGTCAAATATGGACAACCTCAGCCATTGAGTTACATTTTTAAATTAAATTTTTAACCCAAGTCCATATTTGACCCAAAATTGGGTTAAAACAACCCAACATTTTTTAGAGCGTGCATTACTAAAAATGAAATAAAATTAATACAATCTAAATAGACATATTGAAAAACTATTATATATAAAATTGAGAACAAAATTACATTGAAAATGTTAACTGGAATAAAATAACACCTTGAACATATTGTATTTCAGCCTTTTGCCAATGTAACGCTTCATTTAGTTTAATTTGAAGTACTAAAATGACACAAAAAAAAACTAAATAAAAACACAAAAAAGTATTAAATTAACTAAATTACAATTAAACAGGAAAAAAAAAATACTATAAATGTATATAATAACATAAAAAAAACATTTAAACTTTTATTTCGGCTAGTTGCATTACTAAACTAAAAAAAAAAATTACAATTCAAAAGAAAACTAATTCACACTGCTCAACGCATTCTCATCCTAGGGCATCATCTAACTGACACTTGGCACATGGCAACCTTTAGCGTCAGTTAGGGTTAGACCACTAGGAGGCGCCTTCTGCCCCATATATATCTGCGTCTCATATTGACGCTAAAGGGTGCCATGTGCGTCGGATGTTGACGCATGGTCAAAAGCATCAGTCAGATGACGCCTTGGGATGAGAACGGGCTGGGTAATGTCAATTAAAACAGGCATATGTTCAATATGAAGTCATTATGAGAATGGTAAATACGTAATATCTATAAACATTACATCAGACAGCGATGCAGTCCACGGCTTCACTGATTAAATCACGATTTAGCCTGCTTTGTGTGAGCACTTTAAAACACGCTTTTATATCGTCATGAGTGAACTAAAAACAAAAAGAAAGACTTCCACATGTTTCTCCATAGCTAGCTGTTGAAATCTGAATCTGATGCAAGCCGAGAAAAAGCAGGGCTATTCCTGAAGCTCGGACTGAAGGGAAAACCCAAGACAATACGGGCTTTCAAGTGTTGTCAGATACTGTTCTTCCTCGGTCTCTGTTGGCAAGCGTCTTCCTCTCTGTCAGCGTCTGACCTTCTCTTAGCGAAGAGCGGAGAGAGAGCAGATGTTCTGGAAGGTCCCTCAGGGACATCTTCATATACTGTATATGAAGCTATAAAACCAGCGGGCTGAGGAGAAGAGGATTGTTTTGAAATGATATAGCTCATTTATTTTGTTTGTGTACTGTCTGGCAAAAACGCTAATGAGCAAGTGCTATCCAATAATAAACAACTGTTCATCTGATGGGATCCTTTGCTGCATGTAAAAAAGGCAGTCTTGATCAATTATTTAATTTACAATACTGACTTATGTCATTTAATTACACTTTATTTGAAGGGGTGTGCATAAGACTGACATGTCATATGCATGTTTATAACTGTCATATAGTGTATTTCGCTCAATAATGACATTTTTGAATGCAAATATGACATTGTTTGAGATGTCTTTGTTATGACCTCTTGACATAAACCAATACATCATAACCTGTCAGTGTCTTTGTCATGACAACTTGACATAAAATGAAGTTAAAATATTATGGTTGGCTTTGACATTGGCTGTCATGAGGCATTATAACTGTGTCATGAATATGTTTCGTGACCTCAAAACCTGACTGTTTAATGTAATGGTAACCAATAAAGCTAGGTGGTTTAAGTTTGATCATTATTTATACAGTTTTTACCTCTTGTAGCCACAAAGAGCCCTCGGCCTCAGATTACTTGGACGTGGCTGTGATTGCAAGAGGTAAAAACGATATAAATACTATTCGTTTTCTCACACAAACCGCTTGTTTCGTGTCTTAGGCCATCAGTGCGTACTTACATTTACGAGTCATTAAATCATGTTTAATTTGGACTTCTCTGTGCATGCTCCTTGAGGTGGTGACCATAGACCTCCATTATATGAACGGTTTGACCTAAAAATATCAAAATTGAAAATACTGCGGAAACAAAGACACTTACATCTTGGATGCCCTTGAGGTAAGCTAAAACATAGCAAAAATTAATTTCAAAGTGAACTATCCCTTTAAATCAAATGCACAGAGACAAAAGCACAAATCCTAAAAGTAAAAATATTTGGATTCAACTTTGGTTAATTCCCATTTTTTTCCCAGCAATTCCCTCCCGTCTAGCATAATCCCTTTTTAGCATCTGTGTGAACAGGCCCATAGGGATAATTTATTTTCTATTAATATTAAAAATACAAATAGGCTATTCATGCTTGATGTGAATGCAAAAATGCAAAAAAAACAAAAACAAGCTAAGAGACCAGCACAGCATCACTCACCTGCAAAACTGTTGGAAGATAAGAAGCCTGACACAGAAAGCACTAAACATAGGCTACTAGACCTGAATTTTGATTTAAATGAAATCATCACGAGCTAAAAAAAAACAGGGCTACTCGACGAGAAATTCACTTTTTGGTGCCTTATCAACAAGAGTGTCACGTTGAAGCTGTTGAACGAAGTTGGAAAGGACTTTTGAGAGGAGTGAAAAACGCCTACAGCCAAAACAACCACGCAAGGCGAAAGGAAATCACGCTTCTTTTTAGAAAGTGTTTATTGCCATTCTCTCAAGTGCATAATGTGTGCATGCATTAGTCAGTAAGGACGATATTCCTCTAATAATTTGCCAGAAAAAGTGAGGCGGAATGGAAAACGAATGGTTGCGTTCATTTAGCAGTAACCGATGCGGTCTCGCGCCGTTTGCCGGTTTTCAAAACATAATCACCTCATTCATTTGCACCGCGGACACGTTTCAATGCCTGATCAAGTATTCCGAGTTGGTCGTGGTTTGTTGGGAAATTCAAAGGGCATTAGCTCAAAGTGACTGCATCCAGAAAGCAAAACAAAGGGGGCAGCGCATTTATCCCTGTGGTATTCCAGGCTGTGTTGTCCCAGACACAGTGAAGTTTCCAGCTGTGAAGAAGCCATCTGTTCTCCTCTCCTTCATTTTAATTAGCGGTGGTTCGGTCCTTTATCAGCGCCCGCCTCACTTTCTCTCCGGAGTCTTGGATTATGACAAACAGGTCACGCGATCCATACAAACACAGATTAATATTTTAACGCCCCTAATTGCGTCGTCAATGGAAATGGAAAGGACACGCTCACCTTTTGTCCTAATTTGTATTAATGATGTTTATGCCGTTTCGTGTTGTGCAACAACTATATTGATTTAAATGATCTGATGCGCCATATTGTGGTGATCGCTTTTTGAAGGTTGCAGAGAAGAAAACACCAGGAAAAGTCGAGTTTTTTCAGACCCAATTGGTGGTTTGCAGCCTAAAAATGAATGACGTGTAATGCGAAAAGATGTACACCTTCAATGCATTATAAGTGTCTGCAAAATGCATAAATGTAAATACATCCAGAGGATGGTTGAGAAACTGATGTAAAGTCTGTGCAACTTTAACAATAAAATATGTGGGTCAAACATCAGGCGGATCTTGAGTGATTTGCTAATGCTATATTTACCATATACTTTAACATAAATGTTTCCATATTTGCAAGACTTTCACATCTGTGTTTTAAAAAGGAGTAGTTCACTTTAAAAAAAACAAAAAAACAAAACAAAACAAAAAGTTTGGCTGATAATTTACTCACCCCCGTGTCATCCAAGATGTCCGTGTCTGAATTTCTTCGGTCGAAAAGAAATTAAGGTTTTTGATGAAAACATTCCAGGATTTTCTCCATATAATGGACTTCAATGGGAACCAAACAGTTTAAGGTCCAAAAGACGATGAATAAGGGTCATTTGGTTCATTCAACGAATGAAATGAACGAATTGACTCTGAAAAAGATTCGTTCATTTTGATGAACGAGTTTTAACAGGAGAGGCACGAACGCGCATCACAGAACAGAGCGAGGCGAGCATTTGAGCTTATAAAACTTAAACTTTTTTATTTATTTTTTAAATGAGCGATCGTTTCGCTTGATAAGACCCTTATTCATCGTCTGGAATCGTTTAAAGCCCTTTGAACAGTTTGTAGTTTGCACTGAAACTGTCATTTGGACTTTGAACCGTTTGGTTCCCATTGAAGTCCATTATATGGAGAAAAATCCTGGAATGTTTTCATCAAAAACCTTAATTTCTTTTCGACTGAAGAAAGAAAGACATGGACATCTTGGATGACATGGGGGAGAGTAAATCATCAGCAAAAGTTTTTTTTTAAAGTGAACTACTCCTTTAATTTACATTAATGCATCAGTTACCAATTTTAGCTGCTTTTTTGCATCTGTTTAGATATGATATAAAGATTGCAAAGCTAATTTCGGTCTTCATAAAACTTGAAAATAATAACCTGCGATATCATCATAATTTCATATCTCCTGCAAAATCATTGCAGATGTTTAATCTATTAAAAGGATTCTAACATGATTTGCGAGGAACTTGCCATGTTTGAACATCAGGCGGTCTGGTTCGGTCTCAGTGTGGTACATCATGCTTAGATTAAAAGGGCTCTTACCAAAAGATTGCCCATGAGTCTGGGAAGGGTTTTGTTTCCAAGTAATTTTGTAGTCAGTCCACTCAACTCCAGATTTTCAACCATTAGCAATTTAGACAAGCCGTCCCACCATTTCAGCCAGAGAGCAGAAAAATAGTGTAGCAGCAGGAAGACTATTACTATACTACTCCTACTATTGAAGAATCATTCTGTTCATACAACAGCGTGCAGAGCAGCTCAAATAAATGCCAACAACTCTTATAAATGGCATCGCAACTATTGGTAACACTTTATTTTGATGGTCCCTTTTTAACATTCTGTTGACTATAAGTAACTTTGCCACTACATGTCTAACTCTCATTAGAGTATTAGTAGACTGTCTGCTTAATATCTGACAACTCTATATTGTGACGCAAGTAACTTTGCAACTACCTGTCAACTTATTCTATCCCTAACCCTACCAATATATAAAAATGGTGTTATTCAAACACACAGTTACAACAGCCAAAGAAAAGATAGAGTATGAAATATTGGGACCAAGAGCCCAACTAAAGCAAACACTGATCACCACAATGGTGACTTAAAATGCAATAAATATCACCATCTAAACATTGTAAGGAAATTACATTGAAATAAATATGAGTTTTAATTTAATGCATCCTGAGAGTGTTTATTTGGTCCAGAAACAGTATTGGCTAAATGAGACCATAAATAATATTGAAAATGGCCACATTTGAACTAGTTTTTAATCTTGTACGAAGGACCCATTAACGTCTATATCGGACGTGCAGAACACGTCACAAAAAGACAGATATCTTTTCAACGTCCGACTTTTGTGTCAAAGACGTTGAAAAGACGATCATTTTGCTTAGTGGGTAGGTAACCAACAACATCGTGCGAACACACGTCGTGATGGAGAAGGGAAGAAAGCTCGTCTAACATTTTTAGACAAGAACATTTAATATCTAACCCATCGTATACATTATTATTGATGCAGTCAAAAACTCTACAACTACTTTGCAACCAGGCCAGATGCTTTGGCTCAGTTTGGCATGCTTACATTACCTGAATATATAAGGGAAATGTTAGTGGGGATGGGAAGGAATGAAGATGTATTTCTTCATTTTATTTTAAATTATATATTATACTGTATTAATAGTCTTTCTAGTTACATTAAGGCCAGAGTGCTCTGGGTAAAACTTTATATCCTGTCAAACATACATTAATTATTTCCATTGCATTTTTATTTTTCAAAGATGTCAGGGAAAAAGCAAAAGATATACAAAAAGATATTGCTTAATATGCCCATTTGCTCACAATGTCCCACCACACAATAAATCATTATACCATTTCGACGATTTATTTTTCCAACCTGTTTGGAGCAATTTGTTATATTTTTATTAATATAACATAAAAGAGTAGGCTATATTTGATGTGATGAATTGCTCTGTCATTTATGAGATTTACCAATTGTTATAATTTCAATTTGTGCTGGTTAATTATGAAAAATGGGGAAAATTGTGGGGCGGGGCTTCATTTGGGCTCCTCCCCTAACCGCATGTGATCTCACTCCAAGCTTTTGATAAAACTTGAGAAACCTATACGTTTCACTATTTTTTAAACATAACAGGCTGCAATTTATTCTGAATAGGAGGCGGCGTTTCATCCCGAACATGACCAAGGTCTTAAAGAACTCCAGGATAATATAACAGGGAGTTATAAGCAAGTCTTGCCTCAGTTAATGTCAAATTGCATGAATCAACCATCCAAAAAAGACTTCATAACTTTGCCCAAGATGCAAGGTCAGACTCAATGAATATAGATACTGGAGTGTGTCAAACAACATATAAGATCAGATCAAGACTCAATGTGCTCTGAATATATAAGGCAAAGAAATGAGTTTGACTACAAAATGCAATGAAACTAAGTTTGTCAATTTAACTGATTAAAACACACCAGAAGTCGGAAATGCACTTGTCTTTGCTATCCTAAACCAAACAGCAAGATGTCTGCATTTGAGAATTTGAACTATTAAAGTGTCTTAATGTCAGAAACTCTCTTACTGGTTCTGCATGCTCGCGTATATTAGTCTTTGATGGGTTTCACTTTCTGTGTGTAGCTGATAATAAACAGTGAAATGCAGCCGGCGTCTCTCTCCCATGGATGCTGATCTGGGCATCTGGACGCTCGGCTCGGCCCACCAGGCTTATCAGTGCACCTGCGGACTCTCGCTGGCCTTCCCATCATTCCAGTCTCTGTGTGAAGTCCCACAGACAGCATGACCAATACGGCCTGTCAGTCAAGAACTAACTCTGAGATGCACCGAGCTAGTCGACATAACAAATAAGAGCAGATGCCTATGAGGGTGCATCATCAAACGAGTACTCTGAGTTTCAAAAGTTTTCGCAATAAATAATGCATAACATAACACCCGACATGTATCTGTCCAAGTTTGCCGTTATAAAGTTTACTTGTAGGTCCACCAACGGGTAAATGTGTGAAGAAATGTGTGAACATATCACCTTATTATAAATTATTTTATACAGCGTTTTGGTGCTCTTTAAAAGGTTCACTTTGAAATTCATTTTTGCTATGTTTTAGATTACCTCAAGGGTATCCAAGATGTAGGTATTTTCAATTTTGATTTTTTAGGTCAAACCGTTCATATAATGGAGGTCTATGGTCACCACCTCACAGAGCATGCACAGAGAAGTCCAAATTAAACATGATTCAATGACTCGTAAATGCAAGTACACATTGATGGCCTAAAACATGAAACGAGCGGTTTGTGTGAAAAAACGAACAGTATTTATATTGTTGAAGACAAGTTTTGAAATGCCGAGAGCTTGCGTCCCCACTCGACAGAGAGCTAGCGTCCGTTACCGTTACTAATTTGGACTTGACAGAACTTCACGAGTCACGACTTTACAGCTTTATTAGACAGGTGAGCTAATACATAAAACAAATCAGTGTTATAACGTTAGCTTGACATGATGAAATGTTAGAATATGGTCAGTATGTTATTCTTATGTTGATCTAGCTGCTAGTTTCGTATAGCAAACGAACTAACACGTAGAATAACATTAGAACTTTCAACACACATTTAAATGCCGTTTTTTGTGATAGTGTAACGTTATACCAAGTGGAACAGCTCTGCCTTTCCCTCACAAGTTAATTCGTAATTCGTCAAATAAACTGACCTGTGTGAGTAATTCAGCACTTGCGTGTAGTTCAATAGGATGAAATTTCCTTATTCCTTTATATCCGTGGGACGCGCGTGTGATATATGTCTCTTATTAGCAAACGCGACCTGCTTCATACCACTGTAATGTTAAAAAACACGAGCGTGTTCACTAATCCATAAACATTATTAGATCCATCAGCTTGACAGCAAGTCCCATCATTCAGCTCGTCACTGCGTCATAAACATACGCCTGTGTTATTGTTGGAAACTGTGCCCTCTTGTGGCCAAAAAAGCTATTGTAGCTTTAATTTTGCAGTTTGTATTTTTTCCCACATATGGTATGTATACAATTATGACTTTTATTTTTTTTTCTCATTTTCTTTGGACATCCTAAGTTGCATTTTTTCATAAGGCATATTGATAAATGATGCATTAGTCGTTTAATGAATTTGGCTGATTATTTGTCAATATACTTTAATATGTGTGCTATGTTAATTGTGGGGGTAAGGGCAGGTGAGCGAGATATTGTTTTGTATATGTCTGTGTTTGGATTGTGTTTATGTTTTTGTATGTGTACTGTGTGGTTACCCTTTGTGTCTATATCCTGATATATCATCTCGTTTTCAAGGGGGTCCTCCATATACATTTTCAACCTTTTTTGGCAGTCTATTAGTATTAATGAAACCTTAACAGATTCAGAAAAGAAATATAATAATAATTTAAAAAAAAAACTTTAAATGCGACCAGTTTTTCTACCTTTCTCCGCACTTATAGACTGCCAAAGAAGTGCTGATGACAGTTATAGTAACGCGTGTTGCATACACAGAGATGCGCAGTATAGTCTAGGATGAAAAGTTCATAAAACTGAAACTGGAAATGTCTTTTCAGACGACGTTCTGTTTGACAGCAGAATATCCATTTCAATGCAATTTCAATAAGCTGAGTTGATACAGTGTCACAGCCAAAGATGAGAAATATGCATGTTACGGACGTATACTTAATCACTGTGCTGGAAGAAATGTTGGAATGGGAATGAAGTGGGTGATGTATAACCCGTTCCACCTCTCAAAACGTGATGATAATTACATTTCCCACCAAGCATTTGTTATTGAACTTTAGTGAGAAACGATGCAAGGACATAGAATCGACTTTTAAAGAAAAATCTGACACTTTAGGAAGTAGAGGCATTATATCAGTCTGAGGTATTTTATAAGCACTTGTCAGTCTAAATTCCTTGCATTTGGTTCATTACATTTTAGAAGCTTTATTCATATTCATATTCAGGCCTAAAATTGACAACAAGAACAAATATTCCCTCAAACAAGACTTGGCTGTGACTTTAATGTAACTTGTGTCAATTGTTTAGCTGATAAAAATTTTCCAGTGGACAAAAAAAAAATAAAAAAAATGGGCTTGTAAAAGTTAGATGTGACCTTAAAGGAGTAGTTCACTTTAAAAAAAGATACTTTTGCTGATAATTTACTCACCCCCATGTCATCCAAGATGTCCATGTCTTTCTTTCTTCAGTTGAAAAGAAATTAAGGTTTTTGATGAAAACATTCCAGGATTTTTTTCTCCATATAATGGACTTCAATGGGAACCAAACAGTTCAAGGTGCAAAAGACAGTTTCAGTGCAAACTACAAACTGTTCAAAGGGCTTTAAACGATTCCAGATGATAAATAAGGGTCTTATAAAGCAAAACAATCACTCATTTAATAAATAAATAACAAAGTTTAAGTTTTATAAGCTCAAATGGTCGCCTTGCTCTGTTCTGTGATGCGCGTTCGTGACTCTCCTGTTCGAACTCATTCATCAAAATGAACGAATCTTTTCCCGAGTCAATTCGTTCATTTCGTTTGTTAAATTAAAACCAAATGACACGAAAAAAGATTTGTTCATTTTGATGAACGAGTTCGAACAGGAGAGTCACGAACGCACATCACAGAACAGAGCAAGGCGACCATTTGAGCTTATAAAACTTAAACTTTGTTATTTTTTTTATAAATGAGCGATCGTTTCGCTCGATAAGACCCTTATTTATAATTTTTTAAAAGTGAACTACTCCTTTAAGAGGTCAGAGAAGTTTTTGTTTTGTTCTTGGTGTGAACAGGCCTTTACACGTGCATTATGAGTCTCCTTCACTTCGTTCATCACAACAATCGGTTTCACTTTATTTTGGTCCACTTTAGACTAGTAATGTTGCAGGCACACAAACCTACACCTACTCTCATTGGAGAATTAGTTGAGTATGACTGGACTTAGGAATAGGTTTAGTATGAATGAAGGGATAAGGCGAATAAGTTAGTTATAGTCAGTAGGGAAGCATCAAAATAAAGTTGCATTTATATTACAGTAATCAGACTGACTTCTAACACTAATAAGAGTGACATGTACTGTAAGTGCATATACAGAATATCTATATCAGAAGAAAGAGTTACCCAACAATCAAGTGCCAAGGACTGTCGGCCTCATTCAAATTGTTTTCATTTATTTAAGACCTTTTACAAAAACATCACCAATATGTTCTCCAGAGTGTCATGTGATGAAACCCATGAAAGGGCAAGGCTTGTTTAAATGGCATTTTGATGGCATTTGTGTTCCCCCTTTAACCTTTCGTTGACTTTCATTTTTCTACCTTGATTAAATTTCATATTGGCTTTATTCTCATGGCGACCTTTGCCCTTGGTCCCAAACCGCTGCTAATAATGACAACCATTCTAATGACAACATGCTCAAACATACACAATACTGAAGAAAAAAGTCTCTGTATTTTCACATACAGTGATTCATTCGACAAGTGAGCTGCCATTGTAGTCTATAGGGAGCATCACAGGCACTCCTACAGTACATAAAAATGACTTCTAGTTTATCTTTCAGTATTATTGGAGCGACAACTACAAATCTCAGCCTCAGACACGTCTGAACTCGTTGTTTTAGATGTTTATTGCATCTGTATAAAGGGACAACTCAGACTCTCTGCCAATTTCTTTGCCATTGTCTCCAGAATATAATGATGCAACTTAATAAGCTTCCACTTTTTCTGCTGAATAAAGTACATCAGGTAACACTTTACAATACGGGTGCACTAATAATGCACAGATAATACTGAATTAATGTGTAACAAATGATTATCTAAGCTATTAATTAAGGATTACCACATTAGGAACTAATTAAGAGTCTATAAGGTTAATGTATTAGTTCATTAATTCCATAATAACTCATTTTTTTAACTAATAGTGTTAATTAATATGTTAATTACCAGAATGAGCCAGCGTCTTGTATTTCAACGTCCAGATAATGACAGGTACACTAATATGCATTAATAAATGATTAATTACTTCATTGTTAGTGCAAATTCATGAGCAAATTACTACAATTACTAAATGACTAGTTAATAATGATGTGCCCCATCTAGTAAAGTCATAACATAATGATTCCTTTGCATATCTTTAGCTAATGATTAATTAAAGCAGACAACTGGAAGTTGAAGTGCATAGCTTTGGCTAATTGTGGTAATTAACACATTAATTTACACTATTAGTTAATAAAATATGTTATTAAGGAATTAATACACAATGACACATTGAATTAATAGCAATTCATGTATTACTTAATCTATAGACACTTTATTAGTTGCTGATGCAGTAATCATTAATTAATGGTTTAGTTCTTCATTAACTCATGATTATCTGTGCATTAGTTAAGCATGAATTAATGCATATTAGTGCACCCGTATTGTAAAGTGTTACCGTACATCATATGGCAAATGTCTGGCTTGTAATACTTTTTTTAAGTTTATTGCATGGAAATTAGGGATCAGCATTAGTGATTAAACTGATTTGCAAATCCACTAATGCACTGTAAATTATAATAATAATTTTTATTATAATAATTTGATTGCCACTGTTTGTTAGATTTGATCATATTTTTTTTTTAAATGAGCACATTATATTATTGCCTGCAAATTCGAACTGTGCCAAATATATATATATATATATATATATATATATATATAAAATAACAATAAAACAGTAGTTAACTGTTATCATTAAAACTGATAGGATGGGTCCCTAACAAGAGTAAGAGGAGGTTATATCTTAATCCATCACAGAGAAACACAGATTTAATTAACTCTAATTGCATGTTTATATAAATCTGACATCAGAGTTAATCAGTCTTTATCCCTGTGTCCAGCAGTGAATTTAAACATAAGAGGAGCCCGTCCGCCTTTGAATTTAGCAGCTAATTACGTACACACGAAACTAAAAAGTGGTTAACTTTCAGAAGAGAATCCTCAGAGAATCGTGCAATCCATTTTACATTTTTGATTTGGGTTTTTGATGTGGGCTGTGGGGACTTAAGAACGGTCTGAGTTTGAAAGCAACACCAGTCAGGGGAAATTTAGTTGAAATAAGAGGACCTGATATAGTGTAAAAACGTTATATCTGGCTATCTGATGTTCTCCACGAGCACTGCTATAAACTTAGAGTAAGTGGCATAAATCGAAAGATCCTAACAAAATGAACAATTCTTCATGAAACCTTCTCCTCTCTTCTTAATACTCCTCCTAACGGCTTGCGACTTTGATTCTCCATAAGCAAAACAACAATCATCAGCGGCCAATTTTCCACACCACAAATTGACTCTCACATTCCCCCCCTCCTTATCCCCGCTCTTGGAGGCACAAGTCTCCAAATTCATCCTTTCCAATCACCCTACTACCTGTCTGCTTGATCCTATCCCCCAGTCATCATTGTGCAACCCACTCCAAAATCCAGCACTTTTAGAAAATTACAGACGAGTCCTTCTTCAATTCATTGCTAAAAGACTTGAATGACAAAGTCTCAGAACAACCTCATGGACAACAACAAGTCTGGTTTCAAAAGCGGCCACTCAACTGAGACGGTTGTTGAAGCTCTGCAGTTTCCAGATCCTCAGTACTCATTTTGCGGGATCTCTCTGCTGCTTTTGACACAGTTAACCACCAGATCCTCTTGTCTACCTTCATGGCGAAGGGAATCTTAGGAAGCGCACACCAATGGTTCAAGTCTTACCTCTCAGAGTGTCATGGAGGGGTAAGGTGTCTAATGGCGCTTTTCCATTACCAGTACCAGATCGACTCGACTCGGCTCGCTTTTTGTTCGGTTTTCCATTGCAGACAGTATTTGTGGCAGTACTGTGGTGTATTGTGGTGTGTGAACAATTTTCACTGAACTTTGTGAAAGACTGAACTACCAACACTATCTCACGACCAATTCGTACGAATTCGACGCATGATTAAAAAGTGTCTAATTCGTACTAATTCGTGCGATTTGTCTAAACCCACGTGATGGTTAAGATTAGGGGCGGGGTAAGGGGTAGGTCATTCGTACGAATTCATACGAATTGGCCAATTCGTAAAATATGTACGATTTAGCAAAATCGTATTAATTCGTACGAGTGAGGTCGTATGAATTGTTACGAATTAGCCACTTTTTAATCATTCGTCGAATTCGTACGACTTGGTCGTGAGATCGGGTTGGAACTACTCATAATTGTCTACACTCTCAGAAAAAAAGGTACAAAAGCTGTCACTGTGGCTGTACCTTTTCAAAAGGTGAACTTTTGTCCATTTTAGGTGCTAATATGTACATTTTAGGCACTAATATGTACATTTTAGGTGCTAATATGTACCATTAAGGTACCAATATGCAGCCTTTAGGTACAAAAGTGTGTCTTTTGAAAGGGTACAGCCCCAGTGACAGCTTTTGTACCTTTTTTTCTGAGAGTGGAGCAACTGCATAGCAACCGTAATAATAATCACCAGGAAGATTTTTATGTGATAAACACACTGAAAACCTAAATTAATTAACAGTTAAGATGCATAATAAAGACAAGTTGCATATGCACAGAGCTGGACAGTATTGGAGTACATTTACTTGAGGGATCTGTACTTTACTCGAGTATCATTTTTGGGGAGTACTCACGACTTTACTCAAGTGCATTTGAGAGGGAAATATTGTACTCTTTACTCCACTACATTTCTATCCATAACCGTGAGTATGAGTAACTACTTCTGAAAAAGAAAAAAAAAAAAGAAAAAAAATCTTGGAAACCCTTAGTTTGTTGTTTCCCTCTCAAGCGTGATTTGGATTGTGCAAACGCCACTGATTAGGACAGCCTATCAGCAATCACTTTCAGCTTTCCGCCAAAGTTAACTCCATGGTCAGATTTAGATAAGAGACGAAACCATGGATAAAGACGCAGCAGGTCCATCCCGTGAATGTGCCAAATCATGGCCCCACCCTGCCAGACTATTTCAATTTTCTGAATATTCTGAAATTTTCTTAAAGGGTTAGTTCACCCAAAAATGAAAATTCTGTCAGTATTTACTCACCCTCATGTTGTTTCAACCCCGTAAGACCTTCGTTCATCTTCGGAACACAAATGAAGATATTTAAGATATTAAGATCGCTCCTGCATACAGTCCATAGGCTTCTTGAGGTACTGGCTCTTGCTGTCCTCGAAAATTCATTAAAGACATCGTTAAAATAGTCCAAGTGACTACAGCGGCTCAATCTTAACTTTATCAAACGACGAGAACACTTTTGTGCGCAAAAAAACAACAAAAATAACGACTTTATTTCAACTATTCACTTCCTTCTCCATGGGCCTGTAGTCAGTTAACGTAGTGTGATTGCGTAGAGCTACGTCACACGTAGGCTCACTATTGGCCGACGCTGGTCATGTGTGTGTGATGCGTGTGACGTACAATAACAGAAGCTTACGCTATTAAACTAGTAACCTGACTCGCGCAGAGGGAGAAATAAACGAATAGTTGAAATAAAGTCGTTATTTTTGTTGTTTTTTTGCGCACAAAAGTGTTCTCGTCGTTTGATAAACTTAAGATTGAGCCCCTGTAGTCACTTGGACTATTTTAACGATGTCTTTAATGACTTTTCGGGGACAGCAAGAGCCAGTCCCTCAAGAAGCCTATGGACTAGTATGCAGGAGCGATCTTAATATCTTAAATATCTTCATTTGTGTTCCGAAGATGAACGAAGGTCTTACGGGGTTGAAACAACATGAGGGTGAGTAAATACTGACAGAATTTTCATTTTTGGGTGAACTAACCCTTTAAATGTTAAATAAAGCAACATGGTAAAAAGATGAATATGACTCGATTTTACTTTCAATTCCTTTTACATTCTCCAAGGTATTGACATTAACATTTTTCATAACTCCATGTAGGACGTTTTTGTACATACAGTAAATGTAAGCACTGTGACAGAGGTAATGCAATATTTAGAAAATGTACTCTTGATACTCAAACAAGTACTTCAGTACTTTTACTTAAGTAGACATCTGACTAGTACTTTTACTTGTACTTGAGTAAAATTTAGCAAGGGGTATCTGTACTTTTACTCAAGTAATAAAGCTGTGTACTCTGTTCGCCTCTGCATATGCACTTATAGTAGCCACTGCAGTTTTAAAAGCAAAACATACCATATTTGACAAATAATGCAACTTTTTTTAAGGAAATCCACATGATTTTCATCTCAACCTAGTGCAATGCTGGGTTGTTTTAACTCAATTTTAGGTAAAATATGGACAAACCCAAACGTTGGGTTGAAAATGTATTGTAAAATGTTAACCCAATTACTGGGTTTGTCAATATTTCACCCAAATTTGGGTTGAAATAACTTAGCATTTTTAGAGTGTAGGTTATCTAATGAACTGCATATCATATTGGTTTACCAGAAGCAGTCATGTGGGCTGTGATGAACATTAAAACATAATCGCACTCAACGTGTGGGCTCCCTCGCGGTTTACACCCAATTCTGGCTTATTAAAAATTACCAAAGCTCTTAAGCTGTAAATATGCAACTCGCTGCCTAAGATAAGGCTTTCTTTACAGGAATGTATTGTGGGAAGAGATAAATATGTGCTAAGGAAGCTAACAACTGCCTCCGCTGCATTAGGTGTAGCAGGCCAATTACATTTTTCAGAATTTTACCTTGAGGTTAAAAGTTCAGCTCCTCATTTCTTATGTTGTGAACAGTAAACAATAAACTAAATCACACGTTGTATGAAAGTGTAGATGGAAAGACGGTGCACACTTTTATATAGATGATCACAGCAGAGTTTCTCACATTATGTGTCGGTGATATTTGTGATCAAACCACCCACTGGCGACATTCTTCATTTACTATTTCAGCCCTGGCGCGGATGATGTTTTACTCTCCTCCTTCTCTACCTCTAGCCTGAAGGGCTCCTGTGCTTTGGGGAAAGCAGAGTGGGTCAGGAGTTCATATGTGGGCTTGAGAAAAGATTTGATGAAGTAAACAAACATTCTCTGATGATCCGCACTGAAGGAAAGTGGAAGCGCAGGTCCTGTACAGCACATCCGTTCTGGAAATACCCCCTTCTTGCTGATTTGGACCCACAGAGTGAGATAAATAACATTACAGGGCGCTTACTTTTGTACCAAATTGACAATTTAGGAGTGCGTACTTTAGGGGTTCGATGAATATTTATTAAATAATGTAATTCTGAAGTTGACTGATTGGATCAAGAAGTCTGATCTTTTTTTTTTTTTTTTTTGCATTACAAGTAGCCTAAAAAATGTATTTGGGAAATGTTATGTTTAAATATGAAAATAAGTTGATGCCTAGAATACAAAATTATATGCATTAAGGAGATAAATATGCAGAAATCAAAACAACGGATAAAGCCAGGTTCAAAATAATTTTTCATAGGAGATTTTAGTGGGGAATAAAACATCTTAACACTTATCAACACTGCATCTGTAATTTCAATTACAATATTACGGCAGAGGATTAGGGCCATGCAATAATAAAAAAAATAAAACCATTTTGAGATTAAAGTCATTATGATGCAAGATTAAATTCGAAAAAAAAAAAGTCGAAATACAATCTTGAGAATAAACTCATTAAATATTGAGAATAAAGTCATTGTGTTTCAAGAAAAAACTCGTTAAATTTCGAGAAAAAAAGTCGAAATACAATCTTGATGATAAACTCATTAAATTTCGAGAATAAAGTATTACGCATTCGATCAGTGTTCATTGCATAGCCTACTGATAGAGGACATGCAGAGTTGGGTCACTAGTCAAGCTATATTTTAAACTTTATTTCAGTAACAAAGAAACACTATCAACTTTAGCAGTGATGTAGCCTATTGCATTAAAAGTGTCACCTAATTTGGCCGTGCAGAACTTTACTGATAAAAGACGTTTGAGCCGTCACTTCAACAACTGCTGCATGAACAACCAATAACGACCCTAAAGTAATACCTAGTTAGCTACTTCATGAAAACAGTTACTGGCATAGGAGGGTGTCCCGAGAGCTCTGCGCGGACATGGTTACTGAAAATGGTAGTGTGGCACTGCAGCAATGCAACGGTTTTTACAAAGTAACCATGGAGACAGTTTCTCAAAACACAACTTTATTCTCGAAATTTAATGAGTTTATTCTCAAAATTGTATTTCGACTTTTTTCTCGAAATACGACTTTATTCTCGATATTTAGTGAGTTTATTCTCAAGATTGTATTTTGACTTTTTTTTTTCTAAATTTAACGAGTTTTTTTCGAAACACGACTTTATTCTCGATATTTAATGAGTTTATTCTCAAAATTGTATTTCGACTTTTTTCTCGAAACACACAACGACTTTATTCTCGATATTTAATGAGTTTATTCTCAAAATTGTATTTCGACTTTTCTCGAAACACGACTTTATTCTCGATATTTAATGAGTTTATTCTCAAAATTGTATTTCGACTTTTTTCTCGAAACACAATGACTTTATTCTCAATATTTAATGAGTTTATTCTCAAGATTGTATTTCGACTTTTTTTCTCAAAATTGTATTTCGACTTTTTTCTCGAAACACAACGACTTTATTCTCGATATTTAATGAATTTATTCTCAAGATTGTATTTCGACTTTTTTTCTCGAAATTTAACAAGTTTTTTTCTCGAAACACGATGACTTTATTCTCGATATTTAATGAGTTTATTCTCAAAATTGTATTTCGACTTTTTTCTCGAAACACAACGACTTTATTTTCGATATTTAATGAGTTTATTCTCAAGATTGTATTTCGACTTTTTTTCTTGATATTTAACAAGTTTTTTCTCGAAACACAACTACTTTATTCTCGATATCTAATGAGTTTGTTCTCGAGATTGTATTTCGACTTTTTTCTTGAAATTTAACGAGTTTAATCTCGCATTATAATGACTTCAATCTCGAGATGGTTTTATTTTTTTAATATTGCTTGGCCCTAATCCTCTTCCGTACAATATCGATATTGTAAAAAAAAAAAAATTATTAAGTCAGACATCTCCACTTCAGTAGTCTCAAATGACACTTTATAAAAGGCCAAATCGGCCAAAAACTTCAACCTGACCAATGCATTAAAAAACAATGTTTTTGCCTGTATCGTCTTGACTAAAACTTACACTCGAGTCCTGGAAGAGTTTGCCTTTAGGTTGGCATCCTCTTATAGTTCAACTACTTTGTATTCTAGGCCTAGATTCACTGTCCTACAGAACCCTGATGGGCAGACACAGCTCCTCTGGCATTTTAAAGTGCTAATTCCTGTACCACGGCCCTGCGCAGCTCAGCGGACGACCCAGTGGAGAAAATGGGGATGCTGAGACAATAATTAACTCAAGATAAGTGTAAGAGAAAACAAGACTCCCTATGCGATGCACAGAGTTGTTATTGCCGCCCTGCTGCGACTGGAAACAAGAACAGAAACAAACTGCACACATTTATTCTGCACTTTGGTAAAAAAAATAATGCTTTGAAGGATTCATTCAAACTAAATAAATGTTCTGTCATCATTTATTAACCCTCATGTTTTTTTTTTTTTTCTTCCTACATCCAACACTCAATATACAGTAGAATGCATCACACAACGATTATTCAGGTTACACTTTATTTGGATGGCTAATTTAGACAGTCTGTTTAGTAACTTTGCTCATTTATCTCATTTATCAAAATGATTTATTCTGAAATGAACGAATTGACTCGGAAAAAGATTCGTTCATTTTGATGAACGAGTTCGTCCAGGAGAGTCACACAGAACAGAGCAAGGCGACCATTTGAGCTTATAAAACTTAAACTTTTTTTTTTTTTAAATGAGTGATCGTTTCGCTTGATAAGACCCTTATTCATCGTCCGAAATCGTTTAAAGCCCTTTGAACAGTTTGCACTGAAACTGTCTTTTGGACCTTGAACCGTTTGGTTCCCAGTGAAGTCCATTATATGGAGAAAAATCCTGTTGCTGCGTATGTTGCGCATGTGCTGTGAAACAGGCATTAAAAGTGTTTTTAGATCAGATCATGATAAACAAGAATATAAAATGAGAATAAGTATAAATCTATACTAACTCAATGTGTGGACATGATGAGTTGTTTTTATGACATCAGTTCATAAATTCCCAACAAGCTTCCTCTAAGAATCTGGTGGTAACGAGAAGTTGTTTTGATGGTTTGAATATGATATGTGGTCCATGAAGCTCTTGATATTTGGTTCATGCTGTACATTTTTACTCAAACGAGTCTCTCCATGAGGTTACATTGAACTTCACTCATTAGACATGTAAAGGGAATCATTTTTCTGAATTTGTGAGCGAATCTAATTTGAACAAACAGACGTGTTGAGATGTGGGTGGCTATTAATATTAATCACAGATCTCAGCCATTCTGGGAAAAACAGACTGTCAAATCATGAAATATTTAGCGGTTTTCCGCTTTGAGTAAGCAGACCTGGACTTCAAAACAAACATTGTCAGATTTGGTTTTATGGGTCTAACCCTGAAGCCGTGATATGTCTAAATAGCTTGTCTTGACAGCGCATTACCTCAACCATCTGAAGCCAGAGGTCGACAGTGTTTGAAGATATTACTGATTTCAACAGGGATTAACCAACCCAATCTCACCGCAATTCGTACAAATTTTACCAGTTGGCTAATTCATACGAATTCATTCGAGCTTACTCGTACAAATTCGCACGATTTTTGCTAATTTGCACATATTTTAAAAGTTACCAAATTACCTCCACATCACATGGGTTTAGACAAATCGTACCAGTGACAAATAGTACAAAAATTATGTCATAAAGAATCGCTTGCATTCAAAATTTGTGAAAGAGTGCATAAGATTGCAAGCATAAAATAAATTTGCATGCGCAAAGTAAGATTTGTAAAGGTGTAAATCGCCCTTCGAGTGTAAGAAAAAAAGTATTTGTAGCATTTACCTGTTATTCGTAAGTGTAATTCATGTATTTTGAAGCTGCAGTTTTATGCTAACGAAAAATAAATACGATTTGTAATATATTCTTCAGACTTTCGTTTTAACGCGCTTACACGTTCGGCAGGGTTTTTGCGCACAAATGCCGCCAAAAGTATTGCATGCCTGTGAACAATCTGCAAGCGAGGTAGGAACTGCAAAACAGATGAATTGCGTAAAATCAAAGTTTGTGTAAAAAAAATAAACTGTATTGGGTAAAAAAGTTCCCGAAATAACCCGATCTGTACAGTCTCTCGTTAACCTGCGCTTCCAGTTTTGGCACGATTCTCTCAATCTCGCACGATTAACCAACCCAATCTCACCGCAATTCGTACAAATTTTTACCAGGTGGCTAATTCATACGAATTCATTCGAACTTACTCGTACAAATTCGTACGATTTTTGCTAATTCGCACATTTTTTAAAAGTTACCAAATTACCTCCACATCACATGGGTTTAGACAAATCGTACGAATTTATAAGGGTAAAATTATGTCGTAAAGAATCGCTTGTGCATTCAAAATTTGTGAAAGAGTAGCCTACATAAGATTGCAAGCATAAAATAAATTTGCATGCGCAAAGTAAGATTTGTAAAGTTGTAAATCGCCCTTCGAGTGTAAGAAAAAAAGTATTTGTAGCATTTACCTGTTATTCGTAAGTGTAATTCATGTATTTTGAAGCTGCAGCTTCATGCTAACGAAAAATAAATACGATTTGTAATATATTCTTCAGACTTTCGTTTTAACGCGCTTACACGTTCGGCAGGGTTTTTGCGCACAAATGCGGCCAAAAGTATTGCATGCCTGTGAACAATCTGCAAGCGAGGTAGGAACTGCAAAACAGATGAATTGCGTAAAATCAAACTTTGTGTAAAAAAATAAACTGTATTGGGTAAAAAAGTTCCCGAAATAACCCGATCTGTACAGTCTCTCGTTAACCTGCGCTTCCAGTTTTGGCACGATTCTCTCAATCTGGCACGATTAACCAACCCAATCTCACCGCAATTCGTACAAATTTTACCAGGTGGCTAATTCATACGAATTCATTCGAACTTACTCGTACAAATTCGTACGATTTTTGCTAATTCGCACATTTTTTAAAAGTTACCAAATTACCTCCACATCACATGGGTTTAGACAAATCGTACGAATTTATAAGGGTAAAATTATGTCGTAAAGAATCGCTTGTGCATTCAAAATTTGTGAAAGAGTAGCCTACATAAGATTGCAAGCATAAAATAAATTTGCGTGCGCAAAATAAGATTTGTAAAGGTGTAAATCGCCCTTCGAGTGTAAGAAAAAAAGTATTTGTAGCATTTACCTGTTATTCGTAAGTGTAATTCATGTATTTTGAAGCTGCAGTTTTATGCTAACGAAAAATAAATACGATTTGTAATATATTCTTCAGACTTTCGTTTTAACGCGCTTACACGTTCGGCAGGGTTTTTGCGCACAAATGCCGCCAAAAGTATTGCATGCCTGTGAACAATCTGCAAGCGAGGTAGGAACTGCAAAACAGATGAATTGCGTAAAATCAAAGTTTGTGTAAAAAAAATAAACTGTATTGGGTAAAAAAGTTCCCGAAATAACCAGATCTGTACAGTCTCTCGTTAAAGTGCGCTTCCAGTTTTGGCACGATTCTCTCAATCTGGCACGATTAGCCAACCCAATCTCACCGCAATTCGTACAAATTTTACCAGGTGGCTAATTCATACGAATTCATTCGAATTTACTCGTACAAATTCGTACGATTTTTGCTAATTCGCACAAATTTTAAAAGTTACCAAATTACCCCCACATCACATGGGTTTAGACAAATCGTACGAATTTATGAGGGTAAAATTATGTCGTAAAGAGTCGCTTGCGCATTCAAAATTTGTGAAAGAGTGCATAAGATTGCAAGCATAAAATAAATTTGCGTGCGCAAAGTAAGATTTGTAAAGGTGTAAATCGCCCTTCGAGTGTAAGAAAAAAAGTATTTGTACCATTTACCTGTTATTCGTAAGTGTAATTCATGTATTTTGAAGCTGCAGCTTTATGCCAATGAAAAATAAATACGATTTGACTTTCGTTTTAACGCGCTTACACGTTCGGCACGGTTTTTGGGCAAAAAGTATTGCATGCCTGTGAACAATCTGCAAGCGAGGTAGGAACTGCAAAACAGATGAATTGCGTAAAATCAAACTTTGTGTAAAAAAATACACTGTATTGGGTAAAAAAGTTCCCGAAATAACCCGATCTGTACAGTCTCTCGTTAAAGTGCGCTTCCAGTTTTGGCACGATTCTCTCACTAACTGAGTTTCTCTAGCGCGAAGAGGAGGGCGGGTCCACCTTCATCATATAGCCAATCAGATGAGCTTCTCGCTGACACTCGGTTTACTCTGATCTGATTGGTTCAATAAACACGAATACACAAATATTTTTTTCTTACACTTGAAGGGCGATTTACACCTTTACAAATCTTCCTTTGCGCATTCAAATTTATTTTACGCTCGCAATCTTATGCACTCTTTCACAAATCTTACCCTGCTTTATGACATCATTTTACCTTCAATTAGCCGCCTTTTAATCGCTATACGAATTCGTAGAAATTGGTCATGGGGGCAGCAAAATATAGGGATTCATAATCCTATTTAAAGCTGCAAATTATTTTTAAGTTTTATGTTTTTAATAAGTAAATAAACAAACACATATTGGAAATTCCGATTTCCCAGTAGGAACTTTTAACTGGAATGCTTCCTCAAGTAACTCAGAATCCAATCCTGGGTTGTTTTAACCCAATTTTGGGTCAAATATGGACAAACCCAGCTGTTGGGTTAAATTTATTAATTGCATTTTTTTTAATCCAACATTTGGGTTTGTCCATATTTGACCCAAAATTGGGTTAAAACAACCCAGCATTTTTTAGAGTGCAGTAGTGGTATATTGTTTATTAACCTGTGCCTCAATAAACAGTGCACACGCACAGAATTACCCAACCTCTATTTGTGTGGACAATTGCTGGGTTGTTTTAACCCAACTTTGGGTCAAATATGGACAAACCCAGCCATTGGGTTACATTTTTTAATTACATTTTTAACCCAATATTTGGGTTGGTCCATATTTGACCCAAAGTTGGGTTAAAACAACCCAGCATTTTTAGAGAGTACTTTGGCATGCATTACACAACTTATTTATGTGGATATCAATGGGTTGCCAGAATAAGTTGCTGTCTACCTTTTATTTTTGGGAAGCATTTTTTGTAAGACATCATATAGGATTAATATTAATGTCATCCTAGCAACAAAAAAAACTTCAGACTCTCACCAAACACTCAAATGATTAAACCCAGACACGTCTGATTAGGAATCAAATCGGATTCAAGTAAACGCAAGTCTTTTGACCCCACTTTTCATGCAGTTCATCTTTGGCATTCATTTCCATCACGCACATCTCAACAACTTTGTTTACTGCCAAGTCAGCCCTAATCAGCATAATCATCCGCCAGAACTTCCTCCGATCCGAGTTCATGTCTGTGAGAAAAGAGCCTGGCGAACATGGCGATCTTTCCCGCTTCTGTCGTCAGCGTGTTAAAGACGGCTGGCAGACGGCCTAGTTTCCCACTCCGACCCTGACAGTCAAGCCTCGGTGCGTTACATGACATTAGGGCACCGCGAGG